>NC_064632.1:318033492-318720992 GCF_023864275.1 Schistocerca cancellata
ACACAATTTTTAGTCTTATTAACCAGGTGTCAACACTTCTAAGAGTGCCTCAATCAGAATTTAAATGTTTAAAGTGGTCTATAACATAATTACAAATTTATGGCGAAAGAAATTTTTTTATATAAAAGTGTAAGTACTAACAATACAGGACAGAAACAGTACTTACATGTCACGAATAAAACAAATAACAGGCCAGAAGGCCTTTAGTCACAATTTTTTTAAAGGGATGAATGAAGGCGAGCCACTATGGGCTGCTCATATCTGTAAAGTCACAGGTAGCAACGGAGTGAGGCGCCATGTTAACAAGTGCGGCCAGGTGAACATGACACCAAGACTGCCATCTGGTATCCGTAAATATAAGTAGGCTATTTAACATTTAAAATATAGACAGCTGAATGTTAAAAAGAACAGTATTTAGTACTTGAACTCACAGGCAAAGTTTTATATGACAACAGCAGACATGGTAACATTTTGCTTATGTAAAAGCATAGAAATACAGTTTGAAAACTGTAAATTGACTAACAGTATAAAAAGAACAGTACTTATACGTCTCGTATAAAACAAATTTAAAGCAAAACAGCTTTAGTCACAATTTAAAGTAAAATGTGTGGAAGGTGGGCCACTAGGGGCTGGTCACGTATGTCGTACTTCAGACTGAGGTGCCTGCGTTAACAACTGAGGGCAGGTGAACATTGCACCGAGAGTGCCATCTAGTAGCCGCAAGCACAAATTGCCTACTTAACATTCAAATGTAGACAGACGAATATTACGATGAACATTATTCAGTACATGATGTGAAAGGCAATATTTTGTTTAACAGTGACAGGTAAAGTAACATTTCGTCTACATCAAAGCTTGAAAGTACAGTTTCAAGTATAAAAACATCACTATAGAAAATACAGAAAGGACTGAATGACACAGCCTGTAGAAAACGATATAACATGAAATACAGCTAATAAACCATTTAATAAATGAAAAGATATGAGTTGACTTATAAGAAAAAAAAGAAACATTTCGGTAACTGTACGAGGAGACCTGAAATTAAATGTCAAGTAACGGCGTTATACCGTAGAAAAATGTTTTATTACGCAAGTGCATTGAGAATGAGGTTATCATTTCGAGAAAGATGTTTAAAAATCTCTAATTCTTAAAGGATATCTAATCTACGTCCTTTCTTCTTGGTGTACTAAATGTTGATATCGAAAATAGCTTTAGGCGCGTGACCTGTAAGTAGAGGAATTTTGGGTGCTAATAACATTTTTTCTTAAAAGATGTTCTGTATATCTGATTGTGAAGGCACGTCCTGTTTGTTCTGTGCAGTAAGAAGAGCAGGTATCGCTGAAAATCTTATAGACGCCAGAAGTTTCTGAAGGGGAGCTAGTCAATTTTAAATTATGAATGAAGTTTTTTTTTCAGATTATTGTTGTTAGAAAAGGAAACGTTGCAGTTGTATTTATTACGAAGAAGGCGTAGGATCTGATAGGAGATGGGCTCTAAGAAAGGAAATAAAAATATTTTTTGGGTTAGATTCAATGACAGAAGTGCCAAGCGTAGTAAATCTTTCAACAGTTTTTTTTAGGATGTCTTCTACTATGTTAGTTTGATACTCATTATTAAATGCTATCATTTTGACTAAATTGATTTCATCGTTGAATTTTTCTTTCTAAAGTAGAATAGAAGTAGCCTGGTGAATAGCAGAGTGAAATAAAGCGTTTTTATGAGATTGTGGATGCATAGAAGGCACAGGTACGGTCTGATGAGTTTATGTTTCTTTACGAAAAATATTGAATGAGATTTTATTTTCTTCTGTTGTAAGCATCAAGTCAAGAAAGTTTAATTGGCGGGCCTCGTTTACAAGTTCGATGGTGTAAGATATTTTCTCATTAAGTTCATTGAAGAGATTAAAAATACGGTCAATGCCATCAGCAAGTCCCTTGTAGATGACTAAAATATCATCAACGTATCTGAAATAGGAGAGAATGCCTTGTGCTGTAGCTGAAAAACTGTTGAAAGGCTTTTCTTCTAGAGAGCTGATGAAAATATCGGCAAGAATACCAGCTAAGGGATTTCCCATATCGAGATTGTCGGTTTGTTGGTACAATTGTTCATTATATTCAAAATTGTTGTTCTTAACTACGACTGTGATGAGATTCATAAAATCAGTGATTTGTTCATCTGAAAAACCTTCTTTTGGAATGGCGTATTTTTTTTTCTTTTTTTTACGATTGTTAGCGTTTCCTGTACAAGGACATTAGTACAAAGATTTTTGCTGTCTAATGAAAACAACTTGGTGTTGAACTGCATTCTAAATCTTTTATTTTATGGACTAAGGCGTGACTATTAGGGATGGAATAATTGTTCTCGAAAATGAAAGATTTGTTTCAGAGTTTCATGTATAAATTTGGCTAAATGATGGTAGGCGCTGTTCATACTATTACATATCAGCGTATCGGATGGTCAGGTTTGTAGATTTTAAATTGAGACCGATGTTTTGGGGCCTGAGGGTTCATGTTAGTAAGCATTTTCTTCTGAAAAGGTTTGATCTATTAAAAACGCGTCGTTTCCCGGTACAGCTTGTCATAAATATTATGTACCGCAATTTGTAGATGCAGCCCTTACACAGTGAGTACCACATAACTGAGGTACTGCTGCCATGTGAATGTCGCTGCGTAGCTGGTATCATGATCGACAAAGAGAAAGGTACGAGCGTAATCCCAAAAGTAAGGTCTCCTATTTTTATAAGTACATAAACCTGTTTGTTTCTACAATGGTTTACATTATTTTACAGCTTGACCATTTAGCTATATTTCGACATAATCACAATTTCATTCGATGCATTTTTGTAGACGCTGTGGCAGTTTTTGTATGCCCATGTCATACCAGATGGCCGCCATGCTGTTCAGAAAGTTATGAACCTCTTCTTTTACCTCCTCGTCGGAGCTGAATCGCTTTACGGCCAAACGTTCTTTTATCCTAGGGAACAGATGAAGTCACTGGGCACCAACTCAGAACTATAGGGTGAGTGAGTGATTATATTCCACTAAAACTGTTGCAGGAGAGCAACAGTTTGCCGAGCGATGTGTGGGCGAGCGTTGTCATGGAGAATGTGTACGCCCTTGCTCGACATTCCTCTTCTCCGGTTCTGAATTGGCCGTTTGAGTTTTTTCAGTCTCACAGTACCTGTCAGCGTTAATTGTGGTCCCAGCGATTCAGCTCCGACGACGAGGTGAAAGAAGAGGTTCATAACTTTTTGAACAGCATGGCGGCGAGCTGGTATGACATGGGCAAACAAAAACTGCCGCAGCGTCTACAAAAATGCATCGACAGAAATGGCGATTATGTCGCAAAATAGCTAAATGTTCAAGCTGTAAACTGATGTAAACCATTGTAGAAATAAACAGGTCTATCTACCTATAAAAAATAAGAGACCTTATTTTTGGGATTACCCTCGTATCAAGTTTGTATCCAGCTACTTCCAATTTTTTCACCCTTTGTTTTGTAAACGATTCTGGGTCTTTCTTATTAATTTGACAGAGTTACTATGTACTATATTCGACGTTATTTGTTATAAATAATGTATCTGCTGCAATACTTGTTGCATAGACCAATGAATGGCATTTTTCCCCAGTCGCCACAAATCTTAACATGACCGCCAGTCCGTGTCAGAAAGTAAACCCAAATTAAACGAACGAACATTTTCCTGTTATGAAAATTTGTGTAAAATATGTATAGTGTACCTGTCTCTTAGTTTTATGGACTGCTTCATTCTGTATCTTGGCGGTAAATTCTTTTTCAGTAATAGTGAACAGACTCGAAATATCTCCTCTTCCGTTCGAATGAAATTACGAAACGAATCCCGACCCTGAAACCTATATGATAAACTACGTTACTTCAAAGTGATTTGAGTCAATACAACGTCGAGAGCATCCATATTTTGTATGCGCAGACTGGCGTTAGATGCTATACTTAAACTATATTCAATGTAAAACAGAAAGTGAGATGGAGATTCAATGCAGTTAACGAAAAACTTCTACCAGTATGTATCTCAGATCTTTGTGCAGCATTACGTAATGTTCCTCTACCAGAAATTCGCTGTTCAAGTTCATGGCGAGTCAAGAAACTTCTTCGCGATTTTCTTCGCTCTTCATCGATAATTGTTAACAGATAACGCAGCTATTTTACGTGCGTCCATTTTCGTAAAGAAACCGTGTCATTTGCGTGCTATATGCAGCGGCGAACTACCGCTGGGGAGCGCTACGGTCGCAAATCACGGTGAGGACCGCATTATGTTCCACGAGATGGAGCAGGCTTTTCAAAGCTTGCGCCAGCCACCACGGACATCACGTCTGGCGTCCTTCACGATGAGAAACAGAACCCACGTGAGGACAGCTTTAGGGTGCAAGGTGATCGAGAAAGCGACTTCCAATGACTGTTATTATTTTTGTTTTTGTTGTTGTGGGTGATGGTGGTGCTATGATGTAGAGCTCAGAACACATCATCTTCGTGAAATTCAGTAACACAAGCTGAATAGGAAGCATGTCGATGTTTTCCTTCCGTTATTATACTGCTAGAAAAATGGAATAACCTCTAAGTACGACAGATATTTGACTTACTTTCTCGGAATTCAGGCGCTACATCTAGCATATTTTCCTTGGTGGAACCATTACACCTCATTGCTGTGCAACAACATAAATTGGTAATGAATATCATGGATTTCACTGTAGAAAAGATTTTTCAACTTTATACGTAGATGTAGACATTCACAAACTTATTACAACGTGAAAGACACATATTTTGCATAATGTTATTCACTTTCTGTTCTGTCGGCATCAATATTCGTGGTAATAGCAAGTAGAAAGTAGTTTGTTTCATACGACTGCAGCTTAAATGTATTGCATAACAACTGGTATGGGCTGCTTAAGAATTATGAGCTATTAAATTGTTATCAAATTAACAATAGTAAATTAAATTATGACGATAGTTGCTGAGGTTTCTTTGATCTTTTTGATGTGTCAATAACGTTGTTTATTATACATTAAATTTGTGAATAAAATTTTCGTCTTGTGTCCTACAACTCAACACCAGATCCTTACCGCATTTCAAATCTGACAGCATTTTTATTATTTTGCTTTTCATTCTATTGTCTAGAGGATACAGTACTCAGGTACTCAGTTGTCGATCCGGTCCAAGGTTTCTGGGATACCAATATAATATGCAGCAGCAGCTTGCTGCGAAATTATCGGTGTATTAAGTTCCAGCAGAGCAAAAATGGAATTAATCACCTTGGAGATATACAAAGCATTCGACCTGATAAGTCACAGTTCTTTGTTCTCAACAATAACAGGTTTTCCATAAGAATTTTGCTATGTACCAGCAAAATTATCTATCAGTGAAACCACAAGTGTGATGGTTAATGGGAGAAACACGACTCGAATTGCAAGGTTGCCCCTTATTATGCGCCGCCACTACAGAGTATTTTTGATAAGCTTAAACAACCTTCTCAAGGGTACAAATTTGGGGGGCTGACAGATCATCAAATGGTTGAAATGGCTCTGAGTATTATGGGACTTAACTTCTGAGGTCATCAGTCCCCTAGAACTAACTAACCTAAGGACATCACACATACGCATGCCCGAGGCAGGATTCGAACCTGCGACCGTACAGTCGCGCTGTTCCAGACTATAGTTCCTAGAACCGCTCGGTCACTCCGGCCGGCGACAGATCATCTACAGAGCGTAAGTCGGCGATGTTGGTTTTATAGTCACAGAGGTGAAACAGAAAGAAAAAATGCTGAATGTGTTCATCGAAAATTTTTTCACAAGTTCTGGGGTAAAAAGTAAACGAAACCAAATCCACAATGTTGATGATATCTACCAGTATACACGTCATGTTGTTGCATTAGCACTCGCAGTGATGTACGAGATATGCCCATAACAGTGGATATTGTACTGAGCATCAAAATGGTTCAAATGGCTCTGAGCACTATGGGACTTAACATCTGAGGTCATCAGTCCCCTATTACTTAGAACTACTTAAACCTAGCTAACCTAATGACATTACACACATCCATGCACGAGGCAGGATTCGAACCTGCGACCGTAGCAGTCGCGTGGTTCCGGACTGCAGCGCCAAGAACCGCGTGGCCACCGCGGTCGGCTGTACTGAGCATCCTCGGAATAATAAGGTAAGGCAGCCACAAGGCTCTAACTCAAGAGGCTTCCATTTATATGGTTGATCGTTCTAGAGGAATCTGATCTGTAGAAACGATTCTTATTCCTGTCAGGGTTTCAACACAAATGTCTACAGTGGGTCCATACCTTTGCCGTTACAATTACACAGACGGTAGAGAATACTAAAGTCTGTTTTAATATAAAGATAGTGTGTTACCAGCTCAAGGCATATTAATAAAACACCGAGACCTCCAGGCGCCTTCTCCTTCTCCATTCCTCGAATGTCGTTACGCGCATAATCTGACGTTACTTCCTGAATGTCGATCTGTTCAGGTTAACTACCTGTATAATTTATCGATTTATTGATGTACCAATAATTTTAAAGAAACCTTTCTTAAGTTAAGTTGAAGAGCTATAGAAACTGGTACTCCTACCTAATACAGTGTAGGACCCCCGCGAGCAAGTGGATGTGCTGCAACACGACGTGGCATGGACGCGACATGTCTGAAGAAATACTGGAGAGAACTGACACCACGAATCTTGGAAAGCTGTCTACAAATTCGTAAGAGTACGAGGAGGTGGAGATATCTGTTGAACAGCAATTTGCAAGACATCCCAGATATGTTAAATAACGGTCACGTCCGGGAATTTGGTAGCCAGCGGAAGTGTTTAAATACGGAAGAGTGCTCCTGAAGCCACTCTGTAGCAATTCTGGATGGATGGGTGGTCGCATTTTCCTGTTGGAATTGCCCAAGTCCGTCGGAATGCACAACGGACATGAATGGATGCAGGAGATCAGACAGGATTCTTACGTACGTGTTACCTGTCACAGTCGTATCTAGTCCTGTCAAGGGTCACATATCATTACAACTGCACAAGCCCCATACCATTAGAAAGCCTCCAGCGGCTTCAACAGTCCCATGCTGACATGCAGGGTCAATGGATTCGTGAGGTTATCTCCATATCCGTACTCGTCCATCCGCTCGATACAATGTGAAACGAGACTCGCCCGACCAGGCAACATTTTTTCAGTCATCGACAGTCCAACTTCGGTGTTGATGGGCGCAGGCGAGGCGTAAAGCTTTGTGTGGTGTTGTCATCAAGGGTACACGGGTGGGCCTCCGGCTGCGAAAGCCCATATCTATGACGTTTCGTTGAATGGTTCTCACGCTGACACTTGTTGACGGAGCAGCAATGAAATCTGCAGCAATTTGCGGAGGGCTTGCACTTCTGTTTCAACGATTCTCTTCAGTCGCCGTTGGTCCCGTTCTTGCAGGATATTTTCCGGCCACAGCGATGACGGAGATTTGATGTTTTACCGGGTTCTTGATATTTGCGGTACACTCGTGAAATGGTTATACGGGAAAATCCCCAGTCCATTGCAACCTCAGAGATGCTGTATACCAAACGCTCGTGCGCCAACTATGACACCACGTTCAAACTCACTCAGGTCTAGATAATCTGCCATTGTAGCAGCAGTAGCCGATCTAACATCTGCGCCAGACACTTGCTGCCGACCGCAGTGCCATATTCTGCCGCTTTACATATCTCTGTATTTGAATACGCGCCTATACCAGTTTCTTTGGCGCTTCCGTGTAATTTAGAGAGATCAGCGCCAGTTATAATAATATTTATTCAAACTACGACGGGTTTTGGGATTTTAAAATCCCGTCTACTCGTGTATGAAGTTATTGTATTCCGTAACACGCGGTCGGGCCAGTCAGTGCAAGAGTTCCATTCACTGTATGTTGGCGGAAACTGTCGGTCGCCGGGCAGCCGCAACGTAGAAACGCTAACCAGCACTGTGTGGAGGGTCACGACGGAGGTATGGAAGTGTGGTGCGGCGCAGGCGCCAGCGCTATATAGCCAAGTAAACTGACATTACCCAACCTCTCTTTGTTTGACAATTTATTTCGTTGTTTGTTAGTTTCCCAACAAAATTTTCTGAAGTCATTTATATTACATCCGGTTAATGGCGCGCTTCCGGTCGTTTCACACAAACGTTGGTTCCATTTCAAGCACAATATTTTGACGAATAATCCAGCTGCCTTCCTAAGGTGCTGCGAGTTTTGAGGCTGAGTTGGTCGTTGAAATATTGTGCTTACAATGGAAACAACAACACGGTACAACGCCCTGAAGCACGCCATTAATCAGTCGAGAAACCTTGAAAAATTATGTACATTTGCTTCAAACTCTTGCCGATTTTAACTGATTCTCATTCCAAATTTTTATTGTACCTTCACACATAATTTGAAAAAATTTAATGTCCTTTGATTATAATGTTAATGAATCACAAGTTGATACGATCAATTCAAATTAACACATGGGTTTAACAGTTTGTATGCATATGGAATGGAATGATCAAATAGGCTCAACGTGAGTAAAGCAGGTAGCAGACTGTGGTTCAGTGAGGGGATACTAGTGAAAAGCAGTTAACCTACAAAAGAGACTACTTAGAAAAGACTCCTGCAATACGTCCTAGAATATTACTGAAATAGTTGGGGCCGAAACCAAGTAGTACTGGCAGTTGTTATTGAGTATCGCCAATGACCTCACGTTTGTTGGATGCCTTCTTTACTTCATGTATTAGTCTTCTCTTGAATGGCATTCCTAGATATCTTCTTCCACAGTATTTGCCGGTTACAGCCTCTACTAAGAGTATTTCTTTGTCCATAAGGTCTACATGCATAAGATCTACATGCTCCTTCCCCATTTTCATATTTTATTTTATAAATTTATTTAGGTTATACATTCCTAAAACTTTCCTTACATCCTCATTTCTTTTACGGCTTTCTCTTGTACATTCTTCCACTCTTCTTAGAAACCTCCTCCCGCGAACCTGTACTCTACTTATTTGGTGTCTTCTCAACCATGCTTTCGTAATTAAGTTTTGGTACTGACATGGTTATGTAAAAACTTCATTTCTTTCCTGACTAAAATCTGCAATTTTTTTGTTAATCGTTTCACAGGTGAAAGCAACTTTATTAACCTTTTTGGTGTAACACACCATTTCTCGGCCATACCTTTTTGCCAGTCACTTGGCTATCGCGTAAGCCAGCTTGAAGGGTTATGCGTTTTCCTACAGCCACTGGAAGGAAACTTCTGGAAGTTCTGGGAAGAAGCGGCTGCCAGCACGAGTGGGGTGTGCTCCATGAAAACGCATTCACTATATGATAAAAGTATCCGGACACATCTTAGGTACATTTTGCTGCCACGTGCTGCCAGGTACTCCGCATCAGCGACCTCAGTAGTCATTAGACATCGCGAGAGAGCAGTGACAAACGGCTGTTTATAAGCGTCTACAGCCGCCCTAATTTCTCTTATCTCGTCTTCACCGTTCTTAAGCGAGATGAATTTTGGTGTCAACAGGATCGTTCTGCAGTCAGCCGCAAATGGCGGTTATCTGATCGTCCTCATTTCTCTCGAATAGAACGTCGTCTTCCCTCGAGGATTCTCCCTTCATCTCACGGACTAATTCCGCAATACTACTCGAGCACTATTCAAAAATAGGTCTCACGGATGTTCTACACACAGTCTCCTATATATGAGGAGCGATAACATCGTTTCCGTTTGAGGGGGTTGCCGCCACGAATATGAAACATAACACGATTCCATTGCGAGTATATAAGTGTGATACTTGTATCTTTCCGACGTGCGGGCAATAAGTGTGGAAATATGAACTTTGGCGATGTTGCTATCACATGCATCAATACAGGACCAACTTACTTTTATTCTTTTCTTGGCTGCCGGAGGACAAACAGCGGTAGACATCAATAGGAGAGTGAAGAATGTGTGAGGGGCAGCATAACTGACGGAAACCGCCATTGTGGAATGGTGTGCCAAGTTCAGTGCCTCTTCACGATTCGACACAAAATACCGGTCGAGCTGAGAGTTACTTGGAAGCTATGGCACCTCAAGTTGGGGACACTCGAGCACCCGCCATACATTACTGATCTCTCCAAAAAATGTTCAAATTTGTGTGAAATCTTATGGGACTTAACTGCTAAGGTCATCAGTCCCTAAGCTTACATACTACTTAACCTAAATTATCCTAAGGACAAACACACACACCCATGCCCGAGGGAGGACTCGAACCTCCGTCGGGACCAGCCGCACAGTCCATGACTGCAGCGCCTGAGACCGCTCGGCTAATCCCGCACGGCACTTATCTCTTCCCATGTGATTATCACACCGTCAGTCTCTTAACAAAAACCTTGAGGCTTCGATGATCCTGTTGGACGCGGATGAACAGCAGGCAGTTACAGAATTCATTACGTAACAGGCCGCAATCCTTTATGAAACGGGTATCTTCAGCCTGGTGCGCCGGTGGGATGTTTGCCTCAAAGCTTATGGTGATTTAGCCTGATTGGCGTAACAATTTTGGTCTGTGAAGCCTTTGAATGGAAACTTTCTGATCGCCTGTTATAGCTCAATCATTAAAATTCTTCAAGAAACCGAAGTTGACGCATCGTCTTCCCTATAGCTGAACGGAAGTGCTTTCCATTTCATGTCGCTTTGCAACTTTATAACTAGATATCGAACAATCGTGACTGTTTCAAGCAGCACACCTCTAATTCTATATTCTAACGCTACAGGTTTGTTGGTACTGCCTGCATGCGAGCCCACACAGACAACAGCAGAACCTCATACCAGATTTGCCAGCGATTACCTACAGGCTAGTGCTTACGATCGAATTCTTTGCGGTTGTCTTCCATTCGGTTTACTTATGTTTTCTCTTATATTTGATCAGCTTATATTTTCAGAGCCAGAGCTGTTCTATTCAAAAGTTGACATCACTGTGGAAGGCTTTAGGAGAGAATGTGTTGTAAACAGTTGCAGTTGCTAATTGAGAAGGCAGATGGCTGCTAAAGCAACAATATAAGTGATTCTAAAGTTGTGTTTACTATGCACAAGACGTTGCGTGAAACAGTTGCGCGAAGCGGCAGTCTCTGTCTTTCATTTGCACAGAGAGAAATTTAGCAGCGAAACACGCACGAAAAGAGCGGGTAGTTTGGACGAGACGGTGTACTCTGTCGTAATAACGGCTGCTTCATCCGCCTTCACCCCATGATGATGTTGTGTTTGTGAATGGAACGTAAACGAGGTTGCCGTCGGGGAGGATGGAATTATTCTCTTAGCAATACCAATACTGTAGCGGATCATCTCCGAGCCACAGCCGACGGCTAGTGCTGGTCGCTGTTGCGACCGACAATGCCGGTTTCCCAGTTTCCGGGGAGAGAGACCACTTTCCAGCCTGGAAATAATGGGTCGGTCTTCCCCTGTTGACGCAAAATAGGTAGTCGTCTGGACCGACCATTCTGTTTCCGAAGGCGATTGATTTTCGAAGAGACTCTACTCATAGTATGCGAAAGAACTTGTCCCTCTTCTAGCAGCAGTTTGGCATAAGCCTCCAGAGACGCGACGCATTCCTAATGATTGGAAAGAAAGCACAGATCATTCTCGTTTTCAAGAATGGAACAAAACTATAGGACTACATACCTGACGACGGCCAGTTGTAGAATTATGGAACGTGTTTTATCCTTGGGTATTATGAAATTTCTGGAGACCGCAAATCTCCTCTGTACCAATCAACATGGGTTCTGGAAATAACGATCGTGTAAGACCCAGCTCGCTCTTTTCGTCCTCAAGACCCAGGAAGCAGTAGAAACAGGCGCACAGGTAGGCGCCGTCTTCCTTTACTTCCGGAAGGCGTTCAGCAGACCCGCACTGCGGCCTAATGAACAAAATAAGCTTACGGAATATCAGACCAGGTGTGTGACTGGACTGAAACGTTTCTAGCAAACGGAGCACAGCATGTCATTCTAAACGGAGTCTTCAGATGTAACAGTGACATCGGGCGTGACCCGAGGGAGTGTTATAGGACCGTTATTTTCCTCAATATGTATACATAACCTAGTAGATAACGTCGGAAACTCCATGAGGTCTTTCGTGGTAATATTTTCGTTTACTGAGAAGTGGCCACGGTAGAAAATTTTAGCGAAATACGGGAAGACTTGCAGGAAACCGGCACCGGGTGCAAGAAGTGGCAAGTGATTCCCAGTACAATAAAATAGAGGGTGTTTAAAAAAGAATATACGTGTTTCGAGTGCATATATTTATTGAACTTCAAGAGATACAGATATGAAACTTTACACACATATTTACGAACCTCTCAAGTTCAGATTACAGATGGTCAATATGCCCTCCATCAGTGACACGAACAATATCAGATCAATACTCAAATTCCTTCCATACTCGGGAAAGTATGCCCTTCGACATTGACGTTATGGCAGTACGGATCCAGTTCTTAAGTTCTTCCAGGTTCTGTCGAAACTCCACAGGAAGAAGGCACAGGTGTCAAATCCGGTGACCGTGGAGCCCAGCTGTGACATACTGTCGCCAGCTCTTTGACGTCCAATCCAACTGTTCGGTAGAATTTCATTCAGATACTTACGCACTTAGCGACTCAAGCGAGGGGGTGCCCGTCTTGTTAAAAAATGAAGTTGTCTTCGTGGAGCCTCGGAAACAACTTGTTTTGTAACATAGCGAGATACTGCTGACCGTTAACCGTGTTTCCATCAAAGAAGAATGGGCCATAAACAGATGATAGGGATATCACACCAAACACATTGACTTTGGGCGAATCTCATACATGTTCCATGGCTGCATGTGGGTTCTGTAGGTGCAAATTCGAACTTTGCGTTTGTTTACCTGACCAACAACACGTAAAGTCGCTTCATCACCGAACACGATGAGTTGTGCGAAAGTGTTATCATTGTCAATAGCATCACGAATCTTGTTACAAAATGCCACACGTTCGTGTTTCTCATCAGGACGTAGAGCTTGTAACAGTTGTAACTTGTACGGCTTCATAACCAACCGACGTCCCAAAACACGTAAAATTGTTGTTGTAGCCAGTTGTAACTCCCGACTGTCAATACGAGTTGATTTTGAAGGACTAAGTTGGAAAGCAGTTTGAATCAGTGCAACATTTTCTGCAGGCACACGAGAGTGGCCAGGAGTATTTCCTTTACATACACATCCTGTATCTAGAAACTCTGTGGATACCATCTGAGAATGTTCCACCCATCTGGAGGATCAATTTGGTACCTCAACCTGAAAGTCTTTGCACTGTAATCACGGAATTACACATCGCCAACTCGAAAACACAAAATGGTATCTGCTGCGGAGTAGCTATTTTAAACATATGACGGTTACCAAGCACAACAGAAGATAACTGACATCTAGCGGCTATTAATATAAACTAGATTATGTATTCGTTTCTCCAATAGACTAGCCGAGGCACAGCGATCGATAGTTTGGACAAAATAATACTTTGTAATACGTGTATTCCTTTTGAAACAACCTGTACATTGGTGTGTTTATGGACAGAAAGAGCCTTTGCTATATATTAATGCGATTCCGGAACAATCACCGGAAATAGTTCCATAAAAATACCTAGGAGTATGCCAACACAGCTATTTGAAGTGGAATGAGCACAGAACATTAATCCTAGGTAAGGCATATGCCAGACTGCGATTCATTCTGAGGAAATATTCTCAGGAAATATAGTGCATCACCATACAACATGAGGTGCCTTGCGGAGTATGGATGTAGATGTAAGTCGTCGGTATTTCATAACGGGTTGTGCGAAAAGAAACTTCTGTGAAAGTTGACAGAAAGAAGCAACTTACAGAAAGCACTGGGAATGTTAGCAGGGTTTTGGTAACTCGCGAAATGGGAGTCAGCTGGCAGCCGCCGTGAGGTTAGGACAGAGGCTGTGGGCGCTGTGGAGCAGGTCTGAGATTTTTAAAAGCGTTGTGCGTGTGAAGCAGGGAGCGAGCGATCCTCAGTGCTCAATATAGCTGCTTTCGGATTTTGTGAAGAAGTGACTTCTTGAACGAGTTCTTTAACCTATTTAAAATAGTTGAATTGCTACAGAGGACGATCGGAGGTACAGAGAATGTAACTGCACTGAGGTGATCTGCACTATACAGATGGCAGTAGTATCGCGTACAGAAGGCACAAGGGAGTAGTGCATTGACTGTCATTTGTACTCAGCGGATTCATGTGGAAAAGTTTCCGTCGTGATTGTGGTCGCACGACTGCAGATAACAGACTTTGAACGTGGAATTGTTGTTGCAGTTAGACCCATGGAACGTTCCATTTCAGAAATCGTTAGGGAATTCAATATTCGGAGATCCACAATGTCGACAGTGAGTCGAAAATACCAAATTTCAGGCATTACCTCTCACGACGGGCAACGTAGTGACCGACGGCATTCACTTAACGACCTCTTCTTGCCCCACGTAGTGCAGCATCTCGGCGTAGTATGAACTCAATAAGTCGTTAGACTTCCTTCGCCGGCCGCGGTGGTCTCGCGGTTCTAGGCGCGCAGTCCGGAACCCCCCGACTGCTACGGTCGCAGGTTCGAATCCTGCCTCGGGCATGGATGTGTGTGATGTCCTTAGGTTAGTTAGGTTTAAGTAGTTCTAAGTTCTAGGGGACTGATGACCACAGCTGTTAAGTCCCATAGTGCTCAGAGCCATTTGAACCATTTTTTAGACTTCCTTCTGATACATTCGTTGACAAGTCTGGATTGTTTCTGTACGCTATTATACCACACTATCAATCTAAATAAGGATCGCCAGTCTGACTTTGCTTTCCGGGACAGGATTGAAATACACTGAGGTGATACAAGTCATGAGATGACTCCTAAGCCGACCGCTGTAGTCGAGCGTTTCTAGGCGCTTCAGTCCAGAACCACAGAAGGTGGGAGTCCGATGAACGTATCCGTTAGGACAGTATTGTGAAATTAGACGTTAATGGTCGATGGCAGCAGACGACCGAGTGCCTTAGCTAACAGCACAACATCGCCTGCAGCGTCTCTACTGGGGTCGCGACGATATCCGTAGGACTCTAGAAAATGGGGAAACCAGTGACTGATCAGATGAGTCCCGATTGCAGTTAGTAAGAGCTGACGGTAGAGTCTGAGTATGACGAAGACACCCCGAAGCTATAGGCCCAAGTTATCAACATGGTACTGTGTAAGATGATGGTGGCTCCATAATGGTTTGAGTGGTGTTTCCGTGGAATGAACTGAGTCCGCTGGTCCAACTCATCCAGCTGAGACAATTTACAGCGATGAATCCCATCGAACGTTTACGGGCCAGTTCGTGCACAACCTCCTGCACCGGCAACACTTTCGCAGTTGTGGAGGCAGCTCAATAATTCTGCAGGGGACTTCTAACGACTTATTGAGTTCATACTACGCCGAGATGCTGCACTACGCGAAGCAAGAAGAGATCCAACACGATATTAGGAGGCATGGCTCTAAATGGCTCTAAGCACTATGGGACTTAAGATGTGAGGTCATCAGTCCCCTAGAACTTAGAACTACTTAAACCTAACTAACCTAAGGACATCACACAACACCCAGTCATCACGCCGTGAGTTATAGCTTGTGGAAATGGTCATTAGCAATTGAAGTGCGCCTATTTCGGAAGTGGTAAATCGAAACCAGGTGAGCAAAAGCTACACTTGCCCGGTTTGAGAAAACCAGGCGAGGTGTACGTTTGGCGACACTGTCTCTGGCAGTGAATTCGCACGCACTTGAATGTGATTGGCTAACTTCGATAACACATAACTCTGAAGCGCCTTAACGTATAGGAGCTATTTTTCCTAAAAATTGTTAGCACAACTTCTCCTAGAACATCCTTACAAGCTTTATAGACTATATCTGACATCACTGCATTTCTTGAGAATAATTAATGAGAAAAAAATCTTTGGCTTTTCATCAGAGGAAGTTAGACGATTTGCCTCCACCTCTAGCAGTAGCCTGTCAAATCAAAATACACCAATCTTGGACTAACTTTCGGATTACTGGAGCTGATTCGTTTCCAGGATTTCTGAAACAACATTCAACACCCTCCCCAGGCAACATGTTTGGCACGATGTAGTAACTTCAGCAAACAAAACACTGCCTTGTTTTTGATCAAACTGAACAAAATTTTGACAAGACAAACTAATGCCTGACGACATCTTGACTGTAGGTGAAAGGGCTGATAGAATGGTAGATCGAAGGGGATCAAATGTAAGATAGGGCGCGTAAAATCTGCTGAAAGAGGAGAACATCTCACTATGGCTTTAGCCATTAGTGCAACTGGGAGTAGCATTCCTCCATTTTTTTGTATTCCCTAGCGTTAACTTCAAACTCCATTTTATCAGAGATGTTCTTGTTGGGAGTAATGATAGTGCCCTTTCGTCACGACTTATTACAGAAAATAGCTACTTGAAATAGATGCAATATTTTCTATTGCATGTTACAGGTTACAAAGACTTTGCTTGTATTGGTATTAATTTGCTTGGTATTAATTAACAACGATAGTTCCCAGTTTTCAGGTGAAGTCTCAGATTTGTGAAAGGAAAATGGTGCCACTCTTTTGTCTTTCCCAGCTAACTGCAGTCACAAACTAATCGAAGTGCTTTCGGCATCTTTAAGAAGTTTGCAAACTGAGCGTGAGATGTATGGGTGACAGCAAACCAACGACTAAGGAACACATACGACCTCCAAAGCGTTGCGAAAACTGCACTATCAAATGTAAGTGTGCCCAGGAACACGCCCTCTGGTTTCAACGTGACAGGCACAGGCATAGCCCCCTTAAACAAGGACATAACAAACACACTTGATATTAATGCTGTTGGTTGTGGTTTTCTCACTAAAGCTGGCCCTTCAACTGCCCAAGAACAAAATGGCAGGCCTATTTTGTCAGTAACAACACCAGTTAAGTTAAATGTCATATTAAGTGGACAACCGTCCTTACCAGCGGATGAAGAAATCAGGCCATTTGCTAAGTCGCAACCAGAAAGAAGACATCGAAGAAAGGAGTGACTTCAGCAATACTGACAGACACTCCAATGAAAGACGCATTACAGCACGAATAACAAGCCTCCCAGGACAGAAAAGAAATCACTGATGAGAAACGCTGATATTCTGCGTAAAAGTGGGCGTTGTCATTATAAAGCTCTACAACTGAAGCGCACAAAGAAAGTAGGCATTCGTAAGAAGGTTCTTCAAGATGAAGAAGATGAGAATGAGGATGCTCTGTGTCGTAAACCATTTTCTCACAGCGACCCAGGTGATGAATGGATTCGATGCACAAGCTGCACGCGGTGAGCCCATCTGTCAACTGTTAAAAATGGTGTAGAAGGACTTTTTATGAATGTTTGAACTGTAAATATCCTATCGGACAATCAGACTAAGAGCGATAAAAGTTCTAGACATGCTTTTCTGTGAAACTGTTACAGTAATAATGATAATACAATTATGATCGTGGTTTTTGTCATAAGGCAGTTAGAATTTATGTTAAAGTAAACTGCGATTATTAAAATTCATATATTTTCAATCAAATAATCAATGCCCTAAATAATTGAATGATAAAATCATATGGCCAAGCTTGCCCCAACTGCTGGGCTAACTTATCCCATAGGTGGGGTAGGTTGGCCCAAGTAGTAATACTGTGCAAAATTTTTTTGTGAATAGACAATCAGCGAGATGGCATAATTACTTAGTTGTAAAGATGCTGAAACAATGTGCCAGTGTTCACACACGAAAAGAGCAGTGGAAACATTCAAAATACAGAATGGAAAAAATCAAGAACAAAAAGACGGCTACCCTTCCCCGCTCATTCCCACTACATACTCTCTGTTCATGTAGTCAAAATTCAGCATGAGGTTTTAATTTCTTCTTTACTACGAACTTTATTTGCATCACATTTTTGCAGACAGTTTCTACAAATATTGCTGAATGTACCTTAAAACTTATGTCATTTTATGACATGTATTTATCGCGATATGGCGTCATAAATTTCGGGGTGCGTGAGAAACTATCTGTGGCTTATAATGGAGCACAAATTAGACTAAATTCATCCAGTGCTTAGCGACTTCCAACATACTCTAAGCATCGTTTCAAATCTTTATTAATTTTTATCTCATTTACATGCTTGAAGTGACATATTCAACCGATTAACTTGTTTCTAAATTAATCTGATGTTTGAAGCTGTCTTATACATGGCAGTCCGAAACAATTGGTGGTTTTCTCTTATTGTCTACACGGACGTAAAATTTAGGATTTCGTAATTTTTTCTTATTATCTACATTGTCTACATGGACGTAAAATTTAGGATATGTGCTGCTGTATTATACATGACAGTTGGAAGTAATCGGAGGTTTGCTTGGTATCAACTAAACATGGGTGGGACCATGCGCGCGCAGGAACTACACGCGTAAAAAGAGTAAGATGACTAACATTCAACATGAGCTTCGTGCGACATTTTTACGCATAATCGGTTGCACGGAAGTTGACGACTAATTTAACGAAACATACCCACAGATCAAACTCATAATTAAGACTTACAAATATAACGTATCGGATGCACGCGCAATATATAAGTAAATTTTAATAACATGACTGCGAGAAACAACGCGGTTCAGCTGGTATTACTACATTGTGTGGGTACTAGACAAGTCATACTACGAGATGTACGAAAAATATCGTCTCTTTGAAGATGACAGTGCACTAAATTTACTGTCCTACTATTATTTGGGAGAAAGAGCATGTGGAATACCAACCAGCTTTGTGACTGAATAATTCTTAGCGAATACAACACAGCAGCCAAGATCTCTGGACGCTGCAGTCTATTGGTCAGGAATTCCACAGTTATAGAATATCCGATCTCCTGCACGCTCATTGTTACAATCACAACCGCATCTCCCCACTAATGGAAGGACAGTAAATTATGTGCATGCCCTCTCGTCTTGGATGCAGCATTCTTCAGAATTAATGGTATTTGTACAATGGAATACCTGGGCGTGCCTTCACCAAAAATTGGGAGTATCACACAACTCATCAAAAATAAAATAGGGCAAGGGAAAAGAGTAATTCGCCTGCTCAACTCCTCGCTACGGAGTGACGAAATTACGAAGATCTTGCAGTACAAGTCAATCGAAGAATCACCCCATATAGCGCTGGAATAGAGGAGCTAACCAAAAAAGGCGAAAAATAAATTTAACTCCCCCCGAGATTAATTTTTAGTGACGAAGTTGTAACATCTCCATACTGGAATACGTCAGAAAGAAATGAAAGAATAGACGAAAATATAGGAGAAAAGCACATTACTCACATTACCCTATGTCATAGAATAATTGGTCTAAGAGACTACGGATCTTCACTTCCGGAAGAAGAGTGGACAGATAGGAAAGAAGTTGAGAGCCGGAAGTCTACCGTCATAAACACACACACATTCTCTCTCTCTCTCTCTCTCTCTCTCTCTCTCTCTCTCTCTCTCTCCGTCAGTGTGTACACGAGTAATTGCGCGTGCGATGGATGTTCCTCCAAAGACCGCCTGGTATGTTCTGCATGACCAAAAACTACAAGCATACCACCTCCAAAGGCTACAGTCACTAATGCCAGCCGATTTTGCACCACCCATTTAGTTCTGTGCGCAGTTTCTGACACTGAGCCACTGCATCAACGAACCTCTAGTATTTCCACGGCTAATTCGCTTCGCAGATGAAAGTAAATTTATTAGCTGTTGTATTGTCAGTTCTCGAAACATTCATGTTCGGGAAGACGAAAATCCACGTGCCACGCATATCCAGGGGTTCCATCAGAGATTTGGTATCGAAGTCTGGCAGTTATTCTTATTGGTCATGTGATTGGACTGTACACGCTTCCACCCAAACTCACGCCTACCATTTAAATGACCTTCCTACGATAAGTATTGGGCGTGCTGTTTGATACTGTGCCACTGAATGTCCGTCGAGACATGCGGTTTCAACATACCATCGCATCCACATACTTCTTAAGTCATATTCGGGAACATCTGGACCATCCATTCGGACACAAATGGCTACGCCGAGGTGATCCAGTCCCCTCTATGATCACCAGATTTGACTCCATTAGGCATCTCCTCTGGGGTCGAATGAAGAGTTTGGTGTCTGAGGCTCCTTGCAGAGTCAGAAGAAGATCTGGTGGCACGAGTTGGGGTCGCTGCAGGACAGACTGCAGAGACGCCAGGTGTGATAGAGCGTGCACACTACATCATTCGTAGGTACAGTGTGTGCACCGAACTTGGTGGTCGCCACGCCAAACCTTCTTGTAGTGGATCAGAATGATAACTCTCTTTTGAAATAGGTGAAAACGTCTTTACTAGGTTATTAATGAATGGAATTGTAAAACATTATTTACTCAGCTCTTCTACATGTCCTAGAAGTTTGTAAGGGGAATTTAGAGCATCCCGTATTGTACATGGTGTCCATAGTTGAAATTCCAGTTTTGAAACGCTGTAGAAATAGAACCACTGCTCAAAATGACGTCAGTAATCTGACAATACATAACATCAATCACTCGCTTTCACTGAGCCATTCAGGTTCTCTAAGACTTGATATCGCGTTTCAGGCGCTTTCAAGATGCAATCAGAACCATTATAGTCAAGAAGCACACTAGGCGCTCTTATACTGCTGTACCACATACAGCTTGGTCAGAAAAGTGATAAATTTGTATGGGTGAAACATTATTGTTCAAATAACACTGCGATACGTTGCGCCGTTTCTGAGTTAATTAGCACTGACGTTAGCCAATTAAGCCGTTGCTCGTGGAAATGTAAGCGTCACGATACAAGTGTCAGTTGTTCTCATGACGTAAATGATAGCGCTCGATACTTCTCAGCATTCAGCTTGGATTCGATACTTACTGTTGCCCCATGTCCAACTTTCGTATCAATCTCTTATTTCGTCTAAGGAAACAAAACGAAGAAGACGTTTGGCGACACTGTCTCTAGTGGGTCGCTGAATTTGCGCGCGCAGCGGCCTGATTGGTCAACTTCTGTGCTAATTATCTCGGATACGACGCAACATATCGATTTTTATCTTAACAAAGGACTTGGCAAAGGACTTGGAAGAGCAGTTGAACGGAATGGATAGTGTCTTGAAGGGAGGATATAAGATGAACATCAACAAAAGCAAAACGAGGTTAATGGAATGTAGTCAAATTAAGTCGGGTGATGTTGAGGGTATTAGATTAGGAAATGAGACACTTAAAGTAGTAAAGGAGTTTTGCTATTTGGGGAGCAAAATAACTGATGATGGTCGAAGTAGAGAGGATATAAAATGTAGACTGGCAATGGCAAGGAAAGCGTTTCTGAAGAAGAGAAATTTGTTAACATCAAGTATAGATTTAAGTGTCAGGAAGTCATTTCTGAAAGTATTTGTATGGAGTGTAGCCATGTATGGAAGCGAAACATGGACGGTAAATAGTTTGGACAAGAAGAGAATAGAAGCTTTCGAAATGTGGTGCTACAGAAGAATGCTGAAGATTAGATGGGTAGATCACATAACTAATGAGGAAATATTGAATAGGATTGGGGAGAAGAGAAGTTTGTGGCACAACTTGACCAGAAGAAGGGATCGGTTGGTAGGACATGTTCTGAGGCATCAAGGGATCACCAATTTAGTATTGGAGGGCAGCGTGGAGGGTAAAAATCGTAGGGGGAGACCAAGAGATGAATACACTAAGCAGATTCAGAAAGATGTAGGTTGCAGTAGGTACTGGGAGATGAAGAAGCTTGCACAGGATAGAGTAGCATGGAGAGCTGCATCAAACCAGTCTCTGGACTGAAGACCACAACAACAACAACAACATCTTAACAATTATTTCTTAGCACTATCTACCCTGCAACACCATTACAAGCTTTTCAGGCTGTCTTTGACCAACCTGCACAAACACAGTGTTCCAAAAATAGACGGCAACATTTTAGTGTGAGGTTCAGCACATACAGAAGATAAAAAAGTATGAATATGGATCTGGAAATGGACGTTTACTGAGCTATCAGACATGGTAGTCGGTTACAGGAACTCTAGTTTATTTTCACAACGATTCCCCCAGTTCAAAAAAAAATAATTGTTCAAATGGCTCTGAGCACTATGGGACTTAACTTCTGAGGTCATCAGTCCCCTAGAACTTAGAACTATTTAAACCTAACTAACCTAAGGACATCACACACATCCATGCCCGAGGCAGGATTCGAACCTGCGACCGTAGCGGTCGAGCGGTTCCAGACTGTAGAGCCTAGAACCGCTCGGCCACTCCGGCTGGAGCCTCCAGTTCACTACCGTATGAGATGTGTTCGAAATGGCCACCCTGTGACAGTATGCTGGCCTCTGTCCTCCGTCGCAGGCAGCAACAAGTTCAAAAATTTTAAGGATTCTGAGAATTCTTTGACCACCAGCCTGAATTCTTGGAAGAAGTGATGCTTCAGCCTCCAAAGGTGCGTCATACACCAACGCCTTCAAAAGGCTCCACAGGACAAAATTTCCAACGGGGTGAAGTCAGGTAAGCGTGGGGGCTAAGCAATTGGTCTCTCTCTATCTATCCAGCCATTAGCATGACAGAGAGTCAGTTGTTGGCGGACAGTAACTCTAAAATGGGCAGGAGCATCAGAGTGCATGAAGCACGTCTGTTGCCGCAGTTGTAGTGAAATATCTTTCAACACAGGAACAGACCATATGCGGAAGAACGGTCTGTAGCTGCGCCCATTCAGGTGGTAGGGAAGTAGGCTAAATGGAGTCCTATCAAGTGGTCCTCAGTAATCCCAGCTCAGATGTTGATTTCGAATCTTCGTTGCACGGCCAGTTAACAGTTGCATGTAGACTGATGTATGCACACTCATGCTGATTGTGGATATTTTGGATGACATCGTGCGTGATTGTTGCCACATCCTTCCATATAGCCATCATGCCGAATTGTTAGATAAACCATCGCAGGAAAAAGCGTACGGGCAAATGCCGGAATTCGCTGTAGTGATACTGATACAGCTGTTGTTCCCGCAGACGTCGCCACACATTTTTGTGAGAGACTTCCAGCTGACGATCTAGGCGTTGAGTGCTGATGTGCGGATTCTGTTCTGCAGCGTCAACAAGCGTGGTATGTCGTGGCCGCCCCCTTGTTCCAGGTAAAGCATTAAACTGCCATGGTCACGTAAACAGCAGTAGCCTTGCTGGAATGTCTTCCTGTCAGGGCACAGGAGTCTGTATATCGTTCGTGGTACAACCGACCGGCTTTTATAGCATTCCCCGTATGTGAAGCCACAATGAGCGAAGCGAACAGTGATACGAGGTGACCTTCACTGCGTGCCCTCCGATGAGGACCAGATCCCCCAGCAAACAAACGTTGCGCACTGCGGACGTTGGTGGGTAAATTGCACCAGGAGAATATGTGGCGGTGGATCCACCCATGCGATGCGGAATTCACCCTCCACTATCCACAGGGACAAAGTAGGATTGACTGTCTCTACATAACGCGGTGCTGTTCCCACCAAACTGTCGACTGCCAAGTATTACCGGCGGAGTTTTCGGGCCACTGAGTATAATTCTGCTGTGTACACTTCCCAAGAATAGTTAAATACAATATCAGAGAGTCCGGAACATGTCCACGGCGATAGTCTCCGCTGTACGACTGTCCATTAGTCCATTAGTGGTATCAGGGTTTGCAGAAAAAAGTTAAGTACCGCAGCACTGTGAAATGGTAGATTTTTTGGCGAAACCTGCCATACGAGAAACTATCGTCAACAACGGTGGAGAGAAAGCTTCACGAAAATGAACTTCGGATTGCTACGTAGAATGTATGCGAGACCCACTGAGGATCCCACCAGGAGCGAACACAGTCTTGTTGCCTCAAATAAAGAAGATGAAGTCGAAGCTGTAGCATCCCCAAAACATGGCAAGGTGCGAGTAGAACTCGCGCACTCAGGGTGCTGTACAGACTTAATTATGTATGCAGACAGTTCATCCATTCCAGGAATCGAGGGTCATGATGATTTTTGCCCGTTACCGACATTGATGTTGGCAAGATATCGGTCCCAGGGAGCCCAAGACTTTCGATCAGGTTTACAATTCAAGTTTGTAGACGAATAAGAAATGGAAGACGGAATATTTATTTCGTGTGACATAATTATAAATTAAGTTTTTGATTTTTTCCTTTACTTCAACCTTGAAAACTTTCTTCCTGCCAAAGTCCATGATTCTACGTCAAGCATTTAATAAGTGAGTTTGCCAGTATCGAAATATGTGACATAAATGGCCGCATCCTTTGATTGCATTGACGTACATGGTTCACTTTTTTATATCGTAAAGGAACCGTACACCTTAATAAGTAATGTACATTTCAATCTGATACGACTATTCGTCCCTGAGGAAAAGAGAGCTGAACAGTCGGTCAGATAGACAACAACAGACAGACAGACGGACAACAATGTGATCGTATAAGGGTTTCGTTTCTACCAACTGGGTACAGAGCCCTAAAAAACAAAAGCATACGGGATGGCACTTAGAAGTTTGCCGCTAGGCTCTTTTGACGAAGAAGACGTATAGATATACCACTTAGATCGCGAGAAAATTAGGAAACGACAAAAGAAAATCATCGAGATACGCAAACCGAACGGAGAATGTATCGAAACACTGCACGACATTAAATACACTCCTGGAAATGGAAAAAAGAACACATTGACACCGAAGTGTCAGACCCACCATACTTGCTCCGGACACTCCGAGAGGGCTGTACAAGCAATGATCACACGCACGACACAGCGGACACACCAGGAACCGCGGTGTTGGCCGTCGAATGGCGCTAGCTGCGCAGCATTTGTGCACCGCCGCCGTCAGTGTCAGCCAGTTTGCCGTGGCATACGGAGCTCCATCGCAGTCTTTAACACTGGTAGCATGCCGCGACAGCGTGGACGTGAACCGTATGTGCAGTTGACGGACTTTGAGCGAGGGCGTATAGTGGGCATGCAGGAGGCCGGGTGGACGTACCGCCGAATTGCTCAACACGTGGGGCGTGAGGTCTCCACAGTACATCGATGTTGTCACCAGTGGTCGGCGGAAGGTGCACGTGCCCGTCGACCTGGGACCGGACCGCAGCGACGCACGAATGCACGCCAAGACCGTAGGATCCTACGCAGTGCCGTAGGGGACCGCAGTGCCACTTCCCAGCAAATTAGGGACACTGTTGCTCCTGGGGTATCGGCGAGGACCATTCGCAACCGTCTCCATGAAGCTGGGCTACGGTCCCGCACACCGTTAGGCCGTCTTCCTCTCACGCCCCAACATCGTGCAGCCCGCCTCCAGTGGTGTCGCGACAGGCGTGAATGGAGGGACGAATGGAGACGTGTCGTCTTCAGCGATGAGAGTCGCTTCTGCCTTGGTGCCAATGATGGTCGTATGCGTGTTTGGCGCCGTGCAGGTGAGCGCCACAATCAGGACTGCATACGACCGAGGCACACAGGGCCAACACCCGGCATCATGGTGTGGGGAGCGATCTCCTACACTGGCCGTACACCACTGGTAATCGTCGAGGGGACACTGAATAGTGCACGGTACATCCAAACCGTCATCGAACCCATCGTTCTACCATTCCTAGACCGGCAAGGGAACTTGCTGTTCCAACAGGACAATGCACGTCCGCATGTATCCCGTGCCACCCAACGTGCTCTAGAAGGTGTAAGTCAACTACCCTGGCCAGCAAGATCTCCGGATCTGTCCCCCATTGAGCATGTTTGGGACTGGATGAATCGTCGTCTCACGCGGTCTGCACGTCCAGCACGAACGCTGGTCCAACTGAGGCGCCAGGTGGAAATGGCATGGCAAGCCGTTCCACAGGACTACATCCAGCATCCCTACGATCGTCTCCATGGGAGAATAGCAGCCTGCATTGCTGCGAAAGGTGGATATACACTGTACTAGTGCCGACATTGTGCATGCTCTGTTGCCTGTGTCTATGTGCCTGTGGTTCTGTCAGTGTGATCATGTGTCAATAAAGTTTCCCCTTCCTGGGACAATGAATTCACGGTGTTCTTATTTCAATTTCCAGGAGTGTATTAAGAACAGATTGTATGTGAGACACTCAGCTCGGCCGAGAGTCAAGCATCATTCCGAGAGATCGAGCATGAAATTTCAATTGGAAAGTATAGTTTCCGCCTGTTGCGTGATCAGCATTGCGAATGTTTGTTAGATTTGCAGAAAGGTACTATCAGCCACTTCTCAGTAGAGATCTCCAGCCCATCGTCAGACAGCCATTACACAATAAATCAATCAAATATAAAGCCGTAATTACAGTTACGAACAACTTAAATTGGAAGGAACCCATAGAAAATGTTGTGGGGAAGGCTAACCAAAGACTGCGTTTTACTGGAGGACACTTACAAAATGTAACAGATCTACTATGGAGACTGCCTACACTACGCTTGTCAGTCTTCTTTTAGAATACTGCTGCGCTGTGTGGGATCCTTACGAGGTAGGACTGACGGAGTACATCGAAAAAGTTCAAAAAAGGGCAGCACGTTTTGTATTATCGCGAAATATGGGAGAGAATGTCACTGAAATAATACAGGATTTGGGCTGGACATCATTAAAAGAAAGTCGTTTTTGTTGCGACGGAATGTTCTCACGAAATTCCAATCATCGACTTTCTCCTCTGAATGAGAAAATCTTTTGTTGACACCGACCTACATAGGGAGAAACGGTCACCACGATAAAATAAGGGAAGTCAGATCTCGTACGGAAAGATTTAGGTGTTTGTTCTTTCCGCACGCTACACAAGATTGAAAAACAGAGACTGGTGAAGGTGGTTCGATGAACCCTTTGCCAAGCACTTAAATGTGATTTGCAGAGTATTTATCTAGATGAAGATCGATGTGTTCTGTAGCTGTGAGTAATTCCGCTTTAGCCTAAAGATAGGAGTCTGTAATTGAATAAATACAAACATCGTCTACATACTGTAAAATTTTTTTTCGGGGAAGTGATTATTCACTCTAAATTAGTATACCAGAGTGGGTTTATAACTGCACCCTAGAGCAGGCACTGAGAGACGAGAATTGAACCGTACATGTCTCCTTTAAATCTGATATAGATTATTCTTTGATTGACAAAAATTCTGTAAAAATAGTAACTCAACCTCAGTCATTATAAATTTGATTTCTCTGATTAGGATGATAAACACTATAAGAAACCGTAATTAGATTTGTCAATTTTAAAGAAGTCTTCAGAATTTCGAACTTATACTCCATGCCGTGTTACAGTAGAATGGCGGTATATAAGTGTTCACGAGCCTACCTCCTAAACCAAACCTATCCCACTTCCTTCTTTGTGTAAGTGTTCAACGATAAATCCCATCATCAATTTTCATACATTTAACAAAATGTTCTGTTTGTTATGAAACAAAAAATAGTATCGTTGCACTCCCGTAGTCGCCGGTTCACGACGTACTCATCAATGGTTAGTGGCTGACACTACAAATAGGTAACCGCATCACATAATCATCGACAATCGTCATTAGCCTTTTTAACATTATGTTACAATAGTTGAAATCAGACGATGAGATCATGTCACTGAAGTTACAGACGGGGGACCTTGAACAGGAACAATCACGGCATTTTTGCAACTTCAAGTCTTCGGTAAAAATAGTAAATCAACTCAAATTACTATAAAATTGGTATTATCGTGAGGCAAGACCCAGGGCTACAAAAGAAAAGAAGAAATCGTTTATCGGTTTCTGACAACATCAATGCTTAGTTAATTTTTGCAAATGTTACGTCCCTTACTTCTACTGGTTCGCAATGTAAGCGAACTAAATACGGTTACATAAAATCTCATCACCAGCAAGACTAAATTTCATGTTAATTCCACGTCCCTTAACAAATGTAGATATAGTATCAACCTTAGACAATTACTACATGCGTCGGGTCCTAACACACAAAAGTTTGTCGATAAAAAAATTGCCAGATGTATAGCTGCGATTCATAACTTCAGACTGGTAAACCGTAAATGTCCTGAAGACTAATATATGACGTGGTGGGGAGCTCTCAATTCCTGTAGCACTAGCCATACATCATCCTCGAAGGAAGACTGAGACCCTTCAGATTGTTCTAGAGAATCGGTGTCTGCACGTATTCATAGTCTCTCTTAACATAAAGAACAGCAGCGACGACCGGTTTGAAAGACTGAGATGATGTCCATAGCAAGCGCAAACAGATTTTTCGATAGTGTCTTTGGCTTTTCTATATCCTTATTGATTCTGAGACATTCAATGACACCTTTCAAGCCACTATTCCAATCACATTGTAACCAATCGCTCCAAAGTTTTTTCCACGCAACAAGACAACGTGATCGGTCGATAGTTACAGCAGATATTTGACCTGTCCAGCAAACTCGCTTCAAGCCTAAGCACACAAACAGCGAAATAAGCTTTCCGAAATTCAGTTTTGTTCTTCCGGAAGGCGTGTCGCATGTAATGGCAGAGACAGGAGGGACAGCGTCGCAGTGGTCAGCCTGCGAGAGAGGCTGGTGGTCAGTCCCCGCCTCTGCAGCGTCTGCGGCCGCGAGGAATTTAATAAGAACCAGCGGCGCCGCACCACACTCGAGATGCAGCTCTCCGTCACCCTTGGCTGGACTTATACCCTCCATGCACCGTACTGGACCGATGATCAATACACGTTCTGTCTTTGGCTCCTCACTGTCAAACTTATTAAATCCGATACGTTTCTGATAGGTATCTGAGCGTAGCGTTTTTCTGTTTGAGATGATCCATGTAGCACGACGCCTGGCAACCAGCGGTGACTCCTGAGGGTTGACAGAACTGCTGTCTCCTATATATCTTCCTATAGCTTCCACCCGTTTGTCAGACCGGGGCTCGAACCGGGAACCGTACCCCCTGCGAGGAATGTTCTTCTCGATAAAGTTACGCAGGCACGATTCACGACCCAATCTCGCGGCTTCACTTTTGCCAGTGTGTCTCTCCTACTTACCAAGCTGTGAGGGTGGACAGCGAGTCCTTTCTGAATGTCTCTGTCGGCTTTTTAGTCCTGGTCCGGCACATGGTTTTAATCTTCCAAAGAATTTTAAAACGACTTACACTCCGCTGCAGGGTACAGAATCGTTCTCCAGCTCGTAGGAAATTACGATATAAATCTTAAAATTTAAGCACGCGAAATTAAGTAACAATATTTCATGCGGAGTGCGTGGAAGACGGTACTTCCTATAATATCACATATCAGGATTTTCACCGCTTCATTCACGTATGGAGCTTGAAAAGAACGGCTGCTAAAACAGCTATGCGCCTCCTTTAAGTAAATTAATCTCGTCCACATGTTGCCTAGAGGACTGATGAGATGTAATATATTCCTAGACTTTTTTTTTTTGGTCATCAGTCTAGGGGTAGCGTCTTTGATTCATAATCAAAAACGTCTTCGGTCCCGGGTTCGATCCCCACCACTGCCTAAATTTTGATAATTAATCAGCATTGGCGGCCGAAGACTTCCGGCATAAGAAGTCAGCCTCATTCTGCCAACGGCCTTGTCAAAGAGGGCGGAGGAGCGGATAGAGGTTCAGGGCACTCTCTTGTCCTAGGGGTGGGAAACTGCCCCTAAAGGCGGAAGAATCAGCAATGATCAACGACATGAGGATGCAGAAGGCAATGGAAACCACTGCATTAAAGACACGTAACGTGTATCCACAGGACATGTGGCCTGTATTTGAAGAAAGTGTCATGATGATCTTTCCATTGGCAAAAGATTCCGGAATAGTCCCCCATTCGGATCTCCGGGAGGGGACTGCCAAGGGGGAGGTTACCATGAGAAAAAGATTGAATAATCTACGAAAGGATAACGTTCTACGAGTCGGGGCGTGGAATGTCAGAAGCTTGAACGTGGTAGGGAAACTAGAAAATCTGAAAAGGGAAATGCAAAGGCTCAATCTAGATATAGTAGGGGTCAGTGAAGTGAAGTGGAAGGAAGACAAGGATTTCTGGTCAGATGAGTATCGGGTAATATCAACAGCAGCAGAAAATGGTGTAACAGGTGTAGGATTCGTTATGAATAGGAAGGTAGGGCAGAGGGTGTGTTACTGTGAACAGTTCAGTGACCGGGTTGTTGTAATCAGAATCGACAGCAGACCAACACCGACAACGATAGTTCAGGTATACATGCCGACGTCGCAAGCTGAAGATGAACAGATAGAGAAAGTGTATGAGGATATTGAAATGGTAATGCAGTATGTAAAAGGGGACGAAAATCTAATAGTCATGGGCGACTGGAATGCAGTTGTAGGGGAAGGAATAGAAGAAAAGGTTACAGGAGAATATGGGCTTGGGACAAGGAATGAAAGAGGAGAAAGACTAATTGAGTTCTGTAACAAGTTTCAGCTAATAATAGCGAATACCCTGTTCAAGAATCACAAGAGGAGGAGGTATACTTGGAAAAGGCCAGGAGATACGGGAAGATTTCAATTAGATTACATCATGGTCAGACAGAGATTCCGAAATCAGATACTGGATTGTAAGGCGTACCCAGGAGCAGATATAGACTCAGATCACAATATAGTAGTGATGAAGAGTAGGCTGAAGTTCAAGACATTACTCAGGAAGAATCAATACGCAAAGAAATGGGATACGGAAGTACTAAGGAATGACGAGATACGTTTGAAGTTCTCTAACGCTATAGATACAGCAATAAGGAATAGCGCAGTAGGCAGTACAGTTGAAGAGGAATGGACATCTCTAAAAAGGGCCATCACAGAAGTTGGGAAGGAAAACATAGGTACAAAGAAGGTAGCTGCGAAGAAACCATGGGTAACAGAAGAAATACTTCAGTTGATGGATGAAAGGAGGAAGTACAAAAATGTTCCGGGAAAATCAGGAATACAGAAATACAAGTCGCTGAGGAATGAAATAAATAGGAAGTGCAGGGAAGCTAAGACGAAATGGCTGCAGGAAAAATGTGAAGACATCGAAAAAGATATGATTGTCGGAAGGACAGACTCAGCATACAGGAAAGTCAAAACAAACTTTGGTGACATTAAAAGCAACGGTGGTAACATTAAGAGTGCAACGGGAATTCCACTGTTAAATGCAGAGGAGAGAGCAGATAGGTGGAAAGAATACATTGAAAGCCTCTATGAGGGTGAAGATTTGTCTGATGTGATAGAAGAAGAAACAGGAGTCGATTTAGTAGAGATAGGGGATCCAGTATTAGAATCGGAATTTAAAAGAGCTTTGGAGGACTTACGGTCAAATAAGGCAGAAGGGATGGATAACATTCCATCAGAATTTCTAAAATCATTGGGGGAAGTGGCAACAAAACGACTATTCACGTTGGTGTGTAGAATATATGAGTCTGGCGATATACCATCTGACTTTCGGAAAAGCATCATCCACACAATTCCGAAGACGGCAAGAGCTGATAAGTGCGAGAATTATCGCACAATCAGCTTAACAGCTCATGCATCGAAGCTGCTTACAAGAATAATATACAGAAGAATGGAAAAGAAAATTGAGAATGCGCTAGGTGACGATCAGTTTGGCTTTAGGAAAAGTAAAGGGACGAGAGAGGCAATTCTGACGTTACGGCTAATAATGGAAGCAAGGCTAAAGAAAAATCAAGACACTTTAATAGGATTTGTCGACCTGGAAAAAGCGTTCGACAATATAAAATGGTGCAAGCTGTTCGAGATTCTGAAAAAAGTAGGGGTAAGCTATAGGGAGAGACGGGTCATATACAATATGTACAACAACCAAGAGGGAATAATAAGAGTGGACGATCAAGAACGAAGTGCTCGTATTAAGAAGGGTGTAAGACAAGGCTGTAGCCTTTCGCCCCTACTCTTCAATCTGTACATCGAGGAAGCAATGATGGAAATAAAAGAAAGGTTCAGGAGTGGAATTAAAATACAAGGTGAAAGGATATCAATGATACGATTCGCTGATGACATTGCTATCCTGAGTGAAAGTGAAGAAGAATTAAATGATCTGCTGAACGGAATGAACAGTCTAATGAGTACGCAGTATGGTTTGAGAGTAAATCGGAGAAAGACGAAGGTAATGAGAAGTAGTAGAAATGAGAACAGCAAGAAACTTAACATCAGAATTGATGGTCACGAAGTCAATGAAGTTAAGGAATTCTGCTACCTAGGCAGTAAAATAACCAATGACGGACGGAGCAAGGAGGACATCAAAAGCAGACTCGCTATGGCAAAAAAGGCATTTCTGGCCAAGAGAAGTCTACTAATATCAAATATCGGCCTTAATTTGAGGAAGAAATTTCTGAGGATGTACGTCTGGAGTACAGCATTGTATGGTAGTGAAACATGGACTGTGGGAAAACCGGAACAGAAGAGAATCGAAGCATTTGAGATGTGGTGCTATAGACGAATGTTGAAAATTAGGTGGACTGATAAGGTAAGGAATGAGGAGGTTCTACGCAGAATCGGAGAGGAAAGGAATATGTGGAAAACACTGATAAGGAGAAGGGACAGGATGATAGGACATCTGCTAAGACATGAGGGAATGACTTCCATGGCACTAGAGGGAGTTGTAGAGGGCAAAAACTGTAGAGGAAGACAGAGATTGGAATACATCAAGCAAATAATTGAGGACGTAGGTTGCAAGTGCTACTCTGAGATGAAGAGGTTAGCACAGGAAAGGAATTCGTGGCGGGCCGCATCAAACCAGTCAGTAGACTGATGACCAAAAAAAAAAAAAAAAAAAAGTCTACTGACTGGTTTCATGCGGCCCGCCACGAATTCCTTTCCTGTGCTAACCTCTTCATCTCAGAGTAGCACTTGCAACCTACGTCCTCAATTATTTGCTTGACGTATTCCAATCTCTGTCTTCCTCTACAGTTTTTGCCCTCTACAGCTCCCTCTAGTACCATGGAAGTCATTCCCTCATGTCTTAGCAGATGTCCTATCATCCTGTCCCTTCTCCTTATCAGTGTTTTCCACATATTCCTTTCCTCTCCGATTCTGCGTAGAACCTCCTCATTCCTTACCTTATCAGTCCACCTAATTTTCAACATTCGTCTATAGCACCACATCTCAAATGCTTCGATTCTCTTCTGTTCCGGTTTTCCCACAGTCCATGTTTCACTACCATACAATGCTGTACTCCAGACGTACATCTTCAGAAATTTCTTCCTCAAATTAAGGCCGGTATTTGACATTAGTAGACTTCTCTTGGCCAGAAATGCCTTTTTTGCCATAGCGAGTCTGCTTTTGATGTCCTCCTTGCTCCGTCCGTCATTGGTTATTTTACTGCCTAGGTAGCAGAATTCCTTAACTTCATTGACTTCGTGACCATCAATCCTGATGTTAAGTTTCTCGCTGTTCTCATTTCTACTACTTCTCATTACCTTCGTCTTTCTTCGATTTACTCTCAAACCATACTGTGTACTCATTAGACTGTTCATTCCGTTCAGCAGATCATTTAATTCTTCTTCGCTTTCACTCAGGATAGCAATGTCATCAGCGAATCGTATCATTGATATCCTTTCACCTTGTATTTTAATTCCACTCCTGAACCTTTCTTTTATTTCCATCATTGCTTCCTCGATGTACAGATTGAAGAGTAGGGGCGAAAGGCTACAGCCTTGTCTTACACCCTTCTTAATACGAGCACTTCGTTCTTGATCGTCCACTCTTATTATTCCCTCTTGGTTGTTGTACATATTGTATATGACCCGTCTCTCCCTATAGCTTACCCCTACTTTTTTCAGAATCTCGAACAGCTTGCACCATTTTATATTGTCGAACGCTTTTTCCAGGTCGACAAATCCTATGAAAGTGACTTGATTTTTCTTTAGCCTTGCTTCCATTATTAGCCGTAACGTCAGAATTGCCTCTCTCGTCCCTTTACTTTTTCTAAAGCCAAACTGATCGTCACCTAGCGCATTCTCTATTTTCTTTTCCATTCTTCTGTATATTATTCTTGTAAGCAGCTTCGATGCATGAGCTGTTAAGCTGATTGTGCGATAATTCTCGCACTTGTCAGCTCTTGCCGTCTTCGGAATTGTGTGGATGATGCTTTTCCGGAAGTCAGATGGTATATCGCCAGACTCATATATTCTACACACCAACGTGAATAGTCGTTTTGTTGCCTCTTCCCCCAATGATTTTAGAAATTCTGATGGAATGTTATCTATCCCTTCTGCCTTATTTGACCGTAAGTCCTCCAAAGCTCTTTTAAATTCCGATTCTAATACTGGATCCCCTATCTCTTCTAAATCGACTCCTGTTTCTTCTTCTATCACATCAGACAAATCTTCACCCTCATAGAGGCTTTCAATGTATTCTTTCCACCTATCTGCTCTCTCCTCTGCATTTAACAGTGGAATTCCCGTTGCACTCTTAATGTTACCACCGTTGTTTTTAATGTCACCAAAGGTTGTTTTGACTTTCCTGTATGCTGAGTCTGTCCTTCCGACAATCATATCTTTTTCGATGTCTTCACATTTTTCCTGCAGCCATTTCGTCTTAGCTTCCCTGCACTTCCTATTTATTTCATTCCTCAGCGACTTGTATTTCTGTATTCCTGATTTTGCCGGAACATTTTTGTACTTCCTCCTTTCATCCATCAACTGAAGTATTTCTTCTGTTACCCATGGTTTCTTCGCAGCTACCTTCTTTGTACCTATGTTTTCCTTCCCAACTTCTGTGATGGCCCTTTTTAGAGATGTCCATTCCTCTTCAACTGTACTGCCTACTGCGCTATTCCTTATTGCTTTATCTATAGCGTTAGAGAACTTCAAACGTATATCGTCATTCCTTAGTACTTCAGTATCCCATTTCTTTGCGTATTGATTCTTCCTGACTAATGTCTTGAACTTCAGTCTACTCTTCATCACTACTATATTGTGATCTGAGTCTATATCTGCTCCTGGGTACGCCTTACAATCCAGTATCTGATTTCGGAATCTCTGTCTGACCATGATGTAATCTAATTGAAATCTTCCCGTATCTCCCGGCCTTTTCCAAGTATACCTCCTCCTCTTGTGATTCTTGAACAGGGTATTCGCTATTACTAGCTGAAACTTGTTACAGAACTCAATTAGTCTTTCTCCTCTTTCATTCCTTGTCCCAAGCCCATATTCTCCTGTAACCTTTTCTTCTACTTCTTCCCCTACAACAGCATTCCAGTCGCTCATGACTATTAGATTTTCGTCCCCTTTTACGTACTGCATTACCCTTTCAATATCCTCATACACTTTCTCTATCTGTTCATCTTCAGCTTGCGACGTCGGCATGTATACCTGAACTATCGTTGTCGGTGTTGGTCTGCTGTCGATTCTGATTACAACATCCCGGTCACTGAACTGTTCACAGTAACACACCCTCTGCCCTACCTTCCTATTCATAACGAATCCTACACCTGTTACACCATTTTCTGCTGCTGTTGATATTACCCGATACTCATCTGACCAGAAATCCTTGTCTTCCTTCCACTTCACTTCACTGACCCCTACTATATCTAGATTGAGCCTTTGCATTTCCCTTTTCAGATTTTCTAGTTTCCCTACCACGTTCAAGCTTCTGACATTCCACGCCCCGACTCGTAGAACGTTATCCTTTCGTTGATTATTCAATCTTTTTCTCATGGTAACCTCCCCCTTGGCAGTCCCCTCCCGGAGATCCGAATGGGGGACTATTCCGGAATCTTTTGCCAATGGAAAGATCATCATGACACTTCTTCAAATACAGGCCACATGTCCTGTGGATACACGTTACGTGTCTTTAATGCAGTGGTTTCCATTGCCTTCTGCATCCTCATGTCGTTGATCATTGCTGATTCTTCCGCCTTTAGGGGCAATTTCCCACCCCTAGGACAAGAGAGTGCCCTGAACCTCTATCCGCTCCTCCGCCCTCTTTGACAAGGCCGTTGGCAGAATGAGGCTGACTTCTTATGCCGGAAGTCTTCGGCCGCCAATGCTGATTATTTATCAAAATTTAGGCAGTGGCGGGGATCGAACCCGGGACCGAAGACGTTTTTGATTATGAATCAAAGACGCTACCCCTAGACCACGGGTGACCCCTAGACTACTCTCTTAATACTCGTTCTCCGATGCTACCAAATTGTAGTGGGATAGTTGGTGTCGATCTGCCAGTTTGACTCACACTGCCCTGTGAGTAAAAAACCTGTTTCCGTTCGTGCTACACTTCTTTATATTACAGGTACAAAGAAAAGGTCAGAGGAGAGAACAATGAAACAAGCAAAAAATTCTAATAAACACACGACCAGAACCAAGGGTTTCGACGCTACGACATATTACGGCTGATTTCATTGACATCTTGTTACAGAGTTCCTGAGAAGCCAAAGAGCAGATGTGCTCTCACAGGCAAACGCACAACAACAAGTGCTCTACATGGCCACCATTCATGTGAAAGCAGGCTTCAGTTCATCTCCTCACTTGTGCATGTACATATTGAAAAATCGCAGACATGTTCTGGTGAAGGCGGAAAGCTTCGCTCGCGGGGTGGAATCTGAGCTAACTATTTGTAGTATCGTTCCCAGAAACGATCGCCGTCCTCTGGTTTGGAGCCGAGTGGAAGGCTAAAACCAGATGCTCAGACGATTCTGCGGAGATCTGGGGTGCAAATTTCTCGACCTCCGCTATCGGGTGGAGAAATGTTGGGACCCCCCGAATAGGTCAGGCGTGCACTACACGCAGGAAGCGGCTACAAGGGTAGCGGAGTACGTGTGGAGTGCGCATGTGGGTTTTTTAGGTTAGAGAATTCCCTCCCTAGGCCTGAAAAGACGCCTCCTGAGACACGACAAGGTAGGAGCAGGCAAATTGAAACAGGGAATAACAATATTAATCTGCTAATAGTAAACTGCAGGAGCGTCTATAGAAAAGTCCCAGAACTGTTCTCATTAATAAACAGTCACAACGCCCATATAGTACTAGGGACAGAAAGTTGGCTGAAACCAGACGTAAACAGTAATGAAATCCTAAACTCAGATTGGAATGTATACCGCAGAGACAGGCTGGACAGTGAAGGGGGAGGCGTGTTTATAGCGATAAGAAGTGCTATAGTATCGAAGGAAATTGACGTAGATCCGAAATGTGAAATAATTTGGGTGAAGGTCACGGTTAAAGCAGGCTCAAACATGGTAATTGGATGTCTCTATAGGACCCCTGGCTCAGCTGCTGTTGTAGCTGAGCACCTGAAGGATAATTTGGAAAATATTTCGAGTAGATTTCCCCACCATGTTATAGTTCTGGGTGGAGATTTTAATTTTCCGGATATAGACTGAGAGACTCAAACGTTCATAACGGGTGGCAGGGACAAAGAATCCAGTGATATTTTTTTAGTGCTTTATCTGAAAACTACTTTGAGCAGTTAAACAGAGAACCGACTCGTGGCGGTAACATATTAGACCTTCTGGTGACAAACAGATCCGAACTATTTGAAACAGTTAACGCAGAACACCGAATCAGCGATCATAAAGCGGTTACTGCATCGATGATTTCACCCATAAATAGAAATATTAAAAAAGGTAGGAAGATTTTTCTGTTTAGCAAAAGCGACAAAAAGCAGATTTCAGAATACCTGATGGCTCAACACAGACTAAAGGCCGAAATACTAAACGTCTTTTTCCAAAGCTGTTTCACAGAGGAAGACTGCACTGTAGTTCCTCCTCTAAATTGTCGCACAGATGTCAAAATGGTAGATATCGAAATAGACGACACAGGGATAGAGAAACAATTAAAATCGCTCAAAAGAGGAAAGGCCGCTGGACCTGATGGGATACCAGTTCGATTTTACACAGAGTACGCTAAACAACTTGCCCCCCCTTCTTGCAGCGGTGTACCGTAGGTCTCTAGAAGAGCGTAGCGTTCCAAAGGATTGGAAAAGAGCACAGGTCATCCCCTTTTTCAAGAAGGGACGTCGAACAGATGTGCAGAGCTATAGACCTATATCTCTAACGTCTATCAGTTGTAGAATTTTGGAACACGTATTATGTTCGAGTATAATGACTTTTCTGGAGACTATAAATCTACTCTGTAGGAATCAGCATGGGTTTCGAAAAAGACGATCGTGTGAAACCTAGCTCGCGTTATTCGCCTACGAGACTCAGAGGGCCATAGACACTGGTTCCCAGGTAGATGCCGTGATTCTTGACTTCCGCAAGGCGTTCGATACAGTTCCCCACAGTAATGAACAAAGTAAGAGCATATGTACTATCAGACCAATTGTGTGATTGGATTGAAGAGTTCCTAGGTAACAGAACGCAGCATGTCATTCTCAATGGAGAGAAGTCTTCCGAAGTAAGAGTGTTTTCAGATGTGCCGCAGGAGAGTGTCGTAGGACCGTTGCTATGTACAATATACATAAATTATATAAATTTTTATTGTGGATGACATCGTAAGTTCACTGAGGCTTTTTGCGGGTGATGCTGTGGTATATCGAGAGGTAGTAACAATGGAAAATTGTACTGAAATGCAGGAGGATCTGCATCGAATTGACGCATGGTGCAGGGAATGGCAATTGAATCTCAATGTAGACAAGCGAAATGTGCTGCGAATACATAGAAAGAAAGAGCCCTTATCATTTAGCTACAATATAGCAGGTCAGCAACTAGAAGCAGTTAATTCCATAAATTATCTGGGGTATGCATTAGGAGTGATTTAAAATTGAATGATCATACAAAGTTGATCGTCGATAAAGCAGATGCCAGACTGAGATTCATTGGAAGAATTCTAAGGAAATGCAATCCGAAAACAAAGGAAGTAGGTTACAGTACGTTTGTTCGCCAATTGCTTGAATACTGCTCAGCAGTGTGGGATTCTTACCAGATAGGGTTGATAGAAGAGAGAGAGAAGATCCAACGGAGAGCAGCGCGCTTCATTACAGGATCATCTAGTAATCGCGAAAGCGTTACCGAGATGATAGATAAACTCCAGTGGAAGACTCTGCAGGAGAGACGCTCACTAGCTCGGTACGGGCTTTTGTTGAAGTTTCGAGAACATACATTCACCGAGGAGTCAAGCAGTATATTGCTCCCTCCTACGTATATCTCGCGAAGAGACCATGAGGATAAAATCAGAGAGATTAGAGCCCACACAGTGGCATACCGACAATCCTTCTTTCCACGAACAATACGAGACTGGAATAGAAGGGAGAACCGATAGAGGTACTCAAGGTACCCTGCGCCACATACCGTCAGGTGGCTTGCGGAGTGTGGATGTAGATGTAGATGTAGATCCACAGTGCGATCCAGGAATCCATTGACACTATCGAGGGCTGAAATATAACAAAACTTTTAAATATTTAGAAATTCAATTATTTCAAGTCTTGGAACCTGGGACGCCATTGCACTGGCCAGTCGCTCGTGATGAACTTGTTGCCAATTCTTGAGTATCAGGTGTGATGCTAAAATCCAAAAAGGGCAGCTTATTATTCTGTAACTTCTACCTCAGCTACGGTATTTCGAAAACCATTGCCTTAGACATTAACAGTGCTGCAACAGTCACATGACAGCACTTGTTCATATGTCATACAGCGGAACCGTTGGTTTCCTGACCTATGTTTATTAGGAATACTTTGTTGCTTCATTGTCCTCTAGTCTCCATTATCTTTCATACTTATTTATAGAGCAAAGTGTATGTGTGTCTGTCCAGCATGCCCTCAAAATCCCCTGGATTGATTTCCTCCAAGTGTTTGTCACAGAAAGAGCAGGTCTCATGAGTATCAGCACTGTGGTGTTCAGAGCCTCCTAGCTCAACGAGGAGCAGAGAGGCAGGAAAAAAAGCGTTTTGTAGCCCCTGGCATGTAGGCTGCCATGACAACATGTATGTTCTGTGGGAACAGTTTAAGGCTGCCAAATCAACATGCTGTGCAGGATATTTGTCAGCAAACGAGATTTCTGTGCGCTACCCTGTATGACAGATGTTTTGTGTTGGAATAGTACCAGCTTACTTTATCAACCGCCTTTCCATGGCAAACTATGTGTCAGGGGGAAATAAATGATTTTTCAAGTCCCTAACTTGCAGTGGGCTGTGAATGACTGGTGTGTTAAGTGAGTAGTATCGACTGCCTTATAGCACTAAATTGCAGGTGCAACACACACCGATGAGCGTGGCTGGGGAAAGGTTGAGAGGGATAGAGGATGGGATGGACACAGTGAGGGAGAAGAGAGAGTTGACAGAGAGGGGGGAGGAAGGGGAGATGCATGAGGCAGGTGGAATATGTAGAGGGGTGGTGTGTAATTGGAGGGTGAGAGCTGAGAGGGAAAGAGAGAGAGGGAGGAGGATATCGTTAGAGGGAAGGAGCAGAAAGAAATGGTCACAGGAAAGAGGACTGGAGGAAATAGAAAATGCGAGAGGAGGAGGAGATGTAGACATAGGGTGGTGAGGAGGAGATAGATAGATGTAGGAGAATGAGATGGACAGACAGAGGGAAGAAGAGTTGCACACACACACACACACACACACACACACACACACAGACAGAGAGAGAGAGAGAGAGAGAGAGAGAGAGAGTAGGAGTTGTGTTCAATATCTGTGTAAAGCATACACAGGTGAAGTCGCAGGGATAAAGCTAGTAATCCTATAGTATTCAAACACCATGTTTAACATTAATTCTTAGCACTATTTTGTAAGGGGCTAATGCATATGGGTAACATTCTTGGATGAACTGTAAGACTGTTTAGTAAACAATCTACTACTATTGTACTCTCTATCCACCTTTGGATGGGTGTCAGAGGATTCTTACTGTATCCCTATTAACTTCCCTTTACGGGTTCCAGTCGTAAATGGTACGAGAGAAGAAAGAATGTTGGTAATCCATAGTACGAACTCGAATTTCTGTAATTTTAACTTCATAATCATTTCGCTAGATAGATGCAGGAGGAACCAATACGTTGGTGGACCCTTCTAGGGTTGTATACTCTGGGAATATTAACAGTAAACAACAGCATGATGCACAACAGTGTTTTCCATTGGCGATGAATGAACATCCTCTTTGTGAACTGACTGCATTCTTCCAGCATTCTACCAATGAAACAGAATCTAAATAGTTACACTCAGGAATCTGTATGAACAGAATGATACCGAGTGTGATTCATTGATATTGTAGCCATACGTTATGCTGCTTCTTGGTTTGTTTTTTGGAGCTCACAATTTTAAATTTCTGAATATTTTAAGCTAATTGTGAATCTTTACATCATTTTGAAATTTCGTCAAGAACAGAAATGATATTTGTGCACCTGTATTGTAAGATTATGTAAGATGGCAAGAACTATGCCCCTTACATGAAGTCATTAAAGATCACCTAACTCACGTTGAGCGAACAGTAAGGCTGAACAAAAATGACTGACAAGGCAAATGTATCTTCTAGAGGGTATAATATGGACGTATTGGAATAATTAATGTCGGGTGATGGTTTTAAAGTAATTCACACGACATGAAAACTTTGTGGAAACGTGTCGATTTACTGGAGGCTAGTTTATCCCAGGAAAGTATTCAGAATTGACCACGGCCGGGCTGGGAAGCAGTGAAGGGAAGTGACAATAGACAGCTTAGGATGACTCAAACTCTGAGAAATCGAAAACAGAGCACGGCCTCCAGCTGCCTTAAGATGAGTGACAGTGAGTGGGTGGTTGACCCCATGCAGATGGAGAACTTGTACGCCTGTTGATAAATGTCCGTCATCGCGTTTTCAGTGAAACATACGAGAAAGCCGTGCAAAGTTATGGTGGAGCGGTCAACAGAGGCCAAAATATGTGTGTTCGTGACTATAGAAACTTCACACTGAATTCACAGTCCACAGAGTCTGAAATAAATCAGGTGAAGAGCGACAGAATGAAATATGCCGGCCTCCGATGGGAACGTAGGACCAAGGAATTTGAAGTACTCTCCTGGGAGTCAGAATTATGGAAGAAATTGGCGTTTTGTGCAGATGCTAACCTCGATGAGTGGCCTGGGAGGAGCTAAATAGCAGAAGTTGAGAGGAAGGGAAATTTTGTAGGAATTTGTTCACTTCCCAGAGCAAGCATTGGTCGGCGCTGGGAAGCGACACATAATTAACGCGACTTGCGCTTCAATTGGTGTAAGTGATTTTGCTGGAGGGGAAACCGAGGCGGAGAGCGGATGGAGAAGTCTCCGTAGTGGTCTTCCGTTCACAGCTTGCCTAGAGTGCGGATGTGGCATTCTTTACTCAGCTTGCCTGTGAGAGAGTGTGTATCTCTGCAGTTTAGGACTTAGCAAACGAAACGATTGAGCTTGGAGATAGAAAGTTTTCGTTCAGATATGTACTGAGCAAGATAGCTAGAAGTGAATAGACTTGCAGCACCATGAGGTCGGCCGACGTCCGCATAACGACGACGCCCCGCCACGCTGAATTGGGTGATATTTCGCCCGCTCCGGCCACTGATTAATTTGTTTGGATCACATCGGAAAAGTTTCCACGAGGGTTTTATGGGCCGTGTATTGTAGAATTCTTCTTGCACTTCGCATTATGCCTGGGTCAGTCGATAGGAATTACTTTTGATTTATTGTACTTTACTCCACGCAAACGCAATTTATTACCACTGCCTGTTAGGAGAGTCATGTAATGTGGTGATTGAATGTCGTGAGTTAAAATAAATCTATGCTAATCGACTGCATCTGTTTCTGTTATGTTCAACATTTGCATCTGGTGTCCAATAGCTGAATATCACATCAATGTGCACCCCTTTTTAATTAAAAGGGATCAATTCTCAATCAATGAATGTCAACACTGCCATCACAATTCAATCAGGAGTCACATGGCCTTATTACTTTCTTTGCGTTATCCGACATTGCGGCAGTTTTGCACTCTCTGTTGATCTGTTAATCAATTACCTAGGGTGAACACACACCAAAACAAGATAAGTGATGGGTGGGATGTTACAGTATAAACTATTTCTTCAATACAGGTAACTGTATCATTTGCAAAAAAGATGAAGGTTACTACTAATACAGTTTTTCTGCTGATGAACACACAATATTAACAAAAAGAGTTTCAACACACCTTTTTAAGGCACGCCAAAAGTTCGTACTACATCTATCAATGACTCTCCATCGAATATAGCTTTCTGCGTCCTTCCTACCAACGAAATGAAGTGTTTGTTTTCATTCCGAATAACTTTCATCACAGCCAAAAAACCTATAGACATCTGTATCAACACTGAGACATACATAATTCCTAATATTTCTTGCCAACAAGGAGTCCTATTTGACGACCGTTATTAATTGCCCATAAACCAAAGACAGGGCCACAACAAAGGTAATAGTATAACATTCAAATAACTGTCCGCCCCCATTTCTGATAGGTCAGTGTCCGCAGCACGTGGTCGTGCGGTAGCGTTCTCGCTTACCGCACCCGGGTTCCCGGGTTCGATTCCCAGCGGGGTCAGGGATTTTCTCTGCCTCGTGATGACTGGGTGTTGTGTGATGTCCTTAGGTTACTTAGGGGTAAGTAGTTCTAAGTTCTAGGGGACTGATGACCATAGATAGGTCAGTGCGGCAGCATTCCATGCAAGGGACTCGGGTTCGATTCCTAACTGGGTTGGAATTTTCTCCATTCAGTGACGTCACTTTCAACGCACAAATGAAGAAAAAGATCTGTGAGAATGACAATTTAAACCCTCGATGTGTGGGGCAACGTCAACCAGAAACAAAAGAAGACGATGTGTGTAGGAGGACAACACAATGCAAAAAGACTCACCACACAACACATAGCGCCTCTTCCTCTCAACAATGGCGGGGTCAAGAACATAGTGTACTGGAACTATTGTTCCATCAAAACTGACGAACATAGCCTCCTGCATTTTTTACATTCCCTGTGCAATATCTGAAGCATGGTTGCTGCCGAATGAAGCATTCCTGTTTCCTGAGTTTAATATAATTCTAACCGACAGACGATGACGACGGATAAAAAATAAATAAATAAATAATAAAAATACCGTATAAAATTCACGAAGATTGTAGACAAGAAATACATCTTCAAGTTGTCGTACCTACATTGAACGCGAACAGGAATGTAATAAATTCAATGTCGGTTTAGTGGTCGCAAAGGGTAACAAAGAAAGAACTGAGTTGTTGTTGTTGTTGTGGTCTTCAGTCCTGAGACTGGTTTGATGCAGCTCTCCATGCTACTCTATCCTGTGCAAGCTTCTTCATCTCCCAGTACCTACTGCAACCTACATCCTTCCGAATCTGCTTGGTGTATTCATCTCTTGGTCTCCCTCTACGATTTTTACCCTCCACGCTGCCCTCCAACACTAAATTGGTGATCCCTTGATGCCTCAGAACATGTCCTACCAACCGATCCCTTCTCCCAGTCAACTTGTGCCACAAGCTCCCCTTCTCCCCAATTCTATTAGATATGTGATCTACCCATCTAATCTTCAGCATTCTTCTGTAGCACCACATTTCGAAAGCTTCAATTCTCTTCTTGTCTAAACTATTCATCGTCCATGTTTCACTTCCATGCATAGCTACACTCCATACAAATACTTTCAGAAACGACTTCCTGACACTTAAATCCATACTCGATGTGAAGTAATTTCTCTTCTTCAGAAACGCTTTCCTTGCCATTGCCAGTCTACATTTTATATCCTCTCTACTTCGACCATCATCAGTTATTTTGCTCCCCAAATAGCAAAACTCCTTTACTACTTTAAGTGTCTCATTTCCTAATCTAATTCCCTCAGCATCACCAGACTTAATTCGACTACATTCCATTATCCTCGTTTTGCTTTTGTTGATGTACATCTTATACCCTCCCTTCAAGACACTATCCATTCCGTTCAACTGCTCTTCCAAGTCCTTTGCTGTCTCTGACAGAATTACAATGTCATCGGCGAACCTCAAAGTTTTTACTTCTTCTCCATGGATTTTAATACCTACTCCGAATTTTTCTTTTGTTTCCTTTACTGCTTGCTCAATATACTGATTGAATAACATCGGGGAGAGGCTACAACCCTGTCTTACTCCCTTCCCAACCGCTGCTTCCCTTTCATGTCCCTCGACACTTATAACTGCCATTTGGTTTCTATATAAATTGTAAATAGCCTTTCGCTCCCTATATTTTACCCCTGCCACCATCAGAATTTGAACGAGAGTATTCCAGTCAACATTGTCAAAAGCTTTCTCTAAGTCTACAAATGCTAGAAACGTAGGTTTGCCTTTCCTTAATCTAGCTTGTAAGATACGCCACAGGGTCAGTATTGCCTCACGTGTTCCAATATTTCTACGGAATCCAATCTGATCTTCCCCAAGGTCGGCTTCAACTAGTTTTTCCATTCGTATGTAAAGAATTCGCGTTAGTATTTTGCAGCCGTGACTTATTAAACTGATAGTTCGGTAATTTTCACATCTGTTAACATCTGTTTTCTTTGGGATTGGAATTATTATATTCTTCTTGAAGTCTGAGGGTAGGTCGCCTGTCTCATTCATCTTACTCACCAGATGGTAGAGTTTTGTCAGGACTGGCTCTCCCAAGGCCGTCAGTAGTTCTCATGGAATGTTGTCTACTCCGGGGGCCTTATTTCGACTCATGTCTTTCAGTACTCTGTCAAACTCTTCACGCAGTACCATATCTCCCATTTTATCTTCATCTACATCCTCTTCCATTTCCATAATATTGTCCTCAAGTACATCGCCCTTATATAGACCCTCTATATACCCCTTCCACCTTTCTGCTTTCCCTTCTTTGCTTAGAACTTGGTTTCCATCTCAGCTCTTGATGTTCATACAAGTGGTTCTCTTATCTCCAAAGATCTCTTTATTTTCCTGTAGGCATTATCTATCTTACCGTTAGTGAGATAAGCCTCTACATCCTTACATTTGTCCTCTAGCCATCCCTGCTTAGCCGTTTTGCACTTCCTGTCTATCTCATTTTTGAGACGTTTGTATTCCTTTATGCCTGCTTCATTTACTGCATTTTTATATTTTCTTCTTTCATCAATTAAATTCAATATTTCTTCTGTTACCCAAGGATTTCTACTAGCCCTCGTCTTTTTACCTACTTGATCCTCTGCTGCCTTCACTACTTCATCCCTCAAAGCTACCCATTCTTCTTCTACTGTATTTCTTTCCCTCATTCCTGCCATTTGTTCCCCTACGCTCTCTCTGAAACTCTGTACAACCTCTGGTTTAGTCAGTTTATCCAGGTCACATCTCCTTAAATTCCCACCTATTTGCAGTTTCTTCAGTTTTAATCTACAGTTCATAACCAGTAGGTTGTGGTCAGAATCCACATCCGCCCTTGGAAATGTCTTACAGTTTAAAACCTGGTTCCTAAATCACTGTCTTACCATTATATAATCTATCTGAAATCTGTCAGTATCTCCAGGCTTCTTCAATGTATACAACCTTCTTTTATGATTCTTGAACCAAGTGTTAGCTATGATTAAGTTGTGCTCTGTGCAAAATTCTAACAGGCGGCTTCCTCTTTCATTTCTTACCCTATTACGTTTCCTTCTCTCCCTTTTCCTAATACCGAATTCCAGTCACCCATACCGAGCGGGGTGGCGCAGTGGCTACACACTGGACTCGCATTCGGGAGGACGACGGTTCAATCCCACGTCCGGCCATCCTGATTTAGGTTTTCCGTGATTTCCCTAAATCACTCCAGGCAAATGCCAGGATGGTTCCTCTGAAAGGGCACGGCCGACTTCCTTCCCAATCCTTCCCTAATCCGATGAGACCGATGACCACGCTGTCTGGTCTCCTTCCCCAAACCAACCAACCAACCAATCCAGTTACACATGACTATTAAATTTTCGTCTCCCTTCACTATCTGAATAATTTCTTTTATTTCATCATACATTTCTTCATTTTCTTCGTCATCTGCAGAGCTAGTTGGCATATAAACTTGTATTACTGTAGTAGGCGTGGGCTTCGTGTCTATCTTGGCCACAATAATGCGTTCACTATGCTGTTTGAAGTAGCTTACCCGGATTCCTATTTTTTTATTCATTATTAATCCTACTCCTGCATTACCCCTATTTGACTTTGTATTTATAACCCTGTATTCGCCTGACCAAAAGTCTTGTTCCTCCTGCCACCGAACTTCACTAATTCCCACTATATCTAACTTTAACCTATCCATTCCCTTTTTTAATTTTCTAACCTACCTGCCCGATTAAGGGATCTGACATTCCACGTTCCGATCCGTAGAACGCCAGTTTTCTTTCTCCTGATAACGACGTCATCTTGAGTAGTCCCCGCCCGGAGATCCGAATGGGGGACTATTTTACCTTCCGAATATTTTACCCAAGAGGACGCCATCATCATTAACCATACAGTAAAGCTGCATGCCCTCGGGAAAAATTACGGCTGTAGTTTCCCCTTGCTTTCAGCCGTTCGAAGTACCAGCACAACAAGGCCGTTTTGGTTATTGTTGCAAGGCCTGATCAGTCGATCATCCAGAATGTTGCCCCTGCAACTACTGAAAAGGCTGCTGCCCCTCTTCAGGAACCACGCCTTTGTCTGGCCTCTCAACAGATACCCCTCCGTTGTGGTTGCACCTACGGTACAGCTGTCTGTATCGCTGAGACACACAAGCCTCCCCACCAACGGCAAGGTCCATGGTTCATGGGGAAAGAACTGAGTATATTATTTAATTCATTAACGCACCCGAAAATAATATTAGGTGATTCTAACGTTCATTACCCCGCTTTGGGCTGAGATCAAGAAAACAGCATCGGCAAAATGACAGCGGATCTTGTCGACGGAGAAAATCGTTTTAAATGACAGTTCCCCGACGAGGATACCTACACCACACCAACGATTGAGCTCAGTAGATTTATAAGAGGCGATAAGAGAAAAGTTTCTAAGGCAGTTCAGTCCAGAATGTGTATACCAGTCAAGCAAAAAGAACCGTGAACATTGAGACAGTCATGCCAACGACGCACCACTTTGAAGATACTCGTTTGGTAAAACACATTCCCCCGCTGTGTGAAACAATTGCCTGTTGTACATCCTTGTTCGGCAGGAATCGTCGACCCTACAAGACCACTTTTGAGGGATCGAAGGCTTCATAGCCGCTCTGGCAGATATCAGAGATCAGGACTATAGGGCGGGCGCTCGGGTGTCTCCCACTGAAGTAGGCGTCACTTCTGTGTTAGATTTGCGTAATGCGGACATATGTTACCATGGTGTAGCACCACCCCCTGTCACAGTTTTCTCGAACGTTAGGCCTTACATTGCTTCCCCATACACTTTCTTCATTCTTCGATGGATGACTACCCGTACTTGCCCTCCGGCACCCAAGAAATGAATAACAGCACGGTGGTCCTCTTTGGACGCATTTAACAACAACTAGGCATTTGGTCACGTTTCCGCATTTACGACACTCACGTCAGAAAAACACCAATACCACACTAATCCCTTTTCTACAGGTCGGTATGTATAGATCCGAAACGTAGTCGCAGGCCGGAGTGGCCGAGCGGTTAAAGGCGCTACCGTCTGGAACCGCACGACCGCTACGGTCGCAGGTTCGAATCCTGCCTCGGGCATGGATGTGTGTGATGTCCTTAGGTTAGTTAGGTTTAAGTAGTTCTAAGTTCTAGGGGACTTATGACCACAGCAGTTGAGTCCCATAGTGCTCAGAGCCATTTTTTGAAACGTAGTCGCGCTATGATTCATATACAACGCAACAGCGTCCTCAAAGGGTAACGTTTTTATCGCCTGTTATATCTCTGGTGTTACCTAGATTAGGTAAAAAGACTAGGGCTAGTAGAAACCCTTGGGTAACAGAAGAAAAATTGAATTTAATTGATGAAAGGAGAAAATAGAAAAATGCAGTAAATGAAGCAGGCAAAAAGGAATACAAACGTCTCAAAAATGAGATCGTCAGGAAGTGCAAAATGGCTAAGCAGGGATGGCTAGAGGACAAATGTAAGGATGTAGAGGATTATCTCGCTAGGTGTAAGATAGATACTGCCTATAGGATAATTAAAGAGACCTTTGGAGAAAGGAGAACCACTTGCATGAATATCAAGAGCTTTGATGGAAACCCAGTTTTAAGCAAAGAAGGGAGAGCAGAAAGGTGGAAGGAGTATATAGAGGGTCTATACAAGGGGGATGTTCTTGAGGACAATATTATGGAAATAGAAGAGGATATACATGAAGATGAAATGGGAGATATGATACTGCGTGAAGAGTTTGACAGAGCACTGAAAGACCTAAGTCGAAACAAGGCTCCAGGAGTAGACAACATTCCATTAGAACGACTGACAGCCTTGGGAGGGCCAGTCCTGACAAAACTCTACCATCTGGTGAGCAAGATGTATGAGACAGGCGAAATACCCTCAGACTTCAAGAAGAATATAATAATTCCAATCCCAAAGAAAGCAGAAGTTGACAGATGTGAAAATTACCGCACTTTCAGTTTAATAAGTCACGGCTGCAAAATACTAACGCGAATTCTTTACAGACGAATGGAACAACTGGTGGATGCCGACCTCGGGGAAGATCAGTTTGGATTTCATAGAAATATTGGAACACGTGAGGCAATACTGACCCTACGACTTATCTTAGAAAATAGATTAAGACAGAAAAACCTACATTTCTAGCATTTGTAGACTTAGAAGAAGCTTGTGACAATGTTGACTGGAATACTCGCTTTCAAATTCTGAAGGTGTGAGGGGTAAAATAGAGGGAGCGAAAGGCTATTTACAAATTGTAAAGAAACCAGATGGCAGTTATAAGAATCAAGGGGCATGAAAGGGAAGCAGTAGCTGGGAAGGGAGTGAAACAGGGTTGTTGCATATCCCCGATGTTATTCAATCTGTATATTGAGCAAGCAGTAAAGGAAACAAAAGAATTGGGAGTAGGTATTAAAAGGTGTTAAAATCCTTTGAGGTTCGCCGATGACATTATAATACTGTCAGAGACAGCAAAGGACTTGGAAGAGCAGTTACACAGAATCGACAGTGTCTTGAAAGGAGGATATAAGATGAACATCAACAAAAGCAAAACGAGGATAATGAAATGTAGTCGAATAAAGTCGGGTGATGCTCAGGGAAGTAGCTAGACTAGGAAATGAGACACTTAAAGTAGTAAAGGAGTTTTGCTATTTGGGGAGCAAAATAACGGATGATGGTCGAAGTAGAGATGATATAAAATGTAGACTGGAAAGAAGAGAAATTTGTTAATATCGAGTACCGATTTAAGTGTCAGGAAATCGTTTCTGAAAGTATTTGTATGGAGTGTAGCCATGTATGGAAGTGAAACGTGGACGATAAATAGTTTGGCCAAAAGAGAATAGATGCTTTCGAAATGTGGTGCTACAGAAGAATGTGAAGATCAGATGGGTAGATCACATAACTAATGAGGAAGAATTGAATAGAATTGGGGAGAAGAGCAGTTTGTAGCACAACTTGACTAGAAAAAGGGATCGGTTGGTAGGACATGTTCCGAGGCGTCAAGGGATCACCAATTTAGTATTGGAGGACAGAGTGGAGGGTAAAAATCGTAGAGGGAGACCAAGAGATGAATACACTAAGGAGATTCAGAAGGTACTGGGAGATGAAGAAGCTTGCACAGGATAGAGTAGCATGGAGAGCTGCATCAAACCAGTCTCTGGAGTGAAGACCACAACAACAACAACAACAACCTAGATTAGCGTTAGAGCCCACATGGGAGTTAGTCACATGAGAGTTGGGTTTGATCCGTCACCCACCGTTCTCATATGTGACGCAAGGGAGACAGTTGGTGTCATGTGACGAGCCCACACGTGGAATATTCGGAAAGCAGACTGGAATTATACTATGCTATCGGAAGCGATACCAGCTTTTCCGAATGTAGAGAACCAAAAACACACTACACGAATTTCGTTGCTTGTACAGAAGAAGTTGCAACGGTACCTGCCACATAAAATAAACCCGTTGTTCCAAAACCCGACAGATTACCAGTAACGTTGGATGAGGAATGCAGTAATACATTTGCTGGAACGAAAGATACCACTAAAACAGTACAGAAGACACATTACGGTAGAAAATTAGGTAAACTTCAATAGATTGCAGGCAAAACTAAAGCGGGCATTCAAAAACAGAAGGAAATCGATGTAGACAGAATTCTGCAACAACCTCACAAAAACATAGCTCAGTGACCTGGGAACCAGCTTGCGTATGCGGAGTCTGGAACAACAGTGCTTTCGAAGGAATTATGGATGACTTCTTGAAACGTATGGCACGAGACTCAGATTGCTGATGGAAATGAGGAAGGAGACCATTTCCTGAACGATTGCCTTACTATTCCGGATCTCTACAAAGCCCTTTAGTTAGGAGACGTAGTACTCCAGGTACTGACAGTAAACGTTAACGCATACTTTCTTTCTTCAGGGAGAAATGGAGGCATTATCTTTTTAGTACTTTTCGTAATACTAGGAATAAAAGAACTGATATTCCCGAACAGAAGACATCATAAACAGAACCGACAGGAAAACATCCTAAACCAGCTAATGAAGCAGCCTCATACAGGCCAAATACGTTCCTGAGCTGTGTACGGAAAGTGCAGAAAAGCATGTTCCACGTTAGATTTGAGTGGTGATATGATCACCCCAGCCTATTCCTGAAAACAAAATTTGGGTTTTCGGAGAGGACGTGACACGAACAAAACTCTAATACGTTTGGTAACTGGCATCAATATAAGTCGCAGCCACAATGAAAATGCCATTGTTGTTTTTAATGATATATACTGAGCCACTTGCAAGGGGTGACAAAAGCGGTGGGATACTTGCTAATATCGTGTCGGACGTATTTTTGCCCGGCATCACAAGTCGTTGGAAGTCCCATGCAGAAATATTGAGTCAGTACCCGACAGTAATTGTGAAAATGTTGCTGGTGTAGGGTTTTGTACACAAATTGACCTGTGTAATACGTCCCATAAATGTTCAAAGGCATCCCAACAGTATTTAGATGAGAAGAAATTTCAGGCCAGGCCCCCGTCCGTCCAGTGGCTGAATGGCTATAGGCTCGAATTGAGACAGGCGCCTCATCAGCAACAGAATTGTCAGGCTGCCTGGGAGATAAACACTTCCGTAGTAAGAGTGAGCCTACTCTCAACGTGGCACTGTGCCTCCAGGAAGCCAACTGTCTTAACATATCCCATGCACACCGATGAACAGCCACTCGCCGCCACATCGCTGGAACCTGCGGAAGTGCATTCAGCGGTTACCCAGCAACTGTGCAAAGCCGTTCCAGCAGAGTAGCTGGTATACAGTGAGAGGACGTCATGATGCACGTATACAGATGGCGGTAGTATCACGTACACAATGTATAGAAGGGCAGTGAATTGGCGGAGCTGTGATTTGCACTCAAGTGATTCATATGAAGAGGGCTCCGACGTGATTATGGCCGCAAGAACAAGGTTTGAACGCGGAATGGGACATTTCACTTCGGAAATAGGGAATTCGGAAATAGGGAATTCGATATTTCAAGATGCACAGGGTCAAGAGTGTGCCGAGAGTACCACTTTTGAGGCAGTACCTCACCACGGACAACGCAGTGGCCGACGGCCTTCACTTAACGACTGAAAGCAGCGGTGTTTGCGTAGAGTTGTGAGTGGTAACGGACAAGCGACATTGAGTAAAATAACCGCTGCAATCCATGTGGAACTTCCGATAGGATAGTGCGACGAAATTTGGAGTTAATGGACGATGGCAACAGACGCCAGACGCGAGTGTCTTTGCTAACAGCACAATATCGCCTATAGTGCCTCTCCTGGACACGTTGTTAGTAGGCTGTTTAGATTTTTATATTGGTAATGCCACGTAGCGCTCTGTATGAAAATCACTGGCTGTGCTGTGTGCAGTATGTGGCTAGTTTGCATTGTTGTCTGCCATTGTAGTGTTAGGCAGCGGCAGCTGGATGTGAACAGCGCGTAGCGTTGCGCAGTTAGAGATGAGCCGCCAGCAGTGGTGGTTCTGTGGAAGGAGATGGCGGAGTTTTGATAATTTGTAATACTGGATGTCAATTGGCCGGCCGAAGTGGCCGTGCGGTTAAAGGCGCTGCAGTCTGGAACCGCAAGACCGCTACGGTCGCAGGTTCGAATCCTGCCTCGGGCATGGATGTTTGTGATGTCCTTAGGTTAGTTAGGTTTAACTGGTTCTAAGTTCTAGGGGACTAATGACCTCAGCAGTTGAGTCCCATAGTGCTCAGAGCCATTTGAACCATTTTTTTTATGTCAATTATGAATATTAAGGTAAATACATTGTTTGTTCTCTATTAAAATCTTTCATTTGCTAACTATCCCTATCAGTAGTTAGTGCCTTCAGTAGTTTGAATCTTTTATTTGGCTGGCAGTAGTGGCGCTCGCTGTATTGCAGTAGTTCGAGTAATGAAGATTTTTGTGAGGTAAGTTATTTGTGAAAGGTATAGTTTAATGTTACTCAGGGCCATTCTTTTGCAGGGATCTTTGATAGTCAGATTGCGTTGCGCTAAATAATATTGTGTGTCAGGTTATGCACAGTCGTGTATAACTTGTTCCAAAGGGGACGTTTCATATGTCGACCCTTAGCCTAGGATACCTCACTGGAATCTTCTGATTTTTTTCTTGTAGTTTGTGTATTTAGTGTAGCTTTTGTTTATTGCTAGCGCGTAATTGTAGAGAGAATCTCCTTTGTAGTTGCAGTCTTTCATTGTTGTACTGTAAAACAGTTGTGGCATGCATGTAGATTTGCACCAAGTATTTCGCAGCTGCAATTAACTAGATATTATTTTCAGTGCTATATTAATGTGTTCTCTTATTTTTGCTCTTCAAATTGTGTTTTTCTGTGTTATCGTGTGAAATATTGTCACAATAATGGCGTGTGAAAAACCTAACACTAGGCTCCAAAGTAAACTGAGAAATAATAGTGACGACGAGCGTAGCTTATCAGCACCACTGTGTAGTGAATTAACAGACGTTCCAAGTAGTAATTTGGTAATTGTGCATAGGGAAATGGAGCGGGCGGCAAATAATGGTGTAGACAGTGAAACAGGTTGTGAACAGGGAAGCATTATCGATCGATCGGTCGGCAACAGCTCGCCTCAGGAATCCGAAATGACAGGACACAATTTTACAAATACTGTAGGTTCAGGTTTTGCGTCCTCACCGTTTTCTCAAATAAGTCAAGACACATTTTCAGCTTGTCAAAATGTGAATGTTGCCGGTGCAAATGCACTGCCGAAAAGAGTAGAGGAACAGATTCCAGACACTAATGCATTGTTATTACAACTAATGCAACAAATGGAACAAAATCAGAGACAAACACAGCAACAGTTAGACACAATGGAACAGAATCTTCAAAAGTTAGACACAATGGAACAAAATCAGAGACAAACACAGCAAAAGCTGCAAAAGTTAGACACAATGGAACAACACCAGAGACAAACACAGCAACAGTTAGACACAATGGAACAAAATCTTCGGAAGTTAGACACCACACTTGAACAAACACGTGAAGATTTAACTACTGAGTTACATAACATTGATCGAAATGTCAAAAAGTCTGTAATGACGTAAAAACACAAATTTGTGAGCATTTTCAGCCTATTTTTTCGCGGCATGAAAATGCATTACAGAATCACGAAGCAGCCATAAAAGAGCTGCAAACCATTGTTCATGGAAATCATGAGGCCTTGCAAGCTAAAATGGACTCAGTTGCATCTACCGATTCGGTTACGCAACTTGCAAAAACTCAGGAAAACTTAAAGGACACAGTAGATACTCTGAAAATTGGTTCAGAAAGACACATGGAGGAAATTAGTTCATTATCAGAGAAAGTAGTTGAACTTTCGGATCAGCTAAATAATTTATCTGCGAAGGTAGATGATAATCTGAATGACACAAAACCGGTAGTCTTTAATGACACAGAAGAGTGCGAACAAATTAGGAAACTGAAACAAAATCTGAATCAAATTAATACGCAACACCAAAGAGAAATCCGGGAAGTACAAGATCAGCTGACACAGGTAATAAAAGAATTACATATTTCAGAGGACACTCGCGCTCCAACACGGGAAGAGGAACTTAGAAATACGGAACAGCCACAAAATAATAACTCAGGGCACTTCGGAAATTATGAAAGAAATTGACAAGGTACACCGAATTTTGAGATGGAACCGCCGACACGACGTAACAATGACCGATATGCTACTCGCCGACACGATGATTTTGACTATAAGCTGTTCATTACTACACGTAAATTCAAAACGTTTAAGAATTCTGCCAACGACATTCATCCACAAGCGTGGCTCCATCAATTCTCTCATTGTTTTCCTCCCAACTGGTCATTAGAACACAGATTAGAATTTATGTGTGGCTACTTGGAGAATGAACCAGCTGTAAGAATGCGATCGGTCATTCACGATTGTCACAGTGAAGGAGAATTTTACCATGCGTTCCTCTCAGCATATTGGTCACAAGCTACACAAGACCGAGTAAAACATAGCATCATAATGATGAAACGTTTCGAACAATCTGAATTTTCCAATCTTATGAAATATTTTGAAGACATGTTGCATAAGAATCAGTATCTTTCAAACCCATACAGCCCCTCAGAACTCATCCGCATTTGCTTAATCAAATTACCTGAACATTTACGGCATATTATTTTGGCAGGACGTTGCAAAGACGACATTGAAGCTTTTCAGGGACCCTTACAAGAATTAGAAATTGACACAGACAGTCGCGGGATGCTAAAACAGGAAAACAATCGCTACAGATCACATCTGTCACAATTCCGCGATGACAGAAATAATACACGACAAGGCTCTTCTTATAACGTAAATTGTGACCAAAACAGACACCACCCGTATGACAACCACTGGCAGAGTAATAGTTACAGAGAAAGATCGCATTTTCGTAGTAATGAATATGACAGAGACACTCATAGAAACAGACAATTTGGCAACCAGAACAATTATTATCACGGGAGACAGAATAACTTCAGACACAACGGTATACCGTGCAGTGGTAATTCAGGGATAAATTCTCCACCACATAACCGACAAACAAGAAACTATGTAAACTACCGACAAAACGACAGACGTGAATTTCATCAGAACTGGCGGGTTTCTAACAGAGCTGGGCCCTCTCGGCAAGGCGAATTTGTAGAAGTTAGGTCTCCTAATCCCAGTAACGATGCGCGCCAACAAAGTAACAGACAATGACTCGCACCACAGGCAGCCACCTGCGCCTGCTGGCTCAGGGAAAAATAACATAGACGCTAACCTTGAGAAAAATTTTAGCATTCCTCACAGACCAATACCGCATGATAATTCCGTTCAAGTTGAACCTCTGCGTACTAGGAAGAGTAAAGGTTTACACCACATTTCACATGTAAAACCGTTTATTGAAAGATAATCTGCCTTTTAACTTTGTCTTTGCCATATAACTTTTCACTTTACATTACTAGTATGCTTTGTCAGACTTAGAATCTGTCTGCGGTGTTTCTGTTTCATATCTGCACAGTTTTTCTGTATTATTCTGGGAAGTAAAACATGTTTTAGTAGTAACTTTTGTGGTATAGCTACAATGAGACAGCCTCTTTCGTAGCACAACAATACGTTACAGCACAGTACGTTCTTCACCACGACAATAAGCGTAATAACTAAGATATCTATACGCAAAGCATTTCACTTTTGTTTATCATGAGGTAAGTACATTGACTTCTGCAGAACTTAGCTTTTGGAGGACGATAACTACGATACTTCCACAGAGATTATCTTACAGCAAGACGCACATCTAGCGCTATAGGACACGTATTTGAGTGATTAATTTTGTACTTAAAACATTTATTTTTAAAGATTTTTGAATTACAAACAAAGTTTTCCGTGATACATTTCATTCCATTGCTGTAATCTGTAACACCTGAGGGTATAATTACATTAATCCTCAGGGGGGTACACGCTTACTTTGTGTACCATGTGTGTGGCAAGCACAAGGAGCCCTAGCTAATATGGTATTTGCTTATACAACTTTACACATCGGTACCGTATTTCTCTAATACATAAATTACACAGCTATCTGATCATTTAACTGAGAGAGACAAACTTTTTTATTACGTCAGTGACAGATGTTTACGCAATTACACAGTTGGGTAACTTCACACTTATGAAATTGTATTTTGTCTGTACTTTGTGAACTGTTCACATTTTTTCGGAACCATTGTGATACTATGAGAGCTTTGAATGATGTATTTGGTATGGGATCATGATTTTTAAAGTACGTTTGAGGTAGATGACACTACTGAAATGAGCAGAGAATTTTCCTTAGGTTTTGAAATTATTGCAGAAAGCTACGACGTTTTTGAGATTTGACTGAGGTGTTATGATGTTATATTTACGATGACGATGTGTATTATGCAGTTGAGGTATGTTTATGTCAATAAGATGATGCTACCATATATGAGGAATGTGATTACGTGTTTATATGTATATGAATAATGAATAGAAGTTAGGGACTCCTGACTTGTGAAAAAGGATGTTGGAAACCAAGAATCGTACTTTAAGAGTTATGAAATGTGTGTAAATGCGTGAATGTATCACAATGCCGGCGAAAATTTTTTGGACACTGTTATATTCATAAGATTTTGTTTCTACACATTTGCAACGTAAATTCTCGACCTGTGAAATTTTTATATGAGACTGTCACTGTAGCGGAAACTGCTGTCGTAAATATTTCCGTAAGAAAGTTAAGTGACCACCTGCACGTAATGTGTCGTGTGCACCCAGCTGCGTGACAGACGCCTGGAAAAAAGCCATTAGTGCCTTTCAGAGGCAGAGGTGGAGAAAAAAAAAAGAGACATTAACCTCGCTGTTGACATTCCTTTAGAGAAAACATTGCAAATGCGACACCCTCATTACTTGGAAAGATACTTACATCTGCACACCTGATTATGCAAGCGTCTTTCTCTAGAATTGAGGGAATTTTTACAGCATTATGAAATGCCATATGGCTAATGAATGATGTTTCATGCCGTCCTCTGTACATATTTGCTCATTTCCTTTAATATCTAGTTCCTAGCTGCACTGCAGCATTGGTTAAAATAAAATTTAATATATGTACTAATATAGTTATTTTATGCCTACAGATCCAGTCAATAAGAAATTTATGATCTACTTCCAAGAAAACGAGGGCACATAAATAGACATTTCCCTTCACAGGAATTGCATAAATAATTTCTTTACGATTTGGTAACTTATCTGCTAGTGTAAGTTCTCGTGATGCATCACTCTAGTGTTAAGATGTGACATAGGTATTAGACACGGCCATTTTAGTGTAATATTTCTTCTGCTTGAGCTTTGTCATGTATAGATATAAGTTTTATATTTTTTATATTTTTTATATTTGCTGCTGCTGTTTGCCGGGCATAGTGTTACTGAATTTGACTTTGTGTTACTCTTCTAAGCTAGTTTTTCTTGTTTCCTGCACAGTGCCTTATATTAGTTGTAATTTATGCTGCTTGCTTTGCCATTTGTATTTTTTGTCATTGATGTTTGTGTTAATATGTTATGTGCTGCTGCATTGCCTCGTCCCTTAGTTTAGCATCTGAGCTCAGTAGATTTAAGTTAGCTTAAGAGGGTTAGACTATATAAGAAACTGACTATGGAGAATAGGTAAAGAATGCATTGCGAAGTTATATGAAAAAGATTTGGGCCAAAATGAGTGTTGTACAATGAGAAATAATTATTTTGAAAGAAATATGAATAGAATACAGGAAGGAGGTATAGATAAGACTTTTTGGGAATAGTGATGAATGAAGGGAGATCTCCAAGAAGCAAAGAAAGTTTTGTTTGCAAAATACTGCAATGAAACAAACCCTGTCCTTTCCTTTTGTGTTATCCCACTATGTGTTTGTGTACCCTTGTGTATTTGTTTTCTTCCTGTCTCTGTGTAGTTTCATAGAATTTTTTCTTCTTCTAATACTGAGCTACATTCACTATGTTCTCCTCAAATATAATTAGCATTAATAATATGTTATTTACCTTGTAAATATGCTTAGACATTATTTATTCTGTTTTGTTTTAATGCTCATGTGTGAAGTTGATGTTTCAACAATTATTCTGATTTTTTATGTATGTATTCATGTCATAATTCCTGTAACACTGATGTATATGTTATTTCTATTCCTTTGTAAAGCCTGTATTACTACAAATGTTATCTGTATTGTTATGTTCTTTAATGATGTATTTTGTACCTTTGTTATTGTATTCTTATGTTATCAAATTGTAATTGACAGCAGTTCATCAAATTAAGTAACTTGTAAGCATTCATTTCACTGCACACATTTCTGTTGATCATAGTATATGGACAATATGGAGAAGTAGGGACTGTTAGTGTTTGCACTTGTGTTAATAATTCAGCAAGGGACTGGATAACAGCATTGCTGGTTCTAAGGACAATTCCAAAAACCTTTGTGATGCACAAGTGGTGATTATAGACTTGCTATATTCTCTGCAAGACTTTTCGATGGTGATTGTGCACCCGCACAGTCACAACAGATGGCTGCTGGCCATCTCTACCAGGACTACAGTGGGCCTGTCCACAATTTCTACAAGGACTGCAGTGGGTCTGCACCTCTGGTGGCCCACCAATACCATACTCTCTACCAGGACTGCAGTGGGTTTGCTCTGTGATGACCTACCTACCAATCTTCTTCAAATCGTCGAATGACTCTGCTGTGGGTTTGCCCTGTTGTGGCCCATTACCTGTCTGCATGTCAAGAGTCAGCACTGTCTTTCCGTTGGAAGGACAACACTACTTCTTCAAGACTGAATGGAAATCCACTACTTCTGTGTGCAATTTCTTTTACTAATGAGACTTTGTGAAAAAGAAAAACTGTAATTACTATTATGATGAATGATCAGGACTGTCTCTATAGACTGTGAGCAAATTTTAGCTTTTGACCAACATTGTATCAATAAGTGTGTGCATCGGATATCTTTGTTATTGTAATTATGAAAAATTTTTTTAAATCATTTTTGGCCACTGCCCAAAAATATTTTGTAAAATTTTTTGTGGGGAGCATGGGGACTATGTAAGTAGGCTGTTTAGATTTTTATATTGGTAATGCCACGTAGCGCTCTGTATGAAAATCACTGGCTGTGCTGTGTGAAGTATGTGGCTAGTTTGCATTGTTGTCTGCCATTGTAGTGTTAGGCAGCGGCAGCTGGATGTGAACAGCGCGTAGCGTTGCGCAGTTAGAGATGAGCCGCCAGCAGTGGTGGATGTGTGGAAGGAGATGGCGGAGTTTTGATAATTTGTAATACTGGATGTCAATTATGAATATTAAGGTAAATACATTGTTTGTTCTCTATTAAAATCTTTCATTTGCTAACTATCCCTATCAGTAGTTAGCGCCTTCAGTAGTTTGAATCTTTTATTTGGCTGGCAGTAGTGGCGCTCGCTGTAATGCAGTAGTTCGAGTAATGAAGATTTTTGTGAGGTAAGTTATTTGTGAAAGGTATAGTTTAATGTTACTCAGGGCCATTCTTTTGCAGGGATCTTTGATAGTCAGAATGCGTTGCGCTAAATAATATTGTGTGTCAGGTTAAGCACAGTCGTGTATAATTTGTTCCAAAGGGGACGTTTCAACGTGACCATGTCGGTTGGACCACAGGTGACTGAAAACCCGTGGCCTGATCAGATGAGAACCTATTTCAGTTGGTAAGAGCCGATGGTAGTGTTCGAGTGTAGCGCAGACCCCACAAAGCCATGGACCAAAGTTGTCAAGAAGGCATTGTGGAAGCTGATGGTGGCTCTATAATGGAGTGAGCTGTGTTTACGTAGAATGGACTCGATCCTTTGGTCCAACTGAACCTATCATTGACTACTTGGAGACCATTTGGAACCGTGCATGGACTTCACGTTATGGATGAAAACGCGCCATGTCACTAGGCCACAATTGTTTGCAGTTGTTTTGAAGAACATTCTGGACAATTAGAGCAAGCGAGTTGGCCACCCAGGTCACCCGACATGAATCCCATCCAACAATTATAGGACATAATCGATAGTTCAGTTCGTGCACAACATTCTGTACCGGAAACACTTTCGCAGTTATGAACAGCTATAGAGGCAGCATGGTTCAATATTTCTGCAGGAGACTTCCTACGACTTGTTGAGTCCATGCCGTATCGAGTTCCTGTAGTACATCTCGCAAAAGGAAGTTCGACTCCATTCTAGGAGGTATCCCATACCCTTGGTCACTTTAGTGAAACTCTTTTTCACTTTGACTGAGAATATTAACATCATCAGCGAATCTCCTGAGTGATTTCTTTTCACACTGAATTTTAAGTCCACTCTTGTACCTTTCTTTCAGTTGTATCAGTACTCGTTGTATGTAAGGATTGAACAGTAACGGCAAAAGCTGCATCCCTATATTTCACTCTTTTTAATTCGAGCTCTTCGTTCTTAGTCTTCCTAGCTTAATTCTCGTACATACTGCATTGAGCTGGTGCATTGCGTTAAACATTTTGGGGCTTGTTGAACTCAGAACTTTTATCAGAGCTACTTAAGTGAGTCATATTTTACGAAGGATCATTTTATGAATATTGTTCTTAAATTATGAAAAGTTGGCCAAAGAAGCCTTAAAACATTACCGTCTGTTGATTTCAGGACTTGGATGTTCAAAAGATAGGTAAAAGGGTTTCCATGTAAGTGATGAAGTAGGTGTGATTTATTTGTCAGTCATATTGAATTAATTATGGGTCCATGGACAAGCTTTAAATTAATGTAAGTGGTTGAAAGAAAACGATATGTGGAAGATATCTTAAAAGGTTTTTGTCTTCTATAAGAGAAGCTTTGTTTTAATTATGATTACTGTGAATGCATTATCGGCAATGTGTTTGTAATAAAGAAGAGTGTGGCAACTACAACTGATTTCGATTGTGATTTCGGTGTGTCCTTAGGGACCACACCCCATGCGTATTTCCCATCGTTACCTACAAATTTCTCCTATATTTCCTAGAATTTAGAACATCTTGCTCTCTTTTATATTCTCGAACGCTTTTTTCCAGTTCGGCAGATCGCATGAGCATGACCTTCACTTGCCTTCAGTTTTTCTCCTAATATCAAATGCAACATGAGGGCTCTCTCTCTGGTGACTTTATCTTTTATAAAGCTAAACTGATGGTCAGCTAACTGATCTTCTGCTTTCTTTCCCATTCTCCTATATATATATATATATATATTATTTTTGTTAGAAACTTGGATGCATGAGCTCCTACAGTGATTGTACAATCATCTATTCGTGTTATCTTCAGAATTATGTGTATGATATTCTTCCCAAAGTCTGGTGGTATATCGCCTGTCTCATAGATTCATAGATCCCAAACAGTAACTTAAATAGCCCCTTGGTTGCCACTCCCCCCTCCCCCTACCAGTGATTTCAGAAATTCCAGGAGAGTGTTATCTGTGCCTTCTGCCTTATTTGATCTTAAGTCATCTATGCTCTGTTAAATACTGGATACTCTGTCTCTTCCATATCAACTTAAATTTCTCTCTCCTAAATCTTTCTTATCGACTCGTTTTTCTTCTTCTACCACATCATTAGAGAAGTCCTTTCCCTCATATAGGACTTCAGTGTACTCTTTCCACCTATTCGCTCTTTGCTCTGCGTTTATCAGTGGTGTTCCGACTGTACTCTTAATATTGTCACCCTTACTTTTCATTTTACCGAAAGTTTTTTGACTTTACTATATGCTGCATCAGTTCTTCCGATAGTCATTTCTTTTTAGATTCTGCACACTTTTCCTGCAGCTTATTCGTCTCCGGTTCGCTACGCTTTCTCGTTACCACAGTACTACGTGATTTAAGTTTCTGTATTCATGTCTTTCCCTGAACATTCTTGTACTTCCTTCTTTCATCGATTAATTGAAATGGCACTGCTTTTACCTAAGGTTTTGTCGAAGTTACTTTCCTTCTACCTATATTGCCTGTCCAAAATCTGTAATAGCTCTTTTTAGAGATGTCTTCTCTTCCTCAACTGAAATGCGTACTGTGATATTCCTTGTCGCAGTATCCACACCTTAAGCGAACTTCAAACACGTCCTGTCATTCCTCAGTACTTCAGTGTCCCACTTTCTTCCACATTGTTTCTTCCGGATGACAGTCTTAAGCCTCAGTTTATTCTTCATCGACATATTTTCCGGAGGTGATGCCCAAAGCTCCTGCGTGTCATGATTACCGCCATGAGCTTCGGACAAATTCTTTGTTTAACTACCAGTTCCGATGAAATCTTCCAGTGTCCCTGCAGCTTTTCCAAGTATTTATCCACCTCTTTTAAGACTTAAACAAAATATTCGCTATTACTAGCTGAAGTTTATTGTAGAACTCAATTAGTGTTTCCACTCTTTCACTCCTAGTACCATGCGCATAATCTCCCGTAACCCCTTCTTCTGCTCCTTTCCCTACAACCGCATTCTAAAACCATATGACTAAGATTATTATCTCCCTTTACAAACTGAATCCTTTCAATAACCTCACACATTTTGACTATCTCTCCATCTTCTGCTTGCGAGAACGGCATGTATATCTGAATTATTGTTGGAGATGGTTTGCAGTCTAATCAGATGCGTACAACCCTACCACTGAACTGTTCACAGTAGCTCACTAGCTGTCCCACCCTCCTATTCGTAATGAGTCCGTTATACCATTTTATGCTGCCGTCTTCTGACGAGACATCTCTATCTTCTTTACATTTCTTTCAATGACTGCCTCTGTTTGTGAATCGAGGCACTGCATTTCCCTTTTCACAACTTTTTAGCTTCCCTACTACTTTAGAACTTCTGATATTCCACGCTTTGATGCGCTGAGTGCCACCCATTCCTTCATTCTACAAAGTTTTCCTAATGGTCAACTCCCTTTTGGTAGTTCTCTTCCGGGGATCCGAATGGATGATTAATCCGGAATCTTTTACCAATACAGACATCATCACGATACTTTTCTCGAATAACAGACCACATGGCCTATGAATACACCTTCTGTGTCTATAATGCAGTGGTTTCCGTTGCCTTCTGCATTCTCATCTCATTGATCATTGCTGATTCTTCCGCCTTTTAGGGGGAGTTTCTTACCCCCAAGGGCAAGAGAACGCCCTGAACCTCTGTCCGCTCCTCCAGCCTTTTTGACACTACTGTCAAGAGAGCGAGGGTGACTTATTATCTAGGAAATATTTGGCCGGAAAAGATGATGATTTTTATTCAAAATTTAAGCACTGGCCAGTTCCGAACCCTGGACTACTAGACAAAGACGCTACCCGTATACCACAGAATCCATAAAACATCACTAGTCTTAGATAGTAGTTGAAAAACACACTACACACTTTGTTTCCTTAGAATGTGACCAACACATTTATCAAGTACTGTCTGCGTAAGACAAGAAAGCTCTAGATTTAGATCGCACATCGTTATACTCATCATTCACCTAATTCATTGTTGATCAGTAACGCAACTTGCATTTAATTTGTTTCTCATTATACCCATTCTGACGAAAAATAACTTCTAGGTGGAGTACATCAGCTGAGAAACCTTTAGAGTCACAGATGACATGGGCCCTGTGAACCAAAGAAAGAAATAACCCTTCAAGCTGTTGGATAGTGACAACTATCAGTCTTAAGATACAAATCAGTGAGAGCTGGTTTAATACCAACAGCTTTTTCCAACGTAACACCATTCTTCTTCGTAACCAATACATCGATGGAAAGAAATCAAACATCCTCCTTTCGCAGCTCAGTGAAACGACATTTGGGGTTGTAAGTAGGCTGTTTATGTTTTCTTATTGGCAACGTTACGTACCGCTCTGTATGAAAATGACTGGCTGTCCTGTGTGCAGTCTGTGGCTAGTTTGCATTGTAGTCTTTAGTGTAATATTTTTTATGCTTGAGCTATGTCATGTTTAGGTATAAGTTACTGCTGTGTGCCAAGCATAGTGTTACTGAATTTGACTTTGTATTACGCTGTTAAGCCAGTTTTACTACGGATTTATTTTTCTTGTTTGCTGCTCATTGCCTTATATTAGTTGTAATATTGTTGCTTACTTTGCCAATTTGAATTTTTTTGTCATTGCTGTTTGCGTTAATTGTTTTGTGCTGCTGCATTGCCTCGTCCCTTAGTTAAGCATCTGAGCTCAGTAGATTTAAGTTAGCTTAAGAGGGAGTAGCCTATAAGAGAATGAGTTGTGAGGAATTTGAAGAAATGCACTGAGAGGTTATGCGAGAAAAATACAGAAAGTATGCTTGGATAGGATTTTTTTGGTGGAAGCAAAGGTTGAAATAAGACGAAAGATCTATGGAACGAAGTTTTGGGTTGGACTGCAGTACCAAATGTTACACTGAAAACAAACCCTGTCCTTTCCTTTTGTGTTATCCCACTATGTTTTTGTGTACCCTTGTGTATTTGTTTTCTTCCTGTCTCTGTGTAGTTTCATAGAAGTTTTTCTTCTTTTAATATTAAGCTACATTCACTATGATGAGGAATACTGTTCTCCTCAAATATAATTGGCATTAATAATATGTTATTTACCTTGTAAATATGCTTAGACATTATTTATTCTGTTTTGTTTTAATGCTCATGTGTGAAGTTGATGTTTCAATAATTATTCTGATTTTTTATGTATGTATTCATGTCATAATTCCTGTAACACTGATGTATATGTTATTTCTATTCTTTTGTAAAGCCTGTATTACTACAAATGTTATCTGTATTGTTATGTTCTTTAATGATGTATTTTGTACCTTTGTTATTGTATTCTTATGTTATAAAATTGTAATTGACACCAGTTCATCAAATTAAGTAACTTGTAAGTTACATTTCACTGCACACGTTTCTGTTGGTCATAGTATATGGACAAAATGTGAGAAGTAGGGACTGTTAGTGTTTGCACGTGTGTTAATAATTCAGCAAGGGACTGGATAACAGCATTGCTGGTTCTAAGGACAATTCCAAAAACTTCGGGCGTGCATAAGTGGTGGATTATGGACTTGCTATCTTCTCTGCAAGACTCTTCGATGGTGATTGTGCACCTGCACAGTCGCAGCAGATGGCTGCTGGCCATCTCTACAAGGACTACAGTGGGTCTGCATCTCTGATGACCCACCAATACCACAATCTCTACCAGGAATACAGTGGGCCTGTCCACAATTTCTACAAGGACTGCAGTGGGTCTGCACCTCTGGTGGCCCACCAATACCATACTCTCTACCAGGACTACAGTGGGTCTGCTCTGTGATGACCTACCTACCAATATTCTTCAAAACTTCGACTGACTCTGTTGTGGGTTTGCTCTGTTGTGACCCATTACCTGTCTGCATGTCAAGAGTCAGCACTGTCTTTCCATTGGAAGGACAACACTACTTCTTCAAGACTGCATGGAAATCCACTACTTCTGTGTGCAATTTGTTTTACTAATGAGACTTTGTGAGAAAAAAACTGTAATTACTATTATGATGAATGATCAGGACTGTCTTTATGGACTGTGAGAAAATTTTAGCTTTAGACCAACATTTTATCAATAAGTGTGTGCATTTGATATCTTTGTTATTGTAATTATGAAAAATTTATTCAAATCTGTATTGGCCACTGCCCAAAACAATTTGTAAAATTTTTTGTGGGGAGCGTGGGGGCTATGTAAGTAGGCTGTTTATGTTTTCTTATTGGCAACGTTACGTAGCGCTCTGTATGAAAATGACTGGCTGTCCTGTGTGCAGTCTGTGGCTAGTTTGCATTGTTGTCTGCCATTGTAGTGTTGGGCAGCGGCAGCTGGATGTGAACAGCGCGTAGCGTTGCGCAGTTAGAGGTGAGCCGCCAGCAGTGGTGGATGTGTGGAAGGAAATGGCGGAGTTTTGAAATTACATATGTTATGACTTTTGATGATAATAAGGTAAATACATTGTTTGTTCTCTATTAAAATCTTTCATTTGCTAACTATCCCTATCAGTAGTTAGTGCCTTCCGTAGTTTGAATCTTTTATTTAGCTGGTAGTAGTGGTGCTCGCTGTATTGCGGTAGTTCGAGTAACGAAGATTTTTGTGAGGTAAGTGATTTGTGAAAGCTATAGGTTAATGTTAGTCAGGGCCATTCTTTTGTAGGGATTTTTGAAAGTCAGATTGCGTTGCGCTAAAAAATATTGTGTGTCAGTTTAAGCACAGTCATGTACAATTTTTCTAAGGGGACATTTCAGGGTGGATAGATGGCTCAAATGGCTCTAGGCACCATGGGACTTAACATCTCTCACCAGTCCCCTAGACTTAGCACTACTTAAACCTAACTAACCTAAGGACGTCACACATATCCATGTCCGAGGCAGGATTCGAACCTGCGACCGTAGCAACAGCATGGTTCGCGACTGAAGCGCCTAGAACCGCTCGGCTACAACGGCCGGCGGGGTGAATAGAACCGAGATGTTCTAAAGATATGTGCAAAGACCCACTGCCTTGAGGTCAAGTAGGGGAAGTATCGTTTTCATATATGAAAAGGCAAGTAGATTTTAATCCGCCGACTCCTGAGCGTCTTCCATAAAGAAATGACGAAAATAGGCAACAAAGGGCTCCCTATCGCAATGTTAGCTATCTGCTCAAAGAACTGGTAATTGAAGAAAGGGTAAGTGCAAGTCTACACAAGCGTAACACCAAAGCTCACTTCTCGTACTCACGGAGAGATAGAAGAAAGAGCGACATTTGGACACCGAGGATGTTCAAATAAGCATCCGGGTCCCATGGTAACTTGAGTGAGCAAGCCCAAGTCATCCTATGTCAAACACAGAACCGCCTCCGGCCTGAACCTCACGCTCACCACACAGCAAGTTAAATGCCACAATGAGCTGTCGGTGCTCTCGACGACTTGCATCATTTGAAAAGAGGCAAAATTCCGAGTCATCCGACCACATTACAAGCATCTTGTTAGTTACTCCCGACTTTCCATGTTGTCTTGCCGCCGCTGATGTGTAACATTATAGCCCGCATCTCGTGGTCGTGCGGTAGCGTTCTCGCTTTCCACGCCCGGGTTCCCGGGTTCGATTCCCGGCGGGGTCAGGGATTTTCTCTGCCTCGTGATGGCTGGGTGTTGTGTGCTGTCCTTAGGTTAGTTAGGTTTAAGTAGTTCTAAGTTCTAGGGGACTTATGACCACAGCAGTTGAGTCCCATGGTGCTCAGAGCCATTTGAACCATTTTTTTGTAACATTATGTACCACTGCGGTCAGTGGTATTTAGCGTCGTACCCAACTACAAGTGTCCACTACAGGTAGTTTCTTTCGTAATGTTTGCTCGAAAACTCGTTGTGATACACCTGCACTCGCTGACAGCATACGAAATCTAAGCAATTCAGAAGCGTGCTGCTGCTAGAGTTGTTACCGTTACAGTGTTCCAGAGGTGCTTCGTGAACTCAAATGTGAATCCTTGGAAGGAAAAAGACGTTCGTTTAACGGAACACTGCTGAGGAAATTTAGGGAACCGGAATTTGAAGCTGGCAACAGAGTGATTCTGCTGCTGCCTACGTACATTTCTCCTAAGGACCACAAAGATAAGATAAATTAGGCTCGTACGAGGGAATATAGAGAGTCGTTTATTTTGTCGTTCCATTTGGGAGTGTAAAAGGGAATGAAATGACTACTAGTGGTACAAGGTATCCTCCGCCATGAACAGTGCGTTTGTAGATGTAGAATTGCTTTTGGGTTGTGCGAGCTAGCATCCCAAAGATGTTCGGGCTCATATGCGGTTCCTCTTCGTCGAAATGTCTTGGCTCAAACTCGTCTAGGGGTTGATCCGCACGTGTCGCATAAGACGCCCTAAATTAGACACTTGTGACCCTTTGGTTAAATTGTCTGGCTAATTGCATGTTTGCGAAGTACAGAGTTAACATGACATATAATAACAGTAATAATAATATTGGGAACTAAATTACCCATCCATAAATGATGTAGGCCAGACAGTTGCGATTTGGTCAAAATAATGTTTATTCGGAAAGCAAACTAATAGCGAAAGTGGTCGTATTTAGAGTTACACTCCAGCGCATATCCATTTGACACAGTTCGATCATTCACAATCTCATCGCGAATTACAAGTTCGATACTGCTCCTCGTTAACTATGCGTAAACTTCACACCAGGCGCGCGGCTGCTCACCGTTCAGAGACAAAGTCCTGCGATACCAAACAACGCGAAATTTTTTAAGTCGTTTCACTTCTTAGCTACCTAAAGACCGACTGTCCGCTTTCGCGTCTCACTCCGAACTGTGCCCTCTGGTGTCTCCGGGCGAACTGTCCTTCGCGTCTCCACCAGCACTGTCCCTCTGCCCCTCCCCGGCCGCGTTTCCCTCGCGCCGAATATCCTCGCACAACTGACTAGGGCAGTTCCCTTTCCTTAAGTCGTCCATGTGATTGGCTACAGCTTATTCTACCTTATTTTACATTTTAACATATTTAAATAATCAAAGCTTGATTACTTTCGCCTACTAAATAATGTAACAATAATATCCATTACATAGTAAACATTGAATTCTTTTACATAAAACCAATACAATTTCCTTCTTACCTTTGAACGCCACAGCCTGTTGCCTTGCACCAATGTGCTTTCTGATAAATAAATAACGAAAAAAAGTAACTATTATGCACTAAACTTTACAACAAGTATTCTATTGCCTAATGATTCAATAAGGTGTAATGCTGTCATCGTTCAATGTGTTTTGTGTGGAGGAAATGATGATCTGATGCTTAACTGAAAATACTTATAATTTAAATTTACTGTATCTTTTAAACAAATAAAATTACAGAGTTGATATTTACAACTTTGGTCATTTTAATGACGCGCTTCTATATGAAACGTCGATCGTTAAGATAGGTCAAAATGTTCAGATTTTAGCATTCATGTCTTTGTTACAAAACTATTTCCTTTCATTTTATCAGTAAATCCTAAACCATTACAGGTATGATCAATGTTCAAGTTTCACCATGACAATTTATGGAGGATGGCAGATTAAAATTACTGGGGCTTGCTTCCCTGCGTTAGTACAAATAGTTTTCATAAATGTTTCCCTTTATGGCCGATCATAGGTCCGCCATATTTAACACTGCTACGTATCCCTGGCCACAAAAACCTTCTACTGGGTTTAATTGTGACACTCGCACACTACAGCGCTTAGGCCTCGATAGACAACAGACGCCTGTGAGTATTCCCATCTCGTGGTGAATCTGTGCCGTTTGTGGCACACGGTCCTCGACGACAGGGTTCGTTTCACAATTTCTGTAGGCTGCCGCTTTCGGCCATATATTTAAATGAGAGGGCAATGCTCGTTAACTCACATTTGGAAACAGAATAACACTGACAAGGAGTGGCAGTTGCCTTCGTAGCTCTTAGGATCTGTTTATGGATACCGTTCTCACGCCAAGTGATGTACTGCGAGTGATGTACCATTCGTTGTAGACGTATTTGACTGTTGATACACTATGTGACTGACCGCCTAGAACAGACTACTAACGAGTTCAAACAGATATTTTCTAATTCACAGTTTTAGCGCTCAGGAAATTATATTTTACATCTCGGGGGTAATTAGCGCCAGGTTTGGAACTATTGGCCTGGAATGACCATCTGTACGTTATTTTAATCCTCGGTTGTTATGTGGTTGTTCCTTTTTACATTCCTCCGCAGATGCATCGTTAAACCTTTACAGATGGCGCAGCGATCGAGTCAAGTTTTGCTGCGTGAGAATAAGGAAGTAGCTATCAGTGAGACATTGTATGTTTCAAAGAGACATGGATAAGTCTAAGGATGTGAGATAATAGCAGAAATGGACAGTCGTGTCTGGCCATGACAATGGTCATACGGTGTGTGAATTTTCTGGGTTTGTTGGTGTTTCGAGGGCGACCGTTAGAATTGTCTACAAGCATTTGTATAACACACTTGGCATGAAACACGACGTCAGAATTGTGGTCGGAACAAGGGACCGGTTATGCATTCCAAGGCTTGTATATCAAAATCGCTTCCAAACACTACAGGAACTGCTGCAGGCAGAGAATGGGAGTCCATCTTTACCTCTTGGCGACAAAACATTGCGTGGGAACTGAATGCAATGAACGTTTGGAGTCATTCATGTCACAACAGGCTGTTGCTCACACAGGCACATGAAGCTGCGCGTCTTCAATGGGCCGGAAATCAGCGAACGTGGACGGTAGTGCACTGGAGGAAGGTAATGTGGTCCGAAGAATTATATATTTTGCCAATTTGTTTTAATGACGCGCTCCATCGAGTGCACCGAGGCTCAAATGAAGCAGTTCATCCAGAATGTGTGCAAGGTCAGGTTCAGGCGGGAGTCCGTGATGTTTTGCGGGTATTTTTCTTATCATTAATTGCACCCACTCAGTGAAATCACCACTGACATGAACCATAAGGTCTGTTTAAACATTCCGAATCAACAGATGTTGCCTTTGAGTGAACATCTGCCTGTTGAGTGCACTACCGTGAGCATTATCGTGCTGGGATTTGCAGGACTCTGATAAGTCAGGGGTGGACTACACAAAGGAAACAGCAACTCTGGTAGCACAGTTACTGTGAAGTGCACATGAGAGTTTGATAGGCTAGGTGGTAGTTTGAGGTGCTCTGACGAACACTCGTCAGTCTGTTCACAACAAGGGGAGTCAAACGGCGTCCAGAACAAAGAGACTTTGATTATCGCAATTTTATCAGTAAACTGTTGAAGTATTCGTAATAAAGTTTACGAACTTAATGCCCTCCAAGAAAGTTCTAACGCTCAAATTATTCTTAGGACCGAGAGCCGGTTGAAACCCGAAATGGAAAGCTCTGAGATATTTAGCGACTCGTGAAACGTACACCGGAAAGACAAATTACAGGCCATTGGATGGGGAGTTTTCATTGCAGACGACAAAAATATTGTCTGTATTGACGTAGAAGTTGAGAGTGACAAGGACAGGTGTAGGTGCAACCAAGTTAATTGTTAGATGTCTTTACCGTCCACCCGATTCTGATGTGACAGTTCTATGGACATTCAAAGAATGTCTACGGTCAATAGCGCGTAAATAGGCAGCTCACGCAATACTTGCTGGAGGCGACTTTAGCCTGCCGAGTGTACATTGGGATGTCTATGGATTCATTGCGGGGAGTACAGACACAGTCATGCCAAATACTTTTGAACACGTTTTTGAGAACTATCTTGAGCAGCTAGCTCTGCATCCCTCATGCAGTGGAAATGTCTTAGACCTAGTAGGCACAACTAGGCCGGACCTTATCACAAGGCCAGTATAGTAACGGGGTTTAGCGATCATGATGTCATTATAGCGACTATGATTACGAAAGTTAATAAATCAGTCAAGAAGGCTACGAGAGTGTTTCTGCTAGACTGAGCAAGTAAGGAGTTATTAACTCTTAGACAGTGACTTGGCATCACTTAGTTCCAGTAAGATGGATTAGAGGAATTATGGGCAAAGTTTAAGCCGCTTGCAAGTTGTTATCTGGAGAGTTTCGTGCCTGGTAAGTGGATAAAGGATGGAAACGACCCACTATGGCTTAATAACGAAATTCGGAGGATGCTGAGAAATCAGAGGCTGCTGCACTCTATGTTCAAAAGGGAACGCACAAATGACGACAAGCGAAGGTTAGCACAGATTCGTGCGTCTGTCGAAAGATCTGTGCGCGAAGCATACAACAACTATCACCGTCACACCTTAGCAAAAGATCTGGCAGAGAACCCGACAAAATTCTGGTCGTTTATAAAATCGCTAAGCGCATCTAAAGATCCAATTCAGTCCCTTTCAGTCCTTTGTTAAGCAGTCTCGTGTTGCAGTTGAAGATAGCAAAACGAAAGACGAAGTTTTATATTTCAAGTTCAAGAAATCGTTCACTCGGGAGAACCGTAAAAACATACCGTCATTTGACTATCGGGCAGATCCCCGTATGGACGACATATAAATAAGCATACCTGGCCTAGAGAAACAGCTGAAGGATTTGAAAACAAATATTTTTTCTTATTTTTCTTTTTTCTTTTTTTTAACACGCTGTATATTCAAGTAACTTCTAGCTTTGCTTTACAAAGTGCACCTAGTCCAAAAACAGATCAATGGCTACTGAGCGCTCAGAACAGAAATAAGAACCACCTTGTAAATCGCTTACAATACCAACTACAGCACCATGATGGAGGGATTTTCGCAATGATAATATTATAAAGTGTCTCTGGATATCTGGGACTCAATGCAGTACGCTGCTGCGCTATCGGCAATATTGCGGCCCACCGGGCTGAGTTACTTTTCATCCCAGAAATTGTCTATACCTTGTGGGCAAACAGCACCACGGGGGGCTGGCATTAATCTTTCACAATATGAGCGTGAACTAGCCGTAAGGCCAAATAACGTTCGGCGTAGTCGGCTCTGGAGCGAGGTTTGCTGTCCAATTCTGTATTAACACGCGTTGGGTCCATGCTAGGGGCGATGTCTGACGCGAAATATCCTCAGCGCTTAGTCCTGAGCCATTTAATTACGAGAGTACACATACACACACGCACACACACACACACACACGCACACACAGACATACACCAGACCAGCACAGCGCGATCTGACGATGCCCCCGATACAACACCACTGTCAATATTCCGCGCTCGAGACATCCCCTGTGGTCGCGCAGTTAATGTCGCGCCACCATTTCGCTCCGCCTGGCACTACACACTTCAGTTAGCGTAGTGTTTATGGTCGACAGCAGCGATGGAGATTTGATTATCCGCTCATCCGCTACAGTAATTAAGGCCTTGCGGCGGCAATGTATTATCGCTGTTCTCTCAGAGAAACCTCGTCCCCTGTCTCAGTGACCAAGAGATGGAAGATTCTGTCCCGAAAGCAGAAAGGACCATTGGACGACAAGGCCAGCAGTGGCGTACTGTTGTATACGTTTTTGCTTCTTTCATTGTTTCTTCAAAAATCTGAATGGATAACATAGCGGGCCTTACTAGAGTTCAGTAAAATCCCAGGAAGTCCAATGTAGGGCGAAGATATTCTCAGCTGAGAATAATGGGAGATAATCGTCGCTTCTTACAGGCAAACTGAGGGTCTGACAGTACAAGTGGTACAGTTGTTTGCTGAAGCAAATTGAGTAAATGAGTGCCAAAGCTAAGGGGGGTAGGAAATCAAACACAGGACATTTTATTTTCTACTGTTTATACTTTTACAAATAAATTCATAAAACTTTGTCAGCATGACCAGGAATGATTCAGGATTCACTCTAGCAGCGGAAGTTCAAAAACATAACAAAATAATTTTTTTTACATGTGAAATTTCATCATTTTTTCACTTACTGTTGGCTGCATTTGTTGCTATGGGTACATTTTTCTTCACAAGTAAGAGAGAATCTTTGATGAATTTTGCACAACATACAAACCATACTTACAAGTGTATGAAACTTAAGAATTTTCCAAATCTATTAAAAACTGTGGTTGAAATTGAGATAATTGACTACAAAATTTGATTTTTTTTCTAAACATAAAGTTTAAAACGCAACAGCTCATTCATTTTTTCATAAATTAAATAGGGTCTAGAGTTTCGGACACCTGTAAGTATGGTTTGTATGCTGTGTAAAATTCATCGAACAGTCTCTCTTACTTTATGAAGAAAAGTGTACCTATAGCAACAAATGCAGCCAATAGTAAGTGAAAAAATGATGGAATTTCACATATGAAAAAATTATTTTGTTATGTTTTTGAACTTCCGCTGCTACGAGTGAATCCTGAATCATTCCTGGTCATGCTGACAAAGTTTTATGAATTTACTTGTAACAAGTGGAAATTAAAATGTCCTGTGGTGCCTCTCCTGCTCCAAGTCGGCCCGTTTGACGTCCTACCCCCCTTAAAAGGCTATTTATACATTATGTGAGTTAGTATCGACTAAAGAGATGTTGTTCCTAACATTCAATTAGTCTGTATGTTGTTTCAGGCATGGTTACAGACTGTAGTACCCCTGCAGTATTTTTTATAATAGATTAAAAGTACGTATACTCCTTCTGTCTTAAAACTTTTTAGAGTAAAACAGGTACAAGTGCAATGACATTTCATTTACTGTACCATGTTTTGAAGGTCTATGGTACAACGCACATGATATACATAGTGCGATACTTGTTCATTATAGAAAAGGGTTATGTGAGTAATTAAAGCAAATTTAGTATAAGAGGTTGAAAAAGAATAGGTAAATGGCAAATAAACGTAAAATACCAAAACGAAAATATATTGGTTTGGTTCCCAGACACACGCGAGTTTGTTGATCGCCAATTTCTAAATCCCTCACAGCCACTATCTGTAGAATCATAAAAATTTCCTTCAGTGGTATCTCTTAAAGAATGTCCTTCCTAGGCAACACTTGTGATTCCTTACCACTTTGTTGTGCATTTTTTGCCTTCCTCGTCCTCTTCTTTGAGGCCTTCCTCTTCTTGTACCCCTCCTTTTCTTTCATCCACGATAACTGCTGTCTGGAAATGGGATACATGGTTGCAGTACTCATAATAAAGTGGAGAGATGTAGTTCTTCGTCTCCTGAGGCTTTACCTTTCCTGAAATTTTATTTGAAGCTCTTTTTGATGGATAGACTGCAGAAGAACTCAAGATCGTGGTTTAGTGAATACTTGAAGAGCATTGTTCGAGGATTTTTTTTCTGAGTCAGAACCACCTGGAGTTTCTCCGCTGTATTTTGTTTTCTTCTGCCTTTAACAACTCCATCCTTTGCGATGGCGTCCGTGACTTTAAATTGATGAAAGATTTCTGTCCTTATCCCACTGTGAAAAACTTTCTGCTGACCTGCTTCGCTGCTTCCTTCCTGGTTTTCAGAACGAATCCATGTTTGAAGTGTTATTTTTTTTTGCTTCTTCAGACACACCAAAATTTTCATCATATTCCATCCATAACTGGCCAGGTTCAAGGACCTTACGATCTATAGTGCCAGTATGCTGATTTTGCATCAAGATGGACAAGTGGTACTTTAAACATGCATGAAATATTACTATAAGTACTCCTAAAACATAAACCGTAGGCTACTGCTGTACTTTCATAAACATACGTACCTGAATGCTCCTTCTCTTCTCCATTTTACTTGTACTAGTTGTATTTTAAATGCAGTCTAAACATTTGCTTAGAGTTTAAAGTTTATCATCGCAGGATACGTCAGTGTTGATGTAATTGCTTGCACTTCTTTTACATAGAAGAGTTCAAAATTTTAGCATTGCGAAAGTGCATTAAGACCACTTTCTTTTGAAATGCCATTTGTACCGCCTGTACTTTCAGACCTGCAATTAACAACAGTTGACTCTCCCTCCGCACTCCATCTCTCTGTCTGTCTCTCTCTCTCCCTCTCTCTCTCTCTCTCCTCTCCTCTCCTCTCCTCTCTCTCTCTCTCTCTCTCTGATGCAGCGAACCACATACTGGACCGATCATCATCAATGTGGCGCAGGAAACAGTGAGAGTGAAAGTGGATGGTGGTTGTTTGGATGCAAATACGAGTACTTAGCAGGTTTGAAAAACATTTATTAACAACAGTATTCAATAAATCAGAGCACATTAGTAAAGTGAAACACGAGGAATTACACATTAAACTAATATCTAGATACAAGCCAAACAGTAAATTTATGGCCCTCTAAAATGATTTTAACGTTCCAATAACAAGTAGCACACAACACGATAGACTACATAACACTAACAACTCTGCCAGCTTGAAGGAAAAACAAGAATATAAAGCAGCAAGACTCTGTATCAGGACGTATGAAAAAATAAACTAAGTTGGGCCGACATACCAAAGCTGCAAAAACAGAACACAGCACAACTAATCAACAAGATGTAATGGTAAACAGGCAATTAAAACACGCAGAACCAAATAATTCACACCAATAATTGAAGAAAAGCTATCAATTACAACTACAAATCCGTTTAGCACAACTAACAATAAAGTACTGGCGGAAGTACAGCTGTGAGGACGGGGCATGAGTCGTGCGTGGGTAGCTCAGTTTGTAGAGCACTTGCCCGCGAAAGGCAAAGGTCCCGAGCTCGAGTCTCGGTCCGGCACACAGTTTTAATCTGCCAGGAAGTTTCATATCAGCGCACACTCCGGTGCAGAGTGAAAATCTCATTCTGAGAACAATAAATTAAGTCGAAGTCTTTGGGTTAATTGGCAAAAGCACTTCTCTTGCGCCGGCCGGTGTGGCCGAGCGGTTATAGGCGCTTCAGTCTGGAACCGCGCGACCGCTACGGTCGCAGGTTCGAATTCTGCCTCGGGCATCGATGTGTGTGTTGTCCTTAGGTTAGTTAGGTTTAAGTAGTTCTAAGTTCTAGGGGACTGATGACCTCAGATGTTAAGTCCCATAGTGCTCAGAGCCATTTGAACCATTTTGAACTTCTCTTGCTCAAGCTTATTTTAAATAAGACACTCGGCCCAGAAGTGATCCTATCGTAATGACAAAATATCACTAATAGAACTTTAATGTGGGACATAGCCACACACATGCGTTTGTACAACCAAAGTTTTCTGCTGAAAATAAACGACACAATACTGCTCTTGTCCCATCCTCTAGCACATCCCAGTGGATAATATCTGCTTGGGTCTCGTCAGCATCACTATCCCTCGAGCCAAGAGGACAGGCACCATCTTCTCGCCTTAGAACAGGAACCGATGCCTCGCGTTGATAATACGTTGCCGGCCGCTATGGCCGTCCGGTTCTAGGCGCTACAGTCTGGAGCCGAGCGACCGCTACTGTCGCAGGTTCGAATCCTGCCTCGGGCATGGATGTGTGTGATGTCCTTAGGTTAGTTAGGTTTAATTAGTTCTAAGTTCTAGGCGACTGATGACCTTAGAAGTTAAGTCGCATAGTGCTCAGAGCCATTTGAACCATTTTTGATAATACGTTGCTTCCTTCTCCGGTCTAGGCTCCAACAAGCCGTCTGCCTTGCTGGGCACATGAACTTGCCACTCCCGACAGTCAACCACCTCCTGTTTGAGTTGTTCATTTGTTGGCAGTCTGCATGTGTCTCCGTCTCTGCTAAGGCACTCTATGACAACAGTAGCCACAGGGGGGCCGTTGCCACCAGCTAACCATAGCCGATCCGTTACCCTTCTTCCCAGGTGCCACTCCTCGTCGACCAAACACTGAATCAGCCACTTTGCGATGTAAACAAGACCAGCTGGTGCGCCATCTACCGCCAGACACCGCAGGCAACGCCTAGTCCCAGAAGCGGAAGTGTTAAGACGTGCTACGCGGTCGCTCTTCCGTGTGACGCTTGTGTTTACATACTAGTGCACGCGCGTAACAGCTTTCGTTTGGTACGGTATTCTGTTAGGCACATTAACACCTGACATTACTATCGGTGACGGCAAGCCCCGCCATGTATGGTGGGGTGTATGGAGAAGGGGGTGGTGACTTCGACGCCCCTATGGGACAACATCAACAACAACCACCTGCCCAGCGGCTACATCCAGATGCAGCACCCTTACCAGCTCCTCCAGGAACTACATTGGACAACACGACGGCTGTGATCAGCCACTCGTTAGCAGTTGTTCGGGGAGAATCTGGAATACAGCCGGCAGAAGAGCATATGGATTTATCGGAACAGGATTCCTCCAGCTTCTCCGCTACGAGAAACAAGCGACAAAGTGAGGTCAGTCTGGATTTAAGAAATTCCAAAACCTTCATAGCAGACGCTAATCAACCCTTACCTGTAACTGACGTTTCAAATGTAGCTGACCCCCCAGTAGCAACTGCTTCTGGGCTCACTCCTAACCAACATGCTGCAACTAACACCCCTCCTGTGGGACCTGCACCTACACCGAGGTCTCTCAACTTTTACAAACGTACAGATAGGGGACCATTCGTAGTTTATATGGAATGTTTGGACAAAAACTTAGGCCGCTTGCACCCTATGGCACTAGGGAAATTATTGCATATTTCCTTGCCAGAAGTGAAGAATTCTATCCTTAACATCTCTTCAGCAGAAAAAACAAAAGTTAAGGTGGAACTGAAAACCCCAGACAAGGCTAATTTCCTAGTTACCAGTGAGCTATTAAAGTCAAAAAATATAGAAGTTTACATTCCTTCCTTTGTTGTCCATAAGCTGGGAGTAATCAGGAAAGTAGACACCAACCTTGAAGAAGCGGAGATTTTGGAAGTCGTACAATCTCCCTTCCCTGTTGTAGGAGTTCGGAGGTTTACGAAGAGATATGGTAAAGACCAAATCGTTAAATTGCAGACCTGTTTGTTAACCTTCGCCTCTCAAACCTTACCGGAAGCCGTGTCTATTCACGGAGCAAGATGTCCCGTAGACCTTTATGTACCAACTGTCAGGCAGTGCTTTAATTGTCTCCGTTACGGGCACATCAGCAAACAATGTCGATCTCAGATGAGATGCATTAAATGTAGTGGTCCACATAACGTTGAATCCTGTGTCTCACCTATCACTATTTGCGCTCATTGCGGGGGACAACACGCATCCACGGACCATTCCTGCCCGGAATACCATATACGGCGACGAGCTCAAGAATTAGCTACGTTCAATAACATTGACTTCAGGGATGCGCTGTCTATTGCTCGTATGCCAACCTATGCATCCGTCACCGGGGTTCAACAACATCGCTTGCCGGCTCCGATCATTCCTGCTCCAACAAATTTGAGTTCTCCGGACTTTCAAAACCCACAACTCTTCCCGCCGCTGCCCGCCGCAAGCATGCAGAGTCAACAACGCGGAAGTGAGGACGCAACTCAGTGTGCAACTGTGCCCCATCAGACACACGTCGCTTACCGGCCTCCCCGGCGGCAGGCGCAAGTAAACAACCCAAGTAACGTTCGCGCGTGGTCTCAGTGCCGCAGCCTGTTATATCCCATGCAACATTCATTCACTCCTATCAGCCAAAATCCATACCAGCCTGCTGCTCACAGATTAGCAACCCCACAAGCACCGAATCAACGACAGCCTCAAGGTCATGCTGAACTTATAGATAAGATAATAAATGTGATTGATATTGTCATGCAAAACATGAGACAAAATAGTGCTATGAACAATTCCGATATCCGGCACCTCGTTACTGGCATATTTCAATCTCTCTCTCCCTAAATTATGGCGGCTTTAAAAGTATTGCAGTGGAATGCGAGATCGGCTAATTCTAATAGAGAAAGCTTGCAACGAGAACTGTTCGTAAGTCAGACTGATATCGGTCTGTTATGTGAAACTTGGTTCAAATTCGAACGAACTGTTCGCTTTCAAAATTATTCTATAGTAAGGGAAGACCGTCTCGATGGGTGGGGCTGCGTAGCTATACTGGTAAAAACTTCGCTGCCGCATCGACCACACCCGTTACACGTACCTGTCACCAACCTTGAATTAGTTGCTGTGGAGATACGAACTGCCCACAAAACCTTTACAGTTGTCTCGTTGTATAACGCTCCCCACCACAGTATCGTGGGAGATGACTGGAGACAATTAATAAGTCAGCTTCGTCCTCCCTTTATCGTAGCTGGAGACGTGAATGCCCACCACGTAGCGTGGGGAGGAGACGTGACAGACAGGAACGGCAGGACCTTGATAAGCGTTATCGACGATAATAACCTAGTGATACTCAACGATGGCTCTCCTACTACGATAACTTCACCTCTCCGTAGACCCTCCGCAGTTGATGTAACTCTTTGCACCCCCTGCTTTACGGAAATATCTAATTGGTGCGTTAAAAGGGATTCAATGGGATCCGATCATCTCCCAATAGAGTTTCACATTAACATCAACGTCGATACTACGCACATCTGTTACTCTAATAGTACGTGGAAAATCAAGGAAGCCAATTGGGCCTCTTATAAGGAAACGGTTCGCCGGGCACTCGCAAATACGAGACGTGACTTACGGGACGACGATGCATATCCAGTTTTAATCAGTGCTATGAACGTCGCAGCTGGCATCAGCATCCCTAAGAAAAAAGAAATTACAGTAATGAAGCACCGTTCTCCTCCTTGGTGGAATTCGGAATGCTCTCGGGAAGTTGCGAAGCGACGACTCGCCTTGAAAACCTATCGTCAGATTCCTTCATTGGACAACTTCTTGGCTGTACAAAAAGTGAATGCGCGAGTTACCAAATTCCTGAAGAAAACCAAGAAGGACAGTTGGAAACAATTTTGCCTGTCCCTAAATAATGAAACCAGTATGGCAAGCATCTGGCATAAAATAAAAGCTTTTAGAACAAGAAGACTGTCTTCCTCCCCTCCTGCTACCACGGCCTGGTTAGAGGAATTCATAGATACAATCGCTCCTCCCACGGTGCCATTTTTAAACCATCGGTTCCCTGCTGAAGAAGACCGCTATCATGTTCTCCTTCGTCCTTTCTCTATAGAAGAACTCAACGAAGCTATTAAAGTATCGAGCGACAGTTGCCCTGGCACTGATCATATACATTACTCTATGCTTGCACACCTGCCTATAGAAGCGAAAGACTTTCTCTTGAACATTTTTAATCAGTACTGGATGAAGAAAGACCTCATATCAACATGGACGACGCAAGTAATAATTCCAATTCTCAAACGTGGTAAAGATCCAAATGTCGGTACTAATTATAGACCTATGGCCTTGTCGTCGTGCGTTGCAAAAACACTGGAACGAATGGTAAAAAGGAGACTAGAATGGTGGCTTGAAAAAGTGATTTGTTGCCTCGGAGTCAATACGGCTTCAGAAAAGGCAAAGGGACCATGGATAACCTGTTTTTGCTTAATATGAATATCACATCAGCCTTTCAAACGAAAGAGACAGTAGTGGCAGCTTTTCTTGACGTTAAGGGTGCATATGATTACGTACAAATACCGATACTCTTGGACAAGCTGGCAGGATTCGGAATTCCTTCACGGATGATCTACGGTATCAGTACCCTGCTTACTCAAAGAACGATCTACGTCCGTTTCAAAGGTACCATGATCGGACTTTTTTATGTCTCCCAGGGCTTGCCGCAAGGTGCAATTTTAAGTCCTTTCCTGTATACTCTATATACGCACGACCTAGAACGCATACTTACTCCCTCCACAAAAATCCTACAGTATGCTGATGATATATGTGTTTATTCTACTGCTGCTTCATATCTTCAGGCCAAAACGGCATTAACCACAACCATCGCACACATCGATGAGTGGCTCTCTATCAATGGGCTGGAGATCTCGGCTGAGAAATCAGCAGTCGTTCCCTTCTCCAAGTCGACGTCAGCTCGCACTGAAGGTCACATTACCTGTGGCAAGTACACCTTCCAAATAAAATCTCACGTTCGATTTCTGGGGATGATTTTTGACTCTCGGTTAAGCTGGGCGCCCCACATCCGATCCACCGTTACCAAGTGTGAAGAAGGTTTAAATGTAATCAGATCACTCACTCGTGTCTGGTGGGGAGCGCACCAGAGTGTTTTACTCACCATGTACCGAGGGATAATTCGATCTCGATTAGACTGTGGCTGTCAATTCTACCACACTGCGTCAAAGATTCACCTCTCCAAATTAGATACTCTTCAATATAGAGCCATTCGTACCTGTCTTGGAGCCATGCGATCGACGCCCACCAACGCCCTTTTAATAGAAGCAGGGGAGATGCCCTTGAGCATTAGGCGCCAAATGTTATCGGACAAATTCTACATTCAAGGCATGGCCATTATGGACAGTTCCGTCTATCAAAGTAGAGACTGCATTTATCGACTGTGGATTGCATCCCACAGAAGGAATAAAGTGCCAGCCGTTTGTGCCAGTTTTGACACTTGGTCACCTGTCATACATTCTATACGGCGTTCAGCGCATCTACCTGTTTTTGAATATGATCTTCAAACGCTCTGCTCTCAGATCCCAGTCCATTATTTAAGTACGACCTGGCTGGACAGTACTAATGTCACCGTTGGCTTCTATCGTCTCGTTCAAGCACAATGGCCGGGTTTTCTCTGTGTATATACTGATGGCTCCAAAATTCCGCAAGAAGAGTGTACAGGATGCGCTTTTTTCTGCCCTCAGATCCAGATCCGCAAAACCTTCAAACTGCCTACGAGCACTTCTATTTTTACGGCGGAGACAGTGGCAGTTTTGGAAGCACTTAAGTTTGTCTCTAGCAGTTCCTTCCCCAAGATATTGATAGTATCTGACTCGCAAAGCGTTCTTAAAAACATTCAGTACAGTCGATGGAACAAAACGACCAACAGTTATATCTTGGATGTGATATCTGAATATATTCGCAGCACACGCACGGGCCGGACGATCCATTTGTTGTGGGTACCTTCCCACTCTGGTATTGTCTATAATGATGAAGTCGATGCATTAGCCAAACAAGCGGCAACGTCAGGCACCGTACTGGATCTGCAGCTTCCTTATACAGACTACTTACGTGCAGTCAAGGATCACGTAAGACAACAATGGCAGGAAATGTGGAACGTTTCTCAACAGACAAAAGGCGGTTATTACGCAGTGCTACAACCTCGGATTCCTTCACAGCCGTGGTTCATGAGGACACATCTGGACCGATCCACGATTTCTACCATCATAAGACTCCGCTTCAATCATGCCTCTTTCCCACAGCATCTACATCGGATCAACGTTTACAGTTCACCAGCATGTGAGTGTGATCTAGAGTCGGAAGCTGATGTCAATCACATCTTATTTATGTGCCCCAAATTTGACCGTGAACGGTTGGTCTTTTTGAAGATATTGCTGAGTATGGGCTACCATCTTCCTCAATCAGCTTCTTCTCTTTTGTGTACTAAAGACGTTCGTCTATATAAAGTGATCGTTAACTTCATCAAGAGTACTGGTCACAATCTGTAGGTTTTAATGGTGTACGTCAATTATAAATATGTCTTGCTGATGAAGACATTCCAGAATTGGTGTGAATTGTACGCCAAGACACTTTTAATTATTTTTCTATTCAATTCAATTCTTAAAACATTAAGTACAAAATTGTAACAGTTAAGCTTTTTATTCTTGTAAATATGCATTTCTGTATTTGTTAATTCAATTATGTGTACATTGTCATTGTGTTGCCGATGGCTAAATTGAGTACACACTCAAAGGCCAAATAAAATAAAAAAAAAAAAACGCCTAGTCCCGACACTGCTGCCCACGGTCCCCGCTGCTGGTTTGCAGTTGTTGCCGCTTCCTTGTTCCACACCAGAATCATCTCCATTGTCAAACAAGGCGCTCCTACACAGTCTAACACATTCAGTCATGACACTTGCGGTCGTTCTTTTATACACTTCGACAGCAAGACTCCAGGCGAACAGAAGGCTACGCTTCTGTATACGATATCGGATGAGTGCCAACAATATTGTTTATACTGATTTATAACTTAATTTTATAAAAGGGAGCGTACGTAGTACCATAAAAATCGACAACAACTAAAAAATGACATTTGTCTTTCTTTAGTTTCCTAAGGACACTGGGTGATATGTAACGATACATCAGAGGGCAGCTTATGACTCTATTGTAACGTACATATATTTAATGAAGAATCCCTTTTGCTTTTAAGAACAAAAAAGGCTAGTAAACACCAGAAGACCTCACCTTTGGCAGGAATACGTCGTATATCTACTTAACAACACGAAGTTTTTTTTTCACTGCACTTCCAGTCAGATCTATGAAAGTGTAACGTAGGAAGCTCGTATGGAATGCAACATCTACAGTACTTAACGTACCAAGTAAACCACGGCAACTGCAGCTGAAGAGAAGACCACACAGATATAATGAAACGTCAAGAGCGATAAAACTGTTTACCAACAGAGAAGAAGCCATTTCCACAAACGACAAGAGTCTTCAACATATTAGAAGCAAACACAACTACATTTACAATAAACATTCGTTCATTAGAAAGTCGAGTGAAGTGTAACAATGTGCGAATCATTGGACACCACACAACACATTTTCGAAAATATCTCTTCATGAATAAGTTCTAGCTTACGTGACCGAATCAGTGAGATTCTACTGTTTGTACTTTCGTGTCATGTCTCTTGCTAACGTATTAATGCATGGAACCAAAAAACGTAGTAACTATTGCTTAATCTTCTCTATATATAAATGGCAATGTCCTGACTGGCTGACTGATTCATCACCACACTGTTCAAACCGCTTTTGAAATTTGGAGAAGGTGTGGATCTTATACTGTAGACGTCGTTTAAGATGGGATTTTTCGAAATTTCTACTCTATGGGGCTGAAACGTGGGATGAAGGTTTTGTGAATATTTCGCTATTACGGAAATTTTGAAGGTAGACCTTTAAAGTCTAATTTCATACCATACCATTGAGTAAATCTTGACAGATATTAACCGAACAGTATGTTACCAACTAGACACATGCATAGGGACCTACAACCAGAACAGATATAATGAAAATACAGAGTCATCAGAGGTAGGTAATTAGGAAGACTACTTTGATATTCCACTGGAGAAATGCTAATTCAAAACACAACCACAGCTTGTTCAACTATACCCTAGAAATGGCTTTCAAACCTTACTCTGAAGTTTGATTTTTTAAAATTTATTTATTGGTTTTCGTGACGTGCCCATACAGCCACCTCAGTAGCGTAATATCAGTTACGATGATACGTACGTAGGGACAACGAAACACGCTGTCTCCGATTTGAGCCGGCCACGGTGGCCGAGCGGTTCTAGGTGCTCAGTCCGGAACCGCGCGACTGCTGCGGTCGCAGGTTCGAATCCTGCCTCGGGCATGGATGTGTGTGATGTCCTTAGGTTAGTTAGGTTTAAGTACTTCTAAGTTCTAGGGGACTGATGACCACAGATGTTAAGTCCCATAGTGCTCAGAGCCATTTCTTCGAGTTAACAGAATCTCAAACACGACCGGTAATCGAACGCGGGCCATTCCGGCTTGCAATCCGCCGCGATGACTGACCAGCTAACGAGACCGACCTGCTCTGAACCTGCTGGCTTGCATTACTTTTCGTTTATAATTAAGTAGGCTCAACAGGCCGCACATTAGCGACACAGAACGCGAGCGTTACCGGCGGGCAACTGCCACCACACGGCCTACGTTCAGCAGGGGCAGAGCAGGGGCCACACCGGTGACGGTCGAGACACACAATGCAAGGAGCAACAGGGAACAGCAAATTCCCACACCCTCCACCACAGTAACCTATTAAAATGAAGTACCCAAACTTCTTCCTTATGTGACCAACTACACTAATGGCCATTAAAATTGCTACACCAAGAAGAAATACAGATGATAAACGGGTATTCATTGGACAAATATATTATACTACAACTGACATGTGATTACATTGTCACGCAACTTGTGTGCATAGATCCTGAGAAATCAGTACCCAGAACAACCACCTCTGGCCGGAATAACGGCCTTGATACGCCTCGGCATTGAGTCAAACAGAGCTTGGATGGCGTGTACAGGTACAGCTGCCCATGCAGCTTCAACACGATCATCAAGAGTAGTGACTGGCCTATTGTGACGAGCAACTTGCTCGGCCACCATTGGACAGACGTTTTCAATTGGTGAGAGATCTGGAGAACGTGCTGGCCAGAGCAGCAGTCGAACATTTTCTTTATCCAGAAAGGCCCGTACAGGACCTGCAACATGCGGTCGTGCATTATCCTGCTGAAATGTAGGGTTTCGCAGGGATCGAATGAAGGGTAGAGCCACGGGTCATAACACATCTGAAATGTAACGTCCACTGTACAAAGTGCCGTCAATGCGAACAAGAGGTGACCGAGACGTGTAACCAATGGCACCCCATACTATCACGCCGGGTGATAGGCCAGTATGGCGATGACGAATACACGCTTCCAATGTGCGTTCACCGTGATGTCGCCAAACACGGATGCGACCATCATGATGCTGTAAACAGAACCTGGATTCATCCGGAAAAATGACGTCGTGTCATTCGTGCACCCAGGTTCGACATTGAGTACACCTTCGGAGGCGCTTCTGTCTGTGATGCAGCGTCATGGGTAAGCGCAGCCATGGTCTCCGAGCTGATAGTCCATGCTGCTGCAAACGTCATCGAACTGTTCGTGCAGATGGTTGTTGTCTTGCAAACGTCCCCATCTGTTGACTCAGGGATCGAGACGTGGCTGCACGACCCGTTACAGCCATGCGGATAAGAAGCCTGTGATCTCGACTGCTAGTGATACTAGGCCGTTGGCATCCAGCACGGCGTTCCGTATTACCCTGCTAACAGTCATTGGATCTCGACCAACGCGAGCAGCAATGTCGCGATACGATAAACCGCAATCGCGATAGGCTACAATCCGACCTTTATCAAAGTCGGAAACGTGATGGTACGCATTTCTCCTCCTTACACGAGGCATCACAACAAAGTTTCACCAGGCAAAGCCGGTCAACTGCTGTTTGTGTATGAGAAATCGGTTGGAAACTTTCCTCATGTCAGCACGTTGTAGGTATCGTCACCGGAGCCAATCTTGTGTGAATGCTCTGAAAAGCTAATCATTTGCATATCACAGCATCTTCTTCCTGTCGGTTAATTTCCTCGTCTGTAGCACGTCAACTTTGTGGTGTAGTAATTTTAATGGCCAGTAGTGTATTTCTGTTCAATTATGGCGTAAGGTCAAGCTCAGTAAGCATTCATGACAAAATATTAGTGACAGAGGACAGGAAAAACACAACAGTAGCCGCAGAAGAAGGCCACTGTAACCATGCATGGCCGAAACGTCGATTTCACCAGTATAGATTTTTATGATAGGACGTAGTACTCTACCCAAGAAACCTTTAAGTCGACTTTTTATTTGTTTCTAACCAAAACTAGGATGTGTGTGTGTGTTTGCTACACACGCACACACACACACACACACACACACACACACACACATACACACACACACACACACACACACACACACACACACACGCAGAGAGAGAGAGAGAGAGAATGTGTGCCGTGTGGAACTCACATCGACTACCAAATCTAAAAACCTTTCTCACGTAGCACAAATAATTTCTAGTAGTATTTAAATGCTATTAGTGTCAGCAAACTAAGTTTCCAGACGCTCATGAATGAAAGAGAAATTTAAACTGACCGTAGCAAAGTAAATGAAGATGTATTGAACTTCATTTTCTAACGATCTTTTACAGAGACAGTTTTAGGAGTAATGCCCCAGTTTAAGTCTTGCACCGCGGAAAATATCGGTGAGGTCGCAATCAGTGTTACTGGTCTAGGAAAACAAGTGAAACAGTTAAAATTGAACAAGAGTCCAATGGAATCCCTATCACACACTACAGAGGGTCCCAAAAAATGTATTCACTGTTTAAAAGTCCATAACTGGCAAACTAATTGACGGTAGTGTAATAGTTTGTAGTTCCGGCAATCGCCACACAAGCGTTGTATTGCGTTGTTTTGTTTTGTCAGATGGCAATCGCCAGATAGTCATTGTTTTGTTCTTAGTTGCACCTAGTTACTCGAGTAAAATTGGCTGGTGCAGTGCTTACATTCGATGAAAGTAAGTCGGTTATGAAGTGGTATTTTGAGTAATCTCGGCGAAAATCTACCAGGAAGATGGATAGGTCGAAGAGGTGCTGTGCAGTATCCACCACGTTCCCCAGACCTAGCTCCTCTGGACTTTTACCTGTGGGAAACACTAAAGGACGTCCTTTATCGACAAAAGCCACGCACATTGGATCAACTTCGAGAATCCATAGTACATTCATATGCAAATATCCAACTGAACACGTTGCAGTCAGTAGTTCGTGCTATACTTCGGCGGCATCGTTTGTGTGTGGATGTTAATGGTGACCATTTCGAACACCTACAGTGATATCTTTAAGTTGGATTTTAAGCTACACTTTCACCAAAAATGAGACAACCCCTCTGTATACAGAATTAGCTACTAACAAGGGATCATTTCCAGGTTTAAATAGATCTTTATGTAACTTGGCGGGTATGTATAGGGGTCAGAATAATGTTATATGTCAATGATTTTACTTTGGTGTGGAACCACATCATATAAAACTTTTTGAAAGATGTAACCATCATTTGACTGTACAACAGGCTATATTCTAAAATCTAGATTTCGGCTTTAGGCCATTATTACAAGTATCAAAAATCATTAGGCTTGAGTAGAATACAAGTCATCATCTTTACTCAGTTTCGCTTTTAGCGGTAAAACACAACCAAAAAGTTAGTTTGGGATATAAAGTTTACAATTCATTTTGAGAAACGAAAACTTTCGTTACAACACAAATTAATCAGAGTATTTTAACACACCTATTTAAAATATCCCACAGTTCATTGTTACTATAATTATTTATTTTACTTATTTTTGTTTTATGTTTTGAATTGTTATTACACATTTTATGGCGATAATAGAAAATAAAATAGTTTTTGACACGAGTACTGATCATACCGTACCTGCAGACTTGACACAGCCTCAATCTCATAAAAAAGCTTTCTTTCATTCAGCAATTCACCGTGCCGTAGTTACTCCCTTATCACCAGAAAAACTGCAGAAAGAAATTGATGTAATTAAGACAATAGCATTTAATAACGGCTATGAACCCCCACTAGTGGAAAACATCCTTAAAGGAAAAACAAAAGAAATAGTCACCACTTTAGGTACTGGTCAAACTAGTAATAATGATAAAACGTACATCTCAGTATCCTTTTTAGGTAACATATGGTATAGGATTCAGCGTCTGTTAACTAAAATATACGGGTGCAAGGTTGCTTTCTCCACACATAATAATTTACAAAAAAAATTTTATTCATAATCTAAAAGCTTCAAACGAACCTTTACGTGGCTCAGGGGTATATAAAATTTCCTATAATATATGTCCTGCATTTTATATTGGACAGACAGGCAGAGCTTTCAACGTAAGATACAAAGAACATCTTTTAGGCAAAAAAGGCACTAATGTGCACAATTCAACATTTGCAGAATATCTTTTCGTAACAGGGCATAACCCCAAAAAATTAAACGAAATGACAATTCTGCATAGAGAAAAGAAAGGGTGAAAACTTGATGTCTTGGAAGAACTTGAAATTTTCAGGCACACACCAAATAAAGATGACGTGTTGAATGAACAAGTACAGTTGAAAAATAGAAATTTCTTTAATGCTTTTAAAGCAGTGCTCTCAGTTTTGTGATACTTATAATCCAGGTTCTCTCCTCCTTTTCACAAACATTATTTTACCTCTGGTAAGTTACGCTAACACACCAGACAACCCCTGTGCCCTAGTTATGCAAGCTTTCTTTTCAAACTTTGTGTCATATAATGAACTGATGTTCCTCATTACGTATGTTTTTTATATTTATTTTTTTATTATGATTTTAAAACCTATACAACAGGCAGGTTGGCAGCAGCATTCTACGCTGCTCTTCAGCCGTAGAATAGACAATGATAAAAAATACAGAAGGAATACACAGAATTTACATAATGGCGGGTAATAAAACAGTAGACACATAAATACAAAACCACGAAGCCGTTCACACTGGACGATAATCCACACTACAACCTGTTGACACGACGCACTAACACTGATGATGTCGATGGCACATGTGAACAACGGAGTGTGACGGTGAACACTAAACACAAAACACGACGGCACACACAGGAAGCGGATGGCGATTATTTCCGGCGCGCGATTTCATGTAATGTGTGCGAGTCCGGAGACCTGCCAAGAGGGGGAGAAGGGTGAGGGGGAGGGAGATGGGAGAGCAAAGATGAAAATGGCAGAGGAGGTGGGAGGAGAAGTAGAGGGACGGGGGTAGGGGAAGCCCGGGGGAGGAGTGGGGAGAAATGGAGGAGGGAGGGAAGGAGGAGAGAAGGGAGAGAGGGTGCCCAAAGGAAAAAACACAGGGAGTGGGAGGGGAGGATCAAAGTTGATAGGAGGGGTAGATGGAGGGGAGGAGGGCATCATCAGGGAGGGGGAGCTCGCAGAAGCCACTGTGGGAGAGGGTAAGGAGGGTGGAGAGATGAAGAGCAGGTGGGATGTGGGAACACAGGTGCGGCAGTGGGCGGGGGTGGGAGAGGATGGGTGGGACAAGCGGGTGAGGAGGAACGAGCGTACGGGAGGTGTAGAGGATCCGTATCCGTTCGAGGAAAAGGTTCATTACGTATGTAATTCCAGTCGTATTTAACTCTGGTTCTACCTGAGCTATGTAAAACGTAGCGAACTTTGTACTGTTTTATCCTATTTGAAGCTCATTTATAAATGTTACTCAATAATTCGTAAAATTAATTTTTGTTAAAAGCTATATTGGCTATACGTATGATTTACTTCAGAAAATGTGTAATATACAAAATTGTTCTGCTCACGCTACTAGTGACCCGTTTATGGTGCGCCCTACATTACATTTACTTGGCAGTGTGAGTAGTTGCCACACAGTCTCCTCACACCACACCAGTGTTACTTATGTTTAAATGTTTGACTTTTTGAAGAACATTATGTTTTATATTTTAATGTATGACTTGAGCAACTCAGCTCTTAAAACACTGTAAATGTCTGACAATATGTTCTTCATGTGAGTACTATTGGTTTATACTCGTTTACATTAATGTAAACTTTTATTAGATAATCTGACATATTCATTTTAGGTAATTATTTTTACCCTCCGCCAGTGTGCCCCAAGGTTCAGTTCTCTCCCCTCTTCCGTACCTTTTGTATACGGCGGACATGCCGCCACCTTCACCCCCCATTCACCTTCTCCAGTACGCCGAAGACACCGCCTTCCTTGCCCTCGCCGACCCCCCCCCCCTGCAGCGCTCACAACACCTTCTCCAATCTCATCTTGACCGGTTCACCACTTGGTACAACAACTGGTTGCTTAAGGTCAATCCTTCCAAAACCCAGGCCATCATTATAGGCAAAACCACCCCTTCCCTCCGCCTCCTCTAATTCTACATCATCATCTATGGCTCTACTATCGCCCTCACCCGCACCCTTAAGTACCTTGGCGTCGCCCTCGACCGTCGCTAGGCGCTACAGTCTGGAACCGAGTGACCGGTACGGTCGCAGGTTCGAATGCTGCCTCGGGCATGGATGTGTGTGCTGTCGTTAGGTTAGGTTAGGTTTAATTAGTTCTAAGCGACCGATGACCTCAGCAGTAAAGTCGCATAGTGCTGAGAGCCATTTGAACCATTTTTTTGTTGCGTTTTTCGTGTGTCCCCATTTTTGTGCACGTCCTGTGAATCAAGGACAATTTTGCTGCCGACGTCAGACACGATAGGCCATTGAAATAACTAAATGGCGACAAGTGAAAATCCCTGCCACACCGGGAGTGGAAACCCCGTTTTCTGCTTTGCGTTATAAGTCACCTTAACCACTTCAGCTGTCTGAGCAAGCTTCCAGTCCGACCCAAATTCCCATCCTGTCGAACACGGCTCCATGGCACAGCCCGTCAATTTTCCTCATTCCTTGCAGAATCTCGCATGATTCCCACAACAGCGTCTACACTAGAGTTACCATGAACTACCTTCAAGGAACAGACACCACACAGTCATGATTCATATACCGGGTGATCAAAAAGTCAGTATAAATTTGAAAACTTAATAAACCACGGTATAATGTAGATAGAGAGGTAAAAGTTGACACACATGCTTGGAATGACATGTGGTTTTATTGGAACGAAAAAAAAAGTTCACAAAATGTCCGACAGATGCGCGTCGGTTGGTGATGATCGTGTGCAAAGCCACCACTTTCGTCATGCTTCGTCTCCCCGGTCCCCACACCTCAGTAGGTGCGATTATTGGCTTCCGGGTTACCGGAAGTCGCAAGTGTATCGTGATCGACCGACTTCTCTAGGGATGCTGAAAGACAACATCCGACGCCAATGCCTCACCATAACTCCGGACATGCTTTACAGCCCTGTTCACAACATTATTCCTCGACTACAGCTATTGTTGAGGAATGATGGTGGACATATTGAGTATTTCCTGTAAAGAACATCATCTTTGCTTTGTCTTACTTTGTTATGCTAATTATTGCTATTCTGATCAGATGAAGCGCCATCTGTCGGAAATTGTTTGAACTTTTGTATTTTTCGGTTCTAATAAAAGCCCATGTCATTCCAAGCATGTGTGTCAACTTGTAACACTCTATCTACATTATTCCGTGATTTATTAGGTTTTCAAATTTACACTGACTTTTTGATCACCCGGTACTAGTGATTCTTTGTGAGTTACAGAGGATGATGTGATCAATTTTTTTAATTAAAGTTTATGGCAGCCAAATTATGACATCGACTTCGTTCTTTTATGAACTAAATTACAAAATTTTCATGTGGAAAAAGGAGTTCAATGACGTAATACGTGTGAAATACGTCTCGCCGTCAGCAGAGGAAACCCGACACACCTATGTTCCCCTACAATAAATGTTAAGTAAAGATATAAGTGCAGTCCGTTCTTGAGTTTACTTGTGTGCTTGCGGTCGATCAGCATATGTCTTTCAAAAATCGAATTACTGGTCCCTGTTCTATTGTTGGCGTTCTAAATATAAATCTTAACGGCTGTATTGTGGAGGTTATTGGAAGATATTCGACGGGATATGGAGCTTTCCATGCGGTACCAACAAGACCGATATCTGGTTCGTTCCGCAAAGAGAATTAGGATCCGTTAAGGCAATACAGTGGGGAAATCCCGATCAGTCGATCGGGGAACACAGAATAACCTTGAGGGTCACCAGACTTACCATGTCTAGACTTATTCTGAGAGGAAAAGTTAATACACTACTCGCCATTAAAATTGCTACACCAAGAAGAAATGCACGTGATAAACGTTGTAGGTATCGTCACCGGAGCCAATCTTGTGTGAATGCTCTGAAAAGCTAATCATTTGCATATCACAACATCTTCTTCCTGTGGGTTAAATTTCTCGTCTGTAGCACGTCATCTTAGTGGTGTAGCAATTTTAATGACCAGTAGTGTAATAAGCCCTCAAGAAAACGCCGATGACTCTTGAAGATATCCACTGCCATATGACATGGACTTGTAATGTGTTAGTAAAGTTTGACAGTGGCGATAGTCCGTGTCGGGGCTATTGGGCCTGATTGTTAGTAACGGCCTTTCTTCGCCGCGGCACTAGCAGGGGTAGGGCGGCGGAGTCCATCCCTACCGCCGCCTTATATTTCCCAGAAAATTCCCCCGTATGCAACTTACAGTGGAGTAGGTGGATTTGCGGCCGTCCTGGAGGGACTGGAACGAGGGAAAGCTTCGGTCCCGCTCAGGACTGAAACCTGGACCTCCAAGACCGGATTTTAGAGCTCTGTCCTCTAGACCACCACAGCCACACAGTGACAGGTTGAGATGAAATTAATTTTTCAGTACTGTTTGTGAAGAATTGGCTATAGCATGTGAGCCGTGGAAAAAAAATTGCTGTTTTGAAGAGGGCGCCGCAGCGCGTAGTGTGAAGTAGTCGCCCTCCGTTTCTGGCGGTGGCGCCGCTGTGGCAATCGGAGCTTTGGTGTCTCCCTCCGGTGGGAAAGCGGGAAGGTTGCCTGCTCACGTGCATTTAAGGGGGCTATGAGCTCGCCAGTCGGCCAGTTGGTTACCCGGGTCAGTGTGGGGCAGTCAGTATCTGTCTGTCGTCCGGAATGCTAGTATGTGTTAGGCCTCCAGTGTGCTCGAGTTTGTTCAGGCAATGGTCATTGGCGGTTGGATCGATCGATCGGTCGGTCGTTCGCGCTCTGGGATACAAGATGACTAGTCCGTCTTGAGCGTCGGTGCATGTGAGGTCGCCACGTCAGTCCAGTGGGCCGCGCCGTATAGCGAGGGTTAGTGGCTTCGCGGCCGACACGAGAGCAACAGGAGCCAACCTGCGACATCGGTCTCGCCGGTGCGAGCTGCGACGCCGTGAGACGAGAGTTCGGCGCGCCTTCCTGCGTCCGTCGAAGTGGCTGCTAGCGGACGGTTTTGCGGGTACTGCGCCTGGTCTTAGCCATACTTCGCAGTTATTAGAAGTTAAGTGATTGCTGATATGTTGTTTCATTTACTTTTTAAATTCTACTTGTTTCCTTGGTCAGTCTCTCGTCCCCAGCTTGCTCCTACGTCTCTCGTCCGCATTTGTTAGGCAGTTAGTGTCTGTCTGTCTATCGGTCGGTCTGCCATACGTTAATAGCTGCCTCTGTCATGCTTGCCGGATTGGTAGAGGCGGACCAATTCCATGGCCTCCACGCTCTCCTGACCTCAACCCTATTGACTTTCATTTATGGGGGCATTTCAAAGATCTTGACTACGCAATCCCGGTACCAAATGTAGAGACACTTCGTTCTCGTATTGTGGACGGCTGTGATACATACGCCATTCTCCAGGGCTGCATCAGCGCATCAGGGATTCCATGTGACGGAGTTTGGATGCATGTATCCTCGCTAACGGAGGACATTTTGAACATTTCCTGTAACAAAGTGTTTGAAGTCACGCTGGTACGTTCTGTTGCTGTGTGTTTCCATTCCATGATTAATGTGTTTTGAAGAGAAGTAATAAAATGAGCTCTAACATGGAAAGTAAGCGTTTCCGGACACATGTCCACATAACATATTTTCTTTCTTTGTGTGTGAGGAATGTTTCCTGAAAGTTTGGCCGTACCGCTTTGTAACACCCTGTATAAAGTGGCCACCCTTCCACCGTAAGAGTTTTTTTTTATTGAAAATCAAGTTGAACTTTCGGTGCCAAGTAAATCTTTTAATGTCAGTGTTTTGTACTATTTCCGTTCCTCCTACGGGGTGCATGGTTTATGTACTTGTGTGAGTTGTTAAAATTTTTAGTTTAAAGTAATCTGATGCGTTGCAGATTTGCACCATTGTAGTCTTTCAGAGGTTGTTGTGAGCGGTCGTGACTACGGCCATGTCAAAAGGGAGCGGCAAGGTTCTCGGCCCGAAAGCTCATACAGTTAAAAATTGGTTCTTTCTGCCTCTGAGTAAATTGTAACTTGTCATTTAGAGGGTGCTTTCGATTATAATTTTAAATCTGTTTCTAAAAAAAAGGCTTTTAGGAATAAAATTTCCATTTGTTGAAAGAAATTTGATTTGTTTTCATCAGTTACCCACTGGCAACTACTTCCACACTCACAGAGTGTGATTAAATGTGTTAATCTTCTTGATAAATCGCTAGTAAGTAAAGCAAATTCTTAAGAAAAAGTTTTGAAAGTAAATTCACGGTGAAACGTCCCCATAGAAAAATTAATGAATTACTGTGCTGATAAACCTCTTACATTATTTGATTTTCAAACAGCTGAGCAGAACTGAACGTACTCAGACATTTCGCTCTTTGCCTATTCTGATCAACACTAAACTGACTCACAATATTTTTAGAGCAACGCAATCTGACTTTCAATAATCCCTACAAAAGAATGGCCCTGACTAACATTACCTATACTTTTCACAAATCACTTACCTCACAAAAATCTTCGTTACTCGAACTACTGCAATACAGCGAGCGCCACTACTGCCAGCTAAATAAAAGATTCAAACTACTGAAGGCATTAACTACTGATAGGCATAGTTAGCAAATGAAAGATTTTGATATCGAACAAACAATGTATTTACCTTAATAGTGTTCAAAAGTCATAATATATATAGCAGTTCATGACATCCAGTCTTACAAATTTACTGTCTCTGATGGACACACGTCCAGATCATCCGCTCTAAAAACTCTGCCATTTCTCTCCCTACATCCACCACTGCTGGCGGCTCACCTCCATCTGCGCAACGCTACACGCTGTTAACAGCCAACTGCCCAACACTAAAATAGCAAATCCCAACAATGCAAACCAGCTACAGCCTTCACACAGCACAGTCGGTGATTTTCATACGGAGCGCTACGTGACGTTACCAATTAAAAAAAAAAAAACCTAAACAGCCTACTTATAACGGTTCAGCATGAATCAACGCACAAACACAACTTTTTGAGCATTTGGTATGGCATATGTAATAATAAACACATAACCGTGTCTGAATTACGCGTTCGCTTACGCTTGGTTCAGTAGTGCAGACAGCTGTGTGGCTTGTTCTCCGGACAGCGGGACAGTGGTTTGCTGTAATGTTAGCTTGTTACTATTTTATCAGGTGCTACATATGTTCTGCCGTTGAAGCTCTCCTCGAAAGCCCAGAGAAAATGACTGAACGAGGTAGATCTGCTGCAGGGTAAAGCACCATGTAAGGAGATTCGAAGAGCTACCCAAGCAACCCTGAGAAAAGCAAGTGGAGCATATAACGTGATGGTTTATTTCCTAGACTGTTCAATTTTGTTCTTGACAAAGTCATATGTGAGACTTTTAAAGAGAATGTGGAGGGGGTCCAAGTCGACTGAAACATGGGACAGTGGAGGATCAGACGCTAAGTTAGCAAGTTAGATCAACAGTACTGAGATGTCAGTAGAGCAGGAATAATCAGAACGAGCGACTAGAGTGGGCTGGACATGTGGCTAGAATGGAAGACGACAGGTGGCAACGCATGCCCCTAGATTTCATTCCCACAGGAAGGAAGGCAAAGGAATAAGTGGAGGGATGGTCTCTATGAAGATCTGCAACAGTCAGCGGAGCGATAGGTGTGGCCGAATGGCAGATGTGAGCATTGGATGGAAGAAGATAAAACTGAAACTTGTAGCAGTGAGCTGTCAATCTGGCCTGATTACATATTCACTAGTCTTAATTAGGCATCTGCAAACTCTAATAAACTGTTTTGTGAGTCAGAAAATTCCCCACGCTGCCCAATTTAACTTAGCGAAAACCTCACCTGCGTATGTTGATACATTGTGCATACATTAGGGGATCCTGTCTTAGCTTTGTCACCTTTCATTTGTAATATAAAGTCGTCTGTTTCTTATACAATAAATAAAATGCGATATGCTCAGGACGACTGTGGCAGGTGATCAAACTCACATCCGACCACAGTCGGAGAACTTAATTTCGAAAACTTCCGACTATGTGACGTTTTGAACAACTGTTTGCCAGCTGTGAGGCTGGCGTCAGTAGCCCGCCATAGCAGGCAATTCGCAGTTAGAAGTCTATAATCAGACACCGAACAGAATTTTCGTTTTACTAAACGCACGACTGACGCCTAAGATCCAAACAACTGCAGGACGGGCAATAAACACCTACAGCTGAGTAACAGTATATTTACTTCCTACCGCTTCTCTCCAGTAAAGCAAACACAAGAGTGCCTGCGGGGCTGATATACTGAGCCACAGAAAGACAGACCTCAACCTAAACAAAGCGGCTAGTAAGAGAAATAATCGGACAGAGTGAAAAAGAAACGAGACCTGCGGGAGACTGTAGTTAAACCATATGTGGTAATAATACTTACACAACATCTAAATTAGAAAATCTGTAGACATGTTCAATTATTAGATCAGCGCTATTTAAACTTTCAATGAGTGCGCCGGAATTTTGTGATTTGATATTTGGCGTATCTGACAGGGTATGAAGCAGGTTATTCGAGAAGGAAGTTGCCAAGTACTCGATGTAGCCCTGTACTCTTGTGATAACTAGTGACGCCTCAGGTATTACAGCGTGAATGATAGTTTCTGAAGGACCAGTGCCACTGGCAGCATGCGCATCGTTCACATCACTGCAGAAGCTGAGATGTCATCACGAAGCGACGTCACCAACGGATGAAGATGAAGATCTTTTCACGGACAGGAAGTTATTGTCCAAGGCCGGAATATGAGTACGAGGATTATATTTTATTACGGTTAGTCTAAACATCTGATTGTCATTTTACTAACTATGACCGCAGCGTTATCGTGGTTATCCAAACAGGAAATCGAAAGTTATTATGCAGACTCTCAAGTTGTACAGAATGCTAAGAGCCACAGTCAGACAAAGTAGTATCTTCTTTACATTGGTCATTACTGTTGATTCACCTCTTAAAGGAAACCTTGCAATTCTTCGAAGCTGTCTGCGTTTTTCATACAAACAAATGTATTGCTCACAATTCTACTGCACCATTTCGGTCTTTTTTTCTCCTCCCTTAGTTCCAATTGGCTGCTACACACGCGTAGTTCCTCGAAGTCTCCTTACTTCCCTTAGAAAGGGAGGGTAGTCTTTGAGGGATGACGCTGAAAACATTTTTGTTGGATATTTAATCCGGTACTGAAATTTGTGCCATTTCCTTCGACATAGATGCTAAAAATGCAATATTTCATTCCAGTATCTAGCTATCTTGTCTAATTTTCCATTTTCATGTCACCAGGTAATACATTATTATTCTCTCAAGCCTACCGTGAATTTCATTGTAGTACTTTGCACAATAGAAGGCTCTCTGCGATCCACTGAGTATCTCCAGTGCTTTAATTCCTCAGTCCGCTTCTGCGTCTGACGGTCCAATGCGTGTACTATGGGGCAGATGACAATGGTTCGACCCTGGCGGAAGAACAGAAATGTGATCGACTTCTCTTCATGTCGAGCAACATACCGTACTGAAAGCCGTAATTAGCAGCCAGGGAGTGTCGTGTTGCTGGTTTTCCGTTCCGAGACAGCCATTCTGTGCCTCCTTGGGTACGTTTGTGCTGACGGGTGACGAAACAAACCTCCTCATGTTTCGGGTACCCTGACTTTGTAGCCCCGCTGCTCACACATCGGTGTTCACAAAGGTATCTCGCTGCTCGCAGGGATCATTTACCCCACATATGCTCACGTGGCTAGCTGTTGAAGCCCTATGACGCATGGTTTCTTGTTCCGGCGAAAGGTCCCTCCAATATGTGGTGACTGCGGCGTACAGATCACTGCGCATCACATTTTGTTAGACTGTGTTTTATTTTCAGACCAGGGTCAGTCGCAGTGATCCACCCTCTATTTTAAATGTCGTTCAAACGAATGTGGTGAGAGTTTCAAGGTTTTGTGATATGTCCAACTTGTCTCCTAATATTTTCGGGAGATATTATCAATGTGTTAACAAGATGACTGGCTCAACCATGTTTCTTGTAACTACTCATCCGGTTGCATTTCCATGTGCACTTATTTTAGCTCCTCCGGGGTTTTATTTGTGTTTTAATCCAGGGCACAGCACATTTTATCGTTTCTCCATTGCCTTCATGTGGTTGATAATGGTTGTGTGGGTCTTTACGAATGAGGAGTGAATGAGTGAGTGAATGCTGTTTTAGAGGCTTACTCCTTAATGTGTGTTAATATTTTTAGCCATTGTACCCACATTCTTTTCTTTTCCCTTTTGTAAGGGTGGTTAATGAAGTCAGTAGAACAATGTCAAGGGTAATTCAGGAATACAGAAATACATGTCACTTAGGTATGAAGGTATGAAGGTATGAAGTAAGGGAAGCTAAGGCGAAACGTCTGCATGAACAACATGAAGAAATCGAAAAAGAAATGACTGTCGGAAGACTTGAAAAGTCAAAACAACCTTCAGTGAAACTGAAAGCAAGGGTGGTAACATTAAGAGTGCAATGGGAATTCTAGTGTTAAATGCAGTGGAGAGGGCGGATATGTGGAAACAGTACATTGAAGGCTTCTATGAGGGGATAGACTTGTCTGATGAAGTGATAGAAGAAGAAACTTGAGTCGATATAGAAGAGATAGGAGATCCAGTATTAAAATTAGAAGTACATCAAGCTTTGGAAGACTGCAAATCAATTAAGATAACAGGGGCAGACAACATTCCATCAGAATTTCTAAAATCGTTTGGGGGAAGTGGTAACAGAACGACTATTACGTTAGTGTGCAGAATGTGAAACGTCCCCTTTGAACAATTATACCGACTGTCCTTAAACTGACACACAATATTTTTGGCGCAACGCAATCTGACTTTCAATAATCCCTACAAAAGAGTGGCCCTGACTAACATTAACCTATACCTTTCACAAATCAGTTACCTCACAAAAATCTTCGTTGCTCGAACTACTGCAATACAGCGAGCGCCACTACTGCTAGCTAAATAAAAGATTCAAACTACGGAAGGCACTAACTACTGATATGCATAGCAAATGAAAGATTTTAATAGAGAACAATGTATTTACCTTAATAGTGCTGAAAAATCATAATATACATAGCAGTTCATGACATCCAGTCTTACAAGTTTCAAAACGCCGCCATTTCTCTCCCCACATCCACCACTGCTGGCGGCTCACCTCCAACTGCGCAACGCTACACGCTGTTCACATCCAGCTGCCCAACACTACAATGGCAGACAACAATGCAAACTGGCCACAGACTGCACACAGCACAGCCAGTGATTTTCATACGGAACGCTACGTGGCGTTACAAATATAAAAACCTAAACAGCCTACTTACATAGCCCCTATGCTCTCCTCATAAAATTTTACAAATTGTTTTGGGCACTGGCCAATACATATTTGTTCAAATTTTTTCACAATTACAATAACAAAGAAATCAAATGCACACACTTATTGATACAAAGTTGGTCAAAAGCTAAAATTTTCTCACAGTCCATAAAGATAGTCCTGGTCATTCATCATAATAAAATAGCAGTGTTTTTCTCAAAGTCTGAGCAGTAAAAGAAAATGCCCACAGAAGTAATGGATTTCCATGCAGTCTTGAAGAAGTAGTGTTGTACTTCAACGGAAAGACAGTGCTGACTCTCGACATGCAGACAGGTAATGGGCCACAACAGAGCAAACTCACAGCAGAGTCATTCGACGTTTTGAAGAATATTGGTAGGTAGGTCATCACAGAGTAGACCCACTGTAGTCCTGGTAGAGATTACGGTATTGGTGGGCCACCAGAGGTGCATACCCACTGTAGTCCTGGTAGAGATTGTGGTGTTGGTGGGCCACCAGAGGTGCAGACCCACTGCAGTCCTTGTAGAAATGATGGTACTGGTGAGTCAGCAAAGGTGTAGACCCACTGTAGTCCTTGTAGAGATGGCCAGCAGCCATCTGTTGTGACTGTGCAGGTCCACAATCACCATTGAAGAGTCTTGCGGATAATATAGCAAGTCCATCATCACCACTTGTGCACTCACGAAGTTTTTGGAATTGTCCTTAGAACCAGCAATGCTGTTATCCAGTCCCTTGCTGCATTATTAACACACATGCAAACACTAAAAGTCCCTACTTCTCACATATTGTCCATATACTATGACCAACAGAAACGTGTGCAGTGAAATTGAACTTACAAGTTAATAATATGATGAACTGGTGTCAATTACAATTTTATAATATAAGAATACAATTACAAAGGTACAAAATACATAATTAAAGAACATAATAGTACAGATAACACTTGTAGTAACACAGGTTTTACAAAAGAATAGAAATAAACATATGCATCAATGTTACAGGAATTATGACATAAGTAAATATATAAAATAATGAGATTAGTGTTCGAAACATTAATTTCACACATGAGCTTTGAAACAGAACAGAATTAATAATGTGCAAACATTTGATACTGCAGTCCAAACCAAAACTTCATTCCATAGATCTTTCGTCTTATTTCAACATTTGTTTCCACCAAATAAAATCCTATCCAAGCAAGCTTTCTGTATTCTGTTCACATCCTCTTTCAAAAATAGTTTTTCCCCACTGTACACTACTTCTTTGGCTAAACCATTTTCTTATAGCTTCTCAATGCATTTCTTCCAATTCATCATACTTCGTTTCTTATATAGTCTACCCCTCTTAAGCTAACTTAAATCTACTGAGCTCAGATATATAAACCAAGGGACGAGGCAATGCAGCAGCACATAACAAATTAACACAAACAGCAATGACAAAAGAAATGAAATATTTGCAAAGCAATGAGTAGTATATATAAATAACAAAGCAATTGCAATATCACAACTAATATAAGGTAATGTGCAGCAAACAAGAAAAATAAATCCATAGTAAAACTGGCTTTACAGAGTAATACAAAGTCAAATTCAGTAACACTATGCCTGGCAAACAGCAGCAGCAAATGCTATAACTTATACCTAAACATGACAAAGCTCAAGCAGAAAAAAATATTACACTAAAGACAACACTGCAGATAAGGGAAGTGTATATTCACATCTTAATGTCTATGTAATTAAAGTGGTGCACCACAAAAACTTATTCTACAAAAAATTACCAAGTACTTGAAAAGATAATTATGTATGCAGTTACTGTTATTAGTCCCTTCTTATTGTTCTTTCCTTTCCAAGTGCTTCTTTTTCGAAGAATGTGGATCATAAAATTATTATTTAATAGATCTGTTGACAGAAAGTGTTCACATTAGCAAATGCATTTTATTTTATTTTATAAAACCAATGCTGCAACGCAGCTGGAAAACAGATATCAAATGAAATAAGCAACTATATACAAAGCATAAAAATATCATTCAATAGTCATGTGGCATTTCATAAGTTAGTAGAAATTCTCTCAATTCTCGAAGAAAGACACTTGTCATAATCAGGTGTGCAGATGTAAGAATATTTCCCACCAATTCATAAGCATTTCAGTAAGTAGCACAAAGTTCGTGCTCCACAGTATAGTCATATTTTTCCAAGTAATAGCGTGTCATATTTGCGATGCTTTCTACAAAGGAATGTCAATAGAGAGGTTAATGGCCTCTTTCTTCTCCACCTAATGACTTTTTCTCAAGGCGGCTGGCACACCTGGCCGCTCACAACGCATTACGTCATGGTCACTTACCTTTCTTACCGAAATATTTACGACAGCAGTTTCCGCTGCACTGACAGTCTCATATAAAAAATTTCACAGGTCGAGATTTTGCGTTGCAAATGTGTAGAAACAAGATCCTATGAATATAACAGTGTTCAAAAAGTTTTCGTCGGCATTGTGATACATTCACGCATTTACACACATTTCGTAACTCTTTAAAGTACGATTCTTGGTTCCCAACATCCTCTTCCACAAATCAGAGTCCCTAAACACTACTCACTATTCATATGCGTATTCGTCGACACTTCTTCAATATTTCATCATAATAAATACGTAGCATAATCAAATTCCTCATATACGGTAGCATCATCTTATTGATCATAAACATACCTCAACAGCATAATACACATCGTCGTCGTAAAAATAAAATCATAACACCTCAGTCAAATCTGAAAATCGTCGTAGCTTCCTCCAACAATTTCAAACCCTAAAAAATATTCTCTGCTCATTTCAATAGTGTCATCTAACTCAAACGTACTTGAAAATCATGCTCCCTTACCAAATACATCATTCAACGCTCTCATAGTATCACAATGGTTCCGAAAAAATATGAACAGTTCACAAAGTACAGACAAAATACAATTTCGTAAGTGTGAGGTAAACCAACTCTGTAATTGCGTAAACATGTGTCACTGACGTAGTAAAAAAAATGTTTATCTCTCAGTTAAATGATCAGATAGCTGTGTAATTTGTGTGTTAGAGAAATATGGTACCGAGGTGTAAAGTTGTATAAGCAAATACCATATTAGCTAGGGCTCCTTGTGCTTGCCAAACACATGGTACACAAAGTAAGTGTGTACCCCCCTGAGGATTAATGTAATTATACCCTCAGGTGTTACAGATTACAGCAATGGAATGGAATGTATCACGAAAAACCTTTGTATCATTGTAATTCAAAAATCTTTAAAAATAAATGTTTTAAGTACAAAATTAATCACACAAATACGTGTCCTGTAGCGCTAAATGTGCGTCTTGCTGTTAGATAATCTCTGTGGAAGTGTCGTAGTTATTTTCCTCCGAAAGCTAAGTTCTGCAGAAGCCAATGTACTTACCTCATGATAAACAAAAGTGAAATGCTTTGCATATAGATATCATAGTTATTACGTACAGTACCGTGATCAAGCAAGTGCTACACTGTAACGTATTGTTGTGCTACAAAACAAAAAAAAAGGCTGTCTTATTGTAGCTATACCACAAAGTTACTATTAAACATGTTTTACTTTCCAGAATGATTCAGAAAAACTGTGCAGATATAAAGCAGATACAGCACAAAAGCAACAATGTAAATTGTGTCACACATTAGTAGCGTCGTGATATAATTGTGTAGCTGTCAAAGAAACCAAGTGCTAAGTCATCTTTAATCCCACAGGAAGTACTTCAAATAAAGAATGTCTTTTCATGTAAACCAAAAAGTTGCATGAAAATCTCATTAGCAGTGCCGGTATATGTTCTAAGTATGTGAGCCTTATAGTCGTTACGTGATCGTGCAACTAACAAGCAAGAATGAACAAATAACAACACTGTGTCGTCTGTTCACTATAACAATGCATTCGTAATTTCTGTTTAAATAAGTTCTCTTGGTTCTTGACTGGATATTTAACTTTAACATTGTTGCATGTTAACAGATTCTATGTCTGACAAAGCATACTGGTAATGTAAAGTGAAAAGTTATATGGCAAAGACAAAGTTAAAAAGCAGATTATCTTTCAAAAAACGGTTTTACATGTGAAATGTGGTGCAATCCTTTACTCTTCCTAGTACGCAGAGTTTCAACTTCAACGCAATTATCATGTGGTATACGTCGGTAAGGAATGCTAAAATTTTTCTCGAGGCTAGCATCTTACGTTATTTTTCTCGGAGCCAGCCGGCGCACGTGGCTGCCTGCAGTGCGAGTCATTGTCTGTATCTTTGTTGGCATGCGTCGTTATTAGGATTGGAAGAGCTAACTTCTACAAATTCACCTTGTCGAGAGGGCCCTGCCGTGTTTGAATCCCGCAAGTTCTGATGCAATTCAGCTCTGTTGTTACGATCATATTGTCTTTCGTCATGTCGGTAGATTCCATAGTTTCTTTCTTGTCGGTCACGTGGTGGAGAATTTCTCCCTGAATTGTAACTGCGCACTGGACCGTTGCGTATAAAGTTATTGTGTCGCCCTTGACAATAATTACTTTGATTCCCAAATTGTCTGTTTCTCTGATTGTCTCTGTGATATTTATTACTACGGAAATGAGATCTTTTTCTGTAACTATTAGTACTGTGCCAGCGGTTGTCATGCGGGTGGTGTCTGTTTTGGTCACGATTTGTGTTGTGAGGATAGCCTTGTCGTGTCCAGTTATTATTTCTTTCATTGCGGAACTGTGACTGATGTGACCTGTAATTGTTGTGCTCGTGTTTTCGCGTCCCGCAATTGTCAGTGTCAGTTTCTAATTCTTGTAAGAGTCCCTGAAAAGCTTCAATGTTGTCTTTGCAAAGTCCTGCAAAATAATATTTCTTAAATGTTCAGGCAATTTGATTAAGCAAATGCGGATGAGTTCTGAGGGGCTGTATGGGTTTGACAGGTACTGATTCTTGTGCAACATGTCTTCAAAATATTTCACAAGACTGGAAAATTCAGATTGTTCGAAATGTTTCATCATTATGATGCTATGTTTTACTCGGTCTTGTGTAGCTTGAGACTGATATGCTGAGAGGAAGGCATGGTAAAATTCTCCTTCACTGTGGCAATCGTGAATGACCGATCGCATTCTTACAGCTGGTTCATTCTCTAAACAACCACACATAAATTCTAATCTGTGCTCTAATGACCAGTTGGGAGGAAAACAATGAGAGAATTGATGGAGCCATGCTTGGGGATGAATGTCGTTGCCAGAATTCTTAAATGTTTTGAATTTACATGTGGTAATTAACAGCTTATAGTCAAAATCATCATGTCGGCGAGTCGCATGTCGGTCATTGTTACGTCGTTCCGGCGGTTCCATCTCAAAATTCTGTGTACCTTGCCAATTTATTTCATAATTTCCGAAGTGCCCTGAGTTATTATTTTGTGGCTGTTCCGTATTTCTATGTCCGTCTTCCCGTATTGGAGCACAAGTGGCCTCTGAAATACGTTATTCTTGTATTACCTGTGTCAGCTGATCTTGTACTTCCCGGATTTCTCTTTTGTACTGTGTATTGATTTGATTTTGATTTTGTTTGAATTTTCTTATTTGTTCATACTCTTCTGTGTCAGTGAAGGCTACGGGTCTTTTGTCATTCAGATCATCATCTACCTTTGTAGATAAGTTAGTGACCTGATCCGAAAGTTCGGCTACTTTCTCCGATAGTGTACTTATTTCCTCCATGTGTCTTTCTGAACCAATTTTCAGGGTATCTACTGTGTCCTTTAAATTGTCCTGAGTTTTTGCAAGTTGCGTAACCGAATCGGTAGATGCAACTGAGTCAATTTTAGCTTGCAAGGTCTCATTATGTTCATGAAGAATAGTTTGCAGTTCCTTTATGGCTGCTTCGTGATTCTATAATGCATTTTCATGCCGCGAAAAAATAGGTTGGAAATGCTCATAAATTTGTGTTTTTACGTCATTACAGACTTTTTGACATTTCTATTCTATTTTATGTAACTCAGTAGTTAAATCTTCACGTGTTTATTCAAGCGTGGTGTGAAGATTTTGTTCCATTGCGTCTATCTGTTGCTGTGTTTGTCTCTGGTGTTGTTCCATTGTGTCTAACTTTTGAAGATTTTGTTCCATTGTGTCTAACTTTTGAAGATTTTGTTCCATTGTGTCTAACTTATGAAGATTTTGTTCCATTGTGTCTAACTTCTGAAGATTTTGTTCCATTGTGTTTAACTTTTGAAGCTTTTGCTGAGTTTGTCCCATTTGTTGTATTAATTGTAATAACAATGCACTGGTGTCTGAAACAGGTTCCTCAGTGCTTTTCGGCAGTGAATTTGCACCGGAAACATTCACATTTTGACAAGCAGATAATGTGTCTTGACGTATTTGAGAAAATGGTGAGGACCCAAAACCTGAATGTACAGTATTTGCGAGATTGTGTCCTGTCCTTTCGGATTCCTGAGGCAAGCTGTTGCCGAGCGATCGATCGATAATGCTTCCCTGTTCACTAATTGTTTCACTGACTACACCATTATTTGCAGCCCACTCCATTTCCCTCTGCACAATTACCAAATTACTACTTTGAACATTAGTTAATTCATTACACGGTGGCGCTAACACACTGCTTTCGTTTTCACTGTCATGTCTCAGTTTACTTTGGAGCCTAGTATTACGTTTTTCACACGCCATTATTGTCGCAATATTTCACACGATAACACAAAAAAAAACACAATTTGAAGAGCAAAAATAAGAGAACACATTAACATAGCACTCAAAATAATATCAAGTTAATTGCAGCGGCGAAATACTTGGTGCAAATCTACATGGGTGCCACACCTGTTTTACTGTACAACAATGAAAGACTGCAACTACAAAGGAAATTCTCTCTATAATTACACGCTAGCAATAAACAATAGCTACACTAATTACACAAACTACAAGAGAAAAATCAGAAGATTCCAGTGAGGTATCCTTGGCTAATGGTCGACATATGAAACGTCCCCTTTGAAAAATTATACAAGACTGTGCTTAAAATGAAACACAATATTTTTAGCGCAACGCAATCTGACTTTCAATAATCCCTACAAAAGAGTGGCCCTGACTAACATTAACCTATACCTTTCACAAATCACTTATCTCACAAAAATCTTCGTTGCTCGAACTACTGCAATACAGCGAGCGCCACTACTGCTAGCTAAATAAAAGATTCGAACTACGGAAGGCACTAACTACTGATAGGCATAGTTAGCAAATGAAAGATTTTAATAGAGAACAATCAATGTATTTACCTTAATAGTGTTGAAAAATCTTAATATACATAGCAGTTCATGACATCCAGTCTTACAAGTTTCAAAACGCCGCCATTTCTCTCCCCACATCCACCACTGCTGGCGGCTCACCTCCAACTGCGCAACGGTACGCGCTGTTCACATCCAGCTGCCCAACACTACAATGGCAGACAACAATGCAAACTAGCCACAGACTGCACACAGCACAGCCAGTGATTTTCACACAGAGCGCTACCTGGCGTTACCAATATAAAAACCTAAACAGCCTACTTACAAATGTATGAGTTCGACGATATACCATCTGACTTTCGGATTACATAATCCATACAATTCCGAAGAGTGCAAATGCTGACAAGTTAATCACCAGACAATCAGCTTAACAGCCCATGCACCCAAGCTACTGTCAAGTATACTATACGGAAGAAGGGAAAAGAAACTTGAGGATGTGTTAGCTGACAATCAGACTGGCTTTAGAACAGGTAAAGGCACCAGAAAGGCAGTTGTGACGTAGCGCATGTAATGAAAGCAAGACCACAGGAAAATCAATACACGTTCATTGGATCTTCCGACCTGGAAAAAGCGTTCAACAGTGTAAAATGGTACAAGATGTTCGAAATTCTAAGAAAAATGGATGTAATCTGTAGGAACAGACAGGTAATATACAATATGTGTATGAGCCAACAGGGAATAATAGGGCTGGAAAGAACGAAGGGCTCGGATTAAGAAGGGTGTAAGATAGGGATGTGGTCTTTCGCCCTTACTGTTCAATCTATACATCGAAGAAGCAATGACGGAAATAAAAGAAAGGTTGACGAGTGGAATTAAAAATCAAGGTGAAAGGATATCATTGCTATTCTCAGTGAACGTGAAGAATAATTACAGGATGCGTTGAATGGAATGAACAGTCCAATGGGTTTGAAAAAAAAATGTTAAAACGTGTGTGAAATCTCATGGGACTTAACTGCTAAGGTCATCATTCCGTAAACTTACACACTACTTAACGTAAATGATCCTAAGGACAAACACACACACCCATGCCCGAGGGAGGACTCGAACCTCCGCCGCGACCAATGCGTATGAAATACAGTCCTTACTTTCAGGAAGAGATTTCTAAGACCGTACGTTTTGAGCACAGGATTGTATGGTAGTGAAACACTGACTGCAGGAAAACCAGAACAGAAGAGACAAGCATTTGAGGAGTGGTGCTACAGAAGAATGTTGAAAATTTGGTGGACTGAAACGGTAAGGGATGAGGAAGTTCTCCACAAAATAGGCGAGGTGAGGAATATATGGGAAACACTGACAAGAAGAACGGATGGGATGGTAAGACATCTGTTAAGACATCAGGGAATAACTTTTACGGCACTAGAGGAATCTGTAGAGGGTAAAAGCTGTAGAGGAAGACAGATATTGGAATACGTCCAACAAATAACCGAGTACATGGATTGGATCTGCTACTCTGAGATGGAGAGGTCGTCACAGGAAAGGAATCCGTGTTGGGCTTCATCAGCCATCAACCTAGTCAGAATCCTGATGGAAAAAAAAATGACCTAGTGTGGTTCATCGTCGTCGGCATGGTGAGATGACTTCTTCACACCTCTATCAGTTCAGTGCTTTCAACATTTTCGTTACCCTCTCCAATGGATTAATCACAGCTATTACAATACAAGCTGCCGTTGTTTGTATGCCTTCGTTACCCCCTGTTACTTCGTGGTCGAGGAGTATTTCTACTTCCCTGCACGGACTATAAATCTTCTATACGGTGTCTCTTAAAACGCCAAACGCTTCGATTACCTTGGTTGTGGAATCACCCACCATAAGAGCATCGACAATTTGAGCTCCGACATAACGCACTCGAAACTACACACAACAATCTTCTGACCACAACTCACACTTGCAACATATTGATGATATTGCGCCGCCAGTGCGGCCGAGTGGTTATAGGCGCTTCAGTTTGGAGCCACGCGACCGCTACGATCGCAGGTTCGAATCCTGCCTCGGACTTGGATGTGTGATGTCCTTAGGTTAGTTAGATTTAGGTAGTTCTAAGTTCTAGGGGACTGATGACCTAAGAAGTTAAGTCCCATAGTGCTCAGAGCCATTTGAACCATTTTTGAGGGCATTGCGCAGGTGCCGTCCATGGTCAAACGGAATGGTGCAACCTGCCGGCTTGGTTAACATCTGCATTTAAACTGAAACATGCGTTTCTGACGGTGTTTCCATATTTTCGTTCTACCCTTGCATAAGTTAAGGCTTCCTCTACGTTTTTAGCCGCTCTGAGAACTTTTGAGTAGCAAACCGTATTGATCGACACAATTCATTTTTGGGACACCGATTATCAAAAATTGGATATGGCATAGAACAGTATACTTCATCATACGGTACGAATCACTGTAGTGAGGGTTAAACAAAATAACCGGGAACTTATTCAAGGTAGAGCTTAAGACAGAATAAAGGAAAACTGTATCATCATAAAGAGTTAATTAATGTGAAACTGAATGTCGTGGGTGGCATACTCTGGCGTGGGCCAGTAGCTACAATTTCTTTGAATTCACGGACTGTCCTCGACCGCATGTTTCCGTACAGAGACCGAAAGTCACGAGGAGAACACTGGTTACTCGGAAAGATACGACGAATGGCCTAACTAGACTCACAGAGGCTGCTACGGAAACTATACCACTCATCTTGGCACTAAGTGAGACTTGGAGAACGTAAAATAAGTGGAAATATATTGCACGTCAGTGGAAACTTCTAAGGAAACGTATAAATTTTGTGATTTGGATTCCTTAGCCTGCTGAAGGTCTTGCCAAGATACGCCGTCTTTATTCCGGATGACGGAAGGCTGACCATATACTATTTTGAAGTACAATATGTCCATCATAAGGCCCAGAGGACTACGCCATACCGATCGGCTATTGTGTCATCCTCTGCTGTACACACGGGCACACTTAACCAATTCACGTATAACGACATTAACGCAGTTACAGGTGAGCAGTCACAACAAAAATCTACGTCTACACATACTCTGCAAAGCACTGTGAAGTGCATGGCAGGGAGAGTACGTCCCATTTACCAGTATTAGAGATTTTTCCCGTCCATTCACGTAAGGAAGGCGGGAAAAGTGACTGTTTATATGTCTCTGTGCGTAGTCTGACCTTTTCCTAAAGAAGCGATATGTAGCTTGTTGTATATTGTAATCCACACATAAAAAAGTTTTTCATCACCTCGGTTTCGAGAGTTCCGGAACCTGTACAGAAAATTGGAATAGATATTAACATAAAAATCATTTTCACCCTGTTCATTGCTCATGAACACCACACTTTGCATGTTGTACCACCTAACAGCGAGACCTTCAGAGATGGTGGCTCAGATTGCTGCACACGCCGGTACCTCTAAAACCCAGTAGCACGTCCTCTTGCATTAATGCTTGCCTGTATTCGTCGTGTCATACTATCCACAAGTTCATCAGGGCACTGTTAGTCCAGATTGTCCCACACCTCAACGGCAATTCGGCATAGATCCCTCAGATTGGTTGGTGGGTCACGCCGTCCGTATACAGCCCTTTTCAATCTATCCCAAGCATGTTTCATAGGGTTCATGTCTGGAGAACATGCTGGCCATTCTAATCGAGCGATGTCGTTATTCTGAAGAAAATCGTTTGCAAGATGTGCACCATGGGGGCGCGAATTGTCATCCATGAAGATGAATGTCTCGCCAATATTCTGCCGACATGGTTGGACTATCGGTCGGAGGATGGCATTCACGTATCGTACAGCCGTTACGGCGCCTTCCATGACCACCAGCGGCGTACGTCGTCCCCACATAATGCCACCCCAAAACATCGGGGAACCTCCACCTTGCTGCACTCGCTAAACAGTGTGTCTAAGGTGTTCAGCCTGAGCGGGGTGCCTCCAAACACGTCTTCGAAGATTGTCTGGTTGAAGGCATATGCGACACTCATCGGTGAAGAGAACGTCATGCCAGTCCTGAGCAGTCCGGTCCATTTGGCATGTTGTTGGGCCCATCTGTACCGTGATGCATGTTGTCGTCGTTGCAAAGATGGACCTCGTCATGGATGTCTGGAGTGAAGTTGCGCATCATGCAGCCTATTGCGCACAGTTCGAGTCGTAACACGACGTCTGGTGGCGTTGCTGTCAGGGTTCCTCCGATCCATAATCCGTAGGTAGCGCTCATGCACTGCAGTAGTAGCCGTTGGGCGGCCTGAGCGAGGCATGTCATCGACAATTCCTGTCTCTTTGTCTCTCCTCCATGTCCGAACAACGTCGCTTTTGGTTCACTCGGAGACGCAGGATACTTCCCTTGTTGAGAGCCCTTCTTTGAACAAGTTAACACTGCGGACGCGATCGGACCGCGGTACTGACCGTCTAGGCATAGTTGCACTACAGACAACACGAGCCATGCACCTCCTCCCTGGTGGAAAGTATGGAACTGACATTCGGCTGTCGGACCCCCTCCGTCTGGTAGGCCTGCTCGTGCATGGTTGTTTACATCTTTTTGCGGGTTTACTGACATCTCCGAATAGTGAAAGCGACTGTGTCTGTGATGCAATGTTTATCTTCAGGGGTTATGGGAACAGCGGTTATGCAAAACTTTTTTTAATCTGTGTATATTTCTAGTCATGATTCAAGGGCAGTTGCTGGAATTTTGTAAATACACCTTCTCGGGATAGTTTAGGCCATGAGTCTGTTAGTTCAGTTCTTTCATCATCTGTGTGACACTCTCTCGCAGGTCGAACAAACCTGGTAGGGTCCCGCACACCTACGCAATATTCTAAAATGATTTGTAACCATTCTCCTTCTTTAACTGATTACATTTCCCTAACATTCTTCCAATAAACAGTCCCTGTCATTCTACCAATAAACCGAAGTCTCTACCCGGTTTACCCACGACTGAGCCAATGTGATCATTTTATTTTATGTCCCTACAAGGTGTTACATCCAGGTTTTTATATGAGTTTACCTTTTTCAGCTGTGATCACTGATTTTAGGGTACAGGATACTAAGCTCTTTCGTTTAATGAAGTACACAACTTACATTTATTAACATTTAAAGTAAGCTGCTAATCTTTGCACCGCTCTGAAATCCTATCAGCATCTGAGTGAATATTTGTGCAGTTTCTATCAGAGTGTTCTTCATTACGCATGACTACATCATCTCTGATATGTCTTAGGTTAGTATTCATATTGGCCGTAAGGTTATCAATATACAGCAAGGGGATCAACAGACTTACCTGGGGTTCACCAAATATTATCTCTATATCAATCGAAGACTCTCTATCCAACATAATTTACTGTGTCCTCCCTAACAAGAAATCCTCAATGCAGTCACGTATTCGCCTGATCCACTGTATGATCGCACTTTTTGTATCAATCGTAGGTGTGATACTGAATCAAATGTTTTTCGGAAATCGAAAAATACTGCATCTACTTGACTGCCTTGATCCATGGCTTTCAGTATGCCATATGAGAAAAGTGCGAATAAACTTTCACAAGATCGATGCGTTCGAAATACGCGCTGCTTGGCATGGAGGAGGTCCTTCTGGTAGAGATAGCTTCTTATGTCTGAAACGCCCGCTAAACCCGCTGGGCAGAACAGGTGATTATGATTGTGAAAAGGACCAAATAAGGTGGCGGTAAGTTTCACTTCAAAATTGTAATTTATTGTAATTTAATAACACATTTAAACCAAAACGGCACATAGTCGAACCTTTACAATTACGAGTTTCAAAACCCAATTCTTTCACGGCTGAGGGCCTCCAAATAAGAAATCTTAAAAATCAACAATTTCAAGCGACTGAAGACAAGCAGTTAAAATCGCAAATAAAATAATTTTTATATATCACAGATAGCCTGAAAGCCTCAAGGCAAAAGTGGATAGAACAAGCATATACAAGGTGCAATATAAACGGCTGACGGCCACAATTATTTTTCCAAAATTCAAAATACCTTAAACCTTTAGGTTTTAAGTGGCTGACAGAGCACTAAATGAAGACATAGCACAACAACAGTAACTTTCAGCAAAATATCCACTTGCCAGAATTCAGTCTTACTTATATGGGCTGAAGGCCCTTGATTTACATAGAATAATTTTTTTTCTTTTAAAGCATTGGCTATAATAGATTACCAACAGACCAGTAAACACCCATGAAAAGGACAGTACAGAATACGGCACTCAGACGCCTCCAGGGGGGAGGGGGGGGGGGGGGGGCTGTCCTCGAAACAGTAACGTTCACTTAGGTGAGACAGGTGGTGCGTCCAACTACACTTGATCCGTCGGTAACCCAACCAAGAGACAGTCACGGACTGACCCACCAAACGACTTGATAGCCACCAATCGATACATGAAAACTCAAAGACCAAACTGTTACGGACGTGGTTATCCACAATGAAATATGTATTAAGCTGTCAAAACCACACACTGTGTTGGACAGCGGCAACAGGTGAGGGAACTACACTGCCTGTAATTTCGTTAGTGGCCAGGGCAGGTAACCGGAACACTAAGGGCCACAAGGTAGAAAATTCCACTGTTACACTTGAATTGTAGTGAAACAATATAGTTAATTCCACCGCACGGCGGCTCGATTTCACCATTGCAAACACTCTGTGTTGCTCACAGAAGCAGCTCCCCAACAGCGAACCACAGAAACGAACGACACAAAATGAACGGACGTGGATTGGGCACTTAAGACACCACTCAACTTTGACGTGCTAGGTCGGTGAGGTACGAAGGTCGTAGCGATCTGACCCCTCCACACACGCTTCAACACTGCGCAGGGGCCCACAGCGGACCCAGCCGACCGTGCCGCACGAGGATATCCTCCCTGGTCCGAACCAACCGACCGACTACCCTCAGAATGCCGGGCAACATCTAAAATAGTCGTCAGTGGAAATAACGCCAACTACAAACACAACCTGATCAACACTTGCACGAAGATCTGAACTATAGCCAACAGTAACCAAGCAAGCACGAAGACAAATCGGGTCTATGAACCGGTTAATAGTGATCAAGCCGCATGGCGTCTCACTGCTGTTTCGGGTGAGGTGGTGCATTGAGCTTAGACAAAGGGCTACGTGCTCAACCTAGCATAATGGGTTACCTAAATGTCTAGTATGGTGGACGGAATGTGGCATAGTGCTTAGACCTGGACGAGAGCAGTGACAGTACTGCAGACACATCGGAAAGCTCACGTCCCTATCCAGTGAAGTAGAAGAGTTTGTGGCAATGACACCCAGGCGTACTTCGAAATGCTCGATGCATTTAGAACTTGTCCAACAGGCTGAGACTATGGTGAACTTCACTATGCGATAATTGTTTAGTTAAATATTTGTTCCTGTTCCATTCCATCCTTTCCTGTGGTAATGGTTAAATGTTAAATGTTTCATACTTACGATGATTTACATGAGTCTTTGGCTGATAGTCGTCATAACTAGATGGAAGTGAGTATTTGAGTACTGGGTGATAATCGGTAAGGAAATACAGTTAACAATTTTCGTAATTGTGTTGTGAGGCCAAGTGGCCATTGGATGCACTTAACGTTTAGGCGTGTTTTGACCACAGTTATGTTATTTATGTTAGAAGAGATAGGGGATCCAGTATTAGAATCGGAATTTAAAAGAGCTTTGGAGGACTTACGGTCAAATAAGGCAGAAGGGATAGATAACATTCCATCAGAATTTCTAAAATCATTGGGGGAAGTGGCAACAAAACGACTATTCACGTTGGTGTGTAGAATATATGAGTCTGGCGATATACCATCTGACTTTCGGAAAAGCATCATCCACACAATTCCGAAGACGACAAGAGCTGACAAGTGCGAGAATTATCGCACAATCAGCTTAACAGCTCATGCATCGAAGCTGCTTACAAGAATAATATACAGAAGAATGCAAAAGAAAATGGAGAATGCGCTAGGTGACGATCAGTTTGGCTTTAGGAAAAGTAAAGGGACGAGAGAGGCAATTCTGACGTTACGGCTAATAATGGAAGCAAGGCTAAAGAAAAATCAAGACACTTTCATAGGATTTGTCGACCTGGAAAAAGCGTTCGACAATATAAAATGGTGCAAGCTGTTCGAGATTCTGAAAAAAGTAGGGGTAAGCTATAGGGAGAGACGGGTCATATACAATATGTACAACAACCAAGAGGGAATAATAAGAGTGGACGATCAAGAACGAAGTGCTCGTATTAAGAAGGGTGTAAGACAAGGCTGTAGCCTATCGCCCCTACTCTTCAATCTGTACATCGAGGATCAATGATGGAAATAAAAGAAAGGTTCAGGAGTGGAATTAAAATACAAGGTGAAAGGATATCAATGATACGATTCGCTGATGACATTGCTATCCTGAGTGAAAGTGAAGAAGAATTAAATGATCTGCTGAACGGAATGAACAGTCTAATGAGTACGCAGTATGGTTTGAGAGTAAATCGGAGAAAGACGAAGGTAATGAGAAGTAGTAGAAATGAGAACAGCGAGAAACTTAACATCAGGATTGATGGTCACGAAGTCAATGAAGTTCAGGAATTCTGCTACCTAGGCAGTAAAATAACCAATGACGGACGGAGCAAGGAGGACATCAAAAGCAGACTCGCTATCGTAAAAAAGGCATTTCTGGCCAAGAGAAGTCTACTAATATCAAATACCGGCCTTAATTTGAGGAAGAAATTTCTGAGGATGTACGTCTGTAGTACAGCATTGTATGGTAGTGAAACATGGACTGTGGGAAAACCTGAACAGAAGAGAATCGAAGCATTTGAGATGTGGTGCTATAGACGAATGTTCAAAATTAGGTGGACTGATAAGGTAAGGAATGAGGACGTTCTACGCCGAATCGGAGAGGAAAGGAATATGTGGAAAACACTAATAAGGAGAAGGGACAGGATGATAGGACATCTGCTAAGACATGAGGGAATGACTTCCATGGTACTAGAGGGAGCTGTAGAGGGCAAAAACTGTAGAGGAAGACAGAGATTGGAATACGTCAAGCAAATAATTGAGGACGTAGGTTGCAAGTGCTACTCTGAGATGAAGTGGTTAGCTCAGGAAAGGAATTCGTGGCGGGCCGCATCAAACCAGTCAGTAGACTGATGCCCAAAAAAAAAAAAAAAATGTTATTCCAACACACTTTATGAATTTCGACTTATTTAAAAATTAAAGGATATAAAAATACAAAGACGTAACTGGTGTTAGTTGAAATGTTGCTTTTCTACTGATACCAGTTTCTTATTCGTATTTTTACAACGTTTGATAATGACGTAAGTTGAAAGACATAAGGCATATTGTAACAATAAAATTGTGGTCAAGACATCTTGGAATGTTTAAGAAGCACAATTTGATAGTGACATCATCATCATATTTGTTTTTAACAAACAAGTGGTCTTGTTCTGACAACCATGTAGATTACGCTAGAGGGTATCCCATTGTTTTATAACTTTTACATACCCATTGTCCTGCTGTCTCTCTCGTGTGATATATCTGACCTTTCCATAATGATTTAATACACCGTACTTGTCTGTAGAAACGTTTCTACTTGAATATTTTTTGTTTCCCCATCGTTATTTACAAGTCTACAACGACCTTATAGTGTCAGAATCCTCTAAGGCATCCAGAGAGTGATTTCACAGTATGTAGGCCATTGTTTTTAATACACTACTGATACAGTGATAAGTTCCTTATAGTGAAATTTAAACTTGTTGCGTAGCAAGAGTGTCTTTGTTTAAATAATGCGCCATTGAAACTGTTAAATACTGCTCTGAGATAATCGTTAAACATTTTATACTTCCATATTTATGATTATCTGTGTGTGTGTTTGGATGACAATCATGGAAAGTGTGTTTTTCAAATACTGCAAGAAAATTAACCAACAATTGTGGCTTAATAGTCTTAAATTTGGAAGAAATTGACATGGAAATGTAAATATAAATGGAAGATTGTCTTAAGTTTGAATGCTTACAGAAAATGTTAATGGGCAGCCATGACTTCATTATGCATATTATACTGGTAGTAATTTAGTCGATACGCCATCATTCTCACAGATCTGCTTCAATGTCAAAGCGTTTGGCATCATTGTTATGTAATAAATTATAGTAATTCAGCCCACAGGATAACCCAAATTTGAATTTTCCATCATTTTTGTACCGATAGAAGGAGAGAAGTCTGGGAGCAGGGAGGGAGAAGCAGCTTGACAGGTGTCAGACAGATGAACATCTGGAACTTAAGTAAATATCCAGTGTGATTTGAGGCACATTTTATGTTAGGGTCATAAATTATGTTTGCTTAAACATAACATCATATGTGCATAGTTTGTTTACATACATGGCAAGGTCAAGTAATCTCATTGTTTACATTATTAGAACAATGGAGACCTCATTTCCACAACCACACAGCCTTAATAACAACTACACTATTCCTTTCCAAAATTCATACATACTGACAGATACTTACAGAAGAATTCACCTGTAGAAAAGAGAGTTTTTTTTTAAATTCTTGTCAACAGAAGTAGTGTCCAGTGGATCAAAAAGAGATATAATATTACATCTTTAAAAGAAGATGATTGTAACTTGTTTAATTCACAATATTTTTTAGTTCTTGCTTATAAAGGCATTGGTATTGGGTACGACTTATATGAATTTTCAGAAACAATGACGAAGATAACACAGTTTTACATGGTTTAAAAGTCCTGAACACATTATTGCTTTTGAAGTATATGGAAGATATGAATGTGTTTGTTACAGTGATCTGTTTCAGTTTCACTGTGACAAACACATCGATTGTTACATTTAGGATGTGTTATTCACATCATACGTAATCTGCCATAAAAATGCAATTCACAATTATTTCGCTTGTATTAAGATACTTTCAGCAGTGAGAACTTGGCTCTCTACTGAAGATGTCTCAAATAATCACCCAAATTGCAAGAACCTATTGTTTGCAGTAGACGTTATTCTAAGGAGTATTGAAGATGAAGTAAACTGTAAATCTGATGCATATGTTTTCACTGTATGTGTTAGTATAAAACGTCAAACGATTTACGTTACATGTCATCGAAGTTCATAGTCAGGTATTATACGAAAAATGTAAGAAAAAAAGAACCTTGTAATCAAATTTGTATCTATTTAATTTTTGGTTTAGTGTTTTTTTTCCTTTCATTCCCTCTGTAATTTATATTAATAATACCTATAAATCTGCAAAACTGTCACAGCTGTCTGTTTGCGTGTTTGAACATGCTTCTCCAAAATTAGTAGGCGAATTCTCATGCGGTTTCGGTAACTTGAGTACAGGTTGGGCGCTGTATAAGCTTAATTTCATCAAGGTAGGATCATGACAAAAAAAGATTTCATTTAAAGTTTTATATATCTGTATGTTTGAACCCAATAAACTCTTTCATGGTGTTTTTACAGGTAAATGATCATTGTTTAGGACGCCATATAGGCCTGATTTCCTCAAAATCGGATCACAGAAAAAAAGACTTTATAACTGAAAGTTTTATCCATATGAATATTATAAACGCGAAAGTAAGTCCGTTACATTTTCACACTAACCTGCAGAACCAATTTCGATTAAATCTGACATGGAGATAGCACATACACTAAGAAAGAACATAGGCTACTTCAGAACGTTTTTAGTACAAGATACTTATTGATTTGAAGAAAATTACGCGAATTAGGAAAAAATATCAAATCTGTCAGAAAGCTGTTTACTCTTTGTCTTTTGAACTATATCATACTTGAGAAAAGGTTTTTATTCGTCGATCGAGCTCTATGATACGATCCCAAGTAATGAATACAGTGCTAATACAACCTTAAATGAATTTAATCGATAGTTGCTCCCTATCTGCCGCATAACGTAATGTTGTATAATGTTACATTTTTGAACATAGCTGTTACTTAGCAACCGTATACTAGTTTCAAGATAGGATTAAACAGCCAAATGGTTGCACATATATGGTACGTATATTGACCTAGGTTTTGACACCTACTAGGAATGTCTTCATCACAATGAAATGTTGCTAAATCGTAAAATAACCTATCGTTTATGTGCAACTGGTTGGCTGTTTAATCCTGTCTTGAAAGTTGTGTAACGTGTAGCTACTTTAATAGCATGATGCATAGTTTCACCCTGCTGCCCAAGCCCCTTCGTTCACAATGCTTGACAGCTGTACTACACAAGCTGAAGCATCGTACATTGGAACGGTTAGGGGGAGAGAAGGGGGGGGGGGGGGTGGAGAGCGGGTCACACATCATAAGCTATGCTCACCCAAACACCCAGTCAAGTCAGGGCAGCTGATGTTGTTGCACGTACAGCTGCTTACTTACTCACCATCATCATCGCAACAGAACTGTTGATTCGAGAGCACAGCTGTGCGTAACAACTACCCTATACGAATAATAAAACAATAAAACCGTCTGTTTGAATACGCTAATCTCCGAAACTATTACATGAACTTTCATGGGGTTTCCACAGGTAACAGGAGCGTAGCTTGGAGTAGCATATAGGTCTCATTTCATGATAATCGGAACATGGAAAAAAAGACGTAATTTAAATTTTACCTAAAATCGTCTGCTCAACATAGTACTTCGGATGTTTAATCTTCGAGGCTTATTACACCAAAGTACCAATAGACATGGCCGTTAGTTTCGTTGTACCCCATAGGACCAACAGATGGCGATGTGACAGTGATAGACACATATTTGAATGTTTGCGTTTATTTATCTAGGACATGAGGATTTACTGACTTCGCTTTGTGTATTAAGAAGGTATCGATATTGCTTTGCTTCTTTCAGTAGATTTTATTTATATTTGACTTCTTTCTTAGGAAAGTTTTGTTACAGGAATGACAGAAGTATTTTTGGAAGATTACAACAGTATTAGTCGTAATTTTATTTTTACGAGTACAAACTAATGTTGAATTTATTGGAGCTAACATATACTGATTTACTGATTTTGCTTTGTGTAATGTTAACGACATTGCTTTGCTTTCTTGGGTATGTTTCATTTATATTTTTTGCTAGGAGAGGCAAATTTATTAAGTTTGCAGGAATGAGACTTTCACTGTGCAGCTAAGTGTGCGCTGATATGAAAATTTCCTGGCAAATTAAAAGTCTGCCGGACCGAGACTCAAACTCGGGACCTTTGCCTTTCGCGGGCAAGTGCTCTTTCAGGAGTGCTAGTTTTGCAGGGTTCGCAGAAGAGCTTCTGTAAGGTTTGGAAGGTAGGAGAGGAGGTACTGGCAGAAGTAAAGCTGTGAGGACGGGGCGTGAGTCGTGTTTGGGTGGCTCAGACGGTAGAGCATTTGCCCGCGAAAGGCAAAGGTCCCGAGTTCGAGTCCCGGTCCGGCACACAGTTTTAATTTGCCAGGAGAGTTTTATTAAGTTTGCTTTGTGATTTGGGTATCTACTCATTACATTCCATTTCGGTTTGTTTACGAATAAAAACGCCTAGAAAATGGTCTAGTCTATCTGGATACACCAGAATGGCTAAAAGATTGAGGACTATGTGGTCTAAAAAACCCAGTGAACATCGTAACGCAGGACTTTCTGTGCCTGAATAACATAAGTATTTATCCCACACTTTGGAGATCCTTCCAAGAGAGAGGCACAACGCAACTCTGATCGAGAGGGTTGGTACGTGGATCCCTTTTCGTACTACACTTACCCACCATTTCTTATATACCATAAAAGACTAAGCGGGATGGAATCATGGTTGGTAGTCACAATTTATAATTAAGACAGTTTATTGGCATTACACTTTTTAAGGAATTTGACAATTACAAATTGTGGACGAGCCACTAGATAAAGCTTTGCAAATACAGTCAGAAACCCAGCGTACTCAGTTCTCAGTCCCTTAAGAGAAAGTTATAAAAACTCAATGTTCCAGGAACCTTAACCATAGCAATTATCAGTTACTTCACATAGCCACTTCATCAAACTCCTTAAAACCAGTTAATATATTAAGATGGCCACACTTAACATTCTTCACTAAAATACCCTTATAAACTTACTATTTCAATCCGTTAAAGAGGCACTTGTTAAAAGATCAATTACAAACTTAACGATGCCAGGCACTAATACCATCACTTTATTTCTCTTTATTAAGGAAACAGAATTACTGACAAACTTCAGAAATTCAAACTCTCATATAGGATTTCCCTCAAAACACATATAATGAAAACAGTTACGAATAAAGAGTGACTTAATGAAACTTCAACACTAGTGCCAAGCTAAGATCCAATTACATAACATGATAGAACCACATACATAATGAACTACAGCAGAAACACTGATCTTTAAAAATAAATGTTCACGTGCTCCGTCGCTTTAATGAAAATCTACTAGAAAGAGCTGCCCAAGGAACCCAGAAAATGCTATGCAATTTCAAGTTTAGCCAGTCGCCAATCGCTAATATTTAAGGAAACAGGTTCTTATAAGAACAGGTTACATACAATATAACACACCTTGGCGGATGGAAGATAAATACTAAACTTTGGAAGGCGGTATGTGAACAACTCCGGTAGTGGCCAGGTTCTTAAACACTGCCAGGCCTAGAGCTCGGATGACATTTCACTCCCTGCCAAGGCGCTGGCACAATCAAAGCTTTTTGCGCGAATCACAGAGACATTCCAATAACTCTGAAACATAGAAACACACGGCACAACCTTTGACTCGATATATGGGTAAGTGTGTACAGGAACACATTAAACTACTGACAAATTCGCAACATTGATGTTAAGCATTTTACACACGGACAACCGTGTTAATAGAGGGCGGGCTTTTGAAAACGCCAACAAAAAATCATTTGATTACAAGAAACACAGATTACTAGCAAATCTTCTGAGAAAACTTTCAAAGAACAGCAACCATTTAACTAGGGCAACTGAATTCTTCCACACCAACTTAAGTTCGACTATGAAAGTCTCACGATAATAATAAAATTTAAATGACTCTGAGTGCATCGGGCAACAAAACACAATTACGACCACTTACTTCATATCACGTACACAATACGAAGGAGCGGGTTCCACAGCTTCACCGCTTCCCTTCAAATTTTGTTCTCAGCGAAGTCACAGAACTCGTATCTCCAAGCTGCCCATGTCACCAAAACGCCCGACCAATTTCACTCCACAACATATAACGGTCATCACGCTCGTTCGGCAGCGGTTGACACACGTCTCTCAGCGAATGTCACGAGATCTCGGCGATTACCCGTCGAAGGCTAACAAACACCCCAATCCCTTCGCCCGTCAACCCAAAAGATAAGACACGCGGAAAGCAAAGATAGCTTAGCTCAACCACAATCGATCTCAACGATACGTGAACAAAATAACACTCGAGCCAGCTCGCCACGGCTCAAGCGTTTTTTTTTTTTTTGGTCATCAGTCTACTGACTGGTTTGATGCGGCCCGCCACGAATTCCTTTCCTGAGCTAACCACTTCATCTCAGAGTAGCACTTGCAACCTACGTCCTCAATTATTTGCTTGACGTATTCCAATCTCTGTCTTCCTCTACAGTTTTTGCCCTCTACAGCTCCCTCTAGTACCATGGAAGTCATTCCCTCATGTCTTAGCAGATGTCCTATCATCCTGTCCCTTCTCCTTATTAGTGTTTTCCACATATTCCTTTCCTCTCCGATTCGGCGTAGAACGTCCTCATTCCTTACCTTATCAGTCCACCTAATTTTGAACATTCGTCTATAGCACCACATCTCAAATGCTTCGATTCTCTTCTGTTCAGGTTTTCCCACAGTCCATGTTTCACTACCATACAATGCTGTACTACAGACGTACATCCTCAGAAATTTCTTCCTCAAATTAAGGCCGGTATTTGATATTAGTAGACTTCTCTTGGCCAGAAATGCCTTTTTTACGATAGCGAGTCTGCTTTTGATGTCCTCCTTGCTCCGTCCGTCATTGGTTATTTTACTGCCTAGGTAGCAGAATTCCTGAACTTCATTGACTTCGTGACCATCAATCCTGATGTTAAGTTTCTCGCTGTTCTCATTTCTACTACTTCTCATTACCTTCGTCTTTCTCCGATTTACTCTCAAACCATACTGTGTACTCATTAGACTGTTCATTCCGTTCAGCAGCTCATTTAATTCTTCTTCACTTTCACTCAGAATAGCAATGTCATCAGCGAATCGTATCATTGATATCCTTTCACCTTGTATTTTAAGTCCACTCCTGAACCTTTCTTTTATTTCCATCATTGCTTCCTCGATGTACAGATTGAAGAGTAGGGGCGAAAGGCTACAGCCTTGTGTTACACCCTTCTTAATACAAGCACTTCGTTCTTGATCGTCCACTCGTATTATTCCCTCTTGGTTGTTGTACATATTGTATATGACCCGTCTCTCCCTATAGCTTACCCCTACTTCTTTCAGAATCTCGAACAGCTTGCACCATTTTATATTGTCGAACGCTTTTTCCAGGTCGACAAATCCTGTGAAAGTGTCTTGATTTTTCTTTAGCCTTGCTTCCATTATTAACCGTAACGTCAGAATTGCCTCTCTCGTCCCTTTAGTTTTCCTAAAGCCAAACTGATCATCACCTAGCGCATTCTCAATTTTTTTTCATTTTTCTGTATATTATTCTTGTAAGCACCCTCGGTGCATGAGCTGTTAAGCTGAATGTGCGATAATTCTCGCACTTGTCAGCTCTTGCCGTCTTCGGAATTGTGTGGATGATGCTTTTCCGAAAATCAGATGGTATATCGCCAGACTCATATATTCTACTCACCAACGTGAATAGTCGTTTTTTTGCCAGTTCCTCCAATGATTTTAGAAATTCTGATGGAATGTTATCTATCCCTTCTGCCTTATTTGACCGTAAGTCCTGCAAAGCTCTTTTAAATTCCGATTCTGATACTGGATCCCCTATCTCTTCTAAATCGACTCCTGTTTCTTCTTCTATCACATCAGACAAATCTTCACCCTCATAGAGGCTTTCAATGTATTCTTTCCACCTATCTGCTCTCTCCTCTGCATTTAACAGTAGAATTCCCGTTGCACTCTTAATGTTACCACCGTTGCTTTTAATGTCACCAAAGGTTGTTTTGACTTTCCTGTGTGCTGAGTCTGTCCTTCCGACAATATCTTTTTCGATGTCTTCATATTTTTCCTGCAGCCATTTCGTCTTAGCTTCCCTGCACTTCCTATTTATTTCAGTCCTCAGCGACTTGTATTTATGTATTCCTGATTTTCCCGGAACATGTTTGTACTTCCTCCTTTCACCAATCAACTGAAGTATTTCTTGTGTTACCCATGGTTTCTTCGCAGCTACCTTCTTTGTACCTATGTTTTCCTTCCCAACTTCTGTGATGGCCCTTTTTAGAGATGTCCATTCCTCTTCAACTGTACTGCCTACTGCGCTATTCCTTATTGCTGTATCTATAGCGTTAGAGAACTTCAAACGTATCTCGTCATTCCTTAGTACTTCCGTATCCCACTTCTTTGCGTATTGATTCTTCCTGACTAATGTCTTGAACTTCAGCCTACTCTTCATCACTACTATATTGTGATCTGAGTCTATATCTGCTCCTGGGTACGCCTTACAATCCAGTATCTGATTTCGGAATCTCTGTCTGACCATGATGTAATCTAATTGAAATCTTCCCGTATCTCCCGGTCTTTTACAAGTATACCTTCTCTTCTTGTGATTCTTGAACAGTGTATTCGCTATTACTAGCTGAAACTTGTTACAGAACTCAATTAGTCTTCCTCCTCTTTCATTCTTTGTCCCAAGCCCATATTCTCCTGTAACCTTTTCTTCTACTCCTTCCCCTACAACTGCATTCCAGTCGCCCATGACTATTAGATTTTCGTTCCCCTTTACATACTGCATTACCCTTTCAATATCCTCATACACTTTTTCTATCAGTTCATCTTCAGCTTGCGACGTCGGCATGTATACCTGAACTATCGTTGTCGGTGTTGGTCTCCTGCCGATTGTGATTAGAACAACCCGGTCACTGAACTGTTCACAGTAACACACCCTCTGCCCTACCTTCCTATTCATAACGAATCCTACACCTGTTATACCATTTTCTGCTGCTGTTGATATTACCCGATACTCTTCTGACCAGAAATCTTTGTCTTCCTTCCACTTCACTTCACTGACCCCTACTATATCTAGATTGAGCCTTTGCATTTCCCTTTTCAGATTTTCTAGTTTCCCTACCACGTTCAAGCTTCAGACATTCTACGCCCCGACTCGTAGAACGTTATCCTTTCGTTGATTATTCAATCTTTTTCTCATGGTAACCTCCCCCTTGGCAGTCCCCTCCTGGCGATCCGAATGGGGGACTTTCCCGGAATCTTTTGCCAATGGAGAGATCATCATGACACTTCTTCAATTACAGGCCACATGTCCTGTGGATACACATTACGTGTCTTTAATGCAGTGGTTTCCATTGCCTTCTGCATCCTCATGTCGTTGATCATTGCTGATTCTTCCGCCTTTAGGGGCGATTTCCCACCCCTAGGACAAAAGAGTGGCCTGAACCTCTATCCGCTCCTCCGCCCTCTTTGACAAGGCCGTTGGCAGAATGAGGCTGACTTCTTATGCCGGAAGTCTTCGGCCGCCAATGCTGATTATTTATCAAAATTTAGGGAGTGGCGGAGATCGAACCCGGGACCGAAGACGTTTTGATTATGAATCAAAGACGCTATCCCCTTTTTTTTTAATCCCATTTTGTTCGCTTTTGTTCGTTTGATTTGCTCGGGGCGGACGTCGTAAGACATCCATTTTAAGTTCGTTATTGATCGATTAACTCAGTTTTTTTATTACAGAGGGCAGCTAACCCTCTGACCGAACACGCTGAGCTACCGTGCCGGCTATACCCCTAGACCACGGGTTTACTCTACGCTCAAGCGTAATAATGCAATATATCTCTCACCAGGCCGCGCGGTATTAGCCGAGTGGTCTAGGGCGCTGCAGTCATGGACTGTGGTGCTGGTCCCGGCGGAGGTTAGAGTCCTCCGTCGGACATGGGTGTTTGTGTTTGTCCTTGGGATAATTTAGGTTAAGTAGTGTGTAAGCTTTGGGACTGATGACCTTAGCAGTTAAGTCCCATAATGTTTCACACACATTTGAACATATTTTTCTCTCGCCAGACACCTTCACTCACAGCAGCTTAATGTTACTTCTCTCCAACGTAATCACACGAACTGAAACTCTGAAGGGAAATGGCGCTGGCGAACGACTTTATATAGCCAGACTCCCATTTTTTTCCTACCAAATTGCTATTTCACTTTAAATCTGTACAGTTTCGAGGGAGCTCACATTATGCCATGAGCAGTACTGGCCCAGACACTATGTGTTGCAGGCGTGGATCTTGGTGTCAACAGCTATTCGCGCTGTCGGCTCTACCTGGCTCTCTCACGCGTTAGTGAAGCAAACAAGCTCTTCGTTCGTGTTCCCAATCATACTACTTCAAAAGTTTATTCGAAGCAGCTTTGTAAGTCAAAAATAAATTTCGCGCATACGAAGTCTTAGGCACAGCTATAAATGAACAGGAAAGCTACGCCAGTTTCTAAGCTAGTACGTCACGATGTTAACTGATTAAAGCAGAACCCAACCATTATGACGAAGAAGAGGCAGATGCTGAAATATTACTTTGATGTTGCGTAGCCACATGCGTGAGATGAAATTTAGTGACGAGACAGCAATAGAAAGAAAGAAAGAGAGAGGAGAGTGGGGGGGGGGGAGGGAGGGAGGGACAGAGCTTGATGACGAAGGGGCAGAATTGAAAATAATCTTTTGATACATGTAGACATTTAACGTCGAGACAGAGGTGGAGAGAGAGAGAGAGAGAGAGAGAGAGAGAGAGAGATGAAGTTTACTGTGGTATATTAATCAGAGATACTGATGAGGCAGATGCAGGAAAATTTTTTTGATGTTGTGTACTGACATTTAATGATGAGCTAGAGCTAAGGGCAGCGTCTTTGATTCATAATCAAAACGTCCTCAGTCCGGGATTCGAAACCCAGCAACACTTAAATTTTGATTAATAATGAGCATTGTCGGCCGAAGACTTCCGGCATAAGAATTCACCCTCATTCTGCCAATGGATACGTCAAAGAGGGCGGAGGAGCTGACATTGGTTCAGGGCATTCTTTTGCCCTTGTGGTGGGAAACTGCCCCTAAAGGCGGAATAATCAACAATGATCAACAGCATGAGGATGCAGAAGGCAATGGAAACCACTGCATTAGAGAAACATAACGTGTTTCTACAGGATATATGGTTTGTAACTGAAAAAGTGTCATGATGCTATCTCCATTGCCAAAAGATTCCGGAATAGTGTCCCATTCGCATCTTCGGGAGGGGGCTGCTAAGGGGAGGTGACTATGAGAAAAATACTGAATAATCAACGAAAGGATAACGTTCTAAGAGTCGGGGCGTGGAATGTCAGAAGGCTGAATGTGGTATGGAAACTAGGCAATTTGAAAGGGGAAATGCTAAGGCTCAATCTAAATACAGCAGGTGTCAGTGAAGTGAAGTGGAAAGATGACAAGGATTTCTGGTCAGGTGACTAGGGTAATATCAACAGTATCAGAAAATGGTACAACAGGAGCACGATTCGTTATGAGTTGGAAGGTAGGACCGAGAGTTTGAACGGTTTGTAAGTACCCTGTTTGTATGTTGGCAGCGCTATAGACTCTGTTAATATCGCTGACTGCCTTCTGTGCCCTCGGCAAGTGGTTGGACTGACTAGCAGTTAGCGAGTGGATAGGAAAGTGTATGTACATGAGATTATTAGTGGGGACTCTGTGTTGGTAGGACATGCATTGCAAAATGAGATGAAATGATGTGTTTCTAAGAAAATACGCAAGGAAATGTATAATGATGACTGTTTAGTTGATAATGTTCTGGCAGTGGAATTATTGAAAAGTATATAATTTTTGGAACTGGATGTCACATGAATAAGGTAAAATTTTCTAAATACATTGTTTGCTTTCTTTCGCTAACCATATGCCTCCTAGTAGTTAGATCCTATAGTAGAATAGCTAGCTGTAGTTGCTACTTGCTGTAATTGTTGTAGTTCGTGTTATGAAGATTTTCTGTGAGGTAAGTGACGTAGAAAAAAGAAAGGGGTTTGCATTGTCGTGGTTCGAGTTTAGGCAATTAGCAGATTTTAAGATAGTTTCATATTTCTTTAATTACCTATTTTTTGGATTCGTATTATTGTTAGGATTTCTTGCAATTATGGGCTATTCTTTTGTGTTAATTATTGGAAGTCATGTTGTCAATGTATAGCTGTCAGATCGTGTTGGGCTTGTATATTGTTGGTAATTCATGAATAGGTTAAGTTTGATTTGTCTTTGTCAGGAAAATTCTGTACGTCAGTGATTAATAAAAGTAATTAAATAGGTAGTTTCAAGTTCAGTAATAGCATTATTCTTATCAGAATCGACAGCAAACCAACACTGACAGCGGTCGCTCAGGTAAACACGCGGACGTCGCAATCTGAAGATTAAGAGATAGAGAAAGTATGTGAGGATATTGAAAGGGTAATACAATACGCAAAGTGAGATGAAAATCTAATAACCATGAGGGACTGGAATGCAGTTGTAGGCCAGAGAGTATAAGGAAAGGTTGCAGGAGAATATGGGCTTGGGACAAGGAATAAAGGAGGAACAATAATTGAGTTCTGTAATAAATTTCGGATAGTAATAGTGAACACTCTGTTCAAGAATCACAAGAAGAGGAAAAATACTTGGAAAAGATTGGATTACATCATGATCAGACAGAGATTCCGAAACCACATTTTGAATTGTAAGGCGTACCTAGGAGCAGATATAGATGCAGATCACAATGCAGTAGTGATGAAGGGTAGGCGGAAGTTTAAGAGATTGGTCAGGAAGAACAATACGCAAAGAAATGGGTTACGGAAGTATTAAGGAAGGACGAGATACGCATAAAGTTATCTAGGCAGTATAGCTGAAGTGGAAGTGACAGCTCTAAAAAGGGCAATCACGGAAGGTGGAAAGAAAAACATAGCTACATTGAAGGTAACTGCAAAGAACCCGTGGGTAACAGAAGAAATATTTCAGCTGATCGATGAAAGAAGTAAATACAAAAATGTTCAGCAAAAGACAGGAATACAGAAATACAAGTCGCTAAGAAATGAAAAACAAATAGGAAGTGCAGGAAAGCTAAGAGGAAATGGCTGCATGAAAAATGTGAAGAAATCGAAAAAGAAATAATAGTCAGAAGGACTGACTCAACATGTAGGAAAGTCAAAACAACTTTCGGTGAAATTAAAAGCAAGGGTGGTATCTTTAAGAAAGCAACCGTAATTCACTATTAAATGCAGAGGAGAAAGCGTGTTGGTGGAAAGAGTACATTGAAAGCCTCTATGAGGGGGAATATTTGTCTGATGTGATAGAAGAAGAAACAGCAGTCGATTTAGTAGACATAGTGAATCTGGGATTAGAATCAGAATTTAAGAGAGCTTTGGAGGACTTAAGATCAAGTAAGGCAGAAGGGATAGATAACATTCCATCAGAATTTCTATAATCATTACGGGAAGTGGCAACAAAACGACTATTCACGTTGGTGTGTACAATATATGAGTCTGGCGATATACCGTCTGACTTCCGGAAAAATATCATCCATACAATTCCGAAGGCTACAAGAGCTGGCAAGTGCGAGAATTATCACACAACCATCCTAACAGCTCATGCACACAAGTATCTGACAAGAATAATGCTCGGATCAAAAAGGAGGTAAGACAGTAGTAATATAAGACAACGGCCTTAATTTGAGGAAGAAATTTCTGGGAATATACGTTAGCAGCACAGTATTGTATGGTAGTGAAAATTGGAGTGTGGGAATACCGGAACAGTAGAGAATCGAAGCATTTGAGATGTAGTACTACAGACTAATGTTAAAAATTAGATGGACTGATAAGATAAAGAATGAGGATATTCTGCGCAGAATCGGAGAGGAAAAGAGTGTGGAAAACATTGTCAAGGAGAAGGGACAGGATGATAGGACATATGTTAAGACATGGGGGAATGGCTTCCATGGTACTAGAGGGAGACGTAGAGGCCAAAAACTGTAGAGGAAGATATTGATTGGAATACATCCAGCAGATAACTGAGGACGTAGGTGGCAAAGGTTACTCTTGAGATGAAGAGGCTGGCACAGGAGATGAATTCGTGGCCAGTCATAGAAAAAAGATGGAAAGACAGAGTGATGGGAAGTATACTCTGGTGTAAATCACACACACAGAAGACGATTTGGTAATATTGAGTGCGGACATGTGAGATGGAGTTTACGTATTTTTTTCGGAAACACTGCATATCTTCGATCTTGGCCCCATTTTAAGGTAGTTCTTATGAAGCGTACGAAATTTCAGAGCTACAATCTGATTGGCCACCCTCATTTTAATAGTACATTGAGATTGACTGGAGAGGGAATGGGGAGGAAGAAAAGGGTGGGGAAACCGGAAGGTGATGGCGAGGAGCGTGGCTTGTCACATGATAATGATAACGATGGCGTCAGCAATAAGCTCATCACGGTTGTGATGAGGGTGATGAAGTCACTGATGAGGAGGGCAGGTCTTGTGGTGCTTTGGGTGGGGCATAGTTCTGCTCACTTAACGTCACAAATTTGGGGAAAGTGGGCTGGGATCGCCAGAGAGACGACAGAGCTAAAGGAATTTACTCATCGGAAACCTTCACTTCTAACTAAAAAGTCTGAAGCTGGCTCTCCAGAAAAATGCCTATTCTGGATGTAAACAAAGATCTGTGAACTAATAATAGTATGCCAAAAAAATAGATAAAAACAACTCTATAAAACCTAATTTCTCTCCCTCTCTTTATAGAAACATAACTTATCAGATAGGCTAGATTTTACAGAAGCATAATCACTGGTATTTGGATCAACAAAGAGAGTATCTCGTGACCTCTTATAATACTCGTCTGCAGAAATTTATGCAGGAAGTGCAAGATTCCAGTTTCTCCATGTTTCATGAGTTTTGGAACATGTAATGACTCAAGAATTAAATTTGATAGCATGTACATAAATTATATTGTACCTCGAAGGATTAATCGTTACCAAATGATTTATTTTTTAAAAGTATATTACTCTACTACAAAACTGGGAAAACAGGGAATAAAGAATATAATATGGGTTGCTTACAGAAATTCACGTCTGGTCGTGGTAATGTATGTATCGCATTATTTACATGATATCTGGTATAATGAAAGTTGAACGAAATTAGTTTGGGAAACTACCACTTACTGATTGTTTCGGTAAGTATAATCCACGTCCAGCACTTGAACCTTCCGAAACAACCCACAAAGTAACCGGCAGAAGCGACTCTTAACAGTCTAGGACTGAAGAAAGATAGTCCTTCTCTCGCCAGTTTTATACATTGTTGTAAAGTGGAGCTAATAGGGTCGGATAATTCCTAACTCTGTAAAGCCATGTTGCACTGTATTCCAACAAACTATAGAGCAGGTTTTAACTCGTGGAAAAGCCAGCTTTTCGACTTATAAACTCCACATTTATCGTCCTCTCACACAAATGGTAAAATGCTGCTATTATTAAGCTTGCAGCAGGAGGAGAGGGGATGTCGTTGTGCTAATAGGGGACTAATGTCTGGCTGTATATTGTAGCCATGTTTGATTAATGTTGTGAACTGGAACCGCAAATTCGAAGAAGTCATAGAGAAAAGATCACAGACACAAATTTCGGCAACGATCTTGCATCCCACCTTGGCCACGGGGCGCTTCCGAAACCACACTCGCGCCAAGGAAACGGTATAATTATCTATGAACAGCCGGACAACCAAACAACTCATGCTACACAGCAATTGCTAAAGCCACAATATTTCTCGATCCTCTCAGCAATGCTAAGTCTGCAGCTTAGAAGAATCACGGTCAATCATTTCTAGAAATGTACTGCAGCTCTGTAGTAATACCCTTCTTTACAGAGTAATGAGAGGTCTCATATTGGTGTAATAAAAGATGGAAACCGGTCACCAAACGAAATAATACAACTTACATGCGGTGTAAACTGTTTTATGGAAATAATTTCAATATAATTTTATCGACAGCTGTTTTCTGAAGGAATGTTCCAAAAAAATCTTCATAACTATTTCCAACGTGTCACAGTAGCGCGGGTGAAGTAGAGATGAACAAATTGATATGGGACACTTGTGGTATATGAGACTGGGAAACAGTCAGAAACTGGGTGCAAAATGGACCCAAGCCACAGCACTCGCTGCCCGCGCTAGGTTTTGAATATCCTGTCGTCGTTTTACGCCAACGGCTTAGTCGGTCTTCACCGTTTGAAACTCATATCCTTTTCTGTCTAAAATCGACTTTAAATCCTTGTTCTCGCACTTAGAAATGTGAAATTGGCGTTTGTATTAATTTCATATCAAAATTTTGTGAATTTTAACAGCGTAAAATCAACAATTTAGTCGTATCGTTTCTCTTTCTTTCTTAATACGAAATTTAGATGGAAATGTAAACATAATTAGTTGTTGTGTAACGTTTACGACAGTACCCATTCTTTCATTACTTCAACGGAAAGTTCCAATTAATAACATTTACGAAATAAAATATTTTAAAATTCAGACGGTCGAAGCCGGTGGCATGAAACGGGGAGATGATATTGAAAATGCACCAATTTGTGGGTGCTTCCCGGTTTGAGAGATCGTAAGTGTCCTACATAAATTTCTTCGTGTCGACTTCTCCAACACTACTGTAGTACGTCGTAAACTATTTTATCACGTAGAGAGTATAGAGGAATGGCGGAGGACAGAGCTTAGGGGTATGCCTGCAGTAGAATGGAAGATGGAACTGGTATTTAAGAGCGAGTAGTTGTGAAAGACGCAATGAGACGGATCTAGTAAATTAGAGGATCATATGCGTGGAGTCTGATAAGGAAATCAGAATGCCACACAGGGAATTGGCATTGTCGCGGCCCAAACACATAGAAATGCAGATTTTGGTTACTAGCTGGTGAGATAGGAGCTAGGTGGCGAAGGCTACACTGAAAAACAATTCGCGAAATGTGTGTGTAGGCTTTTCACCGCATTTTGTACGAATACATGTTGCCAAAAAAGTTCAAATTACAGCACCCCACGGAACAGAGTAGCGGGCTGGTGTCAGAGGCTGTACACCATGATCCGAGCTGGCTCCGTCGCACCGTCAACCTACATGCCTCTCCCGCCACGCGCCTTAATCCGATCAGCCGTCATGCGTACGTGAATCCCCTCCCTTGCACTTCACCTATAGTGGCGTGCTGGGGCGTGTGTACGTAGCTGGGGATTCTCTTCAGTGCCGCATGTCGGTCCGGACGCTCAGCCGACTTGTGCTCCGCTCACAGCTCAGCCTTGCTCCTTTCCCCCACCACGCCACCCAGACCCACACATGCGCACACTACGTTACCCCTCCGTCAAAGCTGGTACGCTGCCGCACGGCTGCTAACTGCTGCCACCCTCTCCGCCATTCCCTCTTTCTCGCACTCCGTCCCACACCAACCGCCTCCACCCCCCCCCCCTTTCACTCCTTCCACACCGGCGGGCCTTTGATGCGGTGAGCTCTCTACCGAACCCAGTGCGACGCCAACAAAGAACTAGTATAGGTGGTCTTCCGGCCGGGAAAAAAAGCAGCGCTCCCATAGTAGACGGAACAACATTTGCGCAACCACAAACGGCAGTTTCGCTGTAGTTTCGTCCGCTTTCAGCCGACGTTTTGTGAAAATGACGAGCGAAACACGCGCTGACACACGACCAATTTCGTGCCGTGCCTTAGTGGGCGGAATGGGGAATGGCATTCTGTTCTTTGCCACCCTCACCGCAAAAGCCTCCCTGTCACAAATGGCTTTTGAGGGAATTTGGCATGCTAGAGACAGAGCGCACGTTACGATTGTCCTACAGAATAGCACGGGTGCACTTCCAGTCACCACTTCTCTTGCACCGTTGCATATGAGCTCGAATAGCAACAGCTTTCCACGTCTGTGAATGCCCGTAAAATAAATTACTGCACTGTGAGTAAGCGAACGAAATTTTTCCCAGGGTCTGCACCCGCAGTGCAAATCAGTGCTTACAGTAGGAGAGAAATACACGTCGGTAACTTTCTGTAGCTCGTTTCGTCCAATTCAATCTCGAGCACTGTAATGGAGATTGACTTGCAGTGGTGTGAGCTTTATGGCAGACGGAGATGCACTGAATAATGTAGAAACGGAAACGCGACGTACGAAATCCTTTCTGAGGCTGCCAAAGTTTTTTCGTGGAGGTAAGTTGTAAGGGCACAGTAAGACCGACTGCCTTCATGAAAGATTTCAGAATTTTCGAGAAATATAACGACAGAAGCTCTTTTATTACCTGTTACTCCTCCAGTTCATAGAGATATTGAAAGTCTTCAACCAGTGCTTATAATGTGAAACTGGTGGGGGGGATTAAATATTGATTCTGTGTACGGCAGGAATAGTCCTAACCTAAGCCGGCTGGAGTGGCCAAGTGGTTCTAGGCGCTACAGTCTGGAACCGCGCGACCGCCACGGTCGCAGGTTCGAATCCTGCCTCGGGCATGGATGTGTGTGATGTCCTTAGGTTAGTTCGGTTTAAGTAGTTCTAAATTCTAGGGGACTTATGACCTCAGCAGTTGAGTCCCATACTGCTCAGAGCCATTTTAACCATTTTTTTTTAGTCCTAACCTAAAGAAGGAAACTTACTTAGAAAATAATATGTTTCAACGACAAACAAAACCTAGATGAAAGGTATGAATACCAACAGAGAACGACTTGTTCAGCATCAAAACAGTACCATCGGTATAGGATAGGACATGAAGAGGAGGCGGGCGAGCGGAGTGGCCGCGCAGTTACACGCGTCATATCACGAGCTGCGCGGCCCCTCCCGCCGGAAGTTCGAGTCCTCCCTAGGGCATGGGCGTGTGTGTTGTCCTTAGCGTAAGTTAGTTTAAGTTAGTTTCAACTGGTGTGTAAGTCCAGGTAGCGATGACCTTAGCAGTTTGGTCCCTTAGGAATTCACACTCATTTGAACATTTTTTGAACAGGAGACGGGGTTAAGTAACATTGGCGAAGTGGGGGCTGTATAGGATAGAGCAGAGCCTTTGAGTCAGTTTTGCAGCACGTCGGAAAATATGGGAATTGGGATTGTTAATGGAAGAAAGTGCAAAAAAAAGACTTAAAGGAGCCGTTGAACAGAATGAGCAATATATAAGGGGCAGTGAAATGAAAACAAGACAGATGTCGTAAGTCAGCTGTTCATTATTTAAAAAGAAATCGTCATAAACGGCAGTATATTTATCCCGCTGTGAGACAAAGCGGTCAATGCCTTCGTGGAAAAAAGTTTGCGGCTTGTTACAGAAGCATGATTGTGCCCAACCATGCACCTCTATGTCTGATGGAAACAGTCGGCTACGAATGTCTTTCTTTAGGACTCCAAAAATATGGAAAACGCGTGTGGAAAGATCGGTATTGTGTGGGGTATGTGTAAGGGCTACCCAGCGAAACTTCTGCAGTGAAGCGAAAACAGCCTTGGGAACATGTACGCCCGCTCTGATATTCGAATAGGCTGCAGAAGTTCCGCTGGGTATTCCTTACACATGCTCCATACAGTTCTAATCTCTCAATCTATTTCTACTTTTTTGGAGCCCAAAAGAAAGGCATTCGTGGCCGACAATTAGCTTGGATGAAACTGATCAGGAATGAATGCAATCGTATTAGTACAGTAACTTAAAACAGATGTATAGTATAGTCTTGGTGACAGCAAGTGCCGATGGTGTGGAGCCGGCCGCTCTGGAGGCGTGTGGAACACTGCTGAGTAGCATTTATTCGTTCCTGGTTTTATAGCCATATCTCTATCTACAGCCACCTCCATATAAAATATAAGAGTAAAAATATATATCCACCATACTGTACTGAAATAATTCTTATAGTAAACAGTGTTCATACACACCCAACATATTACCCATACATCCAAATCACCATCACCTGTTCACTTTCTTTAGTACAGTAATCGCACGGTTTTCCTTGTCACTTACCCTGCACTTCAGAAAATCTTCAACTCCACCTTTATAAATTTACCTCCTGGTGTAACCAATAGCTTCCCAGGATAAACCCTTCCAAAATTTAGGCAATAACTACAGGATGAACCACCTGCTGCTTCCGTTCACATCACTTCCACCTAACATCTGTGACCGCGCTGCCGGTATCTTCCTCCTCCATTTATTAACTCTACGTTTCGACCCCTCTGTTGGAATATTCTGCAGCACTATTGTTGCATAATACTCCCTTTGAAATTCTCAACAATCTCTGTTTCTTTGGACTTATCCAGGCCCCGAATACTTATTTTGTAGCTTTTTTTTTTTTACAAGTTCTCGTTTTAATCTGCAATTCGTAACCAACAAATTATAGTGCGAGTCCACAGCTGCCCTGTAAGTGTTCTCCAGTTTAAAATCTGGTTTATTAATCTCTGTCATATCATTATGTAATGCATTTGAAAACATTCTTCGTCTCCAGGTCTCTTATACGTATACAAACACGTTTCGTGACTCTACCGTCTTGTGAATGTTGCAGTTCTTCTGATTTCCATGTTTGCTAAGAAAGTTCGAGAGGAATTCCACCTCATGCAAGACACCTTTGTAGTTTTGTTTTCATTCTGGTATGTTGGAATCCTTTTTGGGCTCTCTTCTGTGGCTATGTTTATTTTCCATCCGCAAACTTGTTACATGTTAATTTTCAAATCTTTTCGTAGAAAATATTCATATTTCTAAAATGAGCGATTATTGTCAAATGTTTTTACGTTTCTTTGCGTACAGTCCATAGATGAGCCATGTATCACTGTGGTGAGGAATTCTATGTTGTTTATTGACGATATGTCTAAAGTTTCTGGTTTCACAGTTTATTGCCGGCCGGCGTGGCCGAGCGGTTCTAGGCGCTTCAGTCCGGAATCGTGCGACTGCTACGGTCGCAGGTTCGAATCCTGCCTCGGGCATGGATGTGTGTGATGTCCTTAGCTTAGTTAGGTTTAAGTAGTTCTAAGTTCTAGGGGACTGATGACCATAGATGTTAAGTCCCATAGTCCTCAGAGCCATTTCACAGTTTATTTGGAAAAATAAAGTGGATGTATGCATGGGCGTACCGAGCGAGGGGCAGAAGGGGGCAGCTACCCCCCCCCCCCCCAGAAGATATTCGCAGTTTTTCACTAGTTTACTGTTTTATTTAAGAAGGAATGCTGCATGTTTTCTCGGATTGTACAGGTGCATTGCCGGCCGGAGTGGCCGAGCGGTTCTGGCTCTACAAAATTGCTAACAATTTTTATCTTGGACAAGGTGGTAATCGATAGTCAACCTTATCATTGCTATGGATTATCAGTGGCTCTACAAAATTGCCAACAATTTTTATCTTTGACAAGGTGGTAATCGATAGTCAACCTTATCTTTGGTACGGATTATCACTGCTCATCACGTGTCACCTGAACCACGCCCCCATTTCTACATCTACATCTACATCTACATCTATACTCCGCGAGCCACCTTACGGTGTGTGGCGGAGGGTACTTATTGTACCACTATCTGATCCCCCCTTCCCTGTTCCATTCACGAATTGTGTGTGGGAAGAACGACTGCTTGTAAGTCTCCGTATTTGCTCTAATTTCTCGGATCTTTTCGTTGTGATCATTACGCGAGATATATGTGGGCGGTAGTAATATGTTGCCCATCTCTTCCCGGAATGTGCTCTCTCGTAATTTCGATAATAAACCTCTCCGTATTGCGTAACGCCTTTCTTGAAGTGTCCGCCACTGGAGCTTGTTCAGCATCTCCGTAACGCTCTCGCGCTGACTAAATGTCCCCATGACGAATCGCGCTGCTTTTCGCTGGATCATGTCTATCTCTTCTATTAATCCAACCTGGTAAGGGTCCCATACTGATGAGCAATACTCAAGAATCGGACGAACAAGCGTTTTGTAAGCTACTTCTTTCGTCGATGAGTCACATTTTCTTAGAATTCTTCCTATGAATCTCAACCTGGCGCCTGCTTTTCCCACTATTTGTTTTATGTGATCATTCCACTTCAGATCGCTCCGGATAGTAACTCCTAAGTATTTGACGGTCGTTACCGCTTCCAATGATTTACCACCTATGGCATAATCGTACTGGAATGGATTTCTGCCCCTATGTATGCGCATTATATTACATTTATCTACGTTTAGGGAAAGCTGCCAGCTGTCGCACCATGCATTAATCCTCTGCGGGTCTTTCTGGAGTACGTACGAGTCTTCTGATGTTGCTACTTTCTTGTAGACAACCGTGTCATCTGCAAATAGCCTCACGGAGCTACCGATGTTGTCAACTAAGTCATTTATGTATATTGTAAACAATAAAGGTCCTATCACGCTTCCTTGCGGTACTCCCGAAATTACCTCTATATCTGCAGATTTTGAACCGTTAAGAATGACATGTTGTGTTCTTTCTTCTAGGAAATCCTGAATCCAATCACAAACCTGGTCCGATATTCCGTAAGCTCGTATTTTTTTCACTAAACGTAAGTGCGGAACCGTATCAAATGCCTTCCTGAAGTCCAGGAATACGGCATCAATCTGCTCGCCAGTGTCAACGGCACTGTGAATTTCTTGGGCAAATAGGGCGAGCTGAGTTTCACATGATCTCTGTTTGCGGAATCCATGTTGGTTATGATGAAGGAGATTTGTATTATCTAAGAACGTCATAATACGAGAACACAAAACATGTTCCATTATTCTACAACAGATTGACGTAAGCGAAATAGGCCTATAATTATTCGCATCTGATTTATGACCCTTCTTGAAAATGGGATCGACCTGCGCTTTCTTCCAGTCGCTAGGTACTTTACGTTCTTCCAGCGATCTGCGATAAATTGCTGATAGAAAGGGGGCAAGTTCTTTAGCATAATCACTGTAGAATCTTAAGGGTATCTCGTCTGGTCCGGATGCTTTTCCGCTACTAAGTGATAGCAGTTGTTTTTCAATTCCGATATCGTTTATTTCAATATTTTCCATTTTGGCGTCCGTGCGACGGCTGAAGTCAGGGACCGTGTTACGATTTTCCGCAGTGAAACAGTTTCGGAACACTGAATTCAGTATTTCTGCCTTTCTTCGGTCGTCCTCTGTTTCGGTGCCATCGTGGTCAACGAGTGACTGAATAGGGGATTTAGATCCGCTTACCGCTTACCGCTTACTGGACATTTATACTATTACTTCAGGTCTACTACACAGTCTACAGTTTGTCATCTGCTAACAGGGAAATGTTACTTTATTCGTTCACAACAAGCGATTGAACAACACCCCAGATTCGGCAGTTCTATATATTCACTGCGCCTTTGCCTCGTCACTCCATAGAATATTGCTCTGCCACATGTCATCAACTTCGATTCGTGGGAGAATGGAAAGGTTCAGAATGTTGCTGTTGATCACGCTGTTTAAGTTACTGCACCATCTGGATCTTGTAAGGGTACTGGTGTAAAATAAACCGCGAAAGTTACCGTACTGTTGACTGTGGGTTGGGCAATTCTCGTGACATTGCACGAACACTGGCACAACTTAGAGCACGTGCATCGTGATAGGTTACAGCATCGATACTATGGCCACCTGGCTGCGTCTGAACTTTACGTATTCAGATTAGTAAAAGCGGTAGAATCTAGGAGTATCATTGGCGCCTCTGTCTCCTCTTCCTAGGAGCGAAGGAGTAACTACACCACACACAGTCAGCTGTTATAGACTCTCGTGACAAGGACCTGCAGTGTATTCGGAAACAGAGGTACCTATAGAGGTCTCTTGGCTGGCAAGGGAAACAACAGTTTATTTTCTGGCATCTGCCATAGACGGAAGGAAGCAGGTTAAAGTGATTCAGGAAAACACTAGATTATTTGGCAACGATTCTCCCTGCGGCTTAAAATAACTCACAATTGCTATTATGCAACTTCAATATTCTAAACTGATTGTGATATTGAGATCTGAATTTAAGGACTCTGAAAAACAGATAACTTTGAAATGGACTGCAAGCCTTAAAACGTTTCAGTAATTTAAAAAGCAACTCTATGGCTTGAAGGCATATCGTAGTAAGTTCTCCAACGATTTTAATTGCTTCAAATGTCTTAAGCCTTGAAATTTGGGAATCAACAATAGACCACACTTAAGAGAAATATCTGCATATGTTGCTTATCAGCCTCGGCCACAAGACACCTCAACGGCGTAACACACACGTGACTACACAAACTGTGAATCAGTTGTATCAGTCACTCGGGAAACGATGCCCTATTACGTTTATCAATCTGATCCGCTAGTATACTTAGCCACAACGGAAAATCACTAATTTCAGTGACTAGCCCGCCTTAAAAATAAGTTAATATTAGGAAGCCACAGGTTTTCAACAATAGTCTTTGTCGTAGTAACCTAGTCTTAGGCGGAGAAAGGAGTTAGCACTATTCACCATTCAGACCTTACACTGGTGTCAGCCTTAGCCTAGAACTACACAGTTCGCTCAATTTATTTAAATGCGGCTACACTATGGTACCAGGAAGCTGGAGCTATACTACATGTAACCAAGTCGAGAACCGAAGTTCGGCTACTAACGCAATTCGGAAATATCCAGCATTACAAACATAAACCAACGTTCTGGCACGCACACAGGATAGCCTCTGGACAATAACGACCAGGGCGAGTTTCGGCTGTCAAATATCTTAACAAATTTCAACCACAGATAAGCAATCCCAACTTCAATATTCAACCATGAACGTAAGAGATTAAGACACTCATCGGCTCTGCAATCGGCTCTGCAATCTTGTAGCAAGTGCCGGCACACCACCACACAGGTAGAAACTTGATTAACAGTTAAGTGAACAACTGCCAAATGCAGAAGCTTCCTCAGCACGATAGCCCCAATTTCAGGCCGAACACACTTGATGCCTGAATCTGAGCAAGTATACCATAAACACATGCAAAGTATCGTCACAGAGCCCATTTCAACGATATGATAAGGTCAGTAAAAATCTAAACTGGTAACAGAAAACGTGAAAGACAAGTCATGTAAAACAACACCCACATTTCCAATTCGCTGCTCGCTCCGTTCATCAATTAAATCCCTGTAAGAATCCATTGTCCACCTTATTCCGTAGCCACATAAGCCCAAAAGCCTATGCGACATCCAAACTGAAAAGACCTACTGGTCCAACGAAGTCGCCTGCAGCTCTCACAAACACCAACCGAAGCTGTCCTGCAGGCTACCGCAGACCCTGCCACACTACGCAACGAAGAGAGACAGCCAACCACGCCGAGGCTCAGCCTGGAGTTCTCAAATGTAAACACGGAAGACTGCCGCTTAAGAGCGACACCAGCGAAACGACACCTGACTCCATAAACGCACAGATACAAATTTCCAGATGGGTAAACACCTGGCACAACACGCAGAAGTAAAAAAAGAAGAAAGGGCAGTGAATCACCCCCTACACCTGGGGGTCCTGATACAACAGGGTTTGAACGCGAACTATCTTATAAAATCTTTAACCGACTTATATCTAATAATATGTTCCAAAAGAAACTTTTGTGCTTATCGGCTACTCGTGTCCGAATGTCACTAGCAAGAAGATTTCACAACTTCTCCCTGGCGCTGTGTTCATAGCTAGTTCCTAATGGGCGGACGAGGGAGGTACGGCAACAGACCAATCGCCTGTGCCTGTTAAAAATCGTGGGCCGATAAGCCAATCAAGGGGCTCTCTCTCTCAACAGAGGGAAGTTTCAGAAAGTTCTAAATGGATCGGCGTGCGATTCTACAACGCCAATCAAATGCCTCGATTTTTAAAATTGGCAGTGACGTTAGCTTCTTCCGTTCAAACTTGTTTTCGCCATAATGGTGTAAATGAAGGCTGCAAACTTTCCCCCGGGTCCCGGTGAAAAAGAAAGACAGAAACTTACTATTACTTGAAGCTATGTGATCATGTTCTCATATGTTTGCAGGCGACTGACTACACTGGTATTTCGTATATTGAAAGGAGTGAGGCTGCTGATTCCCTTAACAGAATAGAAAAAAATAGTCAACTGTCCAGCAGAAAATCCTCCTCCAAACATCAGCCTGTGGCAGGCAAAAATGTGTATGACAGAAATATTGAATAGTAGTAATAAGGCAGGGAAACATAAAATTATGAAACTTGATGCGAAAATAACGGACCGTATTTCGTGTTGTGTATCGGAGGTACTTTCATGTACACCTATCAGTTGCCACCTCTCCTATTCCAGTGGCCCGTAGGAAGAACGATTCTTGCTAAGCCTCTGTTTGAGCTCGAATCTCTATAACTTTGCCTTCATCGTCTTTTAGTGAGTCATTTGTAAGAGGTAGTGGTTAACTGGTTCAGTTTTCTAGGAATAAAAGGTTATTATAGATAGTTGAAGCAATTTCACAGATTAACTGTAGCTATATTATTTGACATATTATTACGGGGCTTTGATCCCATAAAAAACTCAGAGAGATTTTTTTTTTTTTTTGAGATGTTGTGAGGGATCCACTTCCACGTGGAGCCAGATTTTTTCATGAACAATGACATGAAATGGTTATCACATGTAGAAGAGATTGTATCTTTGACACCACTGAACCAAAGATGTTGTCTGAGTGGCAGAATCGATTGTAAGTAGGGGCGTGTTGAGCGCCATAGCAGTTGTCGCTAATGCCGTTGCACTCTGGTAAAGGTAGGTTGTAAGACTCTAAGTTACTGGCCAGCTGTGAGAATTTAACTGTTGGTCTATGGACGCAGCATAATACAGCTTTGTAAGGTAACGAAGTTCTGTATATTTAGTATGCAGCAGCGCAATGTGGATTTTGCTCATTCTTAACTGTATCGTCCCTTGAATGTAGGAACGAAGTATTTGCCATTAGGTTTAATGTATAGGTTGATTAGGTATGACGATTTGTAATATTTTGTTTATTTTGTAATCCTGATACAGACAAGTTAAATTCTGGAATCTATTTCGTTAAACGATGTTAGACTTTCGTCATGTAACAATCCAAGTGCGTCTAATTACGTCAGTAAGTGAGAATTGTAGATCAATTGAGAAGTTCACTGATTTTGAAGTTAATGTGCCACAATCAGAAAAGTTTTAATGTTTGTAACAGTTTCAATGCGGACAGCATTGCGCATCGCTGAGCCAATATCCAAAATTATCACTGAACATTTGCAAGATTATTCATTTATCAACTAATCTTCTGACGTTATTTGTATGAAGCTATCTCACGGCCGGCATTGCACTTCGCTGAGCGAAGATTGAATATTTTGTATGCCTGCTGTGGAGAGAACACAATACCAAGATTACCGTTGCGTCTGAAGAGCGAAATAGAAAAGTATTTCACTGTTTATTTGCACGAAGTCTTGCACAGGGCCTTAGAACTCGGTTTCATCTGGTTTTCTAGATGAAGTTGCTTAATTTTTTTTTTTTTTTTGGTTACAGCAAAACTGATTAAGCACACCATTTGCTCAACAACACGTCATACAGTAAAGTCACAATGTTACTAGTGCTCCATATGTGCCCCGATTGATTCTGCAGAAATCAAGTCCATAATCAGGTTCTTCCCACGTTCGACACAGCAAGTCCCTTTCATTCTGTCCAAAAGCGCTTTTATGGAAATTCGCAGTTGCGATAGGTTCATTGGTAGAGCAGGGGTAAACACATAACCCTAGACAGAAAAATCGCATGGGGTTGGGTCGCGAATGCGTGGAGGTTATGACATGAATTGCTAATTATCAACCCCATCACGACCGATTCTTCGGTTTCTCAATTTATCATGTAAGAATTCTTGAACATCACGATGGAAATGGGACGGACCACCACTCTATTTCTAGATAAATTCCACACTGTCGGTCTCCTGTTGTGGCGTGAGCCAATTTTCCAGCATGTACGGATACACAAGTTCTGCAATGGTCTTTTCGCAGAAGAAAAATCGACCCTAGACCGCGAAACTGCGCAGACAAGTTTAGCGGTTGGTGATTCTCAAATGAGCTGCACGAAAGCATGGAGATTCTCCGTCCACCACTTTCGTTCAATGATCGTGTTCACTGTGATATTCACAAAAACAATGTTGCTTCATCACTGAAGATAAGTTTCTCTGAAACCACTTCCTGTTCCATAAGCTGTTGCAACTGTACCGAAAATTCAAAGCGTCTTTCTTTGCCATATGGAGTCAGGACTTGTAGCAATTGCAAGCGGTATCGCTTAAGCTTGAGCAGTTTTCTGAAGATCTTCTAAACGCTCGGTTATGTTATGTTCAGCTCTCTACTTGCTCTGTCCGTCGACTTCTGTGATCTACGTGCCAAACACTCCTACAAGCAGTCAACTGTTTCTTCACTGACTGAGGCCGACCCGTTGACTTCCACGTTCAGATGTATTCTGAAGCTTTAAACTTCACTTACCATCGCCGAATGGAGTTGTCAGATGGTTTAACTTTGTTCTGCAGTGTCGTTGCACAGTTATGGCAGACTGATTGCAAAGCATTCAAGCACAACATGCGCTAAGTTGCGCCTGTCGCCAGCTTGCCTAACTGGTCGCTGCTGTGCTCTCGTGGCATAAATTTGAAGTTCAGTTGCAATAATACAGAACTTTTTCTATCTGCTTATTGAGTTTTGTGACAATATGTTAAGTACTGTAGCTGCAGTGAATTTACACAATCGATTCAGTTATTTATAACAAACGTATGTGGTCGAATTTTAACAGTAGGGCCTAAACCATTTCATGATGCCAAATTTTAAACATGGCTGAAGCAGCAACCGTTGAAAATCTTCATGGTAAATGATAACAGCCAAACAGTTGCAGGATAAAGAGTTATTGAAATCCTTGACCACAGTTTCGGTATATATAGATATACCTTCATCATAAGCAAAAATACACCTGAACAGGAAGACACCTTCATTAGGAAAAAAAACTTTAACACTCTAACTCAACAGAAAGTAACCATAAACTTACCAAAGTATTACAAGTAGAAAAATTTTTAGTCACTTATAAAAATCACATTCTGCATTGGAGATACATAAAACAATCGTGCCAAAGGTGTCGTCGGTAGTTAAAATTAACATATCACCTCCGTTTGTACAGCATAATTATGAAGAGAAGGTCAAAGCGCACATGGGATATCATCAGTACTTAGCCTGTAAACTAGCGTGAAGAGGGTGTGGAAGTCCTAGGGCAGACAGCTTCACCGAGAGAGGGCACTTGTGGTATGCGCGAGACATCCGCGCACATTAAAACCCAGGGATACATACTAAAGCGCATAAAAATTTTAAAAGTTGTGCTACTTAAAACCCTCTGTCTTAATAAATAAAACATATCTGAACCATTTAAGACCCTACATACAAAAGGAAATATAAAACCAATTTGCCTGTGTCCTAATGTCAAGAAGATGACGCTTGCGGTAAGGAACACATCTAACGAGAGAGGGCACTAGTGTTGTGCGCGAGAATCTCGCGCAAATTAAAGACTATGGTACATACTAGCGAAAACGAACAAAATGTTGTAGTAAATTGAAACCATCTGCCGTCGTGAATAAAAAACATAACAGAATCATTTAAACCATACATACACATCGAAAACCGCGAACAGCAAACATCAAAAATATGTAAAATCCCAACAATACAGGAAAGGAGCATTTCAACAGCATCAACAGACAAGAAAACCAACTTCTAGTCAGCCAGACTATATAACGTTAGAGCAAGGAGGGGTTTGAAAGTATCAAAAAAAAATTTGTTTCCAATCTGCACCTGTTCGTTAAGAATAAAACCATCTTTTGGAGACAGATGCTTGAAAATCTCTAATTCCTCGAACAGGTCCAGTTAGTAACCCTTAGTCACTTTGTGTAGCAATTCTACGTCATCCAGTTTACGTGGCGTATGCTGTAAGAGCAATAGAAGTTCAGTAAACGTGGAATTGTACACGTTTTCCCCATTTTTACCTAGCATGTCTTCATTGATATCTTACTTTAATGGGTCTACCTGTCTGTCCAATGTAATACTTAGGGCAGTCGTTACAAGTAATTTTGTAAACTCTGGATAAAGTGCCAAGTTCTTCCCGTGCCAAAATATTATGAACCACTCTTTGTTTCATGCTATTATTTACGGAAAAGGCAACTCTGTAACCGTATTGCTTCTGTAGAAGTCTCCTTATCTTATATACACTCCTGGAAATGGAAAAAAGAACACATTGACACCGGTGTGTCAGACCCACCATACTTGCTCCGGACACTGCGAGAGGGCTGTACAAGCAATGATCACACGCACGGCACAGCGGACACACCAGGAACCGCGGTGTTGGCCGTCGAATGGCGCTAGCTGCGCAGCATTTGTGCACCGCCGCCGTCAGTGTCAGCCAGTTTGCCGTGGCATACGGAGCTCCATCGCAGTCTTTAACACTGGTAGCATGCCGCGACAGCGTGGACGTGAACCGTATGTGCAGTTGACGGACTTTGAGCGAGGGCGTATAGTGGGCATGCGGGAGGCCGGGTGGACGTACCGCCGAATTGCTCAACACGTGGGACGTGAGGTCTCCACAGTACATCGATGTTGTCGCCAGTGGTCGGCGGAAGGTGTAAGTGCCCGTCGACCTGGGACCGGACCGCAGCGACGCACGGATGCACGCCAAGACCGTAGGATCCTACGCAGTGCCGTAGGGGACCGCACCGCCACTTCCCAGCAAATTAGGGACACTGTTGCTCCTGGGGTATCGGCGAGGACCATTCGCAACCGTCTCCATGAAGCTGGGCTACGGTCCCGCACACCGTTAGGCCGTCTTCCGCTCACGCCCCAACATCGTGCAGCCCGCCTCCAGTGGTGTCGCGACAGGCGTGAATGGAGGGACGAATGGAGACGTGTCGTCTTCAGCGATGAGAGTCGCTTCTGCCTTGGTGCCAATGATGGTCGTATGCGTGTTTGGCGCCGTGCAGGTGAGCGCCACAATCAGGACTGCATACGACCGAGGCACACAGGGCCAACACCCGGCATCATGGTGTGGGGAGCGATCTCCTACACTGGCCGTACACCACTGGTGATCGTCGAGGGGACACTGAATAGTGCACGGTACATCCAAACCGTCATCGAACCCATCGTTCTACCATTCCTAGACCGGCAAGGGAACTTGCTGTTCCAACAGGACAATGCACGTCCGCATGTATCCCGTGCCACCCAACGTGCTCTAGAAGGTGTAAGTCAACTGCCCTGGCCAGCAAGATCTCCGGATCTGTCCCCCATTGAGCATGTTTGGGACTGGATGAAGCGTCGTCTCACGCGGTCTGTACGTCCAGCACGAACGCTGGTCCAACTGAGGCGCCAGGTGGAAATGGCATGGCAAGCCGTTCCACAGGACTACATCCAGCATCTCTACGATCGTCTCCATGGGAGAATAGCAGCCTGCATTGCTGCGAAAGGTGGATATACACTGTACTAGTGCCGACATTGTGCATGCTCTGTTGCCTGTGTCTATGTGCCTGTGGTTCTGTCAGTGTGATCATGTGATGTATGTGACCCCAGGAATGTGTCAATAAAGTTTCCCCTTCCTGGGACAGTGAATTCACGGTGTTCTTATTTCAATTTCCAGGAGTGTATATATACCGAAACCGTGGTCAAGGATTTCAATAAAGCTTTATCCTGCAACTGCTTGGCTGTTAACATTTACTGTGAAAAAAATATCATGATGCACAACTTCTCTCTTGTGTATGTGCCACTTGAGTTCAATGAGCATCTCCGTAACACTTTCGCTCTTGCTAACTGAAGCTGTGGCGATAAACGGTCTCCGTTTTGGAAGTCCTCTATTGACTTTCAGTCCTTTTTCGTACGTTCTCAAACTGAAGAGTAATTTGAATTATTGGACGAAGCCTCCTTTGTGAGCTACCAGCTGAGGATTCTCACTCTGGCGTCTATTTCCATAGCTCGTGCTCTAGGGGCTAGCGTTGCTGCCTGCCTCTGGATCACGGGGTCCCGGGTTCGATTCCCGACCGGGTTGGGGATTTTCTCTGCCCGGGGACTGGGTCTTTGTGTTGTCATCATCATCATCATCATCTTTTGTGAGAGTGACTATATTGGATTGTGAAAAGAAAATAGACTCTGTAAAAACTGGGACTTTGTAAGGCTGCTGATGGCTACCACTCCTACAATTAGTTTCATGTGGTTGTTCCATTAATCCTTGACTAGCATGGACAACTGTTACACAAAAATGATTTGGTTTTTTAAATTGTGAAAACAGTAATTCATTTCAGATCACCGTTAGAACCACACTGTTCGTGATACTTTGACAAGTAAACAAAACATATGAATGATCAGCAAATCATGTAACATATCATGTTACATGTTAGTTATAAAAATAGTGTTGCATAAACTTTGAATTTCGAATTCCTTGAGGATTTTGCGAGACTAGTTGGTTGATCCGGGGGAGGGGACCAAACAGCAAGATGATAGGTGGCTTCAGATTAGGGAAGAGTGGGGAAGGAACACGGTCGTGGTCTTTCAAAGGAACCATCCCTACATTTACCTGAAGTGATTTCATGAAATAAAGAAGAACCTGAATCAGGATGGCCAGACACGGGTTACAACCGTCATCTTTACATCTACATGATTACTCTGCACTTCACACTTAAGTGCCTGACGGAGGGTTCATCGAATCATTTTCATACTACTTCTCTACCATTCCACTCTGAAATGGTGCGTGGGAAAAAGGAACACCTAACTCTTTCCGTTCGAGCTCTGATTTCTCATTTTTTATTATGATGATCATCTCTCCCCAAGTAGGTGGGTGTCCTCCAGAATGCGAGTCCAGTGTGCTAACCACTGCACCATGTCGCTCAGGAGACTGATAGATAAGCAGTAGAACGTATTGGATCTGTAACGTATGACACAATATCCATATACTGGTTTGAACAAGAAGTGATTCAAACATAATCTTCTCTCATAAAATTACTGTCTACAGTGAAGCAAAATGAAAACCTTATTTTGTACCGATTCTCGTTGACATTGTGAGACATATACTTTAAAACACGCGCACTACAAACATGGACACGGTAGCCAAACTCGTCCCACACACGAGAAAGCATATCTGCTGTTACGGAGTGCGCGGCAGCAGTGATCCGGTTCTGCAGGTCGTCAGAGGGGTTGGTAGAGGCGGGAGTAAACACATAACCCCATAATAAATAGTCGCAGGGTATAAGATCAGGAGATCTCGGTGGCCGGAAGTGCAGAGCCAGGTACTAAAGTCCCTTGTGACCGATTCCTGAGGAAGGGAGTCTTTCAAAAAGCCTCGTACATCACGATGCCAATGGGACGGTGCTCCATCCTGTTGGAAAATGAAGTACTGGGAATCTTACGTAATGTGAGGAACAGTCAGTGTTCCAACTTGTCCAAGTACGTGATTCCCATTACAGTTCTTTCCGCAAAGAAAAATGGACCATAAACCTTTGTACGGGATTCGGCACAGAACACGATGATATTCCGTGAGTCTCTTTCGTGTTGCAATGGTGAGTGTGGTTTTTCCAAAGCCCATATATGAACATTACTTCTGCTGACTTTTCCACTAATGCGGAACGTCGCTTCATCGCCAAAAATTACATGCTGTAGAAATGCGTCATTCTCCATCTTTGCTAGCACGTAACCACAAAATGCGAGACGCTTCTCTTTGTCATTGGGGTTGAGAGCCTGCACAAGTTGTAATCGGTAGGGCTTTTGCAGCAAACGCCGTCGCAGAACTTCCCATACAGTTGGGTGGGGTATTCAAAGTTCTAGACTGGCTCTACTCCTAGACTTACTGAGACTGCGCAGAATACCGAACCTAGTCGATATGCCTGCTGCACTGTAATTAGCGACTCACTTTTCGCGAATTCAAGAACGTAGCAAACCTTGTGCTCCACAGTCGCCATCTCACTCACAACTGACAGTGAAACGGAATGGCGTCCCTATCGCCGCGCGAACTCTACCCACCGCTTCTGAAACCATCACAACTGCCCTCAGCCGCCCGCCATAAGCTTTGAAACTTTGACTTTTCACTGGTATAAAACTTGTTCGTTTTGGATTTGTACTTGAATATATGCACAATTTTGAAAATGGGCCCATAATTTAGAATAACAGTGTATTTTTCAAAATTTAAAAAAACCATATAGTATTATAAAAGAACTTATGGATAACTAATTTATCAATGGTTCGTTCTTTCCCAGCTTTCTGATGGTATTCGAATTGTCACCCTGCGCCAGCTACCCATTCGAATTTTCGATGTTTCATTTTGTAACCATCCAGTTTAAATGTTACTGGCAATTCGAACGCCACCCGTGGGCGACCGTGTATTTTCAACGAGCCAGTGTTAAATTAGCTATGAGTGTACATCTAAAGATGCGATTTAACCATCACGAAACCGATAGCATTTGATTGTGTACTAAAGAAACTATTAACAGTTAATGCGGCTACCAGAAGTCTTTTATAAAATTTTAATAGTTTTTAATTAAATGTTGCTATTATTCATCAATTGCAATCCGAGAATTTTTAGAAATGTTAGTCGTGTCAACCTCTTCTTTTTCTTCGTCGAGTACTAAATACCATTCTCACTTACCCCAGCAAAATTTACAGAGACACATAACAGAGCCATTGGCCACGAGCCCTCCTACTGACACATTAGTAGGCACATTTCTGGTCAAGACTATCGGTAGCACCTTTTGTGGAATTATAAAAGGCTATAACTTCAGGTTTTCCTGACACAGGATGGCACATGCTCGAAACCAGAACAACACTCTCGTTCCTTTGTCATTTCTTTGGTAAATTCATACATTGTCGAACTTACTTCTCTTGAGGAAGAGGAGCAAGGTACTTCACGTTTTCCTTCCTCAGACTGATGTGACAAGTCATGAGATAGCGATGTATATATTTAGTGATGTCGATAGTATCGCAACACAATGTGCAAAAGGACAGTGTATTGGTGTACCTATCATTTGCTCGCAGATGATTCGCGTGAAAAGATTTTCGACTTGACTATTGTCGCACGTCAGGATTTAACAGACTCTGAACGCGAAATGGCAGCTGGAGCTAGACGCATCGGACCTTCGACTTCGCAAATCGTTCGGGAATTCAACATTCTCAGATTCACAGTGTCAAGAGCGTGCCCAGAATGCCAAGTTTCTGACATTAGCTCTGAACACTGAAAACACAGTGGCTGACGGCCTTCACTTAATGACCGTGAGCAGCAACGTTTGTGTAGAGTTGTCATTATTACCAGACAAGCAACACATAATCGGAGAAATCAATGTGGGACGTACGACGAATGTATCTACTAGAACAGTGTGGCGAAGTCTGTTGTTAATGGGTTATGACAGCAAACAACCGACGAGAGTGCCTTTGCTAATAGCATGACAATCATCTGCAGCGACCCTCTTTGGCACGCGTCCATACTTGTTGGTGCTTAGACGACTGTCCACCCAGACCGACCGACGAAAATCACAGCGAACGTTTATGGGACATAATGGAGAGATCAGTTTGTGCACAACATCTTGCACTGCCAACACTTTTGCTATTGTGGAAGTCTGTATAGGCAGCACGGTTCAATATTTCTGGAGGGGACTTCAATTGACTTGTTGGGACCATGCCACGTCCAGTTGCTGTACCTAGCCGGCAAAAAGAGTTCCCACACGGTATTAAATCTCATAATTTTTGTCACCTTAGTAGAATAATATACAGAAGAATGGAAAATAAAATTGAGAATGCGCTAGATGACGATCAGTTTGGATTTAGGAAAAGTAAAGGGACGAGAGAGGCAATTCTGACGTTACGGCTACTAATGGAAGCAAGGCTAAAGAAAAATCAAGACTTTCATAGGATTTGTCGACCTGGTAAAAGCGTTCGACAATATAAAATGGTGCAAGCTGTTCGAGATTCTGAAAAAAGTAGGGGTAAGCTATAGGGAGAGACGGGTCATATACAATATGTACAACAACCAAGAGGGAATAATAAGAGTAGACGATCAAGAACGAAGTGCTTGTATTAAGAAGGGTGTAACACAAGGCTGTAGCCTTTCGCCCGTACTCTTCAATCTGTACATCGAGGAAGCAATGATGGAAATAAAAGAAAGGTTCTGGAGTGGAATTAAAATACAAGGTGAACGGATATCAATGATACGATTCGCTGATGACATTGCTATCCTGAGTGAAAGTGAAGAAGAATTAAATGATCTGCTGAACGGAATGAACCGTCAAATGAGTACACAGTATGGTTTGAGAGTAAATCGGAGAAAGACGAAGGTAATGAGAAGTAGTAGAAATGAGAACAGCGAGAAACTTAACATCAGGATTGATGGTCACGAAGTCAATGAAGTTAAGGAATTCTGCTACCTGGGCAGTAAAATAACCAATGACGGACGGAGCAAGGAGGACATCAAAAGCAGACTCGCTATGGCAAAAACGGCATTTCTGGCCAAGAGAAGTCTACTAATGTCAAATACCGGCCTTAATTTGAGGAGGAAATTTCTGAGGATGTACGTCTGGAGTACAGCATTGTATGGTAGTGAAACATGGACTGTGGGAAAACCTGAACAGAAGAGAATCGAAGCATTTGAGATGTGGTGCTATAGGCGAATGTTCAAAATTAGGTGGACTGATAAGGTAAAGAATGAGGAGGTTCTACGCAGAATCGGAGAGGAAAGGAATATGTGGAAAACACTGATAACGAGAAGGAACAGGATGATAGGACATCTGCTAAGACATGAGGGAATGACTTCCATGGTACTAGAGGGAGCTGTAGAGGGCAAAAACTGTAGAGGAAGACTGAGATTGGAATACGTCAAGCAAATAATTGAGGACGTAGGTTGCAAGTGCTACTCTGAGATGAAGAGATTAGCACAGGAAAGGAATTCGTGGCGGGCCGCATCAAACCAGTCAGTAGACTGATGACAAAAAAAAAGTGTATGTCAGGCCCTTTTTCAGTAAATCTTCCACTAAAGGGTCCTCATGCTTACCTGAATAGTAGCGTGCTTGCCTGTAAGGCAGCGGGTCTGGTTTCGATTCTCGGCCGAGTTCGAGATTTTCTGCACCCGTTGACTGGCTGTTGTGTTGTCCTCGTCATCATCCATGCGTAAGTCACCCAGTGTGGCGTCACGTGAAATAAAACTCGTACCCGAACTGGGCCTCCCAGCCAACAATGCCACAAGATCATTTCGGTTCATTTCCATCAAAGGAATTGAAGTAAAGCAGTTGTCCGCTGTAGTGTTCCTGTTTCAAATTGCGACAGGTTTTGTAAGCCTCATAACAGCATCACTCAGTCCTCATCCATCACTATGTTTCTCTTGTGTAAACGTAACCATTATAGAAATAGACGTTTTTAACCGAGCGAAGATTTTATTCCAAATTTCGTGGGGTTGTTCGGTGTATGCAATTTGAAAGATGGTCTCCCCTGAACCCGACCAACATTTCGTCAATGCAAAAGTCTGAGCCCGGAATACACGAAAGCTGGCTGTTTGTCACTAGAGCACTTGCCGCGAAAGGCAAAGGTCCCGAGTTCGAGTCTCGGTCGGGCACACAGTTTTAATCTGCCAGGAAGTTTGATATCAGCGCACACTCCGCTGCAGAGTGAAAATCTCATTCTCTATTATTTTTTCATTTTAATGTTTTATTAGTTCGTTCGACCTACTGTTACAGAACAGAAAACACAAAAATTTGATTTAATTTGCATCATACTCAATATTCCTTGCAACACGCCGAAAGTCTGGAAATTTCCTGGTCAAATTATGTGCCAGTGTTTTCACATTGCGCCTTGTAGGCTGTGAAGACCAACTGAAGTTATTTCCTTTTGCCGTTGAAATAAGAATCTGGCGAAGTGGATACTGTAGGTAATGATGAGCAATTGGGTTTGATCCCGCCTTTCCCTTTTTTTGAAATAATGGAATTGCGCTTATTTTTTGTTTTCTGAAGCTGAGTGCTATTTAGCCAGGTACTATAATCACGAGATTTAGATCACAAGTCATGATAGAGTTTTTTAAAGAACAACAGCTGAAGTGGCATTTTGACCCGCACTATACCATTAAAGTGTCACATCACTCCCTCCGTGTACTCTGAAAATACTGAAATTATATTTAAATAAATCCTAAACTATCATTAAAAGAATAAAACATAAAATATTGCTGTCGCACAGTAATAGCACTTTGATTAATAAGTGAAATAACAAATATAAACTTAATTTGAATAGGGTTCAGGGTTCATTAAATAAAAAAATATATCAAAGTTAACGATTTAATACAGTTAATAAAGTTAATACAGTACACCTAATACTTTCAGTCAGAAAGTATGTAAATAGCGGGTTTTAATTGGGTCTTACACCCTAAAAATATGTAACTATTAGAAAATAACTAATACAGTACTATAGTAACACAGTGATACAGTACTAAACTAGTACTAATATTTCGAAACTGAATATTTAACATTATGTGAATATTTAATTCTCTATTTTATAAAGATTTTTAATATCGGTCTAAATGCCATTATTAGGGCTAGAGTGTCTTTAGAAAGGTGCAAATGTTGACCGTCTGACTGTTTTATTTAATATGATGTCATCGATGACTGGTCGGATATCCAATTCATCAACAACATCTCGGTGGGCATGAAGAATAGCCAAGTTGTTCATTCGCTTCTGTCCCATTGTTAATCTAAGATATGATTTCAGACGTCTAAGGGCGCCAAATGACCGTTCTGCTCTTGCTGTCGTGATTGGAACTACTTGGAGGAGCTTAAAGCACTTCACTACTTCACATAACATTTCTTCAACTGCAGGCTCTCGTGTAACGTACTTTCTTACATCACGCATGTTTTTTAAGATATCGACTAAGATATTCAAGTGTAAGTGCAGTCTCTCAATGTCTAGGTCATTTTTGACAAACTCAGTAGATTTTTTCCAATTTGTTTCACCTCTGTTTACTAGAAGCAAACACTCTTGTTCAACTGCAATGACCTGTGAAAGTCCAGTTGAAGCCAACCGCTCAGTAATGCAAGATTGTACTGTTTCACAAACTTCAATGTAAATAGCTTTGTAGTATTCCTTTGGGGTTTTGAACGTGTGCGCTGAGCAGGCTTCGTTGTTGTCATACTTCTTTGGTATACTTCGATTCCGAGGAAGCGAAGAATTATCAACTTGTGAAGGTTTTTCTTTTAAACACAATTCCCAAAAATGTTCAAAACTATCACGCCTTCCATTCAATATACAAGTCAAACACTCATATATTTTTTCCAGATCAGCAACACTTAGATGAGGGCATTGAATTCTTTCATTGATATCCTCTACTGAGTTCATTGCATGGCAAAAAAGAGGTAAAAAGAAATAAGTCTTGAATTGTAACATTGACTCAACGTAGCCTGCACATTTATAAACTGCCTCTGTTTTTTTTCTGCAGAAAATGTTTCCGAAAACTCTAGAAGTTCTTCAAAGTTTTTAAATATTCTCAAGACACTAGAAGCTCGCATAGTCCATCGAGTCGGGCAAAGGGGTCGTAGACCAGCTTGGTCTTTGGCGCTCTAACAGCGTATGCTTCTGAAAAGTCCCATCCTTTTGTGGGATTGCGTTAGGGTGTTTATTAAGTCTTTGCTAAAGCCAAGGACTTAATCCCTCATAGACTAAGATGGCGGAGATTGTCTAAAACTGCCAAGTCTAAACTGTGAGCAGTGCAGTGCACATAATGTACTTTTGGTTGTATATCCAAAACTAACCTCTTTAGTCCTTTGAACTCACCTCTAATATTCGAGGCACCATCACAGTTATTCATTGACAAATCAAGACGAGCAAAAACGTCTTTTAAAATACCAAACAGAGTTCGTGATTCAGTGTTGGGGGACTCGTATAGGCCAATAAATTCTTCGTTGATGATTAAGGAATCATCGACAGTACGAATACAAAATGACACTTGTTCGTGAATTGAAGAATCACTTGTTTAGTCAACCATAATAGAACAACATTCAGTCTTTTTGATTGAAGCCAATACCTTTCTCAACACAGACTTTCCTAGTAGGTCAATGATCTCTTTTTGAATATCGTGAGACGTCCACTTATACCCCAAGCGCCCTAACTAATCTTTAAACTCATGTTTGTCATTCTTTCTGAGTTCCAACAATTGAAAAAGTTTGAGTTTACATCTTTGTGCCCTCTAATTGCTAGTCCTTGTCGGCATAGAAATTGCACCGTAGTAAAAATGGTCCCAAAAACTAAACGGCCTTTCTTCATATCACTATCTAACTGTTGATTCAATTGGGCGGCCACACTGCAGTTAGTGACTGAATGTAGATTCAGAACACCTTCTTTATGCGTAAACATATATTCATGAAGACGGAATTTTTCCAAAGCCTTTTTGCAATTAGAAAACCCTATGGAAGTAAATGCATCTTCTTTATTTGAAGAAAACTTTAATAGATTTTTAGCATCTGCCTCTTTGCAGGTTTTGCAAAAAAATATTCTAGCCATGTATATTTGATCAACCAAGACTTCTGAAATGATCTTCCCTTACTGGATTGTCCAGGTTTCGGCTGTGAACGGTTCTCGCCTGAAGACGACGAAGCGATTGACGACACAATAATTGTCGGAGGTTGACTTGCAGTATCAACTTCCAAGCGCGTCTTCTTGTTAACAAATTTACCCATTGCAAACTTAATTCACAATACTCTAAGAGACTAACGTAAACGAATAAAATATAGTCATATAAAATAGTCCACTAGACACTAAAGTTGGAACACTAAACGCGTCTGCAGCATTCACTGAACGAAACTATCCACACTGAATGACTGCGACAGCAGGGTGGGCTTTATATAGCCGCGGCGTCGTAATGTCTCAAAGCGTCGAGGCGACATGAGGTAGATGGTTCCAGGCGCTTCTGCTCCAGTACTTCTGATGTCGCCGCGGCCGCAGTGCTGGCCCGCTGGCGGTAGACTTCACCCGAAGGTTAGCGCACCGGGACAAATTCTACGTGTGCCCGCAGCACCGGAACACTTATCATGATTCACACCACTCGTTCTCAGTTAACCTGCTTACTACTGTAATAATTATTTGTTTTAACTCATTACTGAATTATTTTAAATGGTGAGTATCGTCAAACAAGGAAAATAAAAAAATTCCAACATAATTTTGTGATTTTACAAAGCATAATATAACTAATAATTTCTCCCCCCCCCCCCCCCCCAAACGAATTTTTGAGGGGGCTCGGGCCCATGGGTTCCATGGAGTCGGCGCCTGTGTTGTTCGTCAATCAGTGTAACCACACGACAAGCGGCCTTTCTGTCTGTTTATGCGCATTCCGTTATATTTGTTTAAGTTCAACGTTCAACTGTCGGTCAGTGAACCAAGCGTTGACAGTCTGTAGATATTCCCGAATTTCAGTACAGTATTGTAGCGTTGCGACTTCTCTGAAGTAAGAGCATCATGTGCGAAGAGCTTCAAGGAACTTTCGACGTTATTCACTAGATCCTTCATATCTAACGTGAAGGGTCTCCTCTAACAGTCCTTGCGGTGCATTTGCAGTTCCAGCTTCAACTAAAAATTCTCTCAGTTTACAATGGTATGACGTGTTTTATTTCCTTGGATCTCTTCAATCCAGTTACAAAGCTGATCTGATATTCTGCACGCTCATAATTACCATGACGTATTCCCACAAATGAAATGACAGAAAATTATATCTACCACTCACTTCAAAGGCACGATGGGTAATTTAAAAACAGATGCGTCGTGATAGGAAAGGATTCGTTTTCCTTCTCGTAGCCACATTATTAATGAAAATCTATATAACTTCTACAGAAGAACAGAGGGTGGTACGGGACTACGAGTCCCACCGCCACACCTCCTACGTGAATTGCAGTGACGCAGTCACTGCCCTGTGGAAATTCACTGCCTCACCAATACAGTTAGACCGCAATAGACCGGTGATGCTGTATTGTAACATATCACCCCGGACTACAAGTCCATTTAAAATAAAAAAAGTTATTTCAACTTCTGATTGCGTATGTTTCAATGTGTTCTGGCTCTTCTGGCAATGTGATTTACAGGAGTTTTACTTTTCATGCGAGTTATACACTGTTTTTTTTAATTGATATTCATTATTAAGTCTTCACACTACGTGGCACTGACTTCCGCTCGAAGCAGTTTCCTGGCAATGCAGAGCACAGGCGTCTTTTGAGCTCACGTCAGAGGGTGTCGCGTCTCTCGTGAGTAGTGTAAGCAACGTTCCTTGTCGAGCGAGGAGCTGCACCCCGAGGAAAGCATTATCCTACCGACTACCAAGAAGACTATTCACTTTAGTAGGAATCCAAGGAAATTGCCCGTCACGGACAAAAGGAAAGGTGGAATGGATGGAAGGAACCAGCCTCAACACTGAAATCAAAAAAGATTTTGTTCTCAACAAAAGACTTTTTTCTCAACAAGTATGTTTCAGAATCAAATATTTTATATAAATTTGGTTTTCGTGATAAAGTAACAGTTTGATTATTCTTGTAAAACTTATATTTTCGTTAAAAAAATTAATGGTCTTGATAGCAATAAAATATACCGTTCTGCAAAACGTAAGGAAGAGAGTAATTCCTTCATGATGTGTCACTGCCAAGCACTTACTAATTGAGCTAAGGCAAAGGCACAAAAAGAAGATACATTCAATGGATACGCTAAGGTCTAGCGCGACCATGCAGTTACGGGCTACTCACTCGCAGTCAGTGTGCATTACATTTGTTAGCTTCTGTGATAATCACCAACACACCCAGAGGGGAAAAAAAGAATCAGTCTTAAATTAAGTGGTGCTTTTATTCATAAAACAGGTCATTTCTTACAATTCGTGGTAAAGGATTGGACACATGCAAAAACATAGACAGCCTTATACTAGTTTACTCTCCTATATGTACACAGAAAGTAGGGACCGTTCATACTAATTCAGCGTGGGAATTCAGCCTTGCAACCTGTTCGTATTCCTAGGAGAAAAATGTACTTTAGAATGAACCTACACTCGTGCACTCACATGGAGATTCGAGAGAGATGGAAATTAACAAGTGAGAACAGCGCATAGTAAAATGTTCAAATGTGTGTGAATTCCTAAGGGACCAACTTCTGCGTTCATCGGTCTTACAAACTACTTAAACTTAAACTAACTTATGCTAAGAACAACACATACACCCATGCCCGAGGGAGGACTCGAACCTCCGGCGAGAGGAGCCACGCAATCCGTGACATAGCGCCTCAAACCGCGCGGTCACTCCTCGCGGCCAACTCATAGTACCAAATGGCAGCAAATTCCAGGCAGCTACAGATTATTCAGCTGATATCATGACTATTAGGGTCAGATAGACTCGTTGGCCTGATATTCTTACACCTATGGTGATTATAAAGTTGGAATGGCCGATGACCACGTGCCGTCCACTACCATGGCGGAGAAAAATCATACAGTTCTCTCGGCATAGAATTTGGAGCAAATGGAATTGGTATCACGGCCATCTCGTTGCACTTGAGGATCGCGAAAGAGAGCTAGTGCAAAATTAACCTACGGCTTCATAGCGACCACATAACTTATTACAATGACAAGTAATAACGCTAATTAATGCCTCTGTTCCAAACGAAAGTAGAACAAGGTCAAGTTAATCACACCCTACACCTGAGTGTGCTGATACCACCATCTTTGAATGTGACCTAACTTATAAGGTCTGAAACCGACTTACATCTGACATCATGTTCCATCAGAAACGTGTGTACTCACAGGTTGTGTGTCCTAGTCTCTCGCAAAAAATAAATAAATAAATAAATAAAAACTCAACCTCTGCTGGACATTGTGCGCAGTTCGTTATTGGGGGGGACCAATCACAGGCTTCTGTTAAAAAGCGTGGCCCGTTACGCCCACCAGTCGACTGAAAAAGCGCAGGTGACCGCTCTTCCTGAGCAGAGGAAAGTTCCAGAAGAATCTGGGCAGGATTCTTCGGGACCAATCAAAGTAGTCGATTTTCAAAATGGAGTGAAGGCTGGCTTCTGCTGTTGAAACTTCTCCCGCCGGAGAGGCATAAAGAGTACCAACGAACTTTTTCCCGACTCTGAAAGATAGAGAAAGAATGCACCTTCTTCTAACTTGAACCAATGTCGTCATGTTTTCGTCTCTTTGTAGGTGATTACGCTGAGGCTTGGTATATGAAAAGGTCTGAGGCTGCTGATTCCCACAACGAAAAAGAAAACAATAATATAAAGTAAAATAAAATAAAATAAAATGTCTAACAGAAAACTCTTCTCCAAACATCTGCATGTGGCAGTAAAAATGTACCTGAGAGAAATATTGAATAGTAGTAACAAGAAAAATTACGAAACGGAGTGAAAAAATAACGGACCCTTTTCATGGCGTGCACCTAACGATACCTCGTTTATCACTGTCAGTTGCCACCTTTCCTGTTCCAGTGGTCCTCAGGTGGAACGATTGTTTATGTGACTGTAGACTTTCCCGGCGTAAACTGTTGATCAATGTTTCTCGGGTCTTCAGCCTGGTGGTAACATTGATATATAGCGACGTTTCTGGAAGTGTCATACTATCCATCTTCGTCAGAAGTTAGGTAGTATGACACTTCCCGAAACGTCGCGAGATATCAACGCTACCATCCGGCTGGAGACCCGAGAAACCTTCATCAACAGAACGATTGTTGGTAACCTACCATTTAAGATGAACTTTACCTTCATGATCTTTTAGCGAGATATATATGTAGAAGGGCTCAATTAATTTGTTGAGTCTTAAAGGAATATATTCTCTTCTAGTTTTAACACTAAACCACACCACGATACGTAGCTTAGCTTCTCTCTTAGCAGCTCCCCGAAGCTTTCACATTTTATTCATGAACGTTTGACGATCACGGTTCTCCTTTGGGAATTCTCTATCTCTCCTAGTCCTCTCCTGCATATATACAAGTGTAAGTGATAAAAAGTTGTGATATTCGTGTTTATTTATCCATATTGTCAATGAAATTTGCGCCCATCCAAACGTAAAATAAACAGAGAATAGAAGATTCAATACAAGTAAAAAGGCGAGGTACCGATGTATGAACGAACTGTCAGTTGTTAAACAGTAGAAGTTTGTTGATGGAAGAAGCTCCCTCCCGTTAATCACTCTCGTTGGTCCGTCCTCACAAAGCAGACGTACACTACGTGATCAAAAGTATCCGGACACCTCCAAAAGCATACGTTTTTCATAGTAGGTCCATTGTGCTGCCACGTACTACCAGGAACATATCAGCGATCTCAGTAGTTATTAGACATCGTGAGATAGCAGAACGGGGCCCTCCACGGAACTCACGGATTTCGAGCGTGGTCAGGTGGTGGCGTGTCACTTGTGTCTGTTGACTGACAGAGACCGCCGACCGTTGAAGACGTTCATAACGTATAATAGGAAGACATCTATCCAGACCATCACTCAGAAATTCCAAACTGAATCACGATCCACTGCAAGTACTATGTCAGATAGGCGGGAGATGACAAAACTTAGCTTTCATGTTCGAGCGGCTGCTCATACGCCACACATCACGCCGGTAAATGCCAAAAGACACCTCGCATGGTGTAAGGAGCGTAAACATTGGACGATTGGACGGTATAAAAGCGTTTTGTGGAGTGACGAATCACGGTACACAATGTGGCGAACCGCTGGCAGGGAGTGGGTATGGCGAACGCCCAGTGAACGTCATTTGCCAGCATGTGTAGTGCCAACAGTAAAATTCGGAGACAGTGGTGTTATGGTGAGGTTGTGTTTTTCATGGAGGGAGCTTGCCCCCCTTGTTGTTATGCGTGGCACTATCACAGCAGATGCCTACACGGATGTTTTAAGCACCTTCTTGCATTGCATCTCTCAGCACGATCGAGCAGCTGTTCATAATGCACGGCCTGTGGCGGAGTGGTTACAGGACAATAACATCCCTGTAACCTACTGGCCTGCACAGAGTCCTGACCTGAATCCTGTAGAATACCTTTGGGATGTTTTGGAACGCCGACTTCGTACCAGGCCTCACCGACCGACATCGATACCTCTGCTTAGTGCAGCACTCCGTGAAGAATGGGTTGCCATTCCCCAAGAAACCTTCCAGTACTTGATTGAACCTATGGCTGTGAGGGTGGAAGCTAACATGAAGGCTAAGGGTCGGCAAACACCACACTGAATTCCAGCATTACCGATGGAGGGCGCCAGGAACTTATAAGTCATTTTTAGCCAGGTGTCTGGATACTTTTGATCACATAGTTTAGATATGAGTAACTGTCTAATCTTGTATTTTATATTGTTCTACCGTAAATGTGGTCACCTACACATTTCTCACATATGTTTTTATGCTGCGTATTTTTTGGTTTAGAGTCGGTGTGTGAGGAAGTATAAAGAAGTGATCAGACAGATCGTGGAACGTTTTAATTCATGCACTGCATACTATTGAGCAGGTACAGTTAACTTTACCATTGTCTTTCCTTACTGCTGACCGACGAAGGATACATTACTGTAGCCTAGACTAATGAACGGTATTCAATTATTGGTCGAAGTGTCTTTGGTGTGGTCATTCCACTAACCCTTGACTGGTATGGACAATTGTTCCATAAGAAGCATGGTACCGGTCAACATGACCAGCTTTTTTAATTTATGAAAACAGTATTACATTTCATATTAACATTAAGAAACACAATATATGTGATACTTTTACAAGCATACAAAACACTTGAATGATTAGCAAATCATATAAGACATTATATTACATGAAAACTATAGTAATTAATTGTGTTTCATGAACTTTGAAAATCAGTTTTTATGAACTATCAGCCTGCACCTGCTACCCACTGGAATTTGGAATGTTAATTTTGTATTCATCTAATTTATATGGTTCTGACAATTCCCGCTTCATCCGAACGTTGTGAGATCGTGTATCTTTAATCACCCAATGTTGGATTCAATATTGCAGTGCCGTTGTTATTCTGATGACGATGCACAGGCGACCACAGCCGTTACTAAACACATCAGATGAATACGCAATTGCGAATAATGACTACCATCAGCTGTAGAATGGAATGACGACAATGAAAACTTTGTGCCGGACCGGAACTCGAACCCCGGATTTCCCGCTTGTCGCGAGCGGTCGCCTTACCATTTGGCTATCCGTGCACGACTCACGGCCAGATCTAGCCTTCCATATGTCGTCAGCAATACGTCTACGATTTGTAATCGCAAATTCATTGTATGTTTTCCCGTGCAGATCAGACGTTGTGCTTCAAAGTCGCATACCCGGTATCAGCAGATAAATACGATATTACAGCGCCGGCAATGCCTCAGTGCCTCTTCACTTGTGTGCTTTATGTTGACGTTGACAGTTTCTGGAGACAAAACCTTTTCAAATTATTCTCCTATTGTTCCTACCTTCGTCTCTTTTGACTTCTCTTACTGTCACTGTGTTTAGCGCTACTCGTCTTCTAATTTGAGGAGGTCTGGAGCTATGAAATTTTCCATTGCTTAACTTGTCAGTAACCTCGGAAGCTGCGTCGTCATCAGTTTCAGGTGCCCAGAGTTCATCCACAGCGTCTGCAGGTACTCACTCTGTCACTGTCCACATCCTCGCGCACAACACATTCCTCTTCAGCTTCACTCACTACATCGCCAGTTTCATCAAATTCAATTTGAGAGTCTTTAGATTCTTCCAAAATCTGTGATATTTCTCTGTCAGTAAGTGACTGTCGATACATTTTAGTTACAGTTGTATCTAACACTGGAGTACGTGCCATTGAACAGGGAACAATAAAGAGCCAAAGAGAAATGAATCATAGTTGAAATCATTGCTGCTGTCAGCTCAGAGAAATATAATGTTCATGTGTTCTAAGGTCATGTAAAGCTATTATTTGTGGAGTAAGACGACCGTTGTGAGAAGTCGTATCTACTGCCAAGGGGGGCGGGGAGCAGACTTTATGACCACCTCCCTTAAACTTAAATTTTCCGATTAAGCTTAAACGAAAAACGTAAAATAATCATAGAATCTGGAAGAAGACTTCATTAAAAAGAGTAAATATTTTTTACAAAATTTAAAAAATAAAGTAACTGAGTATATTTCAATATTTCGAAAAGGTGGACATAAAATAACCTCTCCTCATGGTATTTCGAGGGTTAATAATAGAAATTTTAAGTGTGCAGAATAATTCGTAGTTTCAAATGTTTCTAGGAAAAAATAACTGTACATCCAGAACTAGTACTTATCGACTATAACATCTGGAATAAATTAATTGCTTTTCATAAATTTTAGCTTTAAATATAACATACTCTGTAAAAAATTGTATGAAAGTTTTCAGAAAAGCATTTGAGATAATACTGACCTGTCCAAAATTCGAAAAATTATACTGGTATCGACAACTGCTGTTGAGGGAGCCTAATACTAGAGGAGGATGTCCCGTTACACACTGCAGTTTCTTCCTTTCTAGAATAGCAAAGGACAAACGCTATCAGTGTTCCCCTCTCACATACTGGTTCTCGAAGACTTAAAACGCTTTTTATTCGCGATTTGTTTCGTGCCTCATTTTTTCAGAGTCCCGAGGGTGGACTTAATCAACTTGTATAAGTGGGCTATCCGACCCTCCTTATCGAGTGACATGAGTGCAGTACGCTACTGCTCACATGTGGCTCCAGTAGCTCCCCGAGTGAATAACAAATGGTCACTCTTAGAGTAATTGCAAGGAAGGGGATGCTGTATCAGTGCATTTTTATAACACGGTCCATTCCCGCTGCAACAGAGATCAAACGAATGACTCTCTCCGGACTCTGAGAGCTCTCCTGCGTCGTAAGGGCAGGTTGCGAGTGTATATACATACACTTGGCCCAGATTCGCAGCTCTCCACCGCACCTGCAACATAATTAGGCGGACTTCGTTTCTGCGGTCACGCCGCGTCTGAGAGCGCCGTAATCCAATTAAGGCTCTCCGGCGCTACCTTACCTGCGCGCCGCGAGCCGCCTAGTCTGAGTCCCCCGCAAAGCCAACGCGCAGCGACTGCTAGCGCCGGCGAGTGCGCGCAAAGGGCAGGTCGTGAAAATGTAAAGCCCGCGAGATCAAAGCGCCGCGCTGTCACACGTGCCGGGCAGCGCGGCGAAAGCACTGTGTCGGGCACTCCAGGCAGACACCAGCTTTCTGAGGCCGCAACTCGCGTGTCGGCGCCACTCTCGTAGCCTACACGCAAAGTCCTGAGCAAGCACACTCAACGCGAGGTCTGACATCAAAAAGAGGACTTCTCGTCTTACTGTTGAGCTACTTGTCCTGGTGTATGAGTGCCCAACGTTACACTGTATTTCTATATTTCTTTTTATTTTTTTAAAATGCTATTCATAATCTTGAGATCTGCCATCTCAAATTTATAGTGTGATTTAAAATACATTGGCTGAAAAAAATGTGAAGAACCAGAAACATGGTCGGATGTTAATATACGTACACACCAGTGACGGGTACACACGGTCCAATCACATTAATGTGATCACCTGTCAAGCCTGAATAACCAACCACATTTTGGAGCCCGAAAGGCGGAGGAAGAGAGTCACCGACAGGGATGTGGAGCCATGCTGACTCCATTGTCGTGGCCAGCTGTGCTGGGTTTCTCGGCTGATGATTCATGGCGCGTACGACACGATAGAGGTGGTCCAACAGATACTCGTCTATGTTTAAATCCGGGGAGTTTCGTGGCCAGGTGCCTACTATAACATCATCCTGGTCCTCTATGAACCGCACACTGCGAGCCGTGTGACACGTTGCATTGTCCTGCTGATAGATCTCATCACGCTAAAGGTAAACAAACTTCATGTAAGGGTCGACACAGCCCGCCCAGCTGGCCGTGCGGTCTAAAGCACGGCTTTCCGGGTGGGAAGGAGCGCCTGGTCCCCGACACGAATCCGCCCGGCGGATTTGTGTCGAGGTCCGGTGAACCAGCCAATCTGTGGATGGTTTTTAGGCGGTTTTCCATCTGCCTCGGCGAACGCGGGCTGGTTCCCCTTATTCCGCCTCTGTTACACTATTTCGGCGATTGCTGCGCAAACAAGTGCTCCACGTACGCGTACACCACTATTACTTTACCACGCAAACATAGGGGTTACACTCGTCTGATGTGAGACGTTCCCGGGGGGGTACACCGGGGGCCGAACCGCACAATAACAATGGGTTCGGTGTGGGGTGGCGGAGGGGTGAAGTGGACTGCGGTGGTCGTCATGGGGTTGTGGACCACTGCGGCTGCGGCGGGGACGGAGCCTCTCCGTCGTTTTTAGGTCCCCGGTTAACAAACAATACAATACGATACAAAGGGTCGACACGGTCCTCAAGGATAGATCCGTACTTGTGTTGACCCACTGTGCCTTCCAGAACGAGTAGATCACCCAGGGAACGCCACGAAAACATTCTCCAGACCGCAACGCAACCTCCTCCATCCTGGACGCTTCCGACGATTGTTGCAGGGCCATATTCATCAAAGGCCATCTATCGGATGAATGGACCATAAAAGATTATGCATCCGAATAGGCCACAGGTCGCCGTTACTCAGCGGACGTTCAACTGCAGTACTGGAGAGTCCGTGCTAGCCTTCGTCGCCAATGAACAGCAGTCAACGTGGGTGCATGAAGCAGGAGTCTGCAGCATAGGTCCATAAGCATTAACGTTCGCTGAACGCTCGCTGAGGAGACGCTGTTGATAGCTCCTTGGTTTTTCTGGGCGGTCATTGCTCAACAGTTGCACTTCTGTTCGCCTGCACACATCTTCGCAGCTGTCGTTCAGCGCTGTCCTGAGTGGCCCATGATGCACCACAGTTCGCGAGGTGCCAGGGTGGAGAATAGTTTGTACCTCTTTAATTCTGAAGAATTTTGCATAAGAACGGTACATGCACTCGACCCCTCCTTACCTACCACCTAATTAATTATGCACCAACGGTAACGAAGGGAAATGATGGTGGAGTCTGCTAGTTCGTAAAATAAGGAATGCATACTCACAATAATTTAATAAAAATCGTAATCCACTCAGAGAAAGAAAGAAAAGAGAACATTATCATAAGCAACAGGTAATGAGATTCTGCATATATCTACGACGTGACATCTGGCTTAAATATTACAATGAGATTTATTATACATCAGAACATAAAGGCACATGATTATCGACACAAATAGTAGGTTAAAGGTTAGGGTATTCTGTACTATTATGCGAATACGTGTTGGCTCGAGTACAAGGGGGTCTTGCTCTCTGTGATGCGATAGATTGACGATAATGACTGGAGGCCGTAATGAATCAAATGTTAATCTCCCGTCTATATAGCAGATCCTACAATGCCAGAGCCGCAGAATACTGTACCAGACCTGAAATCTGCAGCACGTCGTTGTTAGGCAGCTTTCTGATGATGTAGGCGCCGACTTCTGCTGTGCAGCAACTCTGTTTCCACCCCTGGGCTCGTAGGCTGTCCGAGAATCTTAAGCTCTGCCGAAAAAGTGCGACTAAGTCGCAAGACCGTCCGACTCCGACGAAGATCAGAACCTGAATATTTGCGCTCGCGCAACGCTCGAGCTCGGCCAACATTGCTCAACTTCGTACTCTCCTCGAAAAACGGCGAATCACCACTCAGTGTTGATTCCAAAATTCCCCCACACTGTCTCAGAACGTCATTAGTGCCAATAGCGACCGTTCCCTCCAATTTCGAGCAGGGCTGTACGACGTCAACTAGCCTCAGTTTAAGTTGACCAATCATACCTCAGCTATTCAGCTGAGGGCACTGAACTTGCTGTTTGACCGGCTATGAAAACAACCTGCCTAGACCACCGGCCATCCGGCGCCAGACAGTCGCACCCAGCAGGGCACGGTCCACAAGTATTCTCAGAACCAAGAGGACAATGCAGTCAGTCGGTGCCAAGAGTCTTCGTTCCGGATGCGCCAGAACGGTAAACACGGTAAACACGGTAAACACACAGATCGTTTCGCCCTGCATACAATAGGCGAAACTCACCGACGTCAGTCGGTCCGCCAGGCGCTCAAGCCCATTGTACGAACCCCTCAGCACCCCTCAGCAGCCCCCAACCAGAAATGCAGTGTGCCGCGTCCTCTGATGCTCGCCTCGCACAGGCCACACAGGGAAGTAACCCAACATGCATAAGAATCAAATGAACAGTATTTTTGAGCTCTTTGTACAAATACTCTCATTACAATAACCTTATTTTGTCTATTACCTCCGTGCAGTGACATATAACATTTATAAAATTGAAAATTGATGAAAATGAGAGGCGACATGCAAAAGAGGGCATGGAACCTCTCAAGTTGACTTGGCGCAGGTTTTGGATAGCGTCATTTTGCCATACACCGTGTACTTTAATTATGGCGGCACTTGAACAGCTTACAGACTTAGGCGTTTCGGAAATGCTTCTATCCTAGGCCCTACAGCCAGTGATATTGCCCCTCAGCTCTCAGATAAAAAGCTCCTTTTTCGCATTACGACAACTGATGCACTGTTTTTCCGGGTTCGCAGACACGCTTTAAATACCCTCCACCGCTAATGCTGCCACCTTCGGTCTGTGACTGGTTAGTGCACGTTGATGTGGAACATAAGTGATGTTGAAATTGTCATTTGGCTTTCTATAAACAGTTATAATTGCATTTCTCTGTGATAGGTAGAGCAGCCACCAGGGTACATTAGTGTTGTTCGTGTTTGGTGTTGTTACCATGCCTGATAGGTTTTTAAAGGGCATGAACAGCACGAGATGTTGAGTGACCACTATGAAGAACAGGCAGATGCCGCGTATCGTGTAAGACTGAAATATCAGTACCTGACAGTTTGAATAGGCCTCGTTGTAGGTCTCCATCTGGTTGGCTGGGCGAATAGCCCTATATCCAGACTTTTGGTGCAAGCAGATATGACAGCAATCCGATGTTGGACGGCATGTGAACGTGAAAGAAGGCATCCTCGACGTCTAGGTATCAGTGGACCACGTCTGACCATTGCAAAGGAGTACCGTCGTATTTTGTACCAAGCACATCGTACCTCGTTGATATCTGCGCCTTCCATCTGAGAACAAATAATGGACCCTCTGCCACATTCTATGCATCACTGATCGGAGGCTAGCAGAAACCACACTAGGGAATTATTGTGTCGTTCGTTGACTGCCGTTAACACAACACAAAAGGTAGCATTTGGAGTGGTGTCCTGACTGGGAAGCATGTACCGATGGAGAGTGACGCAGCATTGGGTTCAGCTATGAACTGCGGTCCTGCACTATCCAGGATGACCGTTGTTGGCGAGTATGGTACGCGACCTGGAGGTCCTATTCTCACAATCTTTTGGAGAGGGACAGCAACCTTATTCTTGGCGTTCTTGGTGTGGAAAGCCTTCAGGTATGCAACTTCATCTAACTACTGACAATGGCTGAGGGAACTATGACGGCATAGCTGTTAATCCTGCGACCTCATGCGACGCTGACGTGGTGTCGCCTTCCATCAGGACAGTGCTCGTCTACGCACGAAACGTGTTTCCATCTGCTGTATACGTTGTATTGAAGTACTCCCGTGACCACCAAGATCACCAGGTTTGTCCCCGATAGAATATGAGTGGGGAAACTCGAACTTCAACTACAAGGGTTAAGCAAAGCTACGGCAAGAACTACGGAAACAATACGCTTGATCATAAATGCAATCCTAGCTAAACCTGTAGGTTGCGCTGTTGTATTCGACCGTGAACAGCTGCTGTGAAATATCCTCAATAGGTTTCAAGTGTACTCTTGGTCAGAACAGCGTTCTAAGTAGTTGAGTGCATTACGAAGCTAACTGAATTTGAAGTTAGGCAAATTGCTGCCGCTCGTATGGTTGGTGTTTCCGTAATGAAGGGAGCCGAAGTGTTAACGTGAGAAGCACCATAAAGAAGTTTTATACCGAAAACAGGGAAAGTGAAACATCATCATGTGCTAAATCACAACGCAGACGAAATTGTGTATTGAGTGATGGTGATAGATGATCATTGAAGACAATTGTGACGAAAAATAAGACGATGACAATATGTGGGTGCCATCTAGGCGTAGGTCGCTCGTAACTCTACCTAGCTATAGCAGAAAATTAGGCAGGTGTTCCAGAGCTGAAGGTCGCCAGTTGCAGGGATGAGTGTGAATACTGCCTATGATTTGAAGCGTATGTGAGACATCGGAAGGAAACCGAACAACAAACTAAAAGGACGTTAACTGAACAATCCTACTAAATAATCTGGACTGTTGTTGACGAATGTGGTTCCCTACTTTTCTATTTGGTCTCTATCAAAAGACTAGAATTAACAGATAGAAAGTGGGATTCGCGTCTTACTCGTAGGAGCGAAAATGCGTCAAGATATCGATTCAAGACAGCTGCAACGAAATTTACGAAAACGCCCACTGTGCTCTTGCATTAATTAATCTCCGCTCCGTTGTATCACTACACAGCTGCTACCAGATTTACCAATAAGAGAGTAGTGCGTATAATTTCCTGTGATTTATCTGGGGATACATGGTGATAATTATGATCATATGGAATACCAGATCAGCTTTGAATTGGACAGAAGAGTTCCCAGGCAATAGAACGCAGCGTATAGTTCTTAATTGAGAGAGTTCCTCACACCGGAAAGTAGAATGAGCGTAGCATAAGAGTGTGATATATGATCCTTGCTCTTCACTATATATATATATATATATATATATATATATATATATATATATAAAAGCTCTAGTGAATAACGACGAAAGTTCTTTGAGATTGTTCGCGAATGATTCTGTTGCAGTCATACAAGTCGCAAAGCTGCAAAACTGTACCGAAGTGCAAGAAGCCCTGTATACAATCAGTGCTTTGGTTCGTGGATCGGCAGTTGAACATCACACAGCGTAATGCACATTATTAGACGAAAAGGCCCGAAGTCTGATGATTACATAATTTCCGAACAATCGCTGGAAGCAGGCAACTATTAAATATCTGTGAGTACGTTGCGGAGCGATGTGACCCTAAACTGGTACAGTGCGGGTCAAGATGCCTCTTCAGTTGTTCTTCTTTAAAAAAACTGTTATTTTTATCTAAATCTTGTGATTAGGATACCTTCCTAAATAACCCTCAGATTCACTAATGAGCAAAAGCATAATTCTACTGTTGGAAAAAAAGACGGGATCCAACCCGATTGGTCATCATGATCCACATTATATCAGTTACGTAAATTCTTATTTCTTTGGCGAAGGAAATAATTTCAGGTGGTCAACACAGCTTCTAGCGCGCAATGTGAAAAAACCATCTCCAAATTTGGTCAGAAAATTTCCAGGCTTGAGGGGTGTTGCAAGAAATATTGACAGTGATGCAAATGAAATCGAATTTGCATCCTGTCTTTTCTCTGATACTGTGGCGAATGAACTAATAAAACATTGAGGCAAAGTATTTGCAGAAGAATAGACATATGGTTCATAAAGTAGGCATGATTGAAATGAAAGATCTTTGGGTCTGCTGTATCTTGCTGGTGCAGTCAAACGGGGACACGAAGATCTGAATTTGTTCTCTGCCTCTGAGGGAATTCATCTTGATATACACTCCTGGAAATGGAAAAAAGAACGCATTAACACCGGTGTGTCAGACCCACCATACTTGCTCCGGACACTGCGAGAGGGCTGTACAAGCAATGATCACACGCACGGCACAGCGGACACACCAGGAACCGCGGTGTTGGCCGTCGAATGGCGCTAGCTGCGCAGCATTTGTGCACCGCCGCCGTCAGTATCAGCCAGTTTGCCGTGGCATACGGAGCTCCATCGCAGTCTTTAACACTGGTAGCATGCCGCGACAGCGTGGACGTGAACCGTATGTGCAGTTGACGGACTTTGAGCGAGGGCGTATAGTGGGCATGCGGGAGGCCGGGTGGACGTACCGCCGAATTGCTCAACACGTGGGGCGTGAGGTCTCCACAGTACATCGATGTTGTCGCCAGTGGTCGGTGGAAGGTGCACGTGCCCGTCGACCTGGGACCGGACCGCAGCGACGCACGGATGCACGCCAAGACCGTAGGATCCTACGCAGTGCCGTAGGGGACCGCACCGCCACTTCCCAGCAAATTAGGGACACTGTTGCTCCTGGGGTATCGGCGAGGACCATTCGCAACCGTCTCCATGAAGCTGGGCTACGGTCCCGCACACCGTTAGGCCGTCTTCCGCTCACGCCCCAACATCGTGCAGCCCGCCTCCAGTGGTGTCGCGACAGGCGTGAATGGAGGGACGAATGGAGACGTGTCGTCTTCAGCGATGAGAGTCGCTTCTGCCTTGGTGCCAATGATGGTCGTATGCGTGTTTGGCGCCGTGCAGGTGAGCGCCACAATCAGGACTGCATACGACCGAGGCACACAGGGCCAGCACCCGGCATCATGGTGTGGGGAGCGATCTCCTACACTGGCCGTACACCACTGGTGATCGTCGAGGGGACACTGAATAGTGCACGGTACATCCAAACCGTCATCGAACCCATCGTTCTACCATTCCTAGACCGGCAAGGGAACTTGCTGTTCCAACAGGACAATGCACGTCCGCATGTATCCCGTGCCACCCAACGTGCTCTAGAAGGTGTAAGTCAACTACCCTGGCCAGCAAGATCTCCGGATCTGTCCCCCATTGAGCATGTTTGGGACTGGATGAAGCGTCGTCTCACGCGGTCTGCACGTCCAGCACGAACGCTGGTCCAACTGAGGCGCCAGGTGGAAATGGCATGGCAAGCCGTTCCACAGGACTACATCCAGCATCTCTACGATCGTCTCCATGGGAGAATAGCAGCCTGCATTGCTGCGAAAGGTGGATATACACTGTACTAGTGCCGACATTGTGCATGCTCTGTTGCCTGTGTCTATGTGCCTGTGGTTCTGTCAGTGTGATCATGTGATGTATCTGACCCCAGGAATGTGTCAATAAAGTTTCCCCTTCCTGGGACAATGAATTCACGGTGTTCTTATTTCAATTTCCAGGAGTGTATTTAGACGCCCCGTGACTCTCAAGCGCCTCCTGTTTCTGCTCTCCAGTTTTAGATTTGGCATGATGCACAACCATAATAAGAGGAAAAAGGAAATCGCTGCTCTTTTCATACGTACTCAGTAAACCAGCGAGAAACAGCCAGCCTTCATATATTCCTGGCACAGACTTCTGCATAGACGAAATGTTGGCTGCAGACGTTCTTTCAAATTGTATATACCGAACAAACCCACAAAATATGTAATACAAGCACTGATCTTGTTGGATGTGAAAACTGCCTACTTCTATAATGGTTATGACTACGCAGGAAAAGGTAGTGATGGGCGAGGATAGAGTGTCGAGCTGCTAAAACTACCAAAGCCAACTCACACTGTTGTGAGGCTTATAAAACCTATCGAAAAGTCACGTAGGAACACTGCAGCGGACAACTGGTTCCCTTCAATTCCTTTGATGGAAGATCTACTGAAAAGAGACCTGACACATGTTCGTGCTATGAGAAAGGACAAACTGAAGTACCTACTCAGTTTTTTCCTCAGAGATCAAGAGAAGTAAATTCAACACTGTATGGACTTGCCAAAATAATGACCTTGACATCTCACGTCCCTAAAAAGAACAAGATTGTTTTAATCACAAGATATTGATCGTAACTCAGGAAAATATGAAATTACAGCCTTTTATAATTTCACAAAAAGTGCTGTCGACAGTCTTCGCCAGAAATGTGCCAACTACTCGGTCAGTAGGAGAACTATCGACTGTCAATGGGTCTCTTCAGTATCATTGTTAATACTGCTGGAGTAAGTGCCTACGTTCTTCGATACTCGGTGAATATAGGCCCTAATGCTGGGAAAAGAAATGATGGTACACAACAATCAAATTCCGCTGCGGCTGTGGTCAAACGTCTGGTGGTTCCTATACATAATTCAGGGCGAAATGTCACCACAGACACATATTACACTTCAATTGATTTGGCCGAACATCTATGGAGGAATCACAAGCTAACTCTCGTCCGAACATTACAAGCTAATAAGAAACATATACCTCAAGAACTGAAAGACATCTCAAGACGAGAATTATATTCTAGTAAATTTGCTTTCAGTAATACTAGTACTGGACATATTCCAATCACAATTGTTTCTTATACCCATCATGGCCTTGTGATGGTGGATTGTAATTGGCTCATGTATTGAAATTACTCCTTTTGTTTTGAAAATTTCTTTTAAATCGTTTGTTTCTTTCGTTCACGTTACCCTACTCGTTACCTCTGGGTATGTAATTTTGCTGTTGCATGTACCATACCTGCTGTGTGTTTATATCACATTTCACTGACTTATTTACATAACTATGTTGTTGTGCTTGATTTTCTGTTGTTCTATGCGGTACAGGTCTTTCCTCATAGATTAAGTCGATAGAATCAAGCACTGACGGAAAGTATTCAGTGTCGTGCTCTGGCGTTGTTACTAATTTTTCTCTAATGTGCGATAGCAAACGATTTTTCAAAATTTTTATACGACTACCTGTGATATGGGTCTGTCCAGTACCGTGTCTTGTTCAGGTATTTTTCAAAGTAACTGCGTACACTACCGTATTAGCCACTGAATGGAACAGAGTTGAAAACTTCGCGTCTGACTCTTTCTTGAACTGCCTCAGACCGGTATTTGTCAAAGAAGATCGTTTAAATTGTATGTAAGTACTGCAACATTTCGGCAACAGTTCACCTCAGGAATCCGAAATGACAGGACACAATCATGCAAATACTGCAGATTCAGGTATTGCGTCCTCACCGTTTTCACAAATAAATCAAGAGACAATTTCTGCCCGTCAAAATGTGAATGTTGCCGGTGCAAATGCACTGCCGAAAAGCATAGAGGAACAGATTCCAGACACTAATACATTATTATTGCAGTTAATGCAACAAATGAAATTAAATCAGAGACAAACACAGCAACAGTTAGACGCAATGGAAGAAAATCAAAAACAGTCACAGCAACAGCTTCAAAAGTTAGACACCACGCTCGAACAAACACGTGAAGGTTTAACTGCTGAGTTACTTAACATCGAATCGAAATGTCAAAACGCCTGTAATGACGTAAAAACACAAATTTGTGAGCATTTCCAACCTATTTTTTCGCGTCATGAAAAACTATTATTCATGAAAATCACGACACCTTGCAAGCTAAAATTGACTCAGTTGCATCTACCGATTCGGTTACGCAACTTGCAAAAACTCAGGAAAATTTAAAGGACACAGTAGATACGATTTCAACACAAATGGACACTCTGAAACTTGGTTCAGAAAAACACACTGAGGAAATAAGTTCTCTATCGGAGAAAGTAGCCGAACTTTCGGATCAGTTCACCAACTTATCCACAAAGGTAGATGATGATATCAATGACACAAGACCCGTAGCCTTCAATGGCACAGAAGAGTATGAACAAATTAGAAAATTCAAACAAAATCAAAATCAAATCAATACACAGTACAAAAGAGAAATCCGGGAAGTACAAGATCAGTTGACACAGGTAATACAAGAATTATGTATTTCAGAGGAGACTCGCGCTCCAACACAGGAAGAGGGACTTAGAAATATGGAAAAGTCACAAAATGATAACAAAGGGCATTTCAGAAATTATGAAAGAAATTGGCAAAGCGCACTGAATTTTGAGATTGAACCACCGAAACGAAGTAACAATGACCGATATGCGACTCCCGACATGATGATTTTGACTATAAGTTGTTTATTACTACACGTAAATTCAAAACATTTAAGAATTCTGGCAACGACATTCATCCACAAGCATGGCTTCATCAATTCTCTCATTGTTTTCCTCCCAACTGGTCATTGGAGCACAGGTTAGAATTTATGTGGGGCTACTCAGAGAATGAACCAGCTTTAAGTAATGACAGAGATTACCTTACAACAAGACGCACAGTTTAGCGTTACAGTACACGTATTTGAGTGATTAAATATGTACTTAAAACATTTATTTTTAAATATTTTTGAATACAAAGGTTTTCCGTGATACATTTCATTCCATTGCTGTAATTTGTAACACTTGAGGGTATACTTACATTAATCCTCAGGGGGGTACACACTTACTTTGTGTACCATGTGTCTGGCAAGCAGAAGGAGCCCTAGGTAATATGGTATTTGCTTATACAACTTTACACATTGGTACCATATTTCTCTAACACATAAATTACAAAGGTATCTGATCATTTAACTAAGAGAGACAAACATTTATTTTACTACATCAGTGACAGATGTTTACGTAATTACACAGTTGGATAACTTCACACTTATGAAATTGTTTTTTGTATGTACATTGTGAACTGTTCATATATTTTTCAGAACCATTGTGATACTATGAGAGCTTTGAATGATGTATTTGGTATGGGATCATGATTTTTAAAGTACTTTTGAGGTAGATGACACTATTGAAATGAGCAAAGAATTTTTTTTAGGTTTTGAAATTATTGCAGAAAGCTATGACGTTTTTGATGTTTGACTGAGGTGTCACGATGTTATTATTACGATGACAATGTGTATTATGCTGTTGAGGTATGTTTATGATCAATAAGCTGATGCTATATGAGGAATCTGATTATTGCAGCGTATTTATTATGATGAAATATTGAAGGGACGACACAAGATTGACGTGTCGACGAATATGTATATGTGTAATAAGGTAAGGAATAATGAGTAGTGGTTATGGACACTGATTTGTGAAAAAGGATGTTGGAAACCAAGAATCGTACATTAAGAGTTACGAAACGTGTGTATATGCGTGAATGTATCACAATGCTGGCGAAAATTATTTGGACACTGAAATACAGGGTGAGTCAAAAAAAATACCACAACTTTAAAAATGTGTATTTAATGAAAGAAACATATTATAACCTTCTGTTATACATCATTACAAAGAGTATTTAAAAAGGTTTTTTTTCACTCAAAAACAAGTTCAGAGATGTTCAATATGGCCCCCTCCAGACACTCGAGCAATATCAACCTGATACTCCAACTCGTTCCATACTCTCTGTAGCATATCAGGTGTAACAGTTTGGATAGCTGCTGTTATTTCTCGTTTCAAATCATCAATGGTGGCTGGGAGAGGTGGCCGAAACACCATATCCTTAACGTACCCCCATAAGAAAAAATCGCAGGGGGGTAAGATCAGGGCTTCTTGGAGGCCAGTGATGAAGCGCTCAGTCACAGGCTGCCTGGCGGCCGATCCATCGCCTCGGGTAGTTGACGTTCAGGTTTCATAACTAACCTTTTTCGTAGGACTCTCCATACAGTTGATTGTGGAATTTGCAGCTATCTGCTAGCTCTGCGAGTCGATTTTCCTGTGCTGCGAACAAATGCTTGCTGGATGCGTGCTACATTTTCATCACTCGTTCTCGGCCGTCCAGAACTTTTCCCTTTGCACAAACACCAATTCTCTGTAAACTGTTTATACCAACGTTTAATACACCACCTATCAGGAGGTTTAACACCATACTTCGTTCGAAATGCACGCTGAACAACTGTCGTCGATTCACTTCTGCCGTAATCAATAACACAAAAAGCTTTCTGTTGAGCGGTCGCCATCTTAGCATCAACTGACGCTGACGCCTAGTCAACAGCGCCTCAAGCGAACAAATGTACAACTAAATGAAACTTTATAGCTCCCTTAATTCGCTGACAGATAGTGCTTATCTCTGCCTTTTGTCGTTGCAGAGTTTTAAATTCCTAAAGTTGTGGTATTCTTTTTGAATCACCCTGTATTTATAGGATTTTTTTCTGCACATTTGTAACACAAATTCTCAGCCTGTGAATTTTTTTTTATATGAGACTGTCACTGCTGTCATAAATATTTCGGTAAGAAAGTTAAGTTACCTTCACATAATGCGTCGTGGGTGCCCAGCTGTGCCACCTGCCTGGAGAAAAAGCCATTAGGTGGAGAAAAAAGAGGCCATTAACCTCGCTACTGACATTCCTTTGTAGAAAGCATCGCAAATACGACACGCTCATTAGTTGGAAACATATTGTCCTTTCTGATATTTACTGAAATGCCTAATGAAATGATGAGAAATAGTTTATGTCTACACACCTGACTATGACTACTGTCTTTCTAGATGAGAGATTTTTTAACTACTTATGAAATGCCACATGGCTATTGAATGATGTTCTTATGCTTTGCTTTGTACATAGTTGCTTATTTCATTTGATATCTGCTTTCCAGCTGTGTTGCAGCATTGGTTTTATAAAATATATTTAAATGCATTTGCTAATGTGAACACTTTCTATCAACGGATTTATTAAACAATAATTTTATGATCCACATTCTTCGAAAAAGGAGCACTTCGAAAGGAAACAACAATAAGAAGGGACTAATAACAGTAACTGAATACATAATTTTCTTTTTAAGTACTTGGTAATTTCTTTTGTAGAATAAGTTGTGGTGGACCACTTTAATTACATAGACGTTAAGATGTGAATATACATTTCGGTTATCTGCATTGTTGTCTTTAGTGTACTATTTTTTCTGCTTGTGGGTTTGTCGTGTTTAGATATAAGTTATTGCATTCGCTGCTGCTGTTTGCCAGGCATAGTGTTACTCAATTTCACTTTGTATTACTCTGTTAAGCCAGTTTTACTACTGATTTATTTTTCTTATTTGTTGCACATTGCCTTATATTAGTTATAATGCTGCATTTGCTTTGCTAATTTAGATATACTACTGCTTTCTTTGCCAATTTGCATTTTTTGTCATTGCTGTATGTGTTAATTGTTTTGTACTGCTGCATTGCCTCGTCCCTCAGTTTAGCATCTGAGCTCAGTAGATTTAAGTTAGCTTAAGAGGGGATAGACTATATAAGAGAGTTAGTTGTGATGAATTGGAAGAAATGCATTGACAAGGTTTAAAAAAAAAAGTGAAATAAGAGGAAACATCTATGAAATGAAGTTTTGCGTTGGACTGCAGTACCAAATGTCACACTGAAAACAAACCATGACCTTTCCTTTGTGTTATTCCACTATGTGTGTATGTACCTTGTGTATTTGTGTTGTTCCTGTGTTTATGTGTTTATCTGATAAGACTTATGTTGTAGAATTTTTCTAATACTCAGCTACATTCACTATGATGAGGAATACTGTTATCCCAAAAGATAATTTGCATTTATAATATGTTATTTACTTTGTAAAGATGTTTAGATATTATTTATTCTGTTTTGTTTTAATGCTCATGTGTGAAGTTGATGTTTCGAAAGTTATTCAGACCTTTTATGTATTTACTTATGTCATAATTCCTGTAACACTGATGTATACGTTTATTTCTATTCTTTTGTAAAACACCTATTACTACAAATGTTATCTGCATTGTTATGTTATTTATTGATGTATTTCGTACCTTTGTAATTGTATTCTTATGTTGTAAATTTATTATTGTGTAGACACCAGTTCTTCAAATTAAGTTACATTTCACTGCACACATTTCTGTTGGTCATAGTATATGCCCAATAGATGAGAAGTTGAGACTGTTTGTGTTTGCACGTGTGTTGATAATTCAGAAAGGGACTGGTTAACAGCATTGCTGGTTCTAAGGACAATTCAAGAATCTATGTGAGTGCACAAGTGGTGGTCTATGGACTTGTTACATTGTCCGCAAGAGTCTTCGATGGTGATTGTGCACCTGCACAGTTGCAACAGATGGCTGCTGGCCGTCTCTACAAGGACTGCCGTGGGTCTGCATCTTTGATGGTCCACCGATACCATTATTTCTACAAGTACTACAGTGGGTCTGCATCTTTGATGACTCACCAATACCATTATTCTACAAGGACTGCAATGGGTCTGCACCACTGGTGGTCCACCAATACCGTAATCTCTACCAGGACTACAGTGGGTCTGCTCTGTGATGACGTACCTACTAATATTCTTGAAAACTTCGACTGAGTCTGCGGTGGGTTTGCTCTGTTGTGGCCCAATACCTGTCTGCATGTCAAGAGTCAGAACTGTCTTTCCTTTGGAGGGACAATACTACTTCTTCAAGACTTCATGGAAATCTACTACTTCCGTGTGCATTTTCTTTTACTGCTCAGACTTTGTGCAGAAAATTGTAATTAGTACTGTGATGAATGATCAGGACTGTCTTTAGCTTTTGACCAACATTGTATCAATAAGTGTGTGCATTTGATATCTTTTTTTTATTGTAATTATGAAAACTTTTTTCAAATCTATATTGGCCACTGCCCAAAACATTTGTAAATTTTGTTGTGGGGAGCATGGGGGCTATGTAAGTAGGCTGTTTAGCTTTTTATATTGGTAACGCCACGTAGCGCTCTGTATGAAAATCACTGGCTGTGCTGTGTGCAGTCTGTGGCTGGTTTGCATTGTTGTTTGCTATTGTAGTGTTGGGCAGCTGGATGTTAACAGCGTGTAGAGTTGCGCAGTTGGAGGTGAGCCGCCAGCAGTGGTGGATGTGGAGAGTGAGATGGCGGAGTTTTGAGAGTGGATGATCTGGACAGAGACAGTAAATTTGTAAGACTGGATGTCATGAACTGATATATATATTATGACTTTTGAACACTATTAAGGTAAATACATTGTTTGTTTTCCATCAAAATCTTTCATTTACTAACTATGCCTGTCAGTAGTTAGTGCCTTCAGTAGTTAGAATCTTTTATTTAGCTGGCAGTATTGGCGCTCGCTGTATTGCAGTAGTTCGAGTACGAAGATTTTTGTGAGGTGAGAATTCATGAAAGGTATAGGTTATTGTTAGTCAGGGTCATTCATTTGTAAGATTACTGAAAGTCAGATTGTGTTCACTTTAGTGAATGTCTGAGTACGTTCAGTTTTGCACAGCTGTTTGAAAATCAAATAACGTAGTGGTGTATCAGCACAGTCATTCATTAATTTTTCTAAGGGGACGTTACAACAAGAACATCATCTTTCGACATAGTCTCCTTGCGTTTCACTTCACTTGGTCCACCGTCGTACAAGCTTCCTGATGCTCTCATAAAGGAAGGTTCTCGGTTGAGCTGCGATTCTTTCACTGCTTCGTCCGAGGCAAATCGATGGCCCCTCAATTCCTGTTTGAGTGGACCATTCAAGTGATAGTCAGAAGGGGCAAGATCGACACTATATGGAGGATGATCCAGTACTTCAAATTTGAGTTTCTGGATCGTTTCAGCAGTGTTGGCAGCAGTAAGCGGACGGGCATTGTCTTGCAACAACACACCTTTTGTTGCAATCCTCGACGTTTGCTTCGAATTGCAGGCTTTAGCCTGGCAGTAAGCATCTCACTGTAGCGTACACTGTTTATTGTTGTGCCCCTTTCCCCGTAATGTTCCACTACTGGACCTCGTGCGTCCCAAAAAACCGCAAGTTACAGTTTCCTTGCGGACGTTTGGGTCTTGAACTTTTTCTTGCACGGCGAATTTGGATGTTTCCATTCCATACTCTGGCGTTTACTCTCCGGCTCATAATGATGGATCCATGTTTTGCCACCATTAATGATCCTGTGTGAGAAGTTGTCCCCTTCGTTACCATATCGATTAAAATGTTTTTTGGAGATGTTCAAGCGCGTTTGTTTGTGCAACTGTGTGAGTTATTTTGGGACCCATCTTGCACAAACTTTATGAACCCCAAGTCTGTTGTGGATGATTTCGTAGACTGAACCGTGACTAATTTTCAGACGATGTCCCATTTCGTCAATAGTTAATCGTCTCTCTAGGAGAATCATTTCACGTGAACGCTTAACGGTTTCTTCATTTGTGGCGGTAAACGGTCTTCCGGCTCCTTCATCGTGCGTAACACTTGTGCTACCATTTCGGAATTTTTCAATCCATTCGTAGACACTCCGTTGTGGCAAAACACTGTTCCAGTACTGTACCGAAAGTCTTAGATGAATTTCGACCCCTGGTACCCCTTCCGACAACAAGAAACGGATAACTGAACGTTGCTCTTCTTTGGTGCAAATAAAAGCGGAGCAGCCATGATTAACAGCACGGCAGCGATAATGAAATTAATCTAGCAGTTTGAAAATTGCATAGATATAACTACAGATAAACGAAGCATACGTCTTCAACGTAAAACGACAGTACTACTATAATAAAAAAAATAACTAAATTGCTGATAATAATTGACTTACCCTCATATTTTCTTCTAAAGGATTGTAGATCCTACCTTCTGCGGCTTGTGGGTTAATGTTTATCTTGTTGACTATTTCATTTTCATTTTTCTGAATAGCTTTTTGTGTCACATCTGTGTATAACTTACAATCGGTTACTAACTTCTCTGCAACAGTATTACTCTTATCTAACGTACCTGCTTCAGCTTGACTGATGATATCACTTATATTTTCATTGACCTTCTCTCTCTCCTTCTTAGCACATGCTAAGTCAACTTCTAATGTTGCTAACCTTAAATTAAGCTCTTCTACAGCTAGAGGTACAAATTCATAATCTTTGTTTAATTTGTTAACAGCAGTGGTTACCTTGTTTACTGCCAAACATAACTGGTCCTGAGTGGATTCAATGTTCCTGTTCGCATCTGTGGTTTTCTTTATCTGTTGCTGTACTGGATCATGATGGTCGTTATAGGAATCTACTTTCTGTTATTAACTCCGTGATGTTACTGTTAACTTCAGAAAGTACTTCATGCTTCACATGTTTCTTCATATCATTCAAATTTTCGTCGATTTCAGTGCGAAAATTTTTGGCAAAGTCATCAAACTTCTGTGAGACTGTGTCTTGCAAAAACCTTGAATACTCGTTTTTGCTCTTGTTTCATTCTATTTAGATCTTGTGTCACCGTGTTTATATCTTGTTTCATATCATTGAAATTTTTATTCCTATTATCAAATTTCATGTTTGTTACATAATAACTGCCATAGCAGTGCGTCACTTGTACTACTGTGGTTGCTGTCAGCTGTAGTTTACAAGTTCATGTTTGTGTTGTGGGCAAGTGGTGTTTGTAACGTGTTGTCGAGATTCGGATTTGTATCTCTCTCCGATGTTTCATTCATGAGCGGTATATCGCTCTGTGAGATGCGTGACATTGTCTCGTCAATTGTAAACATTGTGTCGTCAAAGTTATTCTGCTGTGAAGTCACACCTGCGACACTCTTCTCTGACCTACTTAAACCTTCTCTGGTAGGCATGTATGGCGCCTGAACTTCAGTTGTTCGATCTCGGAATTCTATGGCACCTTGGCTGATTGCGTTTCCGCTATTGGTATCAACAATGGATATATATGTTTCTGCCATGTTGTATGAATATGAAAAAGTAAAAATTTCACAAAAAATTGTAAAAATTTCGTGTGCTAATTATTACACTTGATAATTGTAATTTACGTGATGTCAAAGCCTGTTTTACGTCTACTATGACACGCAAACTATTGTGTTGCAGTTCTTCATGTTTTACTGACAACGTGTATCACACTGAAAAATTCCCGTAAATTTTCCACAATAAATTTCAAGTAAGGGAATAATGAGGAAAAGGTTCCGATCTACATGAAAAGAGGCGCAAGCAAGCGTATTCATGCAAGAAACTTGTGTAGCCGTCCTACCTTTGCTGCACCAAACAAAACAGTTGACTATGGAAAATTTTGCGGAACCTTGGACCAACGCTTATTTGTTTCCATAATTTCTCCTCAATTTTTGCCCCTTTGCTTTACTTGCTCCCCGTTGTGATTCATGCATACGGAAAATACAGATAATTAGTTTTTATGAGTAATTACAAAGTCATAGAAATTTCTTACTATAACAATAGTTAACAAACCCACTTACAACAGTTGTGCTGAATTAGGTCGCCAGTAGTATTATAAAAATAAAAAACAAATTATTAGCAGGAATATTAGTACAATTGCATTGTTATCAAATGTTTTGCGTGTACGGTATTCACTTTACCTTGCGTCGTTTCTTTTTCTGTGTCCATCACTATATGTATTTTAATTATATTTTCGCCTTCTGAAAACTTCTCCTTCTGTTAATTTCACTAAAATATGACCATAGACTTCTTTTCCTCCATTTCCATTGTAGATGTAGGAAGCCGACTCCAGGGAACACCAATGCCTCTCAAGAAGATATAAAATATGAAGGAATTCTTCTTAACTTGGTTCTATTTCACTCTAATGAAAATACTTACTACTGATATCAAGTCTTCTCTTATTCAGAAACACATATGATACAAAACACTCGTAGTCTGTCATACTCTGAGCACTGCATCTTAACAGACCTTCTACATACGAGAGACTGAAATAAAATCTTACAAAAAAGTTAATAATGTTTTATGGTCATTTGTCTACGTTTTACTGCGCATTTATAACTAATGTCTTTGCGACGCTTATAGTCGATCTTTGATTCTATCGTTACCACTGTTTCATTTTTTAATAAATTTTAACTTTACCATATCCAGGGGTCTTTCACCATGTACCTACACAAATTACAATCAAAATAGATCAAAAGTGACGCATGACACTAGTCTTTAAGGAAGAGTTGTCGGCGAACGGATGAGCAAACATGCACAGTAATTGTGCTGAACAAGTGTTAGAGTTGATAGCAGAAAGCACAACAGATGAGAATGATGGAGTTTAAAGAGTTGCAAAAATAACGATTTTCGAAGCTGAATGTAAACCATGTGTCTTATATTTACCCAAAATGAGCCAACAAAGTAGTGCTGGCAACTTTCTTAAGAGTTAATTAGCTTTTGAATTTTCGCGTCTTTGTTATCATACTTGATATGCTGTTAAATTCAATCAGCTTTCATGACGAAAATAAATATATTAAACATTCCATGCATGTAACCCGAATGTGATAAAAATGTTCTCTTTCTCTGTCTACTTTTTTTTAGCATCGAAAAGTGCAATATCTTGTATGTATTACAGTATTAATTTATTTTGGCCACCAGTTCTCTTTCAATTTCATCTTCAGTGTTTAACTGTCATCTCCAAAGAAGGTGCAGTATCCATGAACGACATTGAGAAATGTGTTACTTATCATGAGTGAGTTGCGAACACCGACCAAATATCACCTTTGACGGTAAGTAGTGATACAATTAAAAATATTAAACTTAAACTGTATTTAAATTTAAAAGGAATAAACTGTAAAAAACATTGACGTTAAAGTCGAACTCAGCGCCTGTACTACAATTTAATAATCCCATTGAAATTAAACTAGGAAGTGACTAGACTACTGGAGAATAATTTGAAGAGGTGTTGTATATGAAAGCTGACACAGAACTACTTGTAAGAAAAAACTGTATGGAGCACATAGACAATCACAACAAAATCAATAAATACACAAAAAATGGTGGAGAAGAATGGAAGAAACAGTGTTGGATGAGTTGGGAAACAGTGACGATTAACGAAAATTTTAAAGAGGGGAAAAACTGAGCTGAGTCTGGTCATTTAATAACAAATCTGGACTGTGGGACATAGCTGAGTACTTCACCTCTTCTAAATTCTTCTTCTTTATCATCTTCTGTATATAAGTCTTCAAGCAGTACTCTTCACACGTACTAATTTTATTTACTTGGAACTGATAATTTAATTTAAATTATTATATAGGCTCTGCTTTTTCCGGTTTAGTGTTAATGTTTTTCCAGTTTGTTCTCTTTATATTTAATTAATGCTTAACTTTGACGTTTTTAATTATATTACCACTGCACTGTCAAAGATGAGACTTACTGTGTGTTCGTATATTACGCTTGATGTAAAACAGGTTTTTCAGTGGTGTTCACGATTTTTGCGTCTTATCTGACGAGAATAGTTAAATTCTGATGATGATTTTTGTTTTTAATTATAAAATCGTTCTACTAAGTAACAACGGAATAATCAGTTAGTACTTCTTATTTCTTGCAATTTGTGTGCGTTAATAACAACTACGTCTAACTGTTGTGCCATCTTTTGACTGTCGATGTCATCATGATTAACACACGTGTGAAATGCTGGATCCTTACTAATGCAGGTAATTTGTTACCACGTGCCACATCCATGGAAATGTTCTACTGTAAGTGTGCATCGGCTTCATGAAGTAGCCGGATTGGTGAATGCTTCTACTATTCCGTAGCTTGTGGCCTATACGAAACCGTCTTTCCATGTTCGTCAGGCATGTACAGACTGGATTCTGCGGTTCCCTCGCGTGTTAATGAAGTGGCGTTACTACGCTCGTAGTAATACAGCCAAGCGATCTCCGACACGAATTGGCACCTGCTCCGTCACACCATTCGGCCATATGGACGGAGGCTCTGTTACACACTTACCATTAAATGGATGCCAGGGCAGTACGGCGATAGCACTGCACGCATTTCGGGGCGCGCATTCGCAACGTGGGACGACATACCCACAAATATGCGTGTGTGTGTGTGTGTGTGTGTGTGTGTGTGTGTGTGTGTGTGTGTGTGTGTGGTCGCATCGCTCGCGCGCATCGGTTGCCCGACCACGTGCTTAATACACAGGCACCATTTTAATCTGGATGATGGCCTCGGAATGGCCTATATACCGCGACGTGACGCACGATTCCAGCCTGCGTACCATGGGGGCTGCGATCGCGCGGTGGCCGTAACTCCCCCGCGCTGCAGCCAGAGGACATTACACTGCGGAGCAACGATCTCTTAACTGAAAGGCATATGCGACTGTGTTAAAGACAAGGGGTGGCGTTTTCCTGAAACGAGAGAGAGCGACTGTTAAGAAACGTAGGCCTACATACCATATTAAAAAATCATACAGTGCAGTGAACTTCAGACGCACTTCTGCGAACTTTAATTACAGTAAAATGTTCAGGGACAATTGTTTGTTAACTCAACGCGACTACTGAAATGTATATTTTCTTCATAGCTTACATTTTGATGAGGAAATTATCGCCTTTAGTTAAAGATCGTACATTATTTACAATTTTGTTTTACTACAGAGCAATAAGTGAGGTTCTTTTATTTACTGAACTTCCTGGCTAACAGATTCATAGTCGAACAGGCACTCGTGCGGTCGTCTGCAGCCAAAGCCCGGTGACGCCAAATATCGCCGCACTGTCCTAACGAAAACGTTCGTAGTATGTACTACATTCACACCTGCGTTTATCTGGAGCTGTGTTGCTTGCGTTAGCACTGACAATTCTACGCAAACGCCGCTGCTCTCGGTCGTTAAGTGAAGGCCGTCGGCCGTTGCCCGTGGTGAGAGGTAATGCGTAAACCATGGTATTCTCGGTACACTCTTGTCACCGGGGATCTCGGAATATTGAATGTTGTTGTTGTTGTTGTGGTCTTCAGTCCTGAGACTGGTTTGATGTAGCTCTCCACGTTACGCTATACTGTGCAAGCTTCTTCATCTCCAGTACGTACTGCAGCCATATCCCTCTGAATCTGCTTAGTGTATTCATCTGTTGGTCTCCCTCTACGATTTTTACCCTCCACGCTGCCATCCAATACTAAATTGGTGATCCCTTGATGCCTCAGAACATGTCCTACCAACCGATCCCTTCTTCTAGTCAAGTTGTGCCACAAACTCCTCTTCTCCCCAATTCAGTACCTCCTCATTAGTTATGTGATCTACCCATCTAATCTTCAGCATTCTTATGTAGCACCACATTTCGAAAGCATCTATTCTCTTCTTTTCCAAACTGGTTATCGTCCATGTTTCACTTCCATACATGGCTACACTCCATACAAATACTTTCAGAAACGACTTCCTGACACTCAAATCTATACTCGCTGTTAACAAATTTCTCTTCTTCAGAAACGCTTTCCTTGCCATTGCCAGTCTACATTTTATATCCTCTCTACTTCGACCATCATCAGTTATTTTGCTCCCCAAATATCAAAACTCCTTTACGACTTTAAGTGCCTCATTTTCTAACCTAATTCCATCAGCATCACCCGACTTAATTCGACTACATTCCATTATCCTCGTTTGGCTTTTGTTGATGTTCATCTTATATCCTCCTTTCAAGACACTGTCCATTCCGTTCAACTGCTCTTCCAAGTCCTTTGCTGTCTCTGACAGAATTACAATGTCATCGGCGAACCTCAACGTTTTTATTTCTTCTCCATGGATTTTAATACCTACTCCGAATTTTTCTATTGTTTCCTTTACTGCTTGCTGAGTATACAGATTGAACAACATCGGGGAGAGGCTACAACCATGTCTCACTCCCTTCCCAACCACTGCTTCCCTTTCATGCCCCTCGACCCTTATAACTGCCATCTGGTTTCTGTACAACTTCTAAATAGCATTTCGGTCCCTGTATTTTACCCTTGCCACCTTCAGAATTTGAAAGAGAGTTTCCCAGTCAACATTGTCAAAAGCTTTCTCTAAGTCTAGAAATGCTAGAAACATAGGTTTGCCTTTTCTTAATCTAGCTTCTAAAATAATTCGTAAGGTCAGTATTGCCTTACGTGTTCCAGTATTTCTACGGAATCCAAACTGATCTTCCCCAAGTTCGGCTTCTACACCTTTTCCATTCGTCTGTAAAGAACTCGCGTTAGTATTTTGCATTCGTGACTTATTAACCTGATAGTTCGGTAATTTTCACATCTGTCAACACCAGCTTTCTTTGGGATTGGAATTATTATATTCTTCTTGAATTCTGAGGGTATTTCGCCTGTCACATACATTTTTCTCACCAGATGGTAGAGTTTTGTCAGGACTGGCTCTCCCGAGGCTGTCAGTAGTTCTGATGGAATGTTGTCTACTCCCGGGGCCTTGTTTCGACTTAGGTCTTCCAGTGCTCTATCAAACTCTTCACGCATTTCCCATTCTCCCATTTCATCTTCATCTACATCCTCTTCCATTTCTATAACATTGCCCTCAAGAACACTACCCTTGTATAGACCCTCTATATACTCCTTCCACCTTTCTGCTTTCCGTTCTTTGCTTAGAACTGGGTTCCCATCTGAGCTCTTGATATTCATACGTTCTCTTTTCTCCAAAGGTCTCTTTAATTTTCCTGTAGGCAGTATCTATCTTACCCCTAGTGAGATAAGCCTCTACATCCTTACATTTGTCCTCTAGCCATACCTGCTTAGCCATTTTGCACTTCCTGTCGATCTCATTTTTGAGACGTTTGTATTCCTTTTTGCCTGCTTCATTTACTGCATTTTCATATTTTCTCCTTTCATAAATTAAATTCAATATTTCTTCTGTCACCCAAGGATTTCTACTAGCCCTCGTCTTTTTACCTACTTGATCCTCTGCTGCCTTCACTACTTCATCCCTCAAAGCTACCCATTCTTCTTCTACTGTATTTCTTTCCCCCATTCTTGTCAATTGTTCCCTTATGCTCTCCCTGAAACTCTGTACAACCTCTAGTTTAGTCAGTTTATCCAGGTCCCATTTCATTAAATTCCCACCTTTTTGCAGTTTCTTCAGTTTTAATCTACAGTTCATAACCAATAGATTGTGGTCAGAGTCCACATCTGCCCCTGGAAATGTCTTACAATTTAAAACCTGGTTCCTAAATCTCTGTCTTACCATTATATAATCTATCTGATACCTTTTAGTATCTCCAGGCTTTTTCTATTTATACAACCTTCTTTTATGATTCTTGAACCAAGTGTTAGCTATGATTAAGTTGTGCTCTGTGCAAAATTCTAACAGGCGGCTTCCTCTTTCATTTCTTACCCCCAATCCATATTCACCTACTACGTTTCCTTCTCTCCCTTTTCCTGCTATCGAATTCCAGTCACCCATGACTATTAAATTTTCATCTCCGTTCACTATCTGAATAATTTCTTTTATTTCATCATACATTTCTTCAATTTCTTCGTCATCTGCAGAGCGAATATAGAATACGCTAACGGTTTCCGAAATGGAATGTCCCATGCGTCTAGATACTACTATCATTCCGCATTCGAACACTGTTAATCACGCCAGATATCTTTTCACTTGGTTCACCTGAGCCCAAACGACATCGCCACCAATGCACGGATCTTTTATACCTAGTGTATGCGTTACTATCGCCATATGTGTATGTGCACATTGCTATTTCTTGATTTTTGTCATCTCAGTTTCATTTGAGAGATATATTCGATGGCAGGCCTATATGTGAATACTGCCTGCAAAATCGGCAGCGAATAGAGTATGTAGTAAAGATGTGATAAATCAGCATGTCATGTCTAATGCATAAGTTTTCCTGCGCGAACAGCTAAAACGAAGTATGGGATGTACTTTTTCCTTTGCATTATTTTGTGAGATCGGGCGGGGGGGAGGGGGGCAAAAAGTTTCGAAAAGGTTTGAGATTATTTGTAAAGATTGTTGGAAGTCGACAAGTGCTATCGTTCTCAAATACTGGGTGAATACATTCTTTGTAATTTGCGCCCCGCGAGTTATCCTGTCTCGACATAGACACAGTTTCTAGCTTTAGTACTTGCCTTATTCTGTTAAGCTTTAAAGTAAGGTTCCCGTCTTACCGAACAGACGGATACAGACATGTAATGTTCAGTTTCACTCAGTAACTTAAGTAATTACTAGCTGAGTACCTGGAGTTGCCCAGATATGTACTGTATTTATTCCAATCTCCTCCTTCCCCCTCTCTCTGACCAGCTCCACCTTTACACCTCCACTGTCCACTTCCTCCTGCCCTCTCTCTGTCCGTCTTCTCCTCCTTTCACTCTGCCCACCTGCTCCTATCCTCTCTGGCCAAAAGCTCCTTCCCAGTATATCTATGTCCTCCGGCCCTCTTCTAATTTTTTCTCCTCTTCCCCTTTCTCAATCGATATCCTCCTCCCGTTTCCTTTCTCTGCTCATTTCCTCCCCTCCCCTCCCTCTGTGTGTCTCTTACTCTTCCCTTTCACTGCCCATTTCCTCCTACTCTCTGTTCATCTCCTCCCCCATATGCTCTCTCTGCCGCACTGTTTCTCATCCTGTCTCAGACCATCTTTTCCCCTTCCCTTTCTGTGTTCATCTTCTGCTCCACCTATCTCGCTCACCTCAGTAGGAGGATGGTTAATCTTCTCCGCACAGTATTTCTTTCCATATTGTAACTAATATGTGTAAGAAATTTGACTTAAATTGTTCCAGGGCTTAGGTTGAGCTATTTACTCGTGTCTGAAACCAGATGTAAACAGTAATGAAATTCTAAACTCAGATTGGAATGTATACCGCAGAGACAGGCTGGACAGTGAAGGGGGAGGCGTGTTATAGTGATAAGAAGTGCAATAGTTTCGAAGGAAATTGACGGAGATCCGAAATGTGAAATAATTTGGGTGAAGGTCACGGTTAAAACAGGCTCATACATGGTAATTGGATGTCTTAGCAGCTGTTGTGGCTGAGCACCTGAAGGATAATTTGGAAAATATTTCGAGTAGATTTCCCCACCATGTTATAGCTCTGGGTGGAGATTTTAATTTGCTAGATATAGACTGGGACACTCAAACGTTCATAACGGGTGGCAGGGACAGAGAATCCAGTGAAATTTTTTTAAGTGCTTTGTCTGAAAACTACCTTGAGCAGTTAAACAGAGAACCGACTCGTGGCGATAACATATTAGACCTTCTGGTGACAAACAGACCCGAACTATTTGAAACAGTTGACGCAGAACAGGGAATCAGCGATCATAAAGCGGTTACTGCATCGATGATTTCAGCCGTAAATAGAAATATTAAAAAAGTAGGAAGATTTTTCTGTTTAGCAAAAGTGACAAAAAGCAGATTTCAGATTACCTGATGGCTCAACAGAAAAGTTTTGTCTCAAGTACACATAGCGTTGAGGATCAGTGGACAAAGTTCAGAACCATCGTACAATATGTGTTAGATGAGTATGTGCCAAGCAAGATCGTAAGAGATGGAAAAGAGCCACCGCGGTACAACAACCGAGTTAGAAAACTGCTGCGGAAGCAAAAGGAACTTCACAGCAAACATAAACATAGCCAAAGCCTTGCAGACAAACAAAAATTACGCGAAGCGAAATGTAGTATGAGGAGGGCTATGCGAGAGGCGTTCAATGAATTCGAAAGTAAAGTTCTGTGTACTGACTTGGTAGAAAATCCTAAGAAATTTTGGTCTTATGTCAAAGCGGTAGGTGGATCAAAACAAAATGTCCAGACACTCTTTGACCAAAATGGTACTGAAACAGATGATGACAGACTAAAGGCCAAAATACTAAATGTCTTTTTCCAAAGCTGTTTCACAGAGGAAGACTGAACTGTAGTTCCTTCTCTAGATTGTCGCACGGATGACAAAATTATAGATATCGAAACAGACGACAGAGGGATAGAGAAACAATCAAAATTGCTCAAAAGAGGAAAGGCCGCTGGACCTGATGGGATACCAGTTCGATTTTACACAAAGTACGCGAAGGAACTTGCCCCCCTACTTGCAGTGGTGTACCGTAGGTCTCTAGAAGAGCGTAGCGTTCCAAAGGATTGGAAAAGGGCACAGGTTATCCCCGTTTTCAAGAAGGGACGTCGAACAGATGTGCAGAAGTATAGACCTATATCTCTAACGTCTATCAGTTGTAGAATTTTGGAACACGCATTATGTTCGAGTATAACGACTTTTCTGGAGACTAGAAATCTACTCATCCATTTTTATAATATGTGTAGATTACGAGGGTATACTGAAAAGTAATACCTCCAAATTTATTATTTGAAAACTTTTAAACATTCTTTAACAAAAAAAGTGTTATTAACATGCTACAGCTTTATTCTTATTTCTTGACATAGACACCATGATGTCGAGCACATTTCTCCAAATGAGAGACCAGTTTGTTGACAGAGTCACAGCCTCACCGCCGCTTGCACAGCTTCATCAGTATGAAAGTGAATAATCGAAGGAGTTCTTTTAGTTTTGGCAGTAGATGAAAATCGGATAGAGCCAATTCGTGGGTGTGTGGAGGGGATCGATGCAGTGAACCCAAGGCGTCGGATTGTTGCAGATGTCACTGCGCCATATGTGGTACGGCATTATCAGGCTGAAAGAAAAGGTTTTCCCTTCTGCAGTTACAAAATCGGCTACAACATGCTGTTTCCCACATACTGTCACAGTAACATTGAATACCGCCATGTTACATGTATTTGGAGCCCTCTAGCGGCAGCGAAGCGGTAAAGTCGATCAAGTAACGTGCATGATATACACTGAAGAGCCAAAGAAACTGATATAGGCATGCGTGTTCAAACACAGAGATATGGAAAAAGGCAGAGTATGGCACAGTGATTGGCGATGCCTATATAAGACAAGTATTTGGCGCAGTTGTTAGATCTGTTACTGCTGCTACACTGGTAGGTTATCAAGATTTAAGTGAGCTTGAATGTACTGTTACTCCCCATCCTTTGCTATGCCAACCCTGCCTGGATTTTTGCCCCTCCCACCTACTACAAGTCCCTCCAGATCCTCGAATGCCATGCCATCCCTCGCCTATCGTATCTGTCTCCCATCCCCCATGCAGATCCTATACGACTCTATTCCCTTCCTGTACCTCCTCTTCCACGAACGGATTCGGATCCTTTACACCTCCTCCCCACACACTTGTCTCTCCCATCCTCTCCCACCCCACCCCAATGCTGCGCCTGTACCATTGCATCCCACCAGCTCTCCATCTTCATACTCTCCATACCCTTGCCCAGGGTGGCTTCCGCCAACTCCCCCTCCCTGCTGATGTCGTCGTTCCTTCCATATACCCCTCCTACCAGATCTAATCCTCCTCTTCCTCTGCCTATTCCCCCCCTTTCTTCAAGGGATCCCTGTTTCTCACCATCCTTTCATCCTCCCCCCCTCCCCTCACACATTTTTCAAACTTCTTCCCCCCCCCCCCACTGGGCTTCCACACTTCACAGTACCCTCTACCCTCCCCTCTCCCTTTTTTTCTCCCACTGGTTTCTTCCCCCACCCCTCCTTCCCCCACTGCCTGTTCCCTACACTCAGTGGCAGGCCACATCCCATCTCATCAAGTGTGTTCAGTGTTTTCTGTGCCAAAGATCGTCACTAGTGTTTAGTGCAACAGTGTTTTCTTTGTTTCTATGCGTCAGTGTTATCTTCGGTAGACTCCTTCGTTTGAGTGTAAAACTGATTACCTTCGTTTGTGCGTACTGTGGAGCTTGTTTCTGAAACCAGTGCTTTCCGACAAACGCCTTCATCACTATCCTTGTGTGTGTCTCCTGTTTTTAACATTCATGTATTTCTTTTCTATGACTCCATGTTTGCTGTATGTTTTTTTTTTTTTTTTTGTTGGCCGAAGAGCGGCATATGTAAGCCGCTGCCGGCTCACCTTTGTATAAAGGGAAAATACAATAAAGAAAAAAAGCAGTGTGCCGTGAATATCAGTATTTCGGTAAAACATCAAATGGCCGATATCGCTGCGGCCGAAAAAAAACCCTGCAAGGACGGTACCAAGGACGAGTAAAGAGAATAGTTCATCGTGACAGAAGTGCAGTCCATCCGCAAATTTCTGGGATTTCAGTGCGAACCATTCAACGAAACATCATCGATATGGGCTTTCGGAGCCGAAGACCCACACGTGTATCCTTGATGACTGCACGACACAAAGCTTTACGCCTCGCATGGGCCCGTCAGCACCGACTTTGGGCTGTTGTTGACTGGAAACATGTTGCCTTGTCGGACGAATCTGGTTTCAAATTGTATCGAGCAGACTGAAGTGTACTAGTATGGAGACACCTCATGACTCCATGACCCTGCATGTCAGCAGGGGACTGTTAAAACTGGTGGACGGTCTGTAATGATGTGGAGCGTGTGCAGTTGAAGTGATATGGGACCCCTGATACGTCGAGATATGACACTGACAGGTGACAAATACATAAGCATCCTATCTGATCACCTGCCTCCATTCATGTCTATTGTGCATTCCAACTGACTTCGGCATATCCAGCGGGACAATGCGACACCCCGCACTTCCAGAATTGCTACAGAGGGGCTCCAGGAACACTCTTGTGAGTTTAAACACATTAGCTGGCCACTAGGCTCCCCAGACATGAACATTATTGAGCAGATCTGTGATGCGTTGCAGCGTGCTTTTCAGAAGAGATCTCCTCCCTTTCATACTCTTAAAGATTTATAGACAGCTCTGCAGGATTCTTGTTGTCAAATTCCTCCAGACACTAGTCGAGTCCATGCAACGTCGTGTTGCGGCAATTCTGTGTGCTCGCGGGGGCCTACACTATATTAGGCAGGTGTACTAATTTCTTTGGCTCTATTGAGAAAAGAATAAGAAATTTCGATGAATTATCTTTTAGCACGCCCTCCTATTTGTTTCTGTTACATTGCAATGAGCTGCTCGCTAGGAAACTAGAGCAGGCTATAACCACACATATTATTAAGTTTTCCAGTCAACAAAGGAAATAAGTTAGACATTATACACACAATGAATGTACAATATAGCGTATACTACACTGATTTTAGAAAATGAAGGAAACAAATAACGATACAACTCCATAAAAAACTCCGTGTCTTTTCCTTTTGGTATCGTGATGGCCTGTTGTAATATGCTGCAGCATGGGACTCTTAGCTGACTGGCGAAAGGTGAGAGACACAAGTGGAGTCACAATGTTCACAAAAATGTTGCTGCTGAAAGCCAAGTCTTGGCCGGTCACACGATGGGACGAAGGCCCTACTGGTCTAATGGAACAACGAGAAGGAGGCCCATGATTGGCTGATAACAAATATTTTGGTACCGGTGGAGAGAACTGGCAAGTGAGATTCCAGTGCTGACAGAACGTCTACGTTTTTTAGAGGAGAGCAAGAGAGCTCTTGCTCCAGGGACATCATCGTAAAGTCATCTCCTTCAGGAGACTTACAGAAGATATGTCTGCAGGGCTTGAGACAGTACGCTTTCTTCTAAGAGCCGCAAAGCAAGATATCTCCAACTCAGAAAACAACTCAGATGATAGGGCTAAACTAAGAAGTTCCACCGCTAGAGTAGTGGGCCATTGTGTTTTCATCGAGGTGAGTGCAGGTTCATTTGTCTTGCGTCATATTTCGTTCCACTAATCTTATTTTTACAGCCGGTTAGTTGTACCCACGATCACCTACGTAAGGATACTGGTGTTTCCAGAATGAGATTTTCACTCCGCAGCGGAGTGTGCGCTGATATGAAATTTCCTGTCAGATTAAAACTGTGTGCCAGACCGAGACTCGAACTCTGGACCTTCGCCTTTCGCCGCCACGTGCCCAAGCACGGCTCACGCCCCGTCCTCAGAGCTTCACTTCTGCCAGTAATTCGCTTCCTACCTTCCAAACTTTACAGAAGCTCTATTGTGAACCTTGCAGAACTAGATTGGGCACTTGCCCGCGAAAGGCAAAGGTCCCGATTTCGACTCTCGATCCGGCACACAGTTTTAATCTGTCAGGAAGTTTCAGTACTGGTGTTTGTTCATCCTTTCCCAGGACTTTTCTTTGGCTCATTAACATATTCAGTAATCATTGTTCATATTCGTGAAGAAAGTTTTTTGTATAATGTGCCTACACCTGTGGTGAGGTTATCATACATGTTTTAAAATTCTTGTTCCCTCGGTAGTTAATTGTATTCTTGATTCAATGGATAAAACATGTTTAATATCTTTTAGCAGTGCCTCGGGTCATTACACCGTTAGTTTCTTTTCGTAGTTTATTGAAACTCATTACCAATATGTCTACCTGAGATGCAGTACCCACGTTTCATGGTTACTAGCGCCGTTCCTGGTAACTTAATTAGACAAGCTGTTTTATGGCTCTGAGCACTATGGGACATAACATCTGTGGTCATCAGTCCCCTAGAACTTAGAACTACCTAAACCTAACTAACCTAAGGACATCACACACATCCATGCCCGAGGCAGGATTCGAACTTGCGACCGGACTGAGCGCCTAGAACCGCTAGACCACCGCGGCCGGCTAGCTGTTTTAGATTGTGCAACTTTGTTTTCTTTTTAATTCGCATGACATCACGGGGACCTGTCTATTACTATACGTCACCAGGGATAGAGTCCGTAGCGTCTCAGGGCTGTGCTAAATACTTACCCAACTCCTCACAATAGGACTTGGCGACTCCTCTCCAGGATAAATGTCCGAAAACCCGCGTTCTCCTGACTTACGCCGTCATTATTTTAGGTGCACACACAAGAATTTGTCGTTCCGTTTATTAATGCTTGACCAGTTGTAACAAAACTGGTAATCAAGAAGTATACAAAGTTAAGAAATTCTGCTACCTTGAAAGCAAAATAACTCATGACGAACGAAGCAAAGAGAACACAAAAAAAGAATTCTATTAGTATAAAGCAGATGCCTTACTTTGAGGAACAGATGTGTGATAATGTACATTTCGAGTACAGCTTGGCATTGAAGCGTGCACGCCTTTATATGGCTCCTGTGTAGAGCCTGTGTATCGGGAGAATGACTCATGCGTGCACAGTGACAGATGATCTGAAGCGGGTTCAGTCGAGTACGTAGTTCTAATTTTCATCTGCTAGAGGACAGTAGTGCACAGAGACATTCAAGAAACAGCTCAAGAGAATTTTTTTGTGAATTGTTCTGTTTATTTCTTGAACGACCTTTTTGGTCTATTACTGTTTGTACAGTTTTGTATATGCTTTTAGCAGTGTGAATGATGCATGAATGTGGTCTAAAGTAAATGTGTAGATCATTGTTCTACTGATGAACGCTGTACGATCTAATGTGAGACAGTTTTAACACAGTATAAATGCAGACGTCGGGGAATTTTGTATCATATGTTAAGTAATTTATGGTAAAAGGAATGCTAATTCCAGTGCAAACGAAAATAGTTAATAACGTGAAGTATAAACAAAATATCAGAATGTTAAATATTTGTTTCAGGAAAAAAGTACAGTTCGAAAGTTGTTGATTGGTTAGTCATGATAAGCGTGGACTAACGCTGCTTAGGCGTAGAATTTAACATCTGCTTTTCTATTGACCTTGAAGAAAACTGGCCGATCAGATCGGAGTATTCTTCACGGTCTTTTCTCTTAGAGATATAGATTGCTCACAGTAGTCTAAAGCAGTCGGAGCCCAGCCTCTCAATGATACGGTCGTGTGTAGTATGAGCTCCGAAGGAAGTTATAATTTGCCGGTTTTAGTTGTGCTACATGTTTCAGAAGTATTTTAAAGTGAAGGTATTCCGGCATGCTTTTAGAAAGTACAGATTTTTTTCAGTAATATTGTGTATGAGAAAAGACAGTACTTCTGCGTGGCATATTGAGCAGATAATTGACTAAAAACTTGAGTGCAAAAAATGGTTCAAATGGCTCTGAGCACTATGGGACTCAACTGCTGTCGTCATCAGTCCCCTAGAACTTAGAACTACTTAAACCTAACTAACCTAAGGACATCACATACATCCATGCCCGAGGCAGGATTCGAACCTGCGACCGTAGCAGCAGCGCGGCTCCGGACTGGAGCGACTTGAGTGCATTAGACACCGATAAACTTAATAGCAAGGCGAGAATTTTCATTCAAGAACGATCCGTGCTTAGTAGCTCTTCAGGTTTCGGGAAATATGTCACCATAAACTTGCTAACATGAATGAAGGAGTTTGTGAGTGACTGTGTTAAGATTAGAATGGGCTTGGCAGTGAACGTGTATATTATCAAGGTTCAGAATATATCGGCGTTTTGCCATTATTTCCACCTTTCATTCAAAATTAAGAACTTTGCCCGATTTTAGGAATAGTTACATTGTATGCCGCCCGGTGCGATTTGCAGTACAGTAGGTTTCTGCTCGGCTTCTCTACCGGCGATCACCTGCAAGGTGTTCACAGGCAGGTCCAGGTAATGGACGAAAGTAACCGTGCCACCGCAGCATGATAGTGAAACATGGACTGAGGGTTGGCTCTGAGCACTATGCGACTTAACTTCTGAGGTCATCAGTCGCCTAGAACTTAGAACTAATTAAACCTAACTAACCTAAGGACATCACACACATCCATGCCCGAGGCAGGATTCGAACCTGCAACCGTAGCGGTCACTCGGTTCCAGACTGTAGCGCCCAGAACCGCACGGCCACTTCGGCCGGCTAGGACTGAGGGAAAACAGGAATAGAACAGAATCGAATCCTTTGAGACGTGATGGTACAGAAAATGTTGAAAATTATGTTGACTGATAACGTAAGAGCTTAGGTGCTCCACAGAATCAGCAAAGAAAGAAAAATTGGGAAAATACCGAGAAGGAGGGATAGTATTACAGGATACGTGTTATCGGTGAATACTTTCCATGGTGCCAGAGGAAGCTGTACAGGGTAAGAACTACAGAAGAAGGCACAGATTGGAGTACACGCAACAAAGAATTGAGGACGTACGGTACAGGTGCTACTTTGAGAAGAAGAGGTTGCTACAGAAGAAAAATTCGTGGTGGACCGCATCTCTACCGACAACACTGACGAATCTTTACTGAGTGTTAGTCTTCTGTTCCTGAATCCAATGATTTCCAACAGATTTTCGTGTATTAATTGTGGTACTTCTTTTATTCCTTGTTTGTCTGTAACTATAACAATGTATCGTACAGTGTTAAGATAACGGTCTTGCCACAGTGGTAACAACGGTTCCCGTCACATCACCGACGTTGAGCGCAGTCGGGCCTGGCTAACATTTGGATGGGCCACCGTCCGGGTCTCTCGAGTGCTGTTGGCAAGCAGGCTGCACTCAGCCCTTGCGAGGCCAATTGAGGAGCTACCTGACTGAGAAGTAGCGAAACCGGTCACGAAAACTGACATATCCGTATTTAGGTGAAAAAGCGCCTGATGCCGCGACTCCTAAGTAATTCACGCAACCGTCCGTCGCGTTTGTGTTGTGGTTTCGTGCCAAAATTGCGTAGTGCGTCATCTAGTATTACTCTGTAGGGATCTTGCACTATCGCGTGGTGTGTTACCAGAAACACGTTTTCCCTCTGTGAGCCAGAGTCCATGCTGGTAAATTTCGAGTTGAAACAACGAGGTCTGACGAAACAGCAATCTTGACCGCCTTCCGTCAGGTAATGATGTTTCTATCATAAATTGTGACGGACGATGTAGATTTGCAGTTACAACACGCTGTTGCACAAACACTATCTGACTAAAAGTATCCGACATCCCCGCGTAACGCAGAAATAACCACTAAGCGTCACGAAAGTTGGAGCCACCAATATGAAAGCCGGCAGTGAGTGCTGCTTTTTTCAGTAGCGATCAGTAACAGAAAAAGGGGTCAGACAGAAGAGATCCGTCACAACGTGGACGAGTCACAAGATGTCACCTCAGGAGCAAAACCATCACGGACATTTTGAACCCTTCTGAAGTTTGCCTAGTCGATTGTTGTGATGCGATTGTGAAGTGCAAACGCGAAGCAACAACCGCATCTAAACCAAGAGTATAGAGACGTCAGGTACAGATGAGATGGGACCGTCGAGCACTCCGGAAAGTAACTGTAAAAAATTGCATTGAATCAGCGGAAGGAATCGCTCGAGACTTTCAGAGTGTTACCAGTAGTCTAAGTAGTATGATGACTGTGCCTAGGAAGTTAAAATGATTCGGGTACTCAAAAGCCACACATATCTGTAGTAAATGATAAGCGACGCTTGAGACGCTGTTCAAAAGCGGTACCATTGGATTGTGGATGACTCGAAACGAGTGATTTGGATTGAAGACTCAAGCAACGTTATCTGCGACCATGTGTAGTTCCTACAATGAAGTATAGTTCAAATGGTTCAATTGGCTCTGACCACTATGGGACTTAACATCTGAGGCCACCAGTCCCCTAGAACTTAGAACTACTTAAACCTAACTAACCTAAGGACATCATACACATCCATGCCCGAGGCAGGATTCGAACCTGCGACCGTAGCGGTCGAGCGGTTCCAGACTGAAGCCCCTAGAACCGCTCGGCCACACCAGCCGGCGAAGTAAAGTGATGAAGGTGTTACAGTATGGAGATGTCTTCCGTTGTTAGGATTTGGGCCACTTCATTGAGCTGAAGAAGGCACTAAGTGCAGATGGATACGAACACATTTCACTGCACTGTATGCGCGTACAGTACAAGAACAGATCTGGGACGATTATTTTTGATATGACAATGCAGCCTCCCATAAATTAGCATCTCGAAGGCAGTGTTTCTGAACAACATTCCTGAAATGAACTGGCCTGCCCAAAGTCTGGATCTGATTACAATTAAACACCTTTTGATGAGAGAACATCAGCTTCGCTCCAGACATTTAGGCATCTCATTAAAACGGCCGTCAGTATAGTTGAAGCCGTCATAGAGGCACTCCATATTAATGTCCTCTTACAGGTGTCGAGATGTTTTTGATCAGACAGTGTTCATGAGTGAGGTTATTGCATGGTCCATGTCACGCACATTCACTTTTGCATCTTGCGAATTACATTATATTTAAGACATATTTACACTGAATAAATTCTCGTGCCGTGACTTTGTTCATATTAAGACGAAATCCTATTTTTTTCGTGATGACATCGCAACGACACGGGTTAGTAGCCGGCAGTATCCATTTAGGACAAACACAGCCGCGAAGACCAAGGGTAAATAAACTCACTCTATCTTGAGTAAAGATATGAGGAATGTTTTTATTGTGATATTTGTGGTTTTGCGGTGTAAGACATTTTGTGTATTTTGCCTTTCAATGGAAACCCATTCTAAACACATAAATCGTGTTATCTTTCGAGTAGCCTACATTAAATGCGAGCATTAGAACGTCTTTCTAGCAAAATTCGGCTCTTCATTTCACTAAATTCCTTTTATCCGAAGTTACAACAAAGGGGCTTTTTATTCTTGCTGAACAGTGTAGTATTGCTGGTAACTCTTTACTTATTATTTCACCATACTAAGAAACGCACTTTCTTTATATCGCCATGCTTTACCCTGCCGTCTTTCGTAGTATCTGTCACGTAAGTCGCTGAGTCAGATTCTGCCGAAGCATGCATTTTGGAGCAACGATATAGCAAAATCGGTCGCTCCAATATAATTTTCATTATTTTTGCTGGGCTTTCAACTGCTAAAAAGAAATCTGTTTATTAAAATATCGATCTATTTATCATTATATCGCCGTAACATTTTTACTCCCATGCGATATGTTGTATAGAAAAGAAACACTGATACATTTTTTAATGTCCATGCCCGCATTATTTGAAGCACTTATTTCAATAGTGGTACAAGTCCACTTTTGTTCATTCTGAGATACAGAGTCCTAAAGTTAAATTAGCGCTGAAAAATCTGCAGTTGAGATACCAGGAATATTCAAGCAAATGGCTTCTTGCAAGAGATGAACCTTTCTTTCTGTTTGTTTGGACCATTAATGTCAGAAGCATTATAGACAGAAAAGTGGAGGTAATGGACTTGTACCACTATTGACATAAGCCCTTCCTATGGAGCCAACAGAATATTTTAAAACAATCAAATACATACTGCTGAAAAGGGGCCCTTCAGTGTATCGGTGTTATGACGACCGCTTGATCTTAAAACGCTCTTCGTACAATATCTTACTCTTCTCTCCATGTGAAATAAATGCAGATTATTTCCGCATCAAAAGTAAACGAGGAAATAAAGGAAATAGACGTTTTAGGTGACGTATCTGTACCAGCAGAAACAGAAGGCATTTCTCGTATAAGGTGCAGTATGGCCAATCGGCCCATTTCTATTGTAAATGTAAATCTGTTACACTGACGAGAGCGTCTAGAGAATATAGTATCGATAAGTTCGTTACCGGCCAATCCACCGCGTACCATTGTATGACCTTCTTGGAGTAAGCCACATGTGGATCTACCGTACCGTATTACGGTCTGCAGAATGGCCGTATTTTGTGGTCCGTTTAGAACTGTCGCACTTTTATGGTGCGGACTGCGCAGAATCGATTGGTCGGCTGGAGGCCGACTATAAAACGTAAGGAAGCCGCCGTCTCCAGGACCACGAGCGCAGTAAACGGAAATCACAGGGAGGCTGCGCGAATCCGGGTACAGGTCTACAGTGTGTGATACTGTGGCTCAGCGCGGGAGGTGGCGTTCAGCTGACCTCCATGAGAGGCAGAGGGGCCGCTACAAGGGCGAAGTAGTGCACTCACGACGTTCTGAGCATCGCGTGCCAGTTGTACTCCGAAACACGGCACGACACTATTCTAAAGCTCCACTCTCTGCGACAAATGTCAGATACTTCATCCTTACAACATCTCTGTACAGTAAGTCTACTAACAGTGTAGTAACTGCACGCGCACACGGGCCGAAATAGAAACTGTTAGACCTTCAAGCACTAGTCCTATATCAATGGTACTTTGTGCTGATTTTCATCATATAAAGGCTAAAAAACATGTGCACTATGTGCAAGCCAAGACTTTAAGTTATCTGTTTAGTTGGTAATTCTATGCTGAAACTGTGTGTAGCCGACTTCCTCGTTAACAACCTGAAAACTGTTGTTTTAGTTTTGGCCTTTAGTCCAGGGAGTGGCTTGATGCAGCTCTCCATGCTGCTTTATCCTGTGCAAGCCTCTTCGTCTCCGAGTAAATATTGCAGCCTACATCCTTCTGAATCTGCTTACTGTATTCATCTCATGGTCTCCCTCTACGATTTTTACCCTCCACGCTACCCTCCAATGCTGAATTAATGCTCCCTTTATGCCGTAGAAGCGTCCTACCAACCGACCCCCTCTTCTAGTCAAATTGTGCCAAAAATTCCTCTTTTCCTCAATTCTATTCAGTACCTACTCATTAGTTACGTGATATACCCATTTAATCTTCAGCACTCTTCTATAGCTCACATTTAGAAAGCTTCTATTCTCTTCTTATCTAAACTATTTATCGTCCACATTTCACTTGCATACATGACTACACTCCGCACAAATACTGTCAGAAAAACTTCCTGACACTTAAACCTATACTCGATGATAATAAACTTCTCTTCTTCAGAAAAGCTTTCCTTGCTATTGCCTGTCTACATTTTATATCCTCTCTACTTCGACCATCGTGAGTTACTTTTCTGCCCAAATATCAAATCTCATTTACTACTTTAGTGTCTCGTTTCCTAATCTAATCTGAAACCTACATGACTAATAAATTTCCGATTACAGATTCAGATACAGAATCGCGCGTAACTAGCCTACTTTTGAGCATCAAATTATTTATGTAAATTAAATTTCTCAGAGTGTGACTTTTATTAATCTGAAGTGCATCTAACTGTGTGTAAATTACACTGAAGGTGCAAAGAAATTGGTACACCTGCCTAATATCGTGTAGGGTCCCCGCCAGCACGCAGAAGGGCCGCAACACGACGTGGCAGGGACTGAAGTATTTTCGGAGTAAACTGACACCATGAATCCTTGAGGGCTGTCCACAAATCCGTAAGAGTGCGAGGGGGTGGAGGTCTCTTCTGAATAGCACGTTGCAAGCCATTCCAGTTATTCTCAATAATGTTCAAGTCTCGGGAGTTTGGTGGCCAGCGAAAGTGTTTAAACTCAGAAAAGTGCATCTGGAGACGCTATGTAGCAATTCTGGTAGTGTGAGGTGTCGCATTGTCGTGCTGAAATTGCCCAACTCCTACAAAATGCGTAATGGACGTGAATGGATGTAGGTGATGAGACACAATGCTTACGTACGTGTCGCCTGTAGGAGTCGTATCTAGACGTGTCAGGGGTCCCATATCACACCAACTCCCCTCGCCTCACAGCATTACAGAGCCTTCTCCAGTTTCAACAGTCCTCTGCTGATACGCAGGGTCAATGGATTCAAGAGGTTGTCTCCATACCCGTAAACGCCCATCCGCTAGACACAATCTGAAATGAGAGTCGTCCGAACACACATGTTTCCAGTCATCAACAGTCCAATGTCGATTTTGACAGGCTCAGGGTAGGCGTAAAGCCTTGTGTCGTTCAGTCATCAAGGGTACACAAGTGGGCCTGCGACTCCTAAAGCTCATATCGATGATGTTTCGTGGAATGATTCGCACTCTGACACTTGTTGATGGCCCAGCATTGAAATCTGCAAAAATTTGCGGAAGGACTGCACTTCTGTAACGTTGAACGATTCTGTTTACTCGTCGTTGGTACCGTTCTTGTAGGATCTTTTTCCGGCCGCTACGATTTCGGAGATTTGATGTTTTACTTGATTCTTGATATTCACGGTACAGGCGTGAAACGTGCGTACTAGAAAATCACCACTTTATCGCTATCTCGGAGATGCTATGTCCCATCATTCATGCACCGACTATGACTCCACGTTCAAACTCTCTCTAGATCTCGATAACCTGCCACTGTAGCAGCAGTAACCGATCTAACAACTGCGCCAGACACTTATTACCTTATATAGGCGTTGCTGACCGAGGAGTCGTATTCTGCATGTTTACATATCTGTATTTTAATACGGATGCCTATACCAGTTTCCATGGCACTTTCGTCTATATTGGACAAAAGTATGATTCACAAAGATACTTAGAATGACTAACTGTTACATTGTTTAACTATGTCCTATTACAAAAACGTATATGTTGATTTTACATGAAATTTCCCTAACTGGAGACTTTTCCTAATATTCTGTAAAAAATGTTCATTTATGTTCTACAAAAATTCTTACCTTGTAATGGAGTGCTTGACTCAGCTCTGGCTGCACTACAAATGGTGATCTGAAATAAATCACTGCTTGGCAGTTTGGCTTCTTATCGTTATTTTAATTTAAGTTGCTGTTTTAGCAAAATTATTAATTATTGTTCACACAGAAGTGCAAGGCGTGACAATGCAAATTTTACTGGGCATGTTTCGTTGAACAGTAGGGCTATGATTTGTGAAATATTTGTAAATGACAAAAGAAAGTGTTTTGAAATTCAATCCTTTTAATCACACAAAAGGAAATTTGATCTAATATGAATAACTGGCATTTTGAAACTTCCTGGCAGATTGAAACTGTGTGCCCGACCGAGATTCGAACTCCGGACCTTTGCCTTTCGCGGGCAAGTGCTCTACCGAAGCACGACTCACGCCCGGTACTCACAGCTTTACTTCTGCCAGTATCTCGTCTCCTACCTTCCAAACTTGCCCGCGAAAGGCAAAGGTCCCGAGTTCGAGTCTCGGTCGGGCACACAGTTTTAATCTGCCAGGAAGTTTCATATCAGCGCACACTCCACTGCAGAGTGAAAATCTCATTCTGGAATTGGCATTTTCTCTCTCCACATTGTAACATTCGATGATGTCTGCTTCTTCAAAATATTTCTACTACAAAAATTTGTTTTCTTGACGTCCTTTTACAGTATCATGTAGCTAGTCTAAATGGAGAAGGGCTAATTAGAATTCTGAACACAAAATTGATAGTTCTCCTTCATTACTAGCACGTAGTAATCATTGGGCACAATGAAATCCCTGCAGAAAAATAAATTCTCAACTAGAGGTTGCAGCTAACAACCTCAAAGTAAGTTACCTTTTTTTGAAGTGCTTTCTCTTTATACAGGCATCTTAAAATTCGCCCTTCACCCTCAGCTTACACATCATGGAGCGTCTCAAATAGAAATATCTGTGCGCTACCTCTGCTATCCAAGCTGCGCATTCCGCCAGGATCCAACACACTCTCTCCACGACGCCATAACAACTAGCCTACCGCGTAAGGCTACGACTTTACTAGACTGTTACATACTACATTGCCCGCGCTTTTCGTAATAATGCAACCTCTGGAAACCAGAGACTGGCATCGTTCACGAGTTCGTCATGCAGAGATATCTGAAGTGACACGATTCCGAATAAACAGAAAATCTGAAGTATATTTGCATTCAGAGATTCACCGAGTGGTAATATATCAAAGTAACTGAGATTTAGTACTATTTCGTTTAAAATATAAACCTTCCCTCTATTGTATTTAATGATACTTAAAAGCAAATAGTATTACAATGGCTTTTTGAGGAATTTCTTGCTTCACCCGAAATAATATGTGATGTTAGTTCATGAAGATTGTTGATTGGAGGTTCCTCAGGCATAGTACGTTGGTGGCAAGTTAATAGACCTGACAGTCCAATCAAGGATTCGTGCGTTACTCAAATCGTTTGTGATGGGAACTACAGTCAGGGATCTTGCATTATCATTATGGAATATGTCATTTGGTAGCTCGTCATGAAGGTTGTGACAGAAGCTTTTACCAGTGTTGACGCATACTGGCGAGTATTCACCCTCCCTTCAACAATTACCATATCAGTCATGTGGTCATACGCAATAGCTCGCCACATCAGGGTACCTGGAGGTAGTGAGGTATTGGTCTAGAGCAGTGGTTCGCCTACTTCGTGGCACAGTCTCTAGGAGCGTCGCGGTCATTCAGTAAGGAGGTCGCCGTGGCTTCGTAAAAATAATAATTTTCTGTATCTGCTTTATGAGTATCGGAACAACACGTACGCTTGTAGTGATATTTAGCTGGCCGGCAAGTAAAAATCTGTGGCGACTTGGCGGATTTCGTTAGATTTCAAGCGAATCATGCTACGTCACTAATTTGATTTTATTCAGTAACAATCAACTTTAAAAGCGAACATTTTAGGTTAGGCTTTACCGTGACTGGTATTGATATAAAATGAAACAACAAGTTTACTGTCACCAGTCACTGTTTATTTATCTCCATGACTCTCTTCAAAGGTTTAAACCTCCATCATCAGATGGATTTAGATTTGTTAATATGACATTTGTGTGTGTGTTGTGTTACGATTTTTTTTGGAGGAACTTGTGGCACTGTCTAGTGGAGAAACAAAACACTATATCAGAACATGGTTTTGGGTTTATATTGACAAAAAATTAAACGTGCATCTAACGGTAACCATAAAAAAGTAAAATAAAGTACCTCCAGGGGTCAGAGGTTCCTTTCACTACGTAACACATCATGTGTATACTGTCATATTTTGTAAACTAATATGGCGTCGGAACCTATTGCGTCCACGGATCGTATAGCAGAAGAGAAAACATTATCAAAGTACAAAGAATATACATCCTGACAACATTATTAAAGAATAAATTTATTAAGGGATTTGGAGGTGTTGTTTGAGGTGATGAATACATTCGTTGGAATAAATACTTCAGGTGGTATATAGGCCTAAATCCGATTTTCACAAGTTAAAATAGCTTAAACTCATTTATACAATCCGGTGAAGTGTTACAAACTTTAAGTACAATAATCATATTACACACAAATAACAATTTTGGTGAGGATTCATAGATAGATATGAAAGGCTGAAGGAAGAGGGGGAGGAAGAGAAAGACAAAGTGAGAGAGAGGGTGGAAAGAGTGATTGTATGAGAGCAAACTTTACAATGGGAAAGGGGTAGAAACGTCCCCTTAGAAAAGTTATAAATGACTGTGCTTAAATTGACACACAATATTTTTAGCGCAACGCAATCTGACTTGCAGAAATCCCTACAAAAGAATGGCCCTGACTAACAACAACCTATACCTTTCATAAATCACTTACCTCACAAAAATCTTCGTTACTCAAACTACTGCAATACAGCGTGCGCCAATACTGTCAGTTGAATAAAAGATTCTTACTACTGAAGGCACTAACTAATGATAGTCATAGTTAGCAAATGAAAGATTTTGATAGAAAACAAACAATGTATTTACCTTAATAATGTTCAGAAGTCATAATATATATATCAGTTCATGATATCCAGTATTACAAATTTATTCTTTCTGGCGGGCACATGTCCAGATCATCCGCTCTCAAAACTCCGCCATCTCTCTCCCCACGTCCACCACAGCTGGCGGCTCACCTCCAACTGCCCAACACTATAATAGCGACTATTCCAACAATGCCACCCAGCCACAGACTGCACACAGCACAGCCAGTGATTTTCATACAGAGCGCTACGTGGCGTTACCAATATAAAAACCTAAACACCCTACTTACAGGGTCTCAAGATTATATCTGTTACATGTAATAACTGCCTAATGGTTGTGGTAATACATTGGTTAATGCTTAAAAATATGCAGATGGATGTGCAATTTGTGCCAGTAGTTGATGTACATATAGTTTCAAGTTGACAAGGGGTACAAGCTGTTGGTGTGATGATATATCTGTAAATGAGATCAGTCTTTTGTACACTAGGGGCTGTCGTGGTAACATAACTAAATATTATGGTAATCATTAGGGTGTTTGTGTGTGGGCGTGCGTGTATGTGTGTGTGTGTGTGTGTGTGTGTGTGTACTTTGCAATTTTTAATGACGTAGGAACTTGCTCAAAACACCTGATACTATTGTAAATATTGTAATTTTCGTCATTTAAGATGGATTCAGGTTGTTTTATTTGGTGTTCGTGTATTTGGAGTGTTTCAAGGATGTCTAGTTTTCTGACTTTTGGATGGATGTGTGGGATGCAGATACTTGTGTTGTTAACTTGGTGTTTTGTTTCAGGCAGGTGGGTGTCTATTGCTGATGTATGGTATTTTTTAGTGCTGCCATGTGTTCTTTGAATCTAATCTCAAATGATCTGCCTGTCTGGCCTATGTAGAAGCAGTCACTATCCAAACATTCAATTTTGTGCACACCTGTGTGATAACCTTTACCACAGACAACAAGATTGGACAGAAGTTACCCCACAACATTAGCCGCAAAGCGCACTTCATCACACAGGAACGTCCAACCTCGTGTTGGGCTCAGTGTAGCGACATAGAAAGGTGGAAGGAAGAGATGGACAAACAGAGATGAGGAAGGAGGAGATGAACAAGTAGGGGAGACGAGGAGCAGATGGGCAGAGTGAGGGCTAGGGGGAAAAGAGCACAGAAAAGAAAGAGGAGAAGTTGGGTAGAGAAAGGAAACAGGAGGAGATGAACAGAGAAACGGGAGGAAGAGGTGGGCAAGGGGAAGGTGGAGATGCACAGAGAAAGAGGAAGGGGAAATGGACAGAGGGAAAGGTGGAAATTGACAGACGGATAGGAGGAGATGGACATATGAAAGAAAGAGGAGCAGATAGACAGGGAGATGGGGATGGGGGAAATGAACAGAGAAATGGGGAAGAGGGGTAAGACAGAGAGAGAGGCAAGAAGAGATGGAATAAGGGGCGAGAGTAGTAAGAGGACAGATGGGGACAGAACAGGTGCACGCATGGGGGAGGAACAGAAGGATACAGAGGCGAAGAAGGAGGTGGACAGACAGAGGGTTAGTAGCAGGTGGTCAGAGGGGTAGATGGCGATGGAAAGTGTAGACACATGCATTAAGTGTAAAGATATGACCGGTGAAGATGCAATCAACCTACGCACTGAGAGAGAGGATATTTTGCTTTAATGTTTGAATACATACAGAATGTATGCTTGCCTAAGATACCAGTTCCGGCAGTTCCGGACTTCTATTACTATTGCCAACTGGATGTTCCAGTTTTCTCTGTGCATAACATGAAAACTAATTCTGCATTCCCACCACAGGGGGCAAGATAATAAAAACCTAATGATATTGATATCTATTCAATAATTTTGTTTTATCTAGTGTTAAAGAACTCTGGCTGTTTTGTGATGACTGCTCAGGACAAAATAAAAAATAATACTCTCATCAGGTGTTTAACGGTTATAAAAGCAACGAAGCGGTTTTTGAGCAACAGACTTCTATCAGAGGACACTCCTTTTTGACACAAAGTAGAGACTTTGCAGTAGAGAAGGGAAGACTGAGGCGTGTGGACAGACTCTCCGCAGAGAAGGACACATAGTTATCTCTAGTGCTAAAGGAAATCTTACTGTTACTGTCGTTGAAAATAAGTCGTTTATGATTACAGCAATTGGTTGCCACATTAGTACAAAAGAAATTCAATTTTCATACAGGCTTTTGTTGAGGAGAGCTCTAGAGATGAAACGGTATCGTTCACTGTTTCAACTTTTATGATATTCTGCTTTTCCGCAGAACAGATGGGAATACCAGTAGTTGTGGCAAAACCGTTCGTAGCGGGTGTAATGCATCATTCTTTCATTCTTGACCCTAAGTATCCGAACAGCCCAGAACATCCAACCAGCCAGCTGTATCCAATTGCTATGTGCCCAAATAATGCAAACAAAATTAAATATACGCACGATGCTCAAGTAAACTCCTGAAGATGATGAATCTAAAGCATTTCATGAAAATTTTGTAGCTTGAGAAATAAAGATAAACGAGCAAAATTGCATTTTCTGTTTGGAATTTTTTTCTGTATGATTCTTTCGCCTGATCATTTATTGTTCCACGTATTCTGAATGAGTTTTTCAATACGCAAAACACACATGATATACTTGTACATCAAAATTTTATTACAGAAGAATACCAATTGAAGTTAACTTGAAAAATAGCGTAAGACCTGCTTTCGTAAAACAAAATTCGAACAGGAAGAGGGTTCAAGGACATGTTTTTAATGACAATTTTGTGTAGGGGAAATCCGATAGAGATGGGCCACTTAATGACATGGACCAGCGGCGTACGTATTTCAGAAAAGCCTTGCTAAAGTGCAGCCCTCGCTATTATCAAGGACAATCTCTTACCAAAAACCTTAGTGCAAAAGTTTTGTTGCCATTTTTATGATAGTTCTGTTGATAAATCACGTTATAATTTTAGTATTAACGCCTAATTTGGAGAATATTGATGCATTTTTTGTACGACGAGCTTGATAACCGTGTAGGCATGAAACTAACCTAAAATGGCCATCGACTTCGCTACCTGCAGACAGACGTGGGGGCTGTCCATCTCTCGCAGACAATGGGGAAAGATGCTCCATCTGTTTAAACGTGGGAGACATGGACCATAATTAAATTTAGCTTCAAAGAATGTCGAATAATCCTGCTGAAGATGGTCGCATTCTCAGACTATGATTATTCGTCGGAAGATATGTCAGTTTCAATAAATGGAAGAGCGGAATCTCACACGCAGGCCATCCGAACACTCCAAAACTCATGAAAAGACACACCGTCGTGAAGGACGTCAAAAGAGCAGAGCTATCTGCACAAAGCAGATTCCGTCACTGACACAACTTCGGACACCATTCCTGCTAAACCTAAAACCTCCAAGACTACGACTAAAACAAGCTGCTCCTAAGCCAACACAGACAAAACTTTTGGAAGATATATTAACTATTACTTCTTTTGATAAAAGCAAGAATTTAAAGAGGAAGGCACCAACTGTACCCAAGGTATTAAACTCTGCTGAAAATATTCTATGTCTGCATCTATATATACACTTTGCAAACCACCGTGAGTACATGGAAGAGGCTATGTCCAATTGTACCAGTTATTAGGGTTTCTTCCCGTTCCATTCATGTGTGGAGCACAGGATGATTGATTCTTTGAATGCTTGTGTGCGTGCAACAATTATTCAAATCTTATCCTCACTTTTCCTATGTGAGCAATACATAAGGCTCATTTAAAACCAGTTCTTGATGATTTGTTACTAGACTTTCTCGCGATAGTTTACGCCTATCTTCAAAAGTTTGCCAGTTCATTTCATTCAGTATCTCTGCGACACTCTCCCAGAGATCAAACAAACCTGTGACCATTCGTGCTTCTCTGCGTACGTTAAAAATCCTCTATTAGTCCTATTTGGTATGGGTCCCGCACACTTGAGCAATATTCTAGAAACGGTCGCACGAGTGACTTGTAAGCAATCTCCTTTGTAGACTGACTGTACTTCCTCTGTATTCTACCAATAAATCTAAGTCTACCACTTGCTTTACCCACAACTGAGGTTATGTTATTATTCCAGTTCATATACGTATATATATTGAAACTGTAAAGAAGTAGATGAGTAAGAAAAGAAAGGGAGGGAACGGAAAAAAATGCACAAAAAGATCATCACAGGAGAATACTGGTAAAGGGAAATACATACTGAAGGAACTATAAAAGAAAATACTGAAAATTGCTCACTGTGTTGATAAGAAGCAGAAATTATGGAAGGTTATAAAAACGACTTTGATGAGTTGGATGAAGATGACTATGTTAGGCGTGGTGAAATCTATCACGAAACAAATGGAAGTGACGACTGGATTCAATGTGTTTCTCTTTCACCGTGGCCATATTTTTATATGGTCCGTCTCTTTCATCGTACTGGTCCATCTTAGCTAGACACCTATGGATGAGATTGACCACTCTTGTGCATTTTCATTTTATGATATCTCTTACATTTCAAGTGAAAGTACGTCAATAATATGTTGTATTTATAATTAAATGACACTCAATACGAACATATTGCCAGAACTTAAAAAGTTGAGAACTAGTCAAATTTTATGCCGAAGAAAGGAAGTGGTCCAACTCTCCCTTACATACCCTAATTTACTTGTACATGTAATATCGTAGAATAATTTAGTGCAATATTCGCTTCAGCGAGAAGATCAACAGATTTTTGTTGCTTCTGAAAATGTACCTTAGGGGAGTTAAGTGGTTCTGCAAATTCATGGTTCATGTATCACCCGCAAGCCACCTTACAGTGTATGGCGGAAGGTACTTTGCGGGCCACTGTGGCTGACACCCAGTCGCGAATGGTTCGCTGAAGAACGATTGCTAGTAAGCTTTGGTGTCTTCTCCAGTCTCTCTTATTTTATCCTCATGGCCTTTTCGCGAGATATACGCAGGAGGAAGAAATACACTCCTGGAAATGGAAAAAAGAACACATTGACACCGGTGTGTCAGACCCACCATACTTGCTCCGGACACTGCGAGAGGGCTGTACAAGCAATAATCACACGCACGGCACAGCGGACACACCAGGAACCGCGGTGTTGGCCGTCGAATGGCGCTAGCTGCGCAGCATTTGTGCACCGCCGCCGTCAGTGTCAGCCAGTTTGCCGTGGCATACGGAGCTCCATCGCAGTCTTTAACACTGGTAGCATGCCGCGACAGCATGGACGTGAACCGTATGTGCAGTTGACGGAATCTGAGCGAGGGCGTATAGTGGGCATGCGGGAGGCCGGGTGGACGTACCGCCGAATTGCTCAACACGTGGGGCGTGAGGTCTCCACAGTACATCGATGTTGTCGCCAGTAGTCGGCGGAAGGTGGACGTGCCCGTCGACCTGGGACCGGACCGCAGCGACGCACGGATGCACGCCAAGACCGTAGGATCCTACGCAGTGCCGTAGGGGACCGCACCGCCACTTCCCAGCAAATTAGGGACACTGTTGCTCCTGGGGTATCGACGAGGACCATTCGCAACCGTCTCCATGAAGCTGGGCTACGGTCCCGCACACCGTTAGGCCGTCTTCCGCTCACGCCCCAACATCGTGCAGCCCGCCTCCAGTGGTGTCGCGACAGGCGTGAATGGAGGGACGAATGGAGACGTGTCGTCTTCAGCGATGAGAGTCGCTTCTGCCTTGGTGCCAATGATGGTCGTATGCGTGTTTGGCGCCGTGCAGGTGAGCGCCACAATCAGGACTGCATACGACCGAGGCACACAGGGCCAACACCCGGCATCATGGTGTGGGGAGCGATCTCCTACACTGGCCGTACACCACTGGTGATCGTCGAGGGGACACTGAATAGTGCACGGTACATCCAAACCGTCATCGAACCCATCGTTCTACCATTCCTAGACCGGCAAGGGAACTTGCTGTTCCAACAGGACAATGCACGTCCGCATGTATCCTGTGCCACCCAACGTGCTCTAGAAGGTGTAAGTCAACTACCCTGGCCAGCAAGATCTCCGGATCTGTCCCCCACTGAGCATGTTTGGGACTGGATGAAGCGTCGTCTCACGCCGTCTGCACGTCCAGCACGAACGCTGGTCCAACTGAGGCGCCAGGTGGAAATGGCATGGCACGCCGTTCCACAGGACTACATCCAGCATCTCTACGATCGTCTCCATGGGAGAATAGCAGCCTGCATTGCTGCGAAAGGTGGATATACACTGTACTAGTGCCGACATTGTGCATGCTCTGTTGCCTGTGTCTATGTGCCTGTGGTTCTGTCAGTGTGATCATGTGATGTATCTGACCCCAGGAATGTGTTAATAAAGTTTCCCCTTCCTGGGACAATGAATTCACGGTGTTCTTATTTCAATTTCCAGGAGTGTATATTGTTTGAGTCTTCTAGGAACGAACGGTCTCAGGAATGTAGCAGCAGACCACATCATGATGCGCAACGCCTGCCTTGAAGCGACTGGCACTATGATTTACCTAGGGTCTCCATGACGCTTTCTGTCTTACTAAAAGAACCTCAAACGAAACATACTGCTCTTATTTGAATCTTCTCTGGTTCCTCTATCAATGCAATCTGGTACAGATCCCAGATAGACGAGCAGTATTCAAGCATTCATCGAATGAGCAATCGAATGTGGTACAGATCCCAGATAGACGAGTAGTATTCAAGCATTCATCGAATGAGTGTTTTGTAAGCTATTTTCTTTGAGGGTGGCCTACACTTTCTGAGGATTCTTCCAACGAATCTCAGACTTGCAGCCTTCCTTGCGGTTAATGTTATAAAGTCGTCTCACTTTAAATCAATCCGCATGTATACTCATAAATATTTAATTGATTTTTTTGCTTCCAGTGATTGTTCTGTAATCGTGTAATCACACAATAATAGGACTTTCTGTGTATCTGTGTGCAGTCGTTTACATTTGTTGATAATGACGGCCATCAGTACCTAGCGTCCATTGTCTGCAGGTCTTGCTGCATTTCTCTGCAGTTTTCTAGCGTTTCAGCTTATATGTAGCAAAAGCATCACCCATGAAAATCCTCAAGGAACCTTCGACGTTATGCACTACCTCTACCAACTCTATCACTATTACCACTAGTATATCTTCCTATGTCTTCATCCGCCGTGCCGGCCAGTGTGGCCACGCGGTTAAAGGCGCTTCAGTCTGGAACCGCGCGACCGGTACGGTCGCAGGTTCGAATCCTGCCTCGGGCATGGATGTGTGTGATGTCCTTAGGTTAGTTAGGTTTAAGTAGTTCTAAGTTCTAGGGGACTGATGACCTCAGATGTTAAGAGCCATTTGAACCATTTTGAACCATCCGCCGCTTTTATTTTCACTACTGTTGTGATGCACAATCGTCAAGCTGCCTGCACAACGATATTAAACTAATCAATGTTAGCTATTTAAAATCTTATGCATAAAGACAATGGGTTAAAATGTAAGTCTGATTAATTCCTGTGCACTGTTCGTCCGAAATAAATACTTCTACCACAGAAAAACATTCTCATAAAATTTTCCAACAAAATTAGTAAGAAGTGGGGCTCCTCGACCTTCAAAGATTGAATTCATGTCGGAGGGAAGGTTAATTGTTCCTGAGAAACTACTCTTATGATTTCCCAGATAATAATTTCAGATTCAGTGGGACGCTGCGACAGCGCGGAATATTCCGGTAGCTCAAGAAGGGGACGTCTCGACGAGTTATGTAAGCTGGTGCCGCAGACAGTGGGGGGATAACTTGATCCGCAGGGCCTGCAGGGCCGGAAGGGACGGCCGGTGTCCGCCTGAGGGCTGGCCTGCGCCGCCTGCTCGCTAACAAGGCTGGTGGGGCAGGGGCTCTGCGCCACGCTCACCTCTAATCCCTCAACGCCCCCGCTCTGCCCCCAGCAACACGCGACCCTTATAAACCAGCCACTCCCCGAGGCGTCCTATCGAACTATCTTCTGCTTGCTGCTCTGTTTCACGCACAGATCATTATAAAAAAACAATGGAAAACCCTGAACCGACGTGATTTATGCGGCTCGCGGTGTAGTGAAAGCTACAAGAAAGAGAACAACTAGAGGTATTGTCTGTCGCCTTGTGGGGAAGCACAGTAGTTCAGAAAAATTATTGGCTTACGAATCAGGCGCCCTTAAACATATTTGACACTACCTGAGCGCCCGCTGCTTCGCTCGCATAGACATAGTGGTTCGTACAGACTTTTTTTCATTAATTGAATTTTCATGTTGGTCACAAACTGCAATAACTCTTAAACTTTACACTCTAATTAAGAGCATAGAAACATGGTCTTTTCCGAATTTACTTCTCACCAAAAATCTGTTATTGTAGCTGAAGTCGAAAGCCGTTAAAAACTCATCCTCTATTTGAATTTCCAAAAATACTGAAACATATTTTTTATTTCTGATCGAGAAGATAGTTATAATGTTCTTATATTTGGGCTCAACCGAGAAATTAAATACCAATTTTCACAGACGTAATTATTAAAATGCCTTAGTAGTCCTTTAATAATTATTTATTTTAGAATATTTGCACCCCCTCTTTCAACTACACAGGGGTTAATCTCCTAAATTGTCTAAACACATATTGTGATGACGTTATTCGCCGCCGTCCGAGCTGGGTCAATCTCTCGAACTCAGTACCTCAGTACGTCGCATCGGGACACAGTTCGCATTGCACTGTGCTCTAGTCTTCCACAGTGATACTCGTCGTCTCTCACCAAAGCTAACCGTGAGAGAACGCTAGTCATTATGTATTGTTGTGATATGGACACAGACAAGATTCAAGAATGAGTACATGTTATTTGATTGCTGCTTTACCACAGGACTTCAGAATGGACATCACTCAAGTTAAGTACTCAGTTGGTTCCTGTAATAAAGTGTGCTTTAACCAGGTGTGCATTTTATGTTGTAGTGAGACAAAACCGGCCACTCACCTGTCATACTACCCTCTCATCATCCAGCCACGAACCACAAAACATTACAACACGCCATAGCAACAAAACATATTTCTTTAATTCTGACCAAGAAACCAAATACCAATTTTCATAGTTTTAGCTTCAGAATTGCGTGAATAGCGATATACTTTTAAAAACCCTCTCATTCTCTATTTCACCCCCTCAGGGGCTGTCTACAGTGTTAAATCATGCCTTCTCCAAATTTCTATTCTTAGGGGTTTGGGCTGCACGGTGAAAAGTTAGTCTGTCAGGACATTTCCTCTTGCATAGACAGATTTCTCAACTGTGCTTTTTGTCGGCACACCATAACTGCCGTATTGTTTAATCAGAAATAATGATTGAGACATCATTTCCAAGATTTCGTTCGCCACCAATGCCGAAAAATACACAAATACTTTAAAGTAATTACTTTCGTTAAAATGTTATTTTGAAACTATTTTCACAAAAACAGTGTAGAAGGTGCCGTCTATTGATAATCTGTTTAACTAACATACACAATAACTGCTGCAGTTGTTAAGATTCTTTACGCAAGCGTGGACTATTACCCAGTTTCAGTCGTACATGTCGATGTAACCAGTTTAAAAGGCGAAACCTATTTAAAATCTAATTTTATTGTTAGGCACAACACCGGTTGGAGTTGTTTTCTTTCTGTAACTAAGCGTCGTGTGCTGAGCGAATAAACTGAATTCCATCAACATTCATAAACGGCAATTCTGTGTCCAAAAATTAATGATTGTACAACAATTAATAAATATGTCTCTACCGATACGTTAACTGGAAACAGAAATGTTTGCCTCAGTTCTGTTTCTGCCCAACTGGAAGAAATAAACGGCGTTGAATAGTAACTTGTAGAATTCCTGAAATGTTCAAATCCATCCGGTTTACCATCTTATTAACTGCTTTTAAAGAAAAATGCTATTATCATCTAATTACAACTCTAACACATACCAGAGAATAATTAACGATCCAGTATTAGTGGTAACTCACATAGGTGAGTACATCATCTCTGCTAAAATCATTGGCTCCGATAAAACTATGCACATACCCACAGTAACCTCACACCTTCTGATCCAACTATGCCTTTCCAAATAATAAGAAAACAATTCCCATAAACGTAATTTTCATTATGACCATTAATAAATCACAAGGTCAGACACTTGAAAGAGCGATATTGTATTTACCAGAGCTTATTTTCTCGCGTGGACAGTTATAAGTGGCTACTACACGGATTTGCACTTTTAATGATGTTTGTGTTTGTGCTAAAGGCACATACAGCCGAAAAGAAAATCATGAACAAGTTATAACTCCTAATACTGTCTTCAAAGTAGTTCTGCAAAATAAAGGAGTTTTAAAAAACAAAATTAATTTGACAAAGACGATATGTACTTTCTACGTGATATACAATTAAGAATATTGTATATAATCTCATCTGTTTTAGACAGAGAAACTAATATATGTTACTAGTATTAAAAATATAATACTTTTAATTAATAAATACTTCTCTTAACTTAATTCTCCATTGCTGTATTACACGTCGCTGATTGATTGGTGTATCTATAAAGAACAGTTTTAATTGCCACCTAGAAATGTTTCTTTCGTACGAACTTCGTAGCTACCGTAGCGTAGCGCAAAATTACACCTGCGGCCGCTAACGCAACACACTCTCTTTTGGCGATGTGAGGTGTCGGATACACACTGTGTGACGCACTGCTCCACTGTCTTAATCGGAAACTTTAGTTGGTGGACATTTATTAGGCAGGATTAAACTTCTCACAACTGCAAAGATAATAATTAAAAGCCCTATAACAATATAACTACACGAGCTTCTCAAAAGTATCCGGACACTTATAACTGGACATTAGTAGGAGTTTGTGTCTCTGAATCGAAGGAAAGGTGTGACAGCAATTTTGATTTGGCCTGGATTGCGACTTGTAAGTCAACTGTCGTCCTTCACGGTAACAGCTGTGTTTCCTCAAATTATATTGAAATTCAACGTAAATTATATTGAAATTCAAGGTAAGCCTTTAAGTCTTAAATGTACGTGCTCAAATGATGTGTGATGTTGAAGGGCATACCATTCATTATAAGTTAGTTACATAATATATTTAAACTCGTCAGTTATTGTGCTCCATGAGATTTTTAACCGTAAATGTGCTTTGGGATGGAAGGAGCGGAGGAGAATGTGGCAGCATCCCGCTCTGCCCCGTCGTTGTTTGAAGCAAGTAATTTCAAAGCATGTAGTTTTCCATTTGCTTTGGTGTGAACATCAGAAAGAGATTAACGGGATATTAAATCAATGGAGATGCCAGAAATGGGATATTAAATCAATATAGATGTCAGTTGCAGTAGCTTTACTTTCTAACATGAGAGTCTTAAAAGCACCGAAGGAGTTTAACACCTTCAAATCCATGTTGAAAAGATACGTTTACAAAGTTAAGAATAATCCCAACCACGGAGATGACAAATGCCCGCAAAGCTGGTAAGGAGTTCTCGTGGCAGGGCGTTCTATTTCTCTGCTGGCGTGTCTGACAGCTGCTGGATAGTCGTTGGTGAGAGTAGACATTCTGCAGTGCGTCTCCCCAGCACGTCCCACATGTGCTCAATGGAGTTTAAGTCGTGGAAAACAATAACGTAAATGCTACTCTAGTGGAAAACAGAATAAGATACATACAGGGAAAAGAGGTCGCTTACAAGATCCCCATTTCACCAGTTATTGGATGTTGTTCGTCAGTCAGGAATCATTACATATTTAGTATGGGGCAATGGAGGAGCTGTTCGCAGCTCGTGGTCTCGCGGTAGCGTTCTCGTTTCCCGAGCACGGGGTCCCGGGTTCGATTCCCGTCGGGGTCAGGGATTTTCCTGCCTCGAGATGACTGGGTGTTGTTGTGTCGTCTTCATCATCATCATTCATCCCCATTACGGTCGGAGGAAGGCAATGGCAAACCACTTCCGCTAGGACCTTGCCTAGTAAGGCGGCGCGGGTCTCCCGCGTCGCTCCCCTACGCTCTGTAAAGAAGTATGGCACTCATCATCATCAATGGAGGAGCTTGAAAGAAGAGGTACACAATATGTCATGGGTCTGTTTAGCCAACGCAAGAAGATCATGGAAATGCCCAAGAATGAGCGGTAGCAGACGCTACAAGAATGCTGTACATCGCAGAGACCCTTACCCCAAGAGCCGAATTTCCAGAAGTAGTCAAAAAGCATAAAGTTTTCTCCACAATACGTATCGCATAGTGATACGTATCCCGCAGTCCATTTTCATCTACTACTTTTCCTTCTCTTTCTGTACCTACTATCGAATTCCAGTCCCCCTCGATAATTAAACATTCGTCTCCCTTAACTACCTTAATAATTTCTTTTATCTCATCACACATTTCCTCAATCGCCTCCTCATCTGAGGAGCTAGTTGGCATACAAACTAGTACTACCGTGGCGGATGTGGGCTTCGTGTCCATCTTGGCTACAATAATTTGTTCACTACGCTGTTCATAGTAGCTTACCTGCGTTTCTATTTTCTTCTTCATTATTAATCCTACACCTGCCTTATCACTATTTGATTTTGCATTTATAATGAGCTGTTCACCAGACCACAAGTCCTGTTCCTCCTGCCAACGAACGTCACTAACTCATACTGTATATAATTTTACCCTACTTATCCGATTACGGTATTTGGCATTCGACACTCCGATCCTTAGAACGCCAATTTTGCACTCACATTACAGCACAATTTTGATATCAAATTGATATGGAAATTAATTAAATTCATCAATTAGTCCCTCCGACCACGCCCATCCACAGCACCACCCCCGGATGACGTCATGTGGTTTTCTTAGCCTGCACGTAGGTCCCAACCACCCTACCCCCTTAAGCACTTTGGAGGAATCCATGTTGATACTTTCAACTACCACAGAAGACTGATCAGTTGCAGCTGTAATGCCTCCTTTTATACTCTAAACGTCCACGGTGGCGGCACTTCCGCTCACGTGGTCTTCCGGTCATACATTTTAAATTTAATTGTATGCGGTATCCAACTGAAAACTCCTAGCTGAATGTGTGTAATGTGGTGTCACCGCCAGACACCACACTTGCTAGGTGGTAGCCTTTAAATCGGCCGCGGTCCATTAGTATACGTCGGACCCGCGTGTCGCCACTGTCACTGATTGCAGACCGAGCGCCGCCACATGGCAGGTCTAGAGAGATGTCCTAGCACTCGCCCCAGTTGTACAGCCGACTTAGCGAGCAATGGTTCACTGACAAATACGCTCTCATTTGCCGAGACGATAGTTAGCATAGCCTTCAGCTACGTCATTTGCTACGACCTAGCAAGGCGCCATTACCAGTTTATATTGAGATTGTAATTATGTGTCATCAAGAACGATGTTCTCCAATTATGGATTAAAGTTAAGTATTACATCAACTACGTACTTTATTTACTACTATAATTCCCTTAACAGTTCCAGACCTCACGCCAGCCTGCGTGAGCTTTAACGCCTCCTCTAGCAACACGGTTTTGGCTCTTCTGTCAACACATCATGTAAGGTGTCCGTGGGAGAGGAGGGTGACCGCCCATCGCGAGTACAACCTTCTTGTATGGGGTAGTACCAATGCATCAGCTGGTATGTGTGGTACAGCGCTGTACATGGACGCCTTTTCAGACGGTACAGTACAGTGCAATATCCACGCAGTTGAATATGGGGCTGTATATGAATTTCTGACGGGTTGGTACAGCTCAGTACTAGTACAGTAGAGCACAGCACTGTACGTGGACATCGTTTTGGTGGGATGGTACAGCGCAATAGCTGGATGGGCTTGTGTACCGCAGTATCCGACGTGGTAGCGGGATTGTGCGACGTGGGACAGGAAGGTACTCTCCGCCAGGGAAGCAGCAATGTGATTGTGGACAACGATAAGGCAGCTGGAATTTACTGCTTAATGTGGATCAGCTCCAATTGTAAAGGTATATAACAAATTTATATGGCAAATCACAAGTCCAGGAGTAAAGAAAGTTATCGGTAACCATCTTATAGATTTTATAAAGTGTTCAGACACGCGGCAACGGAAAAGTTTTTGTCTAAGGAGCTGATATTACCAGGCTGGAGGCTACAAAATACAACTACAGGATGGATCGTGTGTTTGACCCAGTGCAAAGCTGTTTAAGTGAATTAGACATCAACAAACAGTATTTACAATGTGTTCCACTTTACTCTGCGCCAATTGCATCCATGTGGTGTCAGCTAATGAATAATTTACAGAACATTTGCTGTATGGTGTTTAACAGCGCTCTGAAATTTGGCTACTGGGGTAATAACATCCGAAAATTGACTGGTGTGCAAGTAAGTCTGCCAGACTCTCAAGACCGAGAGAAGCTTATAAGCTATGCTCCGTCTGCATACAGTTTCCATTACCTACCTGCAGACTAAGTGGCGGTTCTTAACTCTGACTCCGACAAAGACAATATAAGTATTACGCAGCAGTATTAGGTTAAAGCAGAAGAAACTTACTTTTCTCAGTCTAGAACACTGTTCTCCACAATATCGTCTGATGTAGATATCACAGAATCGGGACTGGTTTCTACAAATAATGTTATACCCCAAGTCTTAAGGAAAATAACCAATGTATCAAACAGATTTAAACCATTCCCCATTCTAGAAATTACTCCTTCGAGTACAGTTAACGTATAAAGTGTATGGAGAAGAAAACTGAAAATAGAGGACCTCAAAGTAAAGAAAAGGAAACTAGAGTATACGCAGAAGACAACTGCCATAAAGGAAGAATATAAGCCGTAATTAGAAAAGGAGGAAGCTATTGCGGATGTGCAGGCCAGGTTTACGTACGGCTTTAAACACACTGTATGGAAAAATCTGACTACGAAGTCAGTAAACAACAATGGAAACAGGTCACGTGTTGGAGTACTGGCCGAAATCAGTGGAATCGAGAACGTTTACTATATTAACGGATACACGAAAAATGTGCGTATTAAGATCTATTCCCATTTGGATCAACTTAAAAAGGATTGTTATATACCATCTCATTGTGCCGAACTGGATGTTGTCCACCTAGCAACAGAACAGCCATTTCCCGAGTTTAAAACTGATGGAATAACTACATTTAATGGACAATCGTTTGCAAAAGTTGTAAACTTAAAGTTCTATGCAGAAGCCCTGCAAGAATGTGGAGCAGAAGAGTTGCCTACATACACACAGAACGCTTTAAAAACAGCGTCATGAAGGAGATACGAGAAAATTAATATTCCGAAACGCTCTCGCCTAGAAAAACTGCGTGAAGGAACTGAGCTAATAGTTAAAGCCATAAAGCAAGTATTTTACACGAAGAAAATTAGATATATATTAGAATTCAAGAATATCCCTCACCTGTATTTGTCAAATTACTGGTTGGAGAAAGAAACTGATGATTCAGGTGTGGATTTAAGTTATAAGTTAAAAACTAAATTGGACATTATTAAAACTAAACTTAACAAAAATAAGGAAAGAGTTGTTTCCTGTGCGTCAATGTACATGCAAAAGTTAATAAATATTTTGTACAAGAATATTTACTTGTCTTATTCGCTAACCTAGAAAATCCTAAGACATTTCCTATATGCAACGATCAATGTGCATGTATTTCGGATGTGGAAGTGGGTGGTTCAAATGTTCAAATGTGTGTGAAATCTTATGGGACTTAACTGCTAAGGTCATCAATCCCTAAGCTTACACACTGCTAAACCTAAATTATCCTAAGGACAATACACACACCCATGCGCGAGGGAGGACTCGAACCTCCGCCGGGACCAGCCGCACAGTCCATGACTGCAGCGCCCTAGACCGTTCGGCTAATACGAAGTGGGTGGTTGGATGACCTTGAAAAGTAGTTCAAACTAGATAGTTGAAAGCGTAGCGACCCCGTTTTATTATCTATATGAACGCGAGAGATGCTCTCGGGTCGTGTAATTGGCCCATCAAGCTGACAGTCATTCCTTAATGTAAGTGCTTCTTCTTCAGAGTTTAAATTCTCGCTTTTTCTTTACTCTGATGACGGTTTCGAAGTAACTTGGACATTCTGCGGTGAGTAGAAGTTTTCACAGCAAAATAGTCCAAGTTCCTTTCCCCGATTTTACGCGGTGTGGACACGTCTCTGCTGATCAGGTGTATTTGACGACGTTACACTTTGCTGGATGTCGCAAAATAATGAGGTGCGAATTGTATCCTGCAGTTGAACGTACGAGCTATATCGATTTTTCTCATAAAACGAAAAGAAATTAACTGCACCAATTTTTGTGAAAAGAGGACATTTATTACCGTCGTAATTGTGTTTTCCTTTTCTTAATAGCTGCTTTATAACCCATCGCAGAACGGTTGGCACGGCGGGGAGGGGGGGGGGTCAAGTCTATTGTGGTTGGTCGCCGGACACAGCCGCGCTTCGACGAGGGCAGGGCAGTGCTCCTAAATTTCCCTTTTGGGTTGGTGAAGTGACCCGTGGCAGGACATTTTCGTTGTTGTTCCAGAGGGATCCAGTCTTTCAAAGAAATAAGTGTAACAAATAGCAAGATAGTGTTGATGGTAAATAGAATCCAAAATTTTGAAAAACACAGCCCTCAGTCGCGACTGATGTTTTCAAAATTTTGTATTATACAACAACACAGCTGCCCTCTGGCCAGGGGGCGTTGTGTTGGGGCTGTGTCACTATACTTTAGACAAGCATGTTGCATTTTCGGCGGCCGTCCTTTTATTTCCTATCGTTTAGTTGACTATACATGCTACTGTGCTGTTGAAGAAGCTTTGCTTCAAAATGGTTAATGATCATAGCACAGATGGAAGAATGGTAGAACGCCAACAGTGGAGAAGCTGTACTTTTAAAAAAGCCGGTGTCCTCCCTATAGGTGGATGGATGGAGGGAGAGAAGGAGGGGAAGAATGATGGAAGATATGAGGGCCTCGATTTTTGGCAGTTTGTGAGTGCCTCTCGGGTACAATGCACGTTCTCTTACTGTCTCCTCTGCAGCCTTTCGGGATGATGAATTTTACCAGTATATGTGTCGCATTAAGGCCTGTTAGTTACGATTGCTGGTTTTCTCAGGGCAATTTCTAAGTGTAATTAGAAATTTGATTAATTTTCCCCCTGAATTGTCGCAGCGTGTATTGGCTTTTGTCACCTGGGCTGCAGCGTAGTTTTTGAGCAGGCATCTGCAGTGAACTCTGATATCAAACAATGATAGATACTGTCCTCAGCTGTATGCTTAGAGGTAATACAGTTTTTAAATTCCCCTGGCCAACACCAGCATCTTATCAGTTGAACATATTCTCACCCAAAAAGAATAAGGATAGTACCTTACACCCCTGCCTTTTTCCTGCCAGCTTGTGGGTGAAGGGTAGGGTTAGTGTATCTGTCACTAGTTTCGGGTGGTATTACGAAATTTTTTCCCAGCAGGATGATATCTAGAGCACATTTTGTCCATCCACCAAAATTGGGGCTATGCTGGGGAATGTAAAAGATGACCTGGGGCTACGCAAGCTAGGTATTTACAATATACCATGCCAATCAGCATGGGCGGCCGAAGACTTCCGGCATAAGAAGTCAGCCTCATTCTGCCAACGGCCTTGTCAAAGAGGGCGGAGGAGCGGATAGAGGTTCAGGGCACTCTCTTGTCCTAGGGGTGGGAAATTGCCCCTAAAGGCGGAAGTATCAGCAATGATCAACGACATGAGGATGCAGAAGGCAATGGAAACCACTGCATTAAAGACACGTAACGTCTATCCACAGGACATGTGGCCTGAATTTGAAGAAGTGTCATGATGATCTCTCCATTGGCAAAAGATTCTGGAATAGTCCCCCATTCGGGTCTCCGGGAGGGGACTGCCAAGGGGGAGGTTACCATGAGAAAAAGATTGAATAATCAACGAAAGGATAACGTTCTACGAGTCGGGGCGTGGAATGTCAGAAGCTTGAACGTGGTAGGGAAACTAGAAAATCTGAAAAGGGAAATGCAAAAGCTCAATCTAGATATAGTAGGGGTCAGTGAAGTGAAGTGGAAGGAAGACAAGGATTTCTGGTCAGATGAGTATCGGGTAATATCAACAGCAGCAGAAAATGGTATAACAGGTGTAGGATTCGTTATAAATAGGAAGGCAGGGCAGAGGGTATGTTACTGTGAACAGTTCAGTGACCGGGTTGTTCTAATCAGAATCGACAGCAGACCAACACCGACAACGATAGTTCAGGTATACATGCCAACGTTGCAAGCTGAAGATGAACAGATAGAGAAAGTGTATGAGGATATTGAAAGGGTAATGCAGTATGTAAAGGGGGACGAAAATCTAATAGTCATGGGCGACTGGAATGCAGTTGTAGAGAAAGGAGTAGAAGAAAAGGTTACAGGCGAATATGGGCTTGGGACAAAGAATGAAAGAGGAGGAAGACTAATTGAGTTCTGTAACAAGTTTCAGCTAGTAATAGCGAATACCCTGTTCAAGAATCACAAGAGGAGGAGGTATACTTGGAAAAGGCCGGGAGATACGGGAAGATTTCAGTTACATTACATCATGGTCAGACAGAGATTCCGAAATCAGATAGGCCGGCCGGAGTGGCCGAGCGTTTCTAGGCGCTACAGTCTGGAACCGCGCGACCGCGACGGTCGTAGGTTCGAATCTTGCCTCGGGCATGGATGTTTGTGATGTCCTTAGGTTAGTTAGGTTTAAGTAGTTCTAAGTTCTAGGGGACTGATGACCACAGCAGTTAAGTCCCATAGTGCTCAGAGCCATTTGAACCGAAATCAGATACTGGATTGTAAGGCGTACCCAGGAGCAGATATAGACTCAGATCACAATATAGTAGTGATGAAGAGTAGGCTGAAGTTCAAGACATTAGTCAGGAAGAATCAATACGCAAAGAAGTGGGATACGGAAGTACTAAGGATTGACGAGATACGTATGAAATTCTCTAACGCTATAGATACAGCAATAAGGAATAGCGCAGTAGGCAGTACAGTTGAAGAGGAATGGACATCTCTAAAAAGGGCCATCACAGAAGTTGGGAAGGAAAACATAGGTACAAAGAAGGTAGCTGCGAAGGAACCATGGGTAACCGAAGAAATACTTCAGTTGATTGATGAAAGAAGGAAGTACAAACATGTTCCGGGAAAATCAGGAATACAGAAATACAAGTCGCTGAGGAATGAAATAAATAGGAAGAGCAGGGAAGCTAAGACGAAATGGCTGCAGGAAAAATGTGAAGACATCGAAAAAGATATGACTGTCGGAAGGAGAGACTCAGCATACAGGAAAGTCAAAACAACCTTTGGTGACATTAAAAGCAACGGTAGTAACATTAAGAGTGCAACGGGAATTCCGCTGTTAAATGCAGAGGAGAGAGCAGATAGGTGGAAAGAATACATTGAAAGCCTCTATGAGGGTGAAGATTTGTCTGATGTGATAGAAGAAGAAACAGGATTCGATTTAGAAGAGATAGGGGATCCAGTATTAGAATCGGAATTTAAAAGAGCTTTGGAGGACTTACGGTCAAATAAGGCAGAAGGGATAGATAACATTCCATCAGAACTTCTAAAATCATTGGGGGAAGTGGCAACAAAACGACTATTCACGTTGGTGTGTAGAATATATGAGTCTGGCGATATACCATCTGACTTTCGGAAAAGCATCATCCACAGAATTCCGAAGACGGCAAGAGCTGACAAGTGCGAGAATTATCGCACAATCAGCTTAACAGCTCATGCATCGAAGCTGCTTACAAGAATAATATACAGAAGAATGGAAAAGAAAATTGAGAATGCTCTAGGTGACGATCAGTTTGGCTTTAGGAAACGTAAAGGGACGAGAGAGACAATTCTGACGTTACGGCTAATAATGGAAGCAAGGCTAAAGAAAAATAAAGACACTTTCATAGGATTTGTCGACCCGGAAAAAGCGTTCGACAATATAAAATGGTGGAAGCTGCTCGAGATTCTGAAAAAAGTAGGGGTAAGCTGTAGGGAGAGACGGGTCATATACAATATGTACAACAACCAAGAGGGAATAATAAGAGTGGACGATCAAGAACGAAGTGCTCGTATTAAGAAGGGTGTAAGACAAGGCTGTAGCCTTTCGCCCCTACTCTTCAATCTGTACATCGAGGAAGCAATGATGGAAGTAAAAGAAAGGTACAGGAGTGGAATTAAAATACAAGGTGAAATGATATCAATGATACGATTCGCTGATGACATTGCTATCCTGAGTGAAAGTGAAGAAGAATTAAATGATCTGCTGAACGGAATGAACAGTCTAATGAGTACACAGTATGGTTTGAGAGTAAATCGGAGAAAGACGAAGGTAATGAGAAGTAGTAGAAATGAGAACAGCGAGAAACTTAACATCAGGATTGATGGTCACGAAGTCAATGAAGTTAATGAATTCTGCTTCCTATGCAGTAAAATAACCAATGACAGACAGAGCAAGGAGAACATCTAAAGCAGTCTCGCTGTGGCAAAAAAGGCATTTCTGGCCAAGTGAAGTCTACTAATATCAAATACCGGCCTTAATTTGAGGAAGAAGTTTCTGAGGATGTACGTCTGGAGTACAGCATTGTATGGTAGTGAAACATGGACTGTGGGAAAAACGGAACAGAAGAGAATAGAAGCATTTGAGATTTGGTGCTATAGACGAATGTTGAAAATTAGGTGGACTGATAAGGTAAGGAATGAGGAGGTTCTACGCAGAATCGGAGAGGAAAGGAATATGTGGAAAACACTGATAAGGAGAAGGGACAGGTTGATAGTGTAAGTAGGCTGTTTAGATTTTTATATGGGTAATGCCACGTAGCGCTGTATATGAAAATCACTGGCTGTGCTGTGTGCAGTATGTGGCTAGTTTGCATTGTTGTCTGCCATTGTAGAGGGGCAGCTATATGTGAACAGCGCGTAGCGTTGGACAGTTGGAGGTGAGCCGCCAGCAGTGGTGGATGTGGGGAGAGAGATGGCGGAGTTTTGATAATCTGTAAGACTGAATGTCAATTATGAATATTAAGGTAAATACAGTGTTTGTTCTCTATTAAAATCTTTCATTTGCTAACTATCCCTATCAGTAGTTAGTGCCTTCAGTAGTTTGTATCTTTTATTTAGCTGGCAGTAGTGGCACTCGCTGTATTGCAGTAGTTCGAGCAACGAAGATTTTTGTGAGGTAAGTGATTTGTGAAAGGTATAGTTTAATGTTTGTCAGGGCCATTCTTTTGCAGGGATTTTTGATAGTCAGATTGCGTTGCGCTAAAAATGTTGTGTGTCAGTTTAAGCACAGTCATGTATAATTTGTTCTAAGTGGACGTTTCATATGTACAATTGTTCTAAGGGAATGCGATCGGTCATTCACGATTGCCACAGTGAAGGAGAATTTTACCATGCCTTCCTCTCAGCATATTGGTCTCAAGCCACACAAGACCGCGTAAAACATAGCATCATAATGATGAAACACTTCGAACAATCTGAATTTTCCAGTCTTGTGAAATATTTTGAAGACATGTTGCACAAGAATCAATACCTGTCAAACCCATACAGCCCCTCAGAACTCATCCGCATTTGCTTAATCAAACTGCCCGAACATTTGAGACATATTATTTTAGCAGGACGTTGCAAAGACGACATTGAAGCTTTTCAGGGACTGTTACAAGAATTAGAAATTGACACAGACAGTCGCGTGATGCGAAAACAGGAAAACAATCACTACAGGTCACATCCGTCACAATTCCGTGACGACAGAAACGATAACTGGACGCGACAAGGCTATTCTCACCACACAAATCGTGACCAAAATAGACACCACCCGTATGACAACCGTTGGCAGAGTAGTAATAATTACAGGGAAAGATCACCTCTCCGCAGTAATGACTATCACAGAGACAATCAGAGAAACAGACAATATGGGAACCAAAATAACTATTATCAAGGGAGACAGAATAACTTTAGACGCAACGGTCCAGCGCGTAGTTACGATTCCGGGAGAAATTCTCTACCACATGACCGACAAACAAGAAACTATGTAAACTACCGACATGACGACAGACGATATGATCGTAACGACAGACCTGAACTGCATCAGAACTGGCGAGTTTTAAACAGAGCTGGGCCCTCTCGGCAAGGCGAATTTGTGGAAGTTAGGCCTCCTAATCCCAGTAACGGCGCGCGCCAACAAAGAAACAGACAATGACTCACACCACAGGCAGCCACCTGCGCCCGCTGGCTCAGGGAAAAATAACATTGACACTAACCTTGAGCAAAATTCCCGTATTCTTTACGGACGAATACCGCATGATAATTGCATTCAAGTTGAAACTCTGCGTACTGAGAAGAGGAAAAGGTTTACACCACATTTCTCATGTAAAACCATTTATTGACAGATAATCTGCTTTTTAACTTATTCTTTGCAATTTTCACTTCACGCTACTTGTACAATTTGTCACACTGAGAAACTGTTAACATGCAACTATGTTTTAAAGCTAACTAACCATCCAGTCAAGAACCAAGAGAACTTATTTAAACAGAAATTACGAATGCATTGTTATTGCGAACAGACGACACAGTGTTATTGTGTGTGTACATTCTTGCTTGTTAGTTGCATGATTACGTAACGACTATTAGGCTTACATACTTAGAACATATACCAGCACTGCTAATGAAATTTTCATGCAACATTTTGGTTTGCTTGAGAGTGGATTCTGGATTTGAGGTGCTTTCTGTGAAATGCCAGATGACACAGTGGTTAGTTTATGTGACAGCTACACGATTTTATCACGACGCTGCTAATGCGTGACAATTTACAATGTTGCTTTTGCGGTGTATCTGTTTTATATCTGCACAGTTTTTTCTGAATTCTTCTATAAAGTGAAACATGTTTTAGTGGTGACTTTTGTGCTATTGCTACAAGGAGACAGCCTTTTCCGTAGGACAACAATACGTTACAGCACAGTACTTTCTTCATCACGGCAATAAGCGTAATAACTAAGTTATCTATACGCAAAGCATTTCACTTTTGTGTATCATGAGGTAAGTACATTGACTTCTGCAGGACTTAGCTTTCGGAGGACAATAACTACGACACTTCCCAGAGATTATCTTACAGCAAGACGCATATTTAGCGCTACAGGACACGTATTTGAGTGATTAATTTTGTACTTAAAACATTTATTTTTAAAGAGTTTTGAATTACAAAGAAAGTTTTTCGTGATACATTTCGTTCCATTGCTGTAATCTGTAACACCTGAGGGTATAATTACAATAAACCTCAGAGGGGTACACGCCTACTTTGTGTATCATGTGTTTGGCAAGCACAAGGAGCCCTAGCTAATATGGTATTTTCTTTGTAAAGATGTTAGACATTATTTATTCTGTTTTGTTTTAATGCTCATGTGTGAAGTTGACGTTTCAAAAGTGATTCTGATATTTATGTATGTACTCATGTCATAATTCTTGTAACACTGATGTATATGTTTATTTCTATTGTTTTGTAAAGCCTGTACTACAAATGTTATCTGTATTGTTATGTTTTTAATGATGTATTTTGTACCTTTGTAATTGTATTCTTACGTCATAAAATTGTAATTGACACCAGTTCATCATATTATTAACTTGTAAGCATTCATTTCACTGCACACTTTTCTGTTGGTCATACTATATGGACACTATGTGAGAAGTTGGGACTGTTAGTGTTTGCACGTGTGTTACTAATTCAGCAAGGGACTGGATAACAGCATTGCTAGTTCTAAGGACAATTCCAAAAACTTTGTGAGTGCACAAGTGGTGGTTATGGACTTGCTCTATTATCCGCAAGACTCTTCAATGGTGATTGTGCACCTGCACAGTCGCAACAGATGGCTGCTGGCCATCTCTACCAGGACTACAGTGGGCCTGACCACAATTTCTACAAGGACTACAGTGGGTCTGCACCTCTGGTGGCCCACCAATACTCTCTACCAGGACTGCAGTGGGTCTACTCTGTGATAACCTACCTACCAATATTCTTCGAAACGTCGACTGACTCTGCTGTGGGTTTGCTCTGTTGTGGCCCATTTCCTGTCAGCATGTCAAGAGTCAGCACTGTCTTACCGTTGGAAGGACAATACTACTTCTACAAGACTGCATGGAAATCCACTACTTCCGTGTGCATTGTATTTTACTGCTCAGACTTTGAGCAAACAAACTGCAGGTTTACTCTTATGATGAATGATCAGGACTGTCTTTATTGACTGTGAAAAAAATTTTAGCTGTTGACCAACATTGTATCAATAAGTGTGTGCATTTGATATCTTTGTTATTGTAATTATGAAAAATTTTATCAAATCTTTATTGGCCACTGCCCAAAAATATTTTGTAAAATTTTTTGTGGGGAGCATGGGAGCTATGTAAGTAGGCTGTTTAGATTTTTATATGGGTAATGCCACGTAGCGCTCTATATGAAAATCACTGGCTGTGCTGTGTGCAGTATGTGGCTAGTTTGCATTGTTGTCTGCCATTGTAGAGGGGCAGCTATATGTGAACAGCGCGTAGCGTTGGACAGTTGGAGGTGAGCCGCCAGCAGTGGTGGATGTGGGGAGAGAGATGGCGGAGTTTTGATAATCTGTAAGACTGAATGTCAATTATGAATATTAAGGTAAATACAGTGTTTGTTCTCTATTAAAATCTTTCATTTGCTAACTATCCCTATCAGTAGTTAGTGCCTTCAGTAGTTTGTATCTTTTATTTAGCTGGCAGTAGTGGCACTCGCTGTATTGCAGTAGTTCGAGCAACGAAGATTTTTGTGAGGTAAGTGATTTGTGAAAGGTATAGTTTAATGTTTGTCAGGGCCATTCTTTTGCAGGGATTTTTGATAGTCAGATTGCGTTGCGCTAAAAATGTTGTGTGTCAGTTTAAGCACAGTCATGTATAATTTGTTCTAAGTGGACGTTTCATATGTACAATTGTTCTAAGGGGACGTTTCATAATAGGACATCTGCTAAGACATGAGGGAATGACTTCCATGGTACTAGAGGGAGCTGTAGAGGGCAAAAACTGTAGAGGAAGACAGAGATTGGAATACGTCAAGCAAATAATTGAGGACGTAGGTTGCAAGTGCTACTCTGAGGTGAAGAGATTAGCACAGGAAAGGAATTCATGGCGGGCCACATCAAACCAGTCAGTAGACTGATGACTAAAAAAAAAAAATGCCAGTGTGGGATGTCTTACATTGGCCAGACCATCAGAAATGTGGACATCAGGTGTCAAGAACACCAGGCTCAGACAGGCAACTAAATCAGCCATAGCAGAGCACTGTCTGGAACTTGGTCATTCAATGGATTACAATGACATCCAGATTGTTACACAGACCTCAAGATTTTGGGACTGTGTCATTAAAAAAGCCATTGAGATTAAGGTCACAGATAATCAATCGTGACTCAGGATACCAAATCAGCGCTTGTGGAAACTCGACACAGGACACCCCGAGATTCTACAAGAAATAGAAGTAGAGACCGAGAGAACAGCCGCGAGACAAGGTGTCGGACATTAGAGACCAGATTTGACACACACCAGATCATGAACCTGACTTCAGGGTGCCTATTCTGTATCTTTCCGCCATTGTGCTGATCGTTACGGTATTCAATAGCACCGAACGGTCTAGTACTCGAATTAGAGTCTCTGTGTTATTCAGTATGCATTTCGGCAGCGATACCGTTCGGGTCTAGAGAACCGAAGCGCTGTTGTCGGTTCATGTCGCACAAGCCAATCAAAACCATGCGGCCACAGATCCGCGCATGCACACTGCAGCGCTCACAGCGCCACGAACACAAAGCGGTTAGCAGCCGACAAAGGCGCACTATTCTTCAAAGTACCGAAAATTCCGTTTACGTTGCCATAACGCATGACGCCGCATTCCATCGAGCTGACGTGCCCGCCTTCACCGCCCTTGCCTCCTCCTTAACAGTATCAGGCGCAGTATATCCATTGCCATGATTCTCAGCTGAAATGCATAAAAATTTTTACAGTTTCTCTGACCGCATGTTTCCATGCATGCATAATATAGATAGCGTATTTGTATTATGCAGATTGTCGTAAATGCCGCATTATGTCATCTTATTCTCATTCACACTGACATCGTGTTTTGGATTTTACGTTTCGGAAAATGAGTTAGGAATAGTGTGTAGTACCACATTGTACTAATACATCTATAAAAACACCTGAAAAATAGATTCTAAGAGTTTCAAAGAATAAGAAGATAAACAGAATGTGGTTATAACATACTCTTAGAGATCCAAATGATTAAGTAGCCCACTTCCGTATATGATGCGTCAACGATTTGGGTCTTAAAAACAAAAATTGAAAAGAAAAGCATTTCCGAGAGCTGCTGCTGTTCTTCTAAGTTTATAACATGCATGTCATGAATGAAATTTTTCGTATGTGGTGCTACAGTCTAAATATATTACGGCAGAGATCTTTAATCTCTGTCGACTGTGGTGGAGTCGATGGCAGATAAATACTTGTGACAGGCAAGATTATGAACATGACTGCTGCTAGTTACATTCCCAGTAATTTAAGTTGTGCTCTTAGATTCCTTTCTAACTGCATGCTCGTAAATCGCTACATATTCGGAAAAAATGATGAATTAATTCTCACAAGAAAAAATATAAAGGTCACTTTCGATTGTTTCACTCACAGCAATTTCATCTCCAACAATTTCATATTTCGTATTTTAAACACACAGAAATCACAAAATCATTACTGAGGAAGTGCGCTCTTACATGTAAGTAATAACGAATATTGCAGAAAAATCTTAACTTTACACGAATAACAATTTCTCAGAACGTGTTGCATATATGAAGAGGAAAAAAACATTTTTTGCAGCCACCTATGCGCAAACCCGTGACTTTTGGTATCGCATTCCCGCGCGCTAACCACTTGGCCACGCCAAACAACACTCATGCTCAGTTGTTGTAATACTGTGTAGAGGGACGTAGGCTGACTTCGTTGCCAAACGGTGCTGCGTAAGTCATAAATGCGTGATAGTTTGGAAGGTTTCCAATATCAGGCTTCACATAATTGCTTTCCATTGTTATTTGAAAGTTGTAAACACGTTTCGATAATTACTAACTAACCTATTTGTGGGAAAAAGTACACAAAGGCACTAGTAACATCAGTTCACACTCATGTAATACACGTAAACAGAGCTGATGTATTGATATTTAACGATCTTTAAAATTTGCATAAAAAACACGTATTTTGAGAGAATATTGGCCCAAAACGTTTTTTTGGATGTAATCATTCACAGTAACAACCTAACCTACCCATATTTCTAACAAAAGAAAATATTCTATTAGGAACTTACTTTTCTACTGGATGCGTCCTCTGGTGATTCTTTAGTAACACAATCACTAAATCCAAAGCTAAAATCGCTAATTATGTATATGTAAAATTTAGTAACACAATCACTAAATCCAAAGCTAAAATCGCTAAATATGTTTAAAATAACAAATTATAGGTGTACATATACCACAGCTCGCCGATCGACAGGGCCAGACCGAAAACCAAAACCTCTCAGTACAATTGTCGTAAAATCGGTGAGAGGACCGTTCGGTAACAAGACTCAGAAGCTTACTGAATAGGCACTAGTAACGTCAGTTCACACTCATGTAATACACGTAAACAGAGCTGATGTATTGATATTTAACGACCTTTAAAATTTGCATGAAAAACAGGTATTTTGAGAGAATATTGGCCCAAAACGTTTTTTTTATGTAATCATTCACAGTAACAACCTAACCTACCCATATTTCTAACAAAAGAAAATATTCTATTAGGAACTTACTTTGCTACTGGATGCATCCTCTGGTGATTCTTTAGTAACACAATCACTAAATGTCCGCCGCTCGTGGTCTCGCGGTAGCGTTCTCGCTTCCCGAGCACGGGGTCCCGGGTTCGATTCCCGGCGGGGTCAGGGATTTTCACCTGCCTCGAGATGACTGGGTGTTTGTGTTGTCCTCATCATTTCATCATCATCCAGGAAAGTGGCGAAATTGGACTGAGCAAAGGTTGGGAAATTGTACGGGCGCTGATAACCACGCAGTTGAGCGCCCCACAAACCAAACATCATCATCATCACAATCACTAAATCCAAAGCTAAAATCGCTAATTATGTATATGTAAAATTTAGTAACACAATCACTAAATCCAAAGCTAAAATCGCTAAATATGTTTAAAATAACAAATTATGGGTGTACATATACCACAGCTCGCCGATCGACAGGGCCAGACCGAAAACCAAAACCTCTCAGTACAATTGTCGTAAAATCGGTGGGAGGACCGTTCGGTAACAAGACTCAGAAGCTTACTGAATAGGATATTTCGATAAAGAACCGAAAATGAGGTCATTACCGAGACTAATCTACTACATCGATCGGTATGAACCATACAGAATAGGGTCCCAGAAGACGGCCAGGCCGAGCGCGGACGGCGGTCGGAACATCGGCAACCAGAGAGGGCCAATGTAGCCGCGTCTGGCGGAACACACGACGCGGCGCGGGCCCATTATGGAGCCACAGAGTTCCCAACATCTAAGGTCGGGTCTGACACACCTCAGATGACGACCACAACCGTTGAGGACGGCCAAAACGGGCGTGGACGGCCGTCGGAACATCCGCGACTGGAGGGGTCCATTGAAGCCGAGTCTGGCGAGCGCGGACCACAGACGGAGCACTCGACTCGGCGCCGACCGATTAGGGAACGCCCAGCTTCTTCCAGGCATAAATAATGGACTCGACCGACCCAAGGACCAGTCTCAGGTAGCACCTGAAGAAGACAGGGAGGCACGCTGTTGAAATATCGTGCGAGAACGACGCGAACATCCGGCTGGATTCCCGAATATTCAAGACATTTCCAACTTGCTACAGCGTCCCTAAGATTAATTGCCGATGATCATGAAGTGTTTTGCAAACTTGGATTCAAACGCGGAACCTTAACCCTTTCGGTCACGATTTATTTTTCTCATGAAAAAAAAAAATCATGGCTTGGCTATCCATTTCTTCGAATTAAATTTTTCAGATGTATAAAATATTCCTTGCTGCCCCCCAAGGAGGGGTACAAGGTATCCCCAAATGAGGTCATTGTGCTCAAGTGGGTGCGATATAAGTCGAAAAGTCAAATTATTTAATTTGATTTCATTTCACCAAAATGCATAAATTAAATAAAATTTACTTAATAATTGTATACATAAACTACGGTTTCACACTTGTGAAAAACAATTTTTTTCTATCCAGACATAACTGAATGTTACATTTTACACAATAAAATGTAGACTTGCCTTTCCAACCCGGTTTCTTGCACCTGTCAAATGACTTTTGACACTGACCACTGGAAGATGCCCAACGTTGTCAAAACGAACACTACCTTCTGGACGAATTTCCGCATTGGCTCGTTTTGAAGTTCTTGGAGATAGCAATTGACTCTCACAAGTGGGACGCTCCCTTTTCCTGGCAGCTGTGTTATATATTTTCGTCAATACTTTGGCTACACATGCTATAAAGTGAAACAAATCAAGAGTCTTATTTTTAGGGTCACCTAATTATGATGCATTTTTCTTGTACTCAATGTATTAACATATGCAATATCAATTGCATGAGCAAACATGCAAAGCGTCCACTTTCGCGATCTGATGAACGTGCGATAAATTGTGATAGGGAAATTCATCTTGTCGACCCCTCCCATATGTTGACTGAAACTTGAATAACCTGTGGCCGGTCGATTTAACATTTTTCTCCAGAGCCTATAATAAAAACTGCTATTACGAAAAGAAGAACTCATGAAAAACGTACATCTGAGTAACCCAGATGGAAAAGCCGCTAAATCCTTTTCATGTCGCTTTTGAGGTGGGTACACGCCGTATAGATTTTTTGTCTTCGGGTGCAAAGCCCGCTAAATGCCCAATAGGCGTGGCTGTTGCCCTGCAACGTCAGCGTGCAAAGGATGAGCAGACATTACATTTATCAATCTGGACATTCAAAGCTAGCTTTCAGTCTTTTATGATTAGAATTAGATTATTAGGTTGGCTGCGCTGTGACAAATTCATACGTAACAATAACGTTCTCACTGCCAATGCATAGTCGTTTGGGTGGGACGAGTGTTTCGTGATTATCTCAGTGTCACTTATCATGCAGTCAGCGGGCTTTGTGTCTAGGCTACTCAGTTTACAATATATAGTATGATATAAAACGTCTAACATTACCTCCATCATTGTCCTCTTGTTCAAAATTATCGACAGGATAATCGGATACATCGTCAATTTCAGATGAATTAAGGAGCTCTATTACTTCTTCTTCTGTATGTGGACTTCGCCTATCTTGGACTCGGGGAATTGTGAAATCACCATAAGATGACTAAAAAGACATAGAAATAATGTCCTAAATTTCTATGCTATTACAACTGTAAGTAGGCTGTGTAGGTCTTTATGTTGGCAACGCCACGTAGCGCTATGTACGAAAATCACTGCCTGTGCTGTGTGCAGTCTGAGGCTGGTTTTCATTGTTGTTTGCTATTGTAGTGTTGGGCAGTTGGCTGTTAACAGCGCGTAGCGTTGCGCAGTTGGAGGTGAGCCGCCAACAATGGTGGATGTAGGGAGAGAGATGGCGGAGTTTTGAGGGCGGATGATCTGGACGTGTGTCCATCAGAGACAGTAAATTTGTAAGACTGGATTTCATGAACTGCTATATATATTATGACTTTTGAACACCATTAAGGTAAATACATTGTTTATATTCTATCAAAACCTTTCATTTGCTAACTATGCCTGCCAGTAGTTAGTGCCTTCAGTAGTTTGAATCTTTTATTTAGCTGACAGTAGTGGCACTTGCTGTATTGCAGTAGTTCTAGTAACGAAGATTTTTGTGAGGTAAGTGATTGATGAAAGGTATAGATTATTGTTAGTCAAGGCCATTCTTTTGTAGGGATTTTTGAAAGATTGCGTTGCGCTAGAAATATTCTGTGTCAGTTTAGTGTTGATCAGAATAGGTAAAGAGAGAAATGTCTGAGTACGTTCAGTTCTGCTCAGCTGTTTAAAAATCAAATAATGTAAGAGGTTTATCAGCACAGTAATTCAATAATTTTTCTAAGGGGACTTTTCACAACCTTTCAATCACAATGTCATCATTTGGAGACACGTATAAAGTTTTAAATATGTCACTTACCTTTCGTTCTGAAAGACACCTTTGGTTTTCACCTTCAAGAATGCACCTTTCTACGCATTAATTAATTTTTTACCTAAACTCCGAAGATATTAATTGGCTGATGGGAAGTACAAAGATTACTGGGAAGCGCCCATGTGACTGTGTACATTCTGTTTTGTTTTGTGGTACCACTTATTGACAGTAGATGTCGACGCTGTTCTCAAATAAACTCTCTGCTTGTGACGATATGAGGAGAACAATCACAAATGGTAAAATCTTAGGACCTTTAACACTGAGCATTTATTTAGTATGTCCTTATATGAGGACGCCATGACCGAAAGCGTTAAACGATCTGGCCATAGTCTGCAAGCTAAAATTCCCTTTCGCCCGCAAGTAACAGATACTGGCCACTCAAATCGGATGGTGGTATTGAAAGGTGTAATCTTTTCTTCATTTTATAGCGTTTTTCTGGAAGCCAATATAGCCCCTATCACAGATACATCCACCATCAACAATGGCCATCTACTCTAGTTAATTTTTTCTTTCGAGTGAATAATTTCAATTTCTATTTAAGGTCAAATTATTATTCATTTTGGTAATCTTGCGTGAGCACTCACTTCACAGTGACTATGACTTGCTACCTCTGCTGGCAAATAGGTACCGATCAGCGGCCACACAGTACAAAAGGATATCCGTTCATAAAATGAAAAAAAAGTTTAACACGATAAGGTACTTTAAATTTGTGTCTGACTGTTGTCAACTGCTGTCTAAAGTAGTAATTAGTCGTGAAACTCTTGTTTCAGCAATAACCATTTGAGGTTTATGAAAATGTGCAAATCAAGTGAGGCGGAAACGGGGAAGATGTGATCCTTATTCCCTAGCAAAGGAATATTTCCGAGATTGAATTTTCACCACGGAACTCGTACACATATAACAATTTCGTCACTAAGTCGATCGTTAGCTTTATTTCATTTTATTGTGCCGTATTAGTGATGCCTGGTGTTCGTTGACCAGTAATTTTTTTTTCTTTATGAACCAGGCATTTTCCAAAGTCCTAAGATCTCGTACATACTTTATTTTGCATTTTATTCGTGTAGACGCCGCAATGTAATTTAATTTCCCGAGAACGATTTCATTTTTAAGATTTTACTTTATTTTTTTCATGCTTGTCTTTAACATTCATCTGTGACATAACATTTCATCCTTTTAATGTTGTTTGGTAAGAGCCAGAAAAATCCACTTGCCTCCAGGACAAACAACAATGTTTCTCAAGAACATATTCGTAAATGATGAAAATAAATTGATGGTTGTCACGTCACATATCGTTTTTAACCTGTAGCAGGTATGGGTATTGGAAAAAAAAATCAGTATTTTGCATCGATATTGAACTAAACATAATAATCATTTGTGAAATATTGACATTTGTGAGTCGAATTATTAGATTTTTTCTTGAAACTAAAGGAAACAACAAAAAATGTGCTCTAGTTGTTTCAGCAAATGTAGAAGCACTTGCTGTCGGACAACAGGCGTTCCCTCACTTTTGAGAACCTCTGTCTCAGTGCAGTTACTCTAAAACGGCTGAACAATAATTTTGTACACTTACAAAGAACGAGATTTCGTAAATAAAAATATAGCGATTTTAAATGATCGATTTTGTAATTTGAGTTCTAACCCCCACTCCCCATATTTTTCAACACTGTACTTCATTTCGTAACCCACTTTCCGTAGGCTTTGTTTAATTAAGTCGTTTTATCGACATTTCCAGGTCATTTTAGTGATAATGTTCCACGTTCTTTAGATCATTTAAATCCAGGCCCTGCGGTTACAGGTCCTTTGTCATAAATTTAAACTAAATAAATTCTCATTAGGGGTAGATGGCCCCACTATCCCAACCACCCGCAACACGCAACCCCCTCTCTGCACTTTCCGCACCACACCCTTCGGGCGCTCATGCCTCCGAGCGCATACTTTTCGTGAAAGAAACACTGTTGTCACTTTGTCACTGTTATGGTACACTGATAATCAACTTTGCTTCACACCCCTGCAAGTAATTCACTCGGCTATGGGAGTGAACTTTTACCGGATACGTGCTCCCAACGAGCAGTGCAGTGCCAGCAGCGAGGTTGCAGCGTTTGTGTACCTCACACCAGGGCTTTTTTTTAGCTCACTGGCACGAGTGGGCATCGGAAATTCAAAAAGGTGCGCGTGCATTGAAGGAATGTTCGTATTCCAACTTGCTGCTTATTTGTGGCAATGGATCAATCAATCCTACAGCATCCTACTACAGAGTCTTTGAGCCAGGATGGTGCTAGCAAGTAGAGGAAGTCAGGTGGGAGCCCAGGAGGCTCCAGAAAAATCCAGCTGCCAATGTAATAACGCCATTTCAGCAAGCTAACCCGCCTCGCAACGTTGCGTTGGCCATCTTCACTTATTACAGTGGCAAAACCGCGCGCTCCCCCGTTATCAGAGATGCTGCCGTACACCGTTCAGGGACATAATAATATGCCTATATATCCTCGGTATGCTGCAATTCACTTGTAATGCCACTCAACGAGTAGCAATAAAATGACGTTTAAAGCGTTTACTAAAATCTAGTTTCGTGTCTCATGTCTCACCATGTAATGTCTTTGCTTACTGTTCGAGAATCTGGAATTCTCCATGACCCTGATGGGCCAGGGATATCTTAATCGCCATTCTTCCCCGAAGGCTTTGTTGATATATAGTTACAGTGCAGGTGGTGTCAGTTGAAAAACTGACGTCACGAAGATTACCAACGTCTGCCGATATGTGTCGAACAGACCTGATGAGCAACGCAACACCGCTACGGGAACAGACAGTAACACCGGCTGTCTGTATTAATTCTTGTGGATTTATTGTTTGGGGTATAAGGAAAGGAACTAAGTTTTAGAACCTGAATTTGAGTACAGAATTTAGTGAAACATGAGTTCTCATCTTAAGTTTTATCCGAGTTTTCCAAAATCGCAAATTGTGATTCTTATGGCCGGGTGACGGGTGCGTTCAATTGCTGAAGAGGAGCATTCCGGGTCCTAAAATTTTAGAAATTCAGCCCTGCATTACGTCTCTGTACGAAATAACAAAGCAAACACGGCTAAATCTCGTAATTTAAAACCTGCTGTTCATTTTGTCTTTGCGTCGCTGTTTCTGTGGACAGCGGCACATTTTGACAGTATTCATGAGCGAAGTCTCAGCAGAATTCGCCAACGATGGTAATAGTCGGTCAGTGCAGTTACCTGAGTGTGCGCAGAGCATGCTGGGACCTCTTTCGCAGCACTTTCTCTCTCCAAACCATACACACACACATACAGCCATGCGCGCAGACGCACGCGTGCGCGTGCCTTTATGGGTGCTCCGACCGAGTTGCCAATAACCATTTGCATTTAATTTTCGACATCACATTTCTGTGCTCGGGGGCGATTAAAGTAAGGTTATTCAGGAAGGGAGGAGAGGGGAAAACGGTCAGAGAGAAAGAGGGAAAGAGAAAGGTGGTGTCCGAGAGAGCGAGCGCGAGAGAGAGAAAGTGCAAAAGGTGAGCGGGGGAAGACAGGCTAAAGAGCAAGAAAATGAGAAAAAGCGAACAGGAATGAGGTTTGCCGACCCTACTGCGTATCGGTAGTGGCCGTTGGATTTCTCATGAAGCACCGCGCTCATTTCCGTTACCGAAAAGAGGATAAAAGGACTTACTTAAATAAAAAGAGAGTGGTACGCACCCAGAAATAATGAGAATGACCAGTGGCCTGCTACGAGCATGTCCTAGGGTTTTGTAACGGCGTGGCTATCAGGAGCTACTGCCTCATCACACATGTGGCACTCCACCCACCTCGCTTTCACAGACTTTTTATCCTTACACACACACACACACACACACACACACACACACACACCATCACATGAATACTATGATACGCAATGTCGCTGTGGAGACGTATTTCAGTTCGTGTCGCCCGCATCTCGTGGTCGTGCGGTAGCGTTCTCGCTTCCCACGTCCGGGTTCCCGGGTTCGATTCCCGGCGGGGTCGGGGATTCTCTCTGCCTCGTGATGGCTGGGTGTTGTGTGATGTCCTTAGGTTAGTTAGGTTTAAGTAGTTCTAAGTTCTAGCGGAATGATGACCTAAGATGTTAAGTCCCATAGTGCTCAGAGCCATTTGAACCATTTTTTTCAGTTCGTGTCCAAATGAGCGATTATGGAATTGCAAACGTTTTTTTTTCGTTTATTTGGACTTGCGCATGAATAGATATTGCAGGAGTAGCAAATTCCAACAATCACTCATAAAGCAGAAAGAAGGAGACAACAATTTTGGCGTAATGGCTGGGACAGTTTTTACTTGCAGGTTCCAGTAACTGAGAATTAACCAAGGAATATTTTCGAAGTATTTTGTGCAGGCAGTGCCGTTGTATTGGTACAGGAGTTGCGCAGTACCAAATAGAACTCCGTCGCCGACACGATGTACTGTGGGCCTAGCATATATAATTAATCCAGTGAAATTATTGTTATACTGTCCGCCTGCTTAGCTGGGTGGTAACGTGCTCGTCTTCCGTGCAAGCGGGTCCGGGTTCGATTCCCGACAGCGTTGGACATTTTCTCCACTCGGGGACACGGTGTTGTATTGTCCTCATCATCATTTCATCCTCTTCACCGGCGCGCAAGTCACCCAATGTGGCGTCGACTGAAATAAGACTTGCACTTGGCGGCCGAAATTCCCCGTATGGTACGTCTCGGCCAACGATGCCACGCGCTCATTTCCATTTCATTATTATATTGTAACTGTTCAGCATAAAATACGAAGTGTTTGTTTTTACGTTATACATGTCCGCCATTGAGTTCTGGCTAGTGCTATATGCACACTGGTGTGCAAAAGTTAGGGACGGGAGTAACTTTCGCATGATGTATCACAAGTACCTTATCTCGATGACACTTGGACTATATCTACAAAGAGAGGTTACAGTATAGTGCAGAAGGTAAAAGAAAGAAATATGCAATGCGACGAATAGAAATAACACTTTTATTCAAAGACAATAACTACACAGAACGCACAAGGATTAATCTGATGGCGACGGAAGATGCAAGAAAATATTAAAAACCACAAGTTAAGTATTTTGTTGGTAAGCAAATTAGATAAGATGAGACATGAAGCCGAGTGAACGAGTACTAAAATATTTGCCCCAAAGAAAAAGAACAAATATTTCACTGATGATGTAGATAAATTTCTTATTAGAGTGCAGTTTTGTGGTCTTATGAGCTGGAGAAGTAAATACCATCTTTTACTAAAACGTCAGAGCTTTTGTCACAGAGAACTGGAATCTCAAACTAGTAAACAAAGTATGAGAGAAAAATGTACCATCTATGGCTTTAAATGATGCCAAAACGAACGAGCCCTTACCTCAGAACGAAGGACCTTACTTGCTAAAAGAGCCTATTACATTAGATTTTGTACAAAACTAAGCCATCAGGATTAAAGCGACCGTACTTCATTTAGATGAACGGATTATATACACTACACCGAATAATTGTTACAAAGTGACAGTAAGTAAGGATTACTGTCAAACAACAGTGCCGGTCAACATTAAATTGTTGTGGACGCAGAGCTTCGTTTTGTGTTCCCTTTTCCTATATCGTTGTACCGCAAAAAGTCGGACTATGATGAAAAAATGAAGAAAACATTAAATATATGTAGAGCCAAGAAAAGCCGAACTTTTGGCTATAATTAAGGAGCTCCAACTCCTTCCTACGTATTCAACGAACAAAACTGTGCAAGAAAATCCTTCCCTTCCGACTTACACCATACAGTCTAACCCTAAATCCTATAGCTAGAACGCAATCTCGTGAAGAATGAAGTTTATACTCGTTATACACCAAGCAAGTCGCTCTCTAGCCCTAAAGAAGTAGTGGCTGATGTTTTTGTTGCTAGTATCGCAGAACGCTGAAACATAGTATGTATGTTCGTTGATTGGGTGTATAATATAATTATTATTTAAACTTATGTAATTTAAAAAGTGTTTATAATAACGGTGGTGCCTCTCGACAGTCACCACCGCCATACTTTTCCCTTTAAAATGAGCCTACGGGCACCTCTGTACCTTCACTGATTCTGCTTTATTAATCTTCGTAGTGCACTCCGTGCCCGAGTTGCTACCATTACCGAGTTGTAACGGTCGGGCTTCCCCAAGCCGCCAACGGCTATGTCACAGCATTTTGTCGGCCCACGTGCTCCCTGTGACCCACAGGGGATAGACAAAATAATGTGAACAGAGTTAATAATGGGATGGTTGTGCTTGACGGCGAACAACGTAGGTAAGGCACGCGTCACGGTGGGCTACGGACTAGCCATCAGTGCAGGTTGTGCTCACTTCGTATTTGCATTCACAGACCGAGGCTGAGGTGCAATGAAAGACCTAAGAGTGCCAAAGAGGGCAGATTGTGGGGGCCCTATTAGCTGAAGCGTCAGTAACCAATACAGCCAACTTATGTTTCAAGAGCAACTGTTTCAACAGCGTACAGATCGTCGTACGCTAACACGAATTGTTTTAAAACAACGCAGAAGTACGGCAGCTAAAGTGACTGCAGAGCTCAATAGCCATCTTCGAGACCCAGTATCTATCGACACTGTCCACCGAGAACTCAATAAAGCGAATATTCATGGACGAGCTGCTATACTGAAACCAATAGTGACGATATCCAACGCAAAGAAGCCTTAAATATGGTGTCTGGAGCATAAATCCTAGACGGCTGATCAGTGGAAACACGTCATATGGTCCGACGAGTCAACGTTTTCGGTATTTCCAACATTGGGCCGGGTTTACGTCTGGAGAACGCCAAAAGAAGCCTGTAATCCTGATTGCTTGATTCCAATGGTTAAACATGGAGGTAGAAGTGCGTTGGTGTGGGCAGGTAAAAAAATTGGAAATTTGTGGTAGGGTCTTATGGGACCAAACTGCTAAGGTCGTCAGTCACTCAGCCTACACACTACTTAATCTAACTTAAAGTAACTTACGCTATACACTACACACTCACCGATGCCCGAGGGAGGACTCAAACCTCTGCCGGGGGGAACCGAGTGTGGGCAGCCGTATCATGGTATTCTGCTGGTCCCATCATTACTCTCAAAGGCCGTACTATAGCCAACGATTATGTGAACATTTTAGGTGATCAGTTGCACCCCATGATTCAAATGTTGCTCCCCAACAATTATTCCATATTTCAGGACGATAATGCTCCCATTCACACTGCCAGGACAGTGGGCAGTGGTATGAGGAGCATGCAACTGTACTACAGTGCCTTTCCTGGCCAGCACAGTCCCCGGACTTGAATATTATCGGTATTGGAGGGCAGATTCCGGAGCTTATTTCCGTCTCTCTCGCCACTACAGGAGTTAGAAGAGGTTCTGATCGAAGAATGGCATAACGGTCCACTGGAGACTATGCAATCATTATATGCTATTATTCCAGGTAGAACCACTGCTGTATTACGGGTAAATGAGGGTCCAACCCCTTATTAATAAAATATTCCCAAGTAAGTACAGATATTCACATTATTTTGTCTACTCCTGTATGTCTGTCCAGCACTCGGCAGTTCATTATAGGTTACCATGTCTCTCACAGACGGTACATACCTTGTTATAGCGCTATCGGTATTCGCCAAATGTGAGCTTCACTCACAGTTCTTATTATTGTATGGAAATGTGCCGCAGAATCTTTTGAACTGTGGATCAGGGTGGAGATAATTCCAGATACACAGCACGAGCACTAGCTGCCGGCTGAGGCATGTGTTGCACGGCTGGGTATAGCTACAGCAACTTCACTGTCATGGGAATGTGGCACCACCATCTTCCTGCTGCTCCACCTAATACTCCTGTTTCTTCAGATTTCTTTATTATATTCTGTGGCTCATTTACTGACGTGAGGGCCACTTCGCAGCTGTTTCTGTCGGCGATTTTCCCGCAATGCAGTCCTGCTACTGCTGCCGTTCCGATAAAACAGCCTTTACCGACAGTGCGCGCTCCTTCTTCTCAATAGCTATTGCGTTTCGTGTAGAAAACTTAAACCTTCTTGATACTTTATATCACCAATCGATTCACAAAAGACATCAACACTCTTTTCGAAGCGATAAAAAGACACAATACAGGCGTCGGAACAGGAAACATTTCACATTCTGGATGCTCACAGCGCCATATTTTCACCTGGTGGCAGGATGTGGGGCTTTTATTTTTTTTCAGCATACTCCGCGAGCAGACCGATTAGTAAACGTACTTACGACGTTTCAGCCTACTGCGATGTATAGAGACGGTACTACAGCAATCGGAACACTTTCAGTTCAATTATAACTACGCAGTACAGGTTTTGAGAAGTGGGCACTGACTGAGTCTGTGGATCGACATTGGTAAATTTGCGTCATGTACACCGTAGCAACGAAGACCTCTTGCATCACTGCACGACTAAGAAGAGGCGAGGGGCGTTGTTACACATAATCTCATATTGACAATACAGCATACATCAGTTAATTCTACAATGAATCACGCTGATGAGGAAGAAGAAGATAGCCACCAATGTAATTCCGAGATTCGTCTGAAGCTATTTACTCGAAAGTTGTAGTACATGTGTTCTCATGAATGAAGGACATAATTTTTCAGTATCGTATTGTCTTTAACCAATTACGCAGATCGTTCTCATTCCTGATATACTGTTCGTTACACGTGACTAAGTAATTAGTGTTATTACCTTTGAGGTTGAGGAAAGGTCGCTTGGACTACTGGAATTTCCCTAGATTCTATTGCATGACAGTACGAAATGAAAGTAGGGGGAGTATGACATCTTTTACCTTACTTTGTATGTCTCCTATATCTAACACCAATCATTCTCAAATATTTCTTTGGTATTCTTTTTAACAATGTTGGGCAACGCTTCTACCAAACAAGAATATTATCAGCATACAGTCCCAAGAATTTAAAGTTGTCAACTCTTTTGTCTGTAAGACCACTTTATTTAGGCATTTTCTCGATGGAGACCTGTTACAGGTTCTGGACTGCACTCAGTGTGTCTTTTAGAAGTTTAATGATAATGATTTGGCTCCAGTTAACTTACTAACATCCACGAAAATTTCATGACCGGGAGTACCCTGAAAGTGTGCTGTGCTATCCATGACTGCAAAAAAAAAAAAAAAAAAAAAAAAAGTTCAAATCAGTGTGAAATCTTATGGGACTTAACTGCTAAGGTCATCAGTCCCTAAGCTTACACACTACTTAACCTAAATTATCCTAAGGACAAACACACACACACCCATGCCCGAGGGAGGACGCGAACCTCCGCCAGGACCGGCCGCACAGTCTGCAGCGCCTTAGACCGCATGACTGCAATATCAGCTGCAGAAACACAAACATTGCAGCTGCCAGTATAACCTGCGGACACCCAAACCACGCACACTCACCCACACCCACACACACACGCACACGCACACACAAATGCAGACAGACAGACACACACACACACACACACACACACACACACACACACACACACAAACAAACACACACAAACACTACATAGAACCCTGTAGTATACTGCATATAATTGTTAATCTAATAACGACTCGTTAATTCATGAGTCTTTCACACCGACAGAGTTTCTTTCCGGATATTAGACTAATACTAGGTCATTTTCGGTCCGAATTTATTTTTACTAATGTTTCAATGCTCAGCGACTAAACAGCTAGCAGAAAATGATGGTAGTTTTATTTTCCTACTAAATAAATAAATTCTCGCTTTATGTGTAAACAACCTAACCAACAGTGAAACACATTTCACTTCGAAATATACACTCCTGGAAATTGAAATAAGAACACCGTGAATTCATTGTCCCAGGAAGGGGAAACTTTATTGACACATTCCTGGGGTCAGATACATCACATGATCACACTGACAGAACCACAGGCACATAGACACAGGCAACAGAGCATGCACAATGTCGGCACTAGTACAGTGTATATCCACCTTTCGCAGCAATGCAGGCTGCTATTCTCCCATGGAGACGATCGTAGAGATGCTGGATGTAGTCCTGTGGAACGGCTTGCCATGCCATTTACACCTGGCGCCTCAGTTGGACCAGCGTTCGTGCTGGACGTGCAGACCGCGTGAGACGACGCTTCATCCAGTCCCAAACATGCTCAATGGGGGACAGATCCGGAGATCTTGCTGGCCAGGGTAGTTGACTTACACCTTCTAGAGCACGTTGGGTGGCACAGGATACATGCGGACGTGCATTGTCCTGTTGGAACAGCAAGTTCCCTTGCCGGTCTAGGAATGGTAGAACAATGGGTTCGATGACGGTTTGGATGTACCGTGCACTATTCAGTGTCCCCTCGACGATCACCAGTGGTGTACGGCCAGTGTAGGAGATCGCTCCTCACACCATGATGCCGGGTGTTGGCCCTGTGTGCCTCGGTCGTATGCAGTCCTGATTGTGGCGCTCACCTGCACGGCGCCAAACACGCATACGACCATCATTGGCACCAAGGCAGAAGCGACTCTCATCGCTGAAGACGACACGTCTCCATTCGTCCCTCCATTCACGCCTGTCGCGACACCACTGGAGGCGGGCTGCACGATGTTGGGGCGTGAGCGGAAGACGGCCTAACGGTGTGCGGGACCGCAGCCCAGCTTCATGGAGACGGTTGCGAATGGTCCTCGCCGATACCCCAGGAGCAACAGTGTCGCTAATTTGCTGGGAAGTGGCGGTGCGGTCCCCTACGGCACTGCGTAGGATCCTACGGTCTTGGCGTGCATCCGTGCGTCGCTGCGGTCCGGTCCCAGGTCGACGGGCACGTGCACCTTCCGCCGACCACTGGCGACAACATCGATGTACTGTGGAGACCTCACGCCCCACGTGTTGAGCAATTCGGCGGTACGTCCACCCGGCCTCCCGCATGCCCACTATACGCCCTCGCTCAAAGTCCGTCAACTGCACATACGGTTCACGTCCACGCTGTCGCGACATGCTACCAGTGTTAAAGACTGCGCTGGAGCTCCGTATGCCACGGCAAACTGGCTGACACTGACGGCGGCGGTGCACAAATGCTGCGCAGCTAGCGCCATTCGACGGCCAACACCGCGGTTCCTGGTGTGTCCGCTGTGCCGTGCGTGTGATCATTGCTTGTACAGCCCTCTCGCAGTGTCCGGAGCAAGTATGGTGGGTCTGACACACCGGTGTCAATGTGTTCTTTTTTCCATTTCCAGGAGTGTAGATTGTATGTACACAGATCAAAAAAAGTTTTGCGTCACCTCGGTTCCGAGTGTTCCAGAACCTGCACAGAAAGTTGCAATAGAGATCAACATAGACATCATTTCCGCCCTTTTTAATGCTCATGGAAACCACACTTTCCATGTTGTACCATCATACAGCGAGACCTTCAGAGGTGGTGATCCAGACTGCTGTACACACCGGTACCTACCGGTGCTACCCAGTAGCACGGCCTCTTGCATTCATGCATGAATGTATTCGTCGTGGCATACTATCCACAAATTCATCAAGACACTGTCGGTTCCGATTGTCCCACTACTCAACAGAGTTTTGGCGTAGATCCCTCAGAGTGGTTGGTGGGCCACGCCGTCCATAAGCAGCCCTTTTTCAATCTACCCGAGGCTTGTGCGATAGAGTTCATGACTGGAGACCATGCTGGCCACTCTAGTGGAGGGATGTCGTTATCCTGAATGAAGTCATTCACCAGATGTGCACGATTTTTGGCGCGTCGTCCTTGACTGCCTCGCCAATATGCGGCCGATATGGTTGCACTAACGGTCGGAAGATGGTATTCACATGTCGTACAGCCCTTACGGCGCCTTCCATGACCACCAGCGGCGTACGTCGGCCCCACATAATGCCGCCCCAAAACAGCAGGGAACCTCCAACTTGCTCCACTCGCTGGACAGTGTGCCTAATGCGTTCAGCCTGACATGGTTGCTTCCAAACACGTCTCCGACGATTGTCTGATTGAACGTATATGCGACACTCTTCCATGAAGAGAACGTGATGCCAATACCGAGCGGTCCATTCGGCATGTTGTTCGGTCCATTGTACCGCGCTGCATGGTGTTGTGGTTGCAAAGATGGACCTCGCCAAGGACATCACGAGTGAAGTTTCGCATCATGCGCACAGATTGAGTCGTAACACGACGTCTTGTGGCTGCACGAAAAGCATTGTTCAACATGGTGGCGTTGCTGTCAGGGTTCCACCGAGCCATAATCCGTAAGGAGCGGTCATCCACTGCAGTAGTAGTCGCTGGGCGACCTGAGCGAGGCATGTCATTGACAGTTCCTATCTCTCTGTATCTCCTCCATGTCCTAATAACATCGCTTTGGTTCACTCCGAGACGCCTTGACACTTCCCCTGTTGAAAGCCCTTCCTTGCACAAAGTAACAATGCGGACGCGATTGAAACGGGTACTGACTGTCTAGGCATGGTTGAACTACAGATAACACGAGCCATGTACCTCCTTCCTGGTAGAATGTCTGGAACTGATCGGCTGTCGGACCGGCTCCGTCTAATAGGCGCTGCTCATGCATGGTTGTTTAGACCTTTGGGTGGGTTAAGTGGGATCTCTGGACATTCAAACGGACTGTGTCTGTGATACAATATCCATAGTCAACGTCTATCTTCAGGAGTTCCGGGAACCGGAGCGATGCAGAAGATTTTTTGATGTGTGTAGTTAAGAAGCCACATGTACGTAACCAATATTAAAATTCCCAATAATGCTTGCAAATGTGGAACTAGACGAATCTTCATGGTACTTCTTTACCTCCTTTCGTATATGGATACTTAAAACAATTCAGGCAATCGGGTAATGATCTGCTGAACAATAAGTTAGAAGAACAACTTACTTTTCTCGTTGGCAGTAGAAAAGAATGTTGTGTTCTGTTTCGGTAATCATGCCATGGCCTCAGGAGAGGATAATACCACCCGAAGCCGAATTTTGTACGCGAAATTGGAGTTACGTGTTTTATTGCTACCGGGAGTCAGCATATTACCTGTGATCCAGTAGCTCTTTATGTCATGTGGACGACATGTTACATTAGTCAGTAGGTTAAGTTTAAGCTCTTATAGTAATCGTCGTATCATCCGAAAGGCAACAGTTATCTGCTGTTGGTAAGGGCAAGTCAAAAGCATGCACGGTTCTGGTTTGGTATCCTGAGGAACATTTGACATTACATTTCTCCGAGTACATGCGAGCACACTTTATCCCATTACAACGAGTAAAGCAGTTCTTTTTGTTATAGTTAAAATACGACTAAAATGTACAGGTTATCCAGCCATGTCCCATATCACGCAATTTCTAAAGGATTTGTCGAATAAAATGGTACGGCCGTCGTTGCTGGCTTACTTCTGTCCGTTGTCTCGTACACAGCGCGTTATGAACACTTTAACAATGCACTAGTTATAGTGATGTAGTTTTTTTACACTGCACAGTATTTGGATCCAATGTCGGTTAAGCTGCCATCTCTGCTGCGTAAATACAGTGTCTTCATGTACGAGGAAATGGCATGTTTTACGCACCACCTAGAAAAAATCAAATTGCCAACATGGAACTTCTCTAAACAACGATGCTCGACTGGGCAGTCTCCTTTGTTATAGAAATCTCCATTTCGGCTGTAGAGCAAGCATGGGCAGTCTATGATGACCAGCGAGCCTGAGGCACATACTTCAGTTCGCGGGCGAGTTAATCACATGACGCGACCACAGTGCTCCTAGCGCAATAAGTTAAAACTATGGCGCCCGTTACGATAATTTTTAAGAGGTGAAGCAGCGATATGAAGGGCACTCCTTTCCCGACGCGCCACAGCAACAAAGTATGCATGAAAAGGCGCGTTTTTGAGGGTATATTCATTTTATGTTCTCATCTTCAGATATTTATATTTATTTACGCGTCGAGAATATGGTTTCTTTACCGAGAAAGTTTTACGATAGCTGTTTTAAAAATTTTCCTTGCAAAATTCTGCAAAATTACTTCACTACAAACAAATAAATTTAAACATCTGAAGCTTGTACGCCAGACATCGTGAAATGTCATCACGGAAAAATAAAAGCCTATAAAGGCAACTGATTGCGACTAATTCAAAATACATTACATACAGTTTCAACAGTTGCAGTGTTCCAATATGTCCGCAACGAACAAAACTTATTACTAGTGTTAGTAGGAGAAAGAATAAAAAAAAAATACAGCAATAAGACAGGTGATTCCAGATGTAAAGCAATTAGGAGCAACGTTGCTATTTTTGACCTTAGTCTGGTCATTATAGTATGAAATTTAGTGTGTTAGTATCCACAAACACAATTAGGAGGCATATATAAAATATCCGTTCAAAAATACGTTTGATGACTGATCCCATAGGAATGAGTTGGATCAGTCGCACTCAATAAATGGACCCATCATTTCTTTGTTGATTTAAAAAAAAAATGGCTCTGAGCACTATGGGACTTAACATCTATGGTCATCAGTCCCCTAGAACGTAGAACTACTTAAACCTAACCAACCTAAGGACATCACACACATCCATGCTCGAGGCAGGATTCGAACCTGCGACCGTAGGAGTCGCGCGTTTGTTGATTTTAGAATGATTAAAAGTCTCAATCACATGAACGTAGCGTACATCGACCATATTATACAAAACTGAAACTAGGCGAATACAGGATGGCGAATGTCCGAAAATATTTCACAGGCTTCTTCCGCAGGCTAGATTGAAACCAATCCCAGGGCGGATCCTGCCCACGAGCTATCGGTAGCCCACCAGTGTTATTGAAGAAACGTTCCACCTCAATGATTTCCTTGTCATAATGAAAACTTTTTCCTCGCAGTTGTTTCGTCATCGAAGAGAAAAAATGTTTGTGTATGCTATGTCAAGATAAAAGGTGGAGGGGAGGACACAAAATTCGATATCACAAAGAAAGAGCATATGTGACTGTAACCTTTGAAGAATGAGCTGGCACAATGTCGTACAACACAAACACTCTCGCGGACAGCTTCTAGTGAAATTTCGCCTTGACAGCATCTTGCAACCTCATCAGACTGTGGTAGCATCGCGCTGTGACGTTTAGGCCCTTACGGGCATAATTGCCGGCTGGACTGGCCGAGCAGTTCTAGACGCTACAGTCTCGATCCACGCGACCGCTACGGTCGCAGGTCCGAATTCTGCCTCGGGCATGGATGTGTGTGATGTCCTTAGGTTAGTTAGGTTTAAGTAGTTCTAAGTTCTAAGGGACTTATCACCTCAGAAGTTAAGTCCCATAGTGATCAGAGCCATTTGAACCAACCCGGGCATAATTTGTTAGTACCACACCATGGCAGTCCCAAGAACACTCAGTACCGCCTTGCCCAGTGATGATCGGCTCTTTATATTTTTCACCAGTGGGTAATCCACAGGTATTCACTAGCTATTTATCTCTTTCTTCTTGCATTCATAGTGCTATACCAACCACCCAGCCACAGTGATTAGGTGGGAAAAGGAGTCAACTGGAATGGCTAGACAAAGCGGTAACATTTCCATAGTTGCCTTGGTTGCTTTTGCATCTGAATGGGTATGAGCCGTGTGCCACTGTCACTCACAGCTCAAATGGCTCAAATGGCTCTGAGCACTATGGGACTTTACATCAATGGTCATCAGTCCCCTAGAACTTAGAACTACTTAAACCTAACTAACCTAAGGACATCACACACATCCATGCCCGAGGCAGGATTCGAACCTGCGACCGCAGCAGTCGTGCGGCTCTGGAATGAGTGCCTAGAACCGCTAGACCACCGCGGCCGGCGTCACTCACAGCCATCGTCCTGATTTGTTGTTTGTATTTCTATCTCTGTCATCATATACTGGTGTTATCCAGTATATCACCGTCCAGTACAGTGGTTCCCAACCTTCCTTAGACCATAATCACTGAGTGCAATCAGATGTCAGCTAGAAATTCCCCCTATCCCCTCCCTCCCACCATCACCCCCACCACCCAACATACACATGTAATACTCTCATCACAAATTTCCAACTTTGGAATGTAAAAGAATTTTCCTTTACACCGTTATTTTTAAGATAATGAATATTTAGTTGCTGTGGGTTCTTTATTAAGTCGTAAACTAAGAGGTCAAAGAGACAATTGTTACTTCTTACGGCTAACAACATTTCTTTTTAAGAAAAACTGCATTCCGTTTCAGGAGAAGGTGACTGACTGATTGCAAAGCATTTTTTTTAAAATTTTTGACTCAGTGTTAATTTTTATGGTACAGTCATAACCAGTTTCGACCTTCAAAGGCTATCATCAGATGTTATGGGTGGTATTTGATTCCCGGTCGGTGTGGCCGAGCGGTTCTAGGCGCTTCAGTCTGGAACCGCGTAACTGCTACGGTCGCAGGTTCAAATCCTGCCTCGGGCAAGGATGTGAGTGATGTCCTTATGTTAGTTAGGTTTAAGTATTTCTAAGTTCTAGGGATTGATGACCTCAGATGTTAAGTCCCATAGTGCTCAGAATCATTTGACCCATTTGCATTGTCAACTAGTGTTTTATATGCGACCCACAACGGCTGTAGATGGCTTCTGGATGCCAAAACTGGTTATGATTGCACCATAAAAAATGGTTGAGTAAAATATAAAATCCTTTTTTATTTGACTTGTTCTATCTCTCCTTTAGAGATAAGAAAGCTAACTGTACACAGTGCCAGTAGATAATTGTTACAAAACATGGTTCCCCTGCACTACTCCTTTTCATGAACCCTGCACCCTGCACCCCTGTTTTTAATCAGTCAGGTTAAAATGGGTGTACTATATTTATTATCTGAAAATCTGTTGACTGCTGAGCTCCTCGTGCTGGTGCATGCTGTCGCCAGCACACCCGTCGGCAATCTGTAGGACAAAGACCGATAGTAGGTGCTAGATGAAGCGTGCCTATCATGAGAGAGACCAGAGACACACTGACAAGCAACACGCAGTCAACACCCTCTCAACAGCATGTATTCAGGCCGTCGGTGCTGACCAGATGGCGTCACTAACTAGCACCTCCAGTTGCCGTCTGTCAGTCCACATCGCAGGCTACGACAGTACATTGTGACCAGAGTAGTGCTGATAGCAGGACTTGTAATTTACCCATAGCGAGACTAAGGGTTGTAATAATATCGGTATTGTGTGCTTGTACTATAGCACATGGACTCTATTCGAGTTAAGTAAATGTTCGTGTAAATAAAGAACCATGTTAATCCACGTGTGCATTTGTGTTGTAAAAAGAGGATACCGGCCACCCATAACAACATCCTCTCCCTTGTTTTCTTACAGTACAAGTTGCCACACTCCTTAATTCTGAACTGGCAGAAACTGGAAGACTTTAGGCTGTTTATGCCTTGTGTCTGAGCACTCTAATAATAATAATATTGTGTGCAGTATCATATTAGCCCCTATGTAGCTACTGTTGTGTCATGTGCTAAAAAAAGGGCAGCTCGTTTTGTATTGTCACGTAATAGGAGAGAGAGTGTGGCAGATATGATACGCGAGTTGGGATGGAAGTCATTAAAGCAAAGACATTTTTTGTCGCGGCGAGATCTATTTACGAAATTTCGGTCACCAACTTTCTCTTCCGAATGCGAAAATATTTTGTTGAGCCCAACCTACATAGGTAGGAACGATCATCAAAATAAAATAAGAGAAATCAGAGCTCGAACAGAAAGGTTTAGGTGTTCGTTTTTCCCGCGCGCTGTTCGGGAGTGGAATGGTAGAGAAAGAGTATGATTGTGGTTCGATGAACCCTCTGCCAAGCACTTAAATGTGAATTGCAGAGTAGTCATGTAGATGTAGATGTTGATGCTGTTAATTAGTTCCCTTATCTGTTCATAAAGTTACAAGAACTCTCTGAACTTGGATAATACATTTTCATGAGATATTATCGTTTGTTACATATATATGCCACTTTTACTGGCAAGGATGTATGGTAGAAAGCACAAATTCTGTGTGTAGCGCATAGACTATGTGAGGAATATGTAAACTGCAGCGAATAGTGTCACACCTTAACGATATTAATTGAGGAAACAGACATTATTGATACCTTATATAGTCAATGTTAGAGTTTTATCGAATATTGCACCCGCCCATCATTACAGAGAATCTTAAAAATACACTTTTACATAGATAACCCGCAAAGTAGTCCTTGGCACCTGTAGCCAGGCATCTGGTATCGAAGGCATGTCAAGGGTTTGCAGCACGGATACAGAACTCTATTCTAGTGTACACAAGCCGAATTAGTCCATTCACGAGTGTAGATAGAGTGACCTTTAGTGAACTACACTGAAAAATACAGCTTTGCTTTTACCTCCCTCACTCAGGTTGAGACTAGCTCTTTAATTATTTCCTTTTTTTTTTATTATGCACTGAACAACAGAATTTTCCCTGACAAAGACAACTCAAACTAAACCTATTCATTTATTACCCACAATATACAAGTCCAACGCAATCTGACTGCTATACATTGACAACATGACTTCCAATTTAAAAAAATGTTCAAATGTGTGTGAAATTTTATGGGACTTAACTGCTAAGGTCATCGTTCCCTAAGCATACACACTACTTAACCTAAATTATCCTAAGGACAAACACACACACCCATGCCCGAGGGAGGACTCGAACCTCCGCCGGGACTAGCCGCACAGTCCACGACTGCAGCGCACTAGACCGCTCGGCTAATCCCGCGCGGCTGACTTCCAATAATTAACACAAAAGAATAGCTCTGAACTGCAAGAAATCCTAACACTTATACAAATCCAAAAAATATGGAATTAAAGAAATATGAAACTACCTCCAACTCTGTTAATTGCCTAAACTCATTTCAATCACGAATCCTGATAGTGGAAACCCCATTCTTTTTTGTAAGTCACTTACCTCACAGAAAATCATCATAACACGAACTACAGCAATTACAGCAAGTAGCAACAAGAGCCAGCTAAATAAAAAGATTCTAACTACTATAGACTCTACTACGAGGCATATGGTTAGCAAAAGAAAGATTCTTGCACATTTTCTTATAAGAAATTTGATCTCACTTTACATTGCATGTCCTACCAACACAGAGTCTCCACTAACAAAAACATGACCATACACTTCCCTACCCACTCGCTAACTGCTAGTCGGTCCAACCACAGAATCTCTTGCCGAGGGCGCAGAGCGCTGTCAGCGATATTAACACAGTCTATAGCGCGGCCAACATACGAACAGGCTACGAGCAAGGTGACGTACGTAGCCATTTCTTGTTGTCAAAAGAGTATTACCTTAGAGGCTCATGAGAAAGAAAATGAAGTTCTTGAGGATGGTGATGCAAACCTATTTCTCGGCAGTTTATATAGGAAGTACCGTAGTAACTTCCCGCTGACATTGCTTTTGCCCATTCATTATATTTCTTTTATTTCTGACGATTTCATAATAACATAACATTAAGAGTTCGATTTTCTCCATTATTTTGGAAGGAAATTGTTTTGTACGGGTCTGTAGCCGACAAAGTACTTTTTCCTTTATTGTTACTTCACTCCTTCTCCCATTAGGGTAAAGGTTGACTGCGAGCGGTGCATTACCGCAAGGGCAAGATGAAACATACAATCATAGTTTCTAAGAAATGCAAGAACAAAAAAGTATAAATATTTTTAAAAATTGTTTAAACAAGCTGTTGTATACTTCATATTTCCAAGTATAAATTTTGTTCTAAATGTACAAAAGCTGTAAGCATACGTTGTAAGTGGGCTGTTTAGGTTTCTATGTTGGTAACGCCACGTAGCGCTCTGTATGAAAATCACTGACTGTGTTGTATGCAGTCTGAGGCAGGTCGGCATTGTAGCAATATTTGCTATTGTAGTGTTGGGCAGTTGGCTGTTAACAGTGCGTAGCGTTGCGCAGTTGGAGGTGAGCCGCCAGCAGTGATGGATGTGGGGAGAGAGATGGCGGAGTTTTGAGAGCGGATGATCTGGGCGTGTGTCCATCAGAGAGAGAGTAAATTTATAAGACTGGATGTCATGAACTGATTATATATATATATATATATATATATATATATATATATATATATATATATATATATAATGACTTTTGAACACTATTCAGGTAAATACATTGTTCGTTCTCTATCAAAATCTGTAATTTGTTAATTATGCCTATCAGTAGTTAGTGCCTTCAGTAGTTAGAATCTTTTATTTAGCTGGCAGTAGTGGCTCTCGCTGTATTGCAGTAGTTCGAGTAACGAAGATTTTTGTAAGGTAAGTGATTCATGAATGGTGTTGGTTATTGTTAGGCAGGGCCATTCTTTTGTAGGGATTATTAAAAGTCAGATTGCGTTGCACTAAAAATATTGTGTGTCAGCTTATTGATGATCAGAATAAGCAAAGAGAGAAATGTCTGAGTACGTCAGTTCTGCTCAGCTGTTTAAAAATCAAATAACGTAAGAGGTTTATCAGCACAGTAATTCATAAATTTTCTAAGGGGACGTTTCAACGTTTACATGTATTCATCCTATCTTCAAAGAATAGATGTAGGCCCAGTATGGCCCCATGTGTTCTTGCACTTCTTCAAACCCAAACCGATCCTTCCCAAGGATGGCTCCTGCCAGATTTCGATCCTTTTGTAAGTAATTCGCAAGAATATTTGGCAACTACGAGCTGTGAAACAGATGTTTCAGTAGTACTCCGACGTATCAGCCCCTGCCCTCTCTAGAACTCGAATTATTACGTTCTTCCCGAAGTACGAGGGTATTTTGCCCGCCTGATATGTCATACATACAAGGTACAATAGCCTTCTCATGGCTGGTTCCCACAAGAATCTCAATAATTCCGAGGGAATGTGATCTACCATAGCAATACTGCATCCCTAGCAATGCAATACTAAAACTGTTGTGGATTGGCAAGACAGCCAACCCACTACGACAGGAAGCCGAAAGGCACGCGTTTAAGCTCACGCAGGATGGTGTGAGGTCTGGAACAGGGCACGGAGTTTAAACTTCAGAAAAAAGGAGGTAACTGGTAGAATACTTAACTTTAATCCATAATAGGTGAACATCGCTCTTGACGGTACATGTTTTACAGCATCAATAGTAACTGGTAATGGCGCCTTGCTAGGTCGTACCTAATGACGTAGCTGAAGGCTATGCTAACTATCGTCTCGGCAAATGAGAGCGTAATTTGTCAGTGAACCATCCCTAGCAAAGTCGGCTGTACAACTGGGGCGAGTGCTAGGAAGACACTCTAGACCTGCCGTGTGGCGGCGCTCGGTCTGCAATCACTGATAGTGGCGACACGCAGGTCCGACGTATACTAACGGACCGCGGCCGATTTAAAGGCTACCGCCTAACAAGTGTGGTGTCTGGCGGTGACACCACAAAAACACTATAGAAGGATGTTGCTATACATGAGAATTATTAGCAATGAACTATAAAATGGACAGAAGACAGAAAGTTCAAAGATGGATTGTCAAAAAACAGTGGGTTACTCTACAGATGACTGGAGAAGGCGAAGTAATGTCCACTAAAACACGAAGCTATTATAGCAAAGCGAAGGACAGCTCAACAGAAGGAATGAGAACAGGCTAACAAAATAAATATTACTCTTAAATTAAATTTCCCTGAGACATTTAAGTCTCACCCTCCCCAACACAAACTCCATTTCACATCTTCCCTTACATTGTCACTGTTGCCAGGGCTCTCCGACATTAAAATAGCACCACAGCACAAATTTTACTACACTTCTTCCGCTTCCATCACTTATCGTAGATAAATTAGAGACTTAAATGTCTCAGGGAAAATTTAATTTAAGGTCTATACGATCACATGTAGTATAGCACTTCCCCATTACTTCCAGTGCTGGGATGCTTTTCCAATGTCGGAGAGCCCTGGTAACAGTGACAATGTAGGGGGAGATGTCAACTGGAATTTGTGTTGGGGAGGGTATTTGACTTGTGTAGTTCGTGCAGCTGTTTTGACGATGATGCTGTGGTTGTGTAATGGTCAGCATATTTGCTTACTCAACAAAAAAACTCGAGTTCGAGTCCCGGCCGCAATACAAATTTTAATTCACTTCTTCAGCTTCCAACGTTATCGTAGATAAATTAGAGACCTAAATGTCTCGTGGGAAATTAAATTTAAGAGCTATACGATCACATGTAGCACACCACTTCCCCATTGCGTCGAATGCTGGGGTGCTATTCCAATGTCGGAGAGTCCTGGTAACAGTGACAATATAAGCTGAGATGTGAATTGGAGTTTGTGTTGGGGAGGGTATTTGACCTGGGTAGTTCATGGAGCTATGTCGCCGTAGTGGTGTGGTGGTGTAATGGTCAGCATATGTGCGTAGGAAGCAAGAAGACATGGGTTCGAGTCCCGGCCCCGGCATGAACTTCCAAAGTTACTGGAAACAAATATTGCTGTATTTCTGGGGAAAATGTGATAGCACGGATTGTAGAAATAAGAAAAGTACTTTCGACGGTAAATTATTAAATTTAAAAGGCTTTCAAGGCAGGCGGTATGAGAAATCAGGGACGAAATGTACAGAAGAAAGGAGGAAACCACTTGGGGAGAAGATGAATCAGTACTGGAAAACAGGAAAATGGACGAAGGAAATTGAATTGTATCATCATAGTTGGTCAGTACGATGACAGAGATAGTTACGTAATCTTATTTTGTCAACAGAAGATAAAAAGAAAGGCCTGTAGCTGTGGAACTGCTGCTCGCAGGAAAAAAAAAAAATTGGTTTCTATCTTTGTCTTTACCTCTGACACCAAACTTGACTCATGACAGAGTCAGCGAAAGGCGTGGATCCGTTCCGTCGGCTACCAACACCCTTTGTAACTGCACCTCCCGGAACTGGAGCCTAGTGTACGAGCGCGACTTGGGCTCTTCCTGTTCCTCATCCTAATCCTGTTTCTGTCCCGACCGCCCGCTGAAACTGCTGGGGGCGACCGCGCCCTGCCCCCGCGTGACGTCACCGCGCTCGATACGCACACCGTCACGCACTTGCACGGCCGATGCACGCACTCAAGTAGGCACCTGGTGACTCGCGTGGTTGCCCGGACGCAGGCCGCCGTCCTACCCAAACCCCAGACACGATACGCAACCGACCAAAATAAAATGTCTCGAGGGAATTCAACATTATTCTCAGAATTAGCAGTATTTAAGACTCATGTCTGGTGAAGAGTTCTTGAAGACATTCTGAGTTCGATTATACACTACTGGCCACTAAAATTGCTACACCAAGAATAAAAGCACATGATAAACTGGTATTCATTGGACAAATACATTATACTAGAATTGACATGTGATTACATTTTCACGCAATTTGGGTGCATATCTCCTCAGAAATCAGTACCCAGAACAACCACCTCTGACCGTAATAACGGCCTTGATACGCCTGGGCATTGAGTCAAACAGAGCTTGGATGGCGTGTACAGGTATAGCAGCTTCAACACGATACCACAGTCCATCAAGAGTAGTGACTGGCGTATTGTGACGAGCCAGTTCCTCGGCCACCATTGACCAGACGTTTCCAGTTGGTGAGAGATCTGGAGAATGTGCTGGCCAGGGCAGTAGTCGAGCATTTTCCGTTTCAATAAAGGCCCGTAGAGGACCTGCAACATGCGGTCGTGCATTATCCTGCTGAAATGTAGGGTTTTGCAGGGGTCGAATGAAGGGTAGAGCCACGGGTCGTAACACATCTGAAATGTAACGTCCACTGTTGAAAGTGTCGTCACTGCGAACAAGAGGTGACCGAGACATGTAACCAATGGCACTCCATACCATCACGCCGGGTGATACGCCAGTATGGCGATGACGAATACACGCTTACAATGTGCGTTCACCGCGATGTCACTAAACTCAGATGCGACCATCATGATGCTGTAAACAGAACCTGGATTCATCCGAAAAAATGACGTTTTGCCATTCGTGCACCCAGGTTCGTCGTTGAGTACACCATCGCAGGCGCTCCTGTCTGTGACGCAGCGTCAAGGGTAACCGCAGCCATGGTCCGAGCTGATAGTCCATGCTGCTGCAAACGTCATCGAACGGTTCGTGCAGATGGTTGTTGTCTTGCAAACGTCCCCATCTGTTGACTCAGGTATCGAGACGTGGCTGCACGATCCGTTACAGCCATGAGGATAAGATGCTGTCATCTCGACTGATAGTGATACAAGGCCGTTAGGATCCAGTACGGCGTTCCGTATTACCCTCCTCAACCCACCAATTCCATATTCTGCTAACAGTCATTGGATCTCGACCAACCCGAGCAGCAACGTCGCGATATGATAAACCGCAATCACGATAGGCTACAATTCGTCTTTATCAACTTCAGAAACGTGATGGTACGTACTTCTCCTCCTTAAACGAGGCATCACAACGACGTTTCAATAGGCAACTCCGGTCTACTGCTGTTTGTGTATGAGAAATCGGTTGGAAACTTTCCTCGTGTCTGCACGTTGTAGATGTCGCCACCGGAGCCAACCTTGTGTGAATGCTCTGAAAATATATCGTTTGCATATCACAGCGTCTTCTTCCTATCGGTTAAATTTCGCGTCTGTAGCACGGCATCTTCGTGGTGTAACAATTTTAATGGCCAGTAGTGTAATAAATGTCAGTGAGACAGAAAAAATTCTGTTCACAAATCAACATGGATCTACAAAACCTCGCTCGTGCGAAACTCAACTTGCCTTTGTCTCACATACTCGTAATATCCTACAAATCGTGGATGGAGGGTAACAGGCAGATTCTCTACTCCTAGATTTCCGGAATGCGTTTGACACCGCGCATCTCTGCAGACGGTTGACGAAGGTCTGAGAATACGGTTTAGCACCCCACATATGTGAGTGGTGCGAAGAATTCTTTAGTGATAGCACACAGTATGTTGTCTAGAGCGGCTAGTGTTTCTCCGAGACAAGGGTGCCGTCAGGAGTGCACCGGGGAAGTTTGATAGGACCGATTTTGCTCTCTACAAACATAAATAACTTGATGGACAGGGCGAGCAGCAATTTACGGCTGTTTTCTCATGACGCTTTGATATACGGCAAGATGTCATTGTTGTGTGACTGTTAAAGTATACAAGATAGTTTAGACAAAATTTCTGGTTGGTGTGATGAGTGTCAACTTGCTGTAAACGTCGAAAAAGTCAAGTTAATGCGGATGAGTAGGAAGAACAATCCTGTAACTCTCGAATACGGGATTAATAAGGTGCAACTTGACACAGTTACATCGATTAATAATCTATGGGTAAAGTCGCAAAGCGGTGTGAAATGGAATGAACACGTCAGGTTAGTAGTAGGATGGCAACTGCCCGACTATGTTTCTGGGAAAGTTTAGTTCATCCCCCATTTTTGAGTACTGGTCAAATTTTTGTGATCCCAAACAGATCGGATTGAAGGAAGACATCGAAACAGTTCAGAGCCGTGTTGCTAGATTTGTTCCCGGTAGGTTCTATCAGCACCCAAGTATTACGTAAATGCTTCGTCAGCTCAAGTGACAATCCCTGGAGGGAAGATGACGCTCCTTTCGCAAGGCTGTATTGAGGAAATGTAGAGGACCGGAATTCGAGGTCGACTGCACAACGATCCTAGTGCCGAAAACGTACAATTCGCGTAAGGATCTTGAAGATGAGATGTGTGAAATGGGAGCTCGTATGGAGCCTTATAGATAGTTGTTTTTCCCTCACTCTATTTGCGAGTGGAACAGCAAATGTACCCTCCGCAAGGCACCGTAGGCTGGTTTGCGGAGCATGTATGTAAATGTAGGCCTACCTATATATTCAGGAGAGTGGAGTTACATGGGCCGCCGAGCACCTTGACTTATTATTCGCCAGCTTTCCTTAAAGGTATTGACGCCCCCGCAACGGGTAACAGTACATATTCAATTATTGCATTCAACCTGCCGCGACACGTGTTGCTGTTATGTGATCGTGTCTTTGTACCACGAGTATTTCATGCAGCTATATATGTAAATACATAGCTGTTTTATATTTATTCTCTCTTTAGTCGCAGATTCTTGGGGGGATCATTTATTATTAGTATCCATGTATTACTATGACTCGCTCGATGACGTACGTTAAAAGCATTAATTTAGCTTTCTTTTTTCCTTCTGGTAGAGTTTTTTAATTATTTTTTCCTCATTCGTTGACAAATCAGAAATGAAATTTTGTTTTCTTCGATGCTTGAGATACTATTCAACTTAGAGGCCCAGTAAATGATTTCCGTAATTTTTATATACAGAGGTCTCCAAAATAATCATCACAACTTTGACCACGTATATTTTAGAGAGAGGGACAGATAGAAAGGTGTAGTTTGCGGCATAGTGATCACCTTCACCTTAAGATTTTTGTAGCTTTGATTTTGCAGATTCGTTACTGACAAAAATTACCATTCCTCAGCGGGTGGAAATGCGTGCAGAATGGTTCATGGAGACTAAATCTGACGCCTGGGTACAGCTGAACTTCCAAACACATCACTGAAGCACACCACCACCAAGTCCTATCATCAGTCCGTGCTACACGAGGTTCAAGGAACCCAGAAGTGTAGTGAAGACGCCGAGTTCGGGGTGTCCGATTGCAACTGATACAGATGTGAAACGGGTGCATCAGGCATTTCTCCAGAGTCAAACCAAATCAATCTGTCAAGCGTCTCAGTTAAAAACACGCACGGTGCACAGGATGCCACTGAAGAGACAAAAGCTTCATGCCTGCTGTCTGATAGATGCGCTTAAATCTCATTACAGAACAAAATGCAAAGCATTTAGAACTGAAATTCTGTGTCGCATCGACGATGTCTCAGATTATATGAGAAAGTTGATGTTCATGGTCGAAGCATAATGTGAGGCCCTGAGGCCCTGAGATTCCTCGCATTAGCATGGAAATTATGCGAGTAAGAGCAAAGATAAACGTGTGGTGTGGTCTGCTTCACAAACGTGTGGTAGTGGAGTTTTTTTTTTAAATTGAGGCGTCAATAACAGCAACTATTTGGATGTATTAGAACAGTTTGCATTTCACAGGTCGAAGAACTGAAGCCTCACACCATACTGCAGCAAAATGGTGCCTCTCCTCACAGTACCTCGATAATTATGGAGGCTTTGGACGACAAGTCTCCAGATCGCTGGACTGTCGGAGGAGGATCCATTTCCTGGCCCCGTAGGTCTCCAGACATGAGGCATTAGATTTTCTTTTATTAGGGGGTTAGTGAACGATCCTGACTACCAGACCTTTGTGCGAGACCCGCAGGATCTGCGCGTTCGCATGTAAGCAGCACACGTTAACCCTCGCATGGTGTCTCTGGTTTTTTAGATCGTAAGGCACGTTTAACTGCAAAGAAGCACGTTTAATGTGGATGTCGACTTATCATCCTCCAGATATGCTCTTTTTTGGACTTTTCATTATAATTCGGTAATATATTTTTGGTTGTATCACGATTCGCAGTACAATAACTCGAACTTTTTGCAGTGGGGTCTAAAATATACGTGGTGTGCAGTATATGATTATCAACGTTGTACTGCAGCTTTACTACGAAAACGAAAATTTGGCAATACTGGACCTACTAAACCGAAATTTATATGTCCATCGTTGTAATCGATTCTTAAAAACAAATACATGTGCACTGTCATGACAAATTCAGAGCAAGGAATTGCTTTTTGTTGAAGTATGACGTGGTGTTACGTTTCATTCGTCGTGGATTATGAAATACGTTTTCAAAGGGGCTACAGTCTCGAGCAGGCTTTAGATGGTTTACAGAAGAGTGCGAGTGACAGTGAATCAAGTTTTGGTAATGAGGGTGAGAGTGATGCTGATGTAGATATGACAGAGGAAAATACAGAGGTGGAAAGTGAACTGGATGAGAGTGAACGTGAAGATCGTAATGGTATTCACGGAACTAGTGCAGTCGCTCTTGTATGTAGAACTGGGCATAACATATGACATAGTACCTGTTTATGTGAGCCAGCAGTTTTCAAGGAATGAAAAGCCAAAACATAATGCCCACTTGCATAACAGCTTGTTTGTCCGTCTTTGGAACGAAATAGACCACTGGTTCTGCGTAGCAGGGATCCGATAGTTTCTTGTTAGTTTTGTTGAGGTTTGCTGTATCAGATGTCTTTTGTTGAGATCTGTGGCATTAGATGTCTACGCACAGGTCATATAATTCACCTAAATAACGGACCACTGATTGATTGACATATCATTTCAACGTTGTCCATAGGTTTCTCAATAAATCATTATTATTTTTGTAGGAATATTTTACATTTTATCGCCATAATGTTTCCAGAATGACTTTGGAGTCAAAAAGAACCCCAGACATATAATATGTTTTTCCAAAGCTGATACCATGCGAGGGTTAATGAGGACATACTAGGGCGGACATGGGACGAACTGAAATAATCCCTTGATATCCTTCGCGTTACAGATGACACACTCACTGAAGTCTTTCGAATGGCTACTAAAACTTTAAGGCAGTGTGAACATTATGCCGCAAACTGCACCTTTATACCTGTCCCTATTTCTTAAATATACATGATAAAAGGTGTATAGATCAATTTTGAACACCCCGTTTCATAACTTGTATTATAACATTTCTGGATTTCCTTAACCAAGCCAGTCGATGTGGCCGACCGGTTCTAGGCGCTTCAGTCTGGAACCGCGCGAACGCTACGGTCTCAGGTTTGAATCCTGCCTCGGGCATGGATGTGTGTGATGTCCTTAGGTTAGTTAGGTTTAAGTAGTTCTAAGTTCTAGGAGATTGATGAACTCAGATGTTAAGCCCCATAGTGCTCAGTGCCATTTGAACCAATTTTTTCTTAACCTAACTTTTAACATTTTGAAAAGTAGTACTTGTGTACGTTAGATCTTTCCCTATTAATAGTACAGCAATATACAGGGTGTTTTAAAATACCTGCTACAGGTTTAGAAATGTTGCAGAGGAAACTTAGTATGGAAAGTTTTGATAAGGAACCCACGCCCGGAAACGTACCATTTGGATGTAAAATAAGTTCGAATCACTTTTTAACCTCCAGCTTCACAGCACACACACAGCAGATGCTATGACACCTGTGTGCTCTACAGGAGCACATGACCCGGGTAGTGTTACCAATATGCGTATTATTTCCCTCGTTATGAAGGACGTTCTCTTCAAAGTCTAAAGTGCGGCGCGTCAGTGGAGCACCACAGTGAACCCTCCTAACTGCGAACGTACCAGTTTCTCGCAGTCGTTGTTGTAGTGTGACGAAAATGAAAGGAAGATTAAAAATGCCCCCTCCCACCGCATAGTCACTGTTCTGTAGATAAATCTACCGCCCCACCAACGGTGATGCTGCATTTAACATATCACAAAAAAAAGACGCCCTTTTCTTAGAGTGTGTGCGTAACGCGAGACGGGACATACGTGTCCCACCGCATAGTCACTGCTCTGTAGATAAATCTACCGCCCCACCAACACAGTTAAGACGGCAATAGACCGGTGATGCTGCATTTAACATATCACAAAAAAAGACGCCCTTTTCTTAGCGTGTGTGCGTAACGCGAGACTGGAGATTGAAATTGGTCCCGTCTTCCAACCTCCCTTATGCTCAAACAGTGCATTTCCGGAAATCGGTTCCTTATCAAATGTTTACCCACTAATTCGTGTTTCGTTACTGTATAAAACGTTACACATTATTCATCAATCTTTCAGTGCTTCCAATACAACATTGTAAACATTTCAAGTACATCTCTTCCGACATCGTGGTTTATTGCTTTCACTCCACCAATAAAATATTTATTTCCATTTATGACAATACAACATCACAATTAACAGATGCATTACGGTCGTGAATAACGTTAGGGTTGCGGAAGTCACCAGACAGATAACGTTTCGATACTAGATACAAATGGAAGACTAAACTTCCCAAAGTAAAGTTCTTACAACGTGTATATCAAATATTTTTAAATTAGAGTTGCATTAATAATGGTCGCACGAAAAGGGAACAAAACGGCGGTATCTTCTCGTGGTCGCGGGCCGTCGGCGAGATGTCTCTCTGAGAGCCGCGTCGTGCAGCGCTCTCAACGAAGTGTATACAGCTGTGTGCTCTGATTCCTGCTCACCCAACATTAAATATAGAAAAATAAACATTCCGATGTTAAATACTCCCAAACCATGTTCCAAAAACAAATATTTGCCTTACCTTGCACAGATGAAGAAACAGCAGAGTGATCGGAAATTATGTCACACTACAAAGCACGTGGCATCATTCTTCGAGTTTCAAAAAAAAAAAAAAAAAAACTTCCACCTTCAAGTGCCGTGTAACGGAAATACATTAACAGTGCCTTCCTCCCCCCATCCCTCCACATTCCAGTGAAATGTATGTAAGAACACTGTTCTTGTCAACTGTCCATGAATCATTAAAAGTTCTGATGTCCACATATTAAAATATGTAGTAGAACGTGTGGTGCGTGGGGTCCTCATTTTTGTGCCGGTCGGCGAATCAAAGAGATGTCGGGCAAGAACTGAATGATGTGAGGTCGTCGCAAGTGGCGGTTGGAAAGAGACTCTGGTAGCCACCCATACTTTATAGTAAAGTATTGTACGTTAGTTCTGGCAGTTGTTCTCTATATCTTATGGGAACCATAAAGTAAGTTCACATTTCTTGACTTTTCTATGATTCGTTTTACGTGTATCATTGAAAGGCCGCAAATGTTGAACATAATTTTGTACCTATCGGATCGACTGAGTGACTAACGATGAGCTGAGTACCGGCTTTTCAATGTCGCCTGACCAAAAATGTGAATATTATCAATGTCAGAGTTTCTTGTTCAAGTGTCACCTGAGAAAGAATGACTTCATATTCTTTGCAATTAATGAGTACCGCATGCCAGTCTGCTAGACTGTATGGAGTAAATAAATGTCTCCCTACTAATTATTTGTTGCATGAAAAGTTAGGAGACGGCTTCATATAGCCGCGCGGGGTAGCAGCACGGTCTTGAGCGCATTGCCACGGTTCGCGCGACTCCCCCCGTCGGAGATTCGAGTACTCCCTGGAGCATGGGTGTGCGTGTTGTCCTTAGCGTACGTTAGCTTAGGTTAGATTAAGTGATTTGTAAGCCTAGGGGCCGATGACCTCTGAAGTTTGGTCTCATAGGAACTTACCACAAATTTTCAATTTTTTCTAAACGGTTCCCTATTAAGTACCACTCGTTACAAATCGGCACCATTCGCATCATTTCGTGTCCTTACGAAACTACTATTGCCAAACTTAGCAACCTAACAGTTGTGCCACTATCGTAACGTCACAAAGATTTGTTGTGCTCTGTGTTTCAGTTTTTTTTATGTGGGGTGGATTGAGTCCAAGAAAGCTCAATTATTCCGTTATACAGCTTTATGTAATAGTGAAACATGGACAAAGGCTGCTTTAACAAACTTAGTATTCCCTGTAAGCTCAAAACACGTAATCTTAATCGTGAAAATTTTACAAATTAATTTCATTTCTGTTATCGATTCCCTCCACTTCAGCACTCGTAGATACGGTTTCTTCTGTAGTGAATATTAAGTGACACGGCGAAAGGAACAAAACCTCTCTGAATTTGATAAAAAATGAATTATTTATTTATCTTAAGTATAAACTGCAAAGATGCTTTGAAGCTGTATTTCGATAGCAATCATAATTAAATCTTGCTAAAAGGAATAAAGAATAGAAAAAAATTCATTTTCAAACAAAATAACTCAGCAAAGTAAATAATACTTTATTTTAGAGCAAAATAAATAATACTTTTTTAATAATACCATATACGTTTTTAGTACCTTTAAGAACCAATATACTTTATTTGCTAAAAGAAAGGTGGCAATCTTTAAAGAGGCTTGTGTTTCTGGCATGACATTAGCGATCATTGGCTGACGGACACCGTTCTGCATTAAAATGGAGGGACTACATTTTAACTTGTGCTAATATACTCGCCAGAGGGTGAAGCACATTGGTAAAGCTGCAGTTCTCACAACTGATTGTTTGTCTCCTCAGATAGTCTCCGATGCCACTTCTACCACTGATCTTCAACAAAAAACGGTTTAGAGCGGAGTGTCCAGTGAGGATGACAGGACTGTTCAGAGATAGGCCAGGAGAAAGTCACAACATTGTGGCTTATAAACGAATATGACTCTATATTGTCTTGTTGCAACCCCTGTCCACAGTACGAGCAGCCCTTAGTGGCTCGCCATCAGACAAGTGTTCATGACGTCGCCTTTCCGGCCGAGATCTTTTTTAATATGTGACTTGTAAGTACTGCAACTTATCGAGTCAGTACAAACGTTAATTTTATTAATGTACTATATATATGTTTTAGTACAGTTCTACATCTACATCTACATCCATACTCCGCAAGCCACCTGACGGTGTGTGGCGGAGGGTACCTTGAGTACCTCTATCGGTTCTCCCTTCTACTCCAGTCTCGTATTGTTCGTGGAAAGAAGGATTGTCGGTATGCCTCTGTGTGGGCTCTAATCTCTCTGATTTTATCCTCATGGTCTCTTCGCGAGATATACGTAGGAGGGAGCAATATACTGCTTGACTCCTCGGTGAAGGTATGTTCTCGAAACTTCAACAAAATCCCGTACCGAGCTACTGAGCGTCTCTCCTGCAGAGTCTTCCACTGGAGTTTATCTATCATCTCTGTAACGCTTTCGCGATTGCTAAATGATACTGTAACGAAGCGTGCTGCTCTCCGTTGGATCTTCTCTGTCTCTTCTATCAACCCTGTCTGGTAAGGATCCCACACTGCTGAGCAATATTCAAGCAGCGGGCGAACAAGCGTACTGTAACCTACTTCCTTAGTTTTCGGATTGCATTTCCTTAGGATTCTTCCAATGAATCTCAGTCTGGCATCTGCTTTACCGACGATCAACTTTATATGATCATTCCATTTTAAATCACTTCTAATGCCTACTCCCAGATAATTTACGGAATTAACTGCTTCCAGTTGCTGACCTGCTATATTGTAGCTAAATGATAAGGGATCTTTCTTTCTATGTATTCGCAGCGCATTACACTTGTCTACATTGAGATTCAATTGCCATTCCCTGCACCGTGCGTCAATTCGCTGCAGATCCTCCTGATTGTCTTGTTGCAACCCCTGTGGACAGTACGAGCAGCCCTTAGCGGCTCGCCATCAGACAAGTGTTCATGACGTCGCCTTTCCGGCCGAAATCTTTATTAATATGTGACTTGTATTGTTAGTCTAATTCTGAAGACGACGCTCATAGTAGCGTCGAGACCAGGTCAATTTGACTTAATATTTGTGACCGAGGGCTTATTTGTTACAATATAATTCTGACACGGTCACTGAACCTTAGCAGCTATGTTCAAAGAATATGACTCTTTTACGCTCTCTGTTCCAGTGCTGTCCTTCCGGAACCCCAACGACTCTCTTATGGACCCGGGCGCCTGCGCGCGTCGCGGGATCCCCTTGAGCCGGGGGAATCCCCTCGCAGCGCGGGATGTTTGGCCCCGCTGCACGCTGTGTCAACACCGCCGCGGCCACCGGCGGAGGATCTGTTTGACCAGCGCCGGCGCTCGCAGAAAGTAATTAACCCGGCTGGTAATTACCTCCCGGCCACTTTCGCAAGGCCCGGGACTTTTTCGGCGCCCGTCTTGCGGCCGCCCCGTATTTATAGCCGCACACACCAGACTAAATCCTAATTTATCGTCTTTAATACTGCGACCTACGGACCACTCTCCCCCATGCACGACCAGGGAGGCTCAGTGCTTTGTTTATAATTAGCAGCCACCACCCTCCTGTTTGTCCATCCAGCTTTCCCTTCCACTACATTTTCTTCCTCTGGTTTTCACGTTCGGTTCGCCCCGTTCCTGTCCTGTTTCTCCTCTATCTACCGAACGACCCTCTCTTCCATTTGTCCTCCTGTGTGCGGGCACAGTTTCTTTTTCTGTCTCGCTCGTCCCTCCCCATCTCTCTCTCTGACTGTCTGTCTCTCTCTCTGTCTCTCTCTCTCTCTCAGTTTCAAAATCGTAGCATGGAGTGGGAGAGGTTTCCTGCCTTCCTATCCACACCACAGCACTACTGGTTAATAATAGCAAAATCCAGAGGAGTTTGTTTAAGTTATATACAAAATTATTGCTGGACGAAAATCGCAATGACTGCTACTACTGGGGGCAAGATTCTTGTTCTGACAAAAACACTCAAGTTCCAGAGCATTAAGATAAAGAACATTTACCGCCAGACGATCGATGAGAACAGACTCGCTGCTTGGAGGTCGATTACAACTATGATTTATGAATTAAGATACAAACGAATTGCAGGTATCAGCTGCAAGTTAGCTTTGAGTTAAAGCAATGGGGAAAGGTGAAAATCTGTGCCAGATCGGGATTTGACTCTGGATCTCCTGTTAACTAGGCAAATGTTCTGGCCATGGTTTTTTTTCTTCTTTTAATACACGTTTGTCATAGGAAACACAAAGCCTGACCACCTTTTTCTTTTTTAGAAAAAAATTGCCTGAGAGAAGGGTTGAGGGCAAAGAGGCCAGGGTTCGCCTTCCGAGGCCTGGCCACAATGTCCCGTTCCCGCCCTCCCGGAGCAAAGGAAGGAAAGCGGTCTTACAGTATCAACAGAGCCTTATTTGAAACAATTTTTTTGTGCAGCGGATCCTACTACCGCCATGAGATGCTTACGAGCCGTCTTCGTGCAATTTGCTGGAGGAGGGATTCCCTCTAAACCGTTTGCTCAGAGGATCAATCATATTCCGTGAGTCGTCTTCAAGTGTGCCTTCTAGTACTCAGAGCGCCCCAGTGGGCAGGAGGATTGTCGAATAATGCGCCTAAACAATTCGCTAGTCATGTCCGGTAAAATGCATGGCGGCGGAAAGGTTCGTGAATCGCCGTCAGGTGAAACCACAAACCGAGGGCCCTTTCGGGTGCTGCTTCCAATGCAGCACCATGCTTTTCAGCGGGTTGATGGCGTTCGTTCTGACAGTGCAGGAAAGTAAACAGTATCTGGGTCTATGAGTTCGTCCGGCACGATGGACTCGCTGTCGCCGCAACACGGACGCCAGCAGCCATTGTAAAGGATCCCACCAGTTTTCCATTGCAGCAAACGTCAAGCGGTGCGTGTCTGAATCGACGACTGCGCAGTGCGGTCACAAAGGGTCGTCGGTAAGACGGATGGACTGGACGTGCTGCCGTGCGGCTAGTTTACCGTTCACCACCACGTACAACAAGGAACGGGCGGAAGTGGGGGTATGTGGTGTGGACGGCCCTCCATACTCTGGTCCAGCTGATTGTCAGGTCGTGCTCTTTGACCTTGTTGTGGGTTGACGTGCTTGATAGTAGCGGCAACAGTCTCTCTGTTGGTCCTTCATGGACACGGGACATCGGCTGGTTAAGTAATTGTCAATGTCAAGGAAATTCACCAACAGCCGTGTAACTTATGATGGGGTTTAGTTTGAAGGCTACCAGTTTCAGCATTTCACTATGCAGTCTTCAAGCTCCTGCATAATGAAAGAGTAAAAGGTAGTGTATATCAGGGTGGACAAAGCAGTCTTACAGAAAGTGAGTGGTAATCACAAAATCGTTTAATGCTTAAAAATGAGAGTAGTGGCGTTAAATCAAATTTGCATGTACATCCAGTACAATAGACTAAAACATGTGAACATATTTGTTAGTCATAAAACTATTTAACAACACATATTTGTAAGAGAACATCCAAAAACATTAAAGAGATCAGAACTAGACAGTACACAATCAGCAGCTCCGTTGAAGCAAAGCTTATCTTTTTCTTTTTACAAAAATCCAATAAAATTTTTATAGATGAGGAAACCCCTAGCGTATATGAGGACCTAGCTTCATTTACAGTAAAATGTCACACAATAATATATGAAGTACAATAGTATGCGTAATTACGGTCTAGGTACTATCACAACTGGTGTTATAATGGGTTGTCACAGCGTAAAAGAAAGAAAAGTACTTCACCCAAAACCCAACGGCAGTCGAGTTCCTTGACTGTGCTTGCTTCATGGAGCATTGCGCAGCTGTCGAGTAGCCTTACCTCGCGGATGAGCTGCACTGTTCGTTTCGATTCGATCACTTTGCGGAGGGTCGCCAAGGCTGGTGAGTATTGCTGCTCTTTCACCGCTGGCCTGTGCTGCAGGAAGTCGATAAGAAGGGAGCCCTTTTGGTTAAAGAAGGAGACGAATGTACAATTCCCACACTTGTGTGGATTTCGTTAGCTTGTTCTGGTGGCGGTGATCCTACTGGAGGCTTCGTCGTTTCAAGTGGGGTTCGAGGTGACGACGCCATGTCTGGCCACCAGCGGCCACTCGTGTTGGTAACGCGTTCGCTTCCTTGGCATCACGCTGCAGATTTTCAGCTGCCAGGAAACGCACTAAATCCCTTTGCATTTTTTCTGAAGCCTCCATTTCATTGTCTTCAGCACGACTGAGTGTACTCGACAGTCGGCTACTGTACATGTTCGCTCAGTCGTCACGTAGGTGTACGTCCATCTCCCTCTAGCGGCCAGTTTGGGGCCTCAGCGCCCTTACAGGAACAGCATGTTCTTTCATGGGCAATGATATTACGGAACGGTTTTTCATTTAACCGCCTCCAGTTTCTTTGTTTTTGAATGCATCTTATAACAGTGCTATTACAGCTCACCTATCAGGAGCACAAAGTGACAATCTGAAAGGTAGTCTGCCTCTACCATAGATATATTTCTACAACAAGTAATGGAACTCATCAGGGAAAAACTAATGCAGTTAGGAGAAAGTCTATTTCAATGCAATGTGGCCGCTTAAGGGAACAAAATGGTTCGAGAATGGCTGCAAAACGACATCCGAGTGACTGAGATCATGCATGGACGGGCAATATTGACAGATTTCAGGAGAGTCAAAACTCGCCACCAATTCGAGTGGGATGAGGTCGGTAAGGCAATTCAACGTCATGCATGAAGAATGCTTCCGAAGTGCGTCATTGTGTCTGAGGAAAGTGAGAAATATTAATTCCAGCTGGTAAAAAGAAATCAGTCTAACATTCCTTCAGATTATGTGCTGCTTTTTCAGATCTTATACTAAGGATTAAAGTTATCACAGTTTCATACCATACCAGTTTCTGGAAGACTTTTCAGTGTTCCATGGATGCTTGAAAGCAAGTACTGCGTGTGACTGAGGATGTGTAGTAAGCACTTGATTGGGGCCAATTACAGTGCTCCGGGATGATCTCGGATGAGTCCCGGATAGAGAATAACGTGTTATTGCGGGCACCACCTTATCTGAAAAGAACAAAAAATGCTTTGACAAGGCTAAAATGCACTTGATGTGAGCAAAGGACCTTGCAAGATGCCTCCTACTTAAATGTGATACCATGTCAAAATCCTTACTGTACTTATTGCTCCAGAAGATCTATTTTGTGTGATTTACGAGAACACTTGCTTCAGGATCGTCTTCTATTTATCACGAGATTCATCCTTTCTTAAGCCAGCGTGCGAATTGTGCGAGCCCTGCCACGATCTCTTGTGCTTCCTGCGAATGATCCAGTCGCTGGAACAACCTGTTAAACACTTTCTTTCATGTGGTAGGCAATGTTGTGGATGTCATTAGGCGTACACGACAACTCCTTGCCGCTTAAACCCTTTCGCTCAAACACAGCAGAGTACCATGTCTTCTATCTCCGTGTGGAATGAAGCGACAATATTTCACTGTGCGTGTTGTTCACAGTTTACCGAATCATGTTCTGATGCTAACACAACCTCAAAACTATCCGTTAAGGTAGGTTGATGGAAGCATCTGTAACTCTGACAACGGCAGCGTTGTCAGATGACGATGTATAGAGACAAGCGCAGCGAAACAGAAATGATCAGTCATCGTCAATAGGAAGACAGTCGGTGTCACTGAGTATTGAAGTTCCAGACACAAGCAAAATGGTCTATATCTCAACATGGATTTGTTTCTGAACTGTGGCGCAACTGTTCCAAGGTGATGATCGTTCGTATCAGCATAACAACGCCCGCTCTCATGGAGCAGCATCTGTAGGGCAATGGTTTGTGGACAGTAACATTCTGGAAATACACTGGTCTGCCAGAGCCCCGATCTGAGCCCAAAATATTTGATATAATGTCGACTTCACTCCCAGACTACAGCGGCTACAGTTCTAAGAATGGAATTACGAGGGATATTCGGAAAGTAAGGAACGATAGGTCGCGAAATGGAAACAACAAATCAAAATTTTATTTGAAACGGTTGGCTACACCTTCCAGCTACTTCTCTACACAGTCGACGCTCACACTTGTCTTCATAACCAGCGGTTCATTTGAGCAGAAATGAACCTCAGCGGTAGCCAATTACGGGCTGTATTGTGCGTGATCAAACACTTCCCATCGGAAATGCTGCAGGAGAATCTTCATTGCCCCTGCAGAGTGCGGGCGAGAATTGTGTAGAACGAACCGCAAGACAGTTATGTTATGTGGATTGAATAGCTTCAGGTGAAATCTTTCGCCAGGCCCTCATACTTGGGGAGAGACGCTAATTTCTCACTGTGAGCTCAGAACTGAAAAGAGCGACATGATGCGACCGACGAGCGTACTAGACACAGTGTCTGTGCAAAGCTTCATCAGATTTTCACTGTATTTTCCATTTCGAGGCCGATCGTTCCTTACTTTCTGAATAACCCTCGTATACGTAGGAAACCCTACGACTCAAATGATTCGAAGCAGAGATCAAGGCGTTATAAAAATGAGGGATGGACACACCACATATTAATGCCCGCTGACAGGTGTCGGAGGCTTTACATCAGGTAGTGTATATGGAGACGTAGCAACGGAAGTAACCTGTAGTGAAGTGCCGGAAGGACTGCAGAGGACCTGGAAATTGATATTTTACATAAGGTGATGTATAGCACTGCGCATAAATTGCCGAAAGAACCTAATATTTTTTGACTACACCATTATTGTACAATTACTGCAAAGAAGCACATCTATTCAGTATCTTTAAGTACGCATACAGAGTGATTAAAGTGAAACGTCATGTTAACCATAGAAAAGGCAGATGCCAAAGAGACTCATTGGAGGACTCCTCAGGAAGTACAGTCCAAACACAGAGGATATAGTTTACAAAAATCTCATTGAACCGATACTTGACAACTGCTCTTCAATTTGGTACCCTTATGAGGTAGATTTTATACAGGAAACAGAGAGGATAAAAAGACCAGTAACTTTCGCCAAGGCACGTTTAGTAAGTCAGATGCTCCAAGACAGGTGTTGGGAATCATGAGGTGTTCACCGTTAAAATCGAGAGAGTATACGTTCCTGTTGTTGTCTTCAGTCCTGAGACTGGTTTGATGCAGCTCTCCATGCTACTCTATGCTGTGCAAGCTTCTTCATCTCCCAGTACCTATTGCTACCTACATCCTTCTGAATCTGCTTAGTGTATTCATCTCTTGGCCTCCCCCTACGATTTTTACCCTCCACGCTGCCTTCCAATACTAAATTGGTGATCCCTTGATGCCTCAGAACATGTCCTACCAACCGATCCCTTCTTCTGGTCAAGTTGTGCCACAAACTTCTCTTTTCCCCAATCCTGTTCAATACTTCCTCATTAGTTATGTGATCTACCCATCTAATCTTCAGCATTCTTCTGTAGCACCACATTTCAAAAGCTTCTATTCTCTTCTTGTCCAAACTATTTACCGTCCATGTTTCACTTCCATACATGGCTACACTCCATACAAATACTTTCAGAAATGACTTCCTGACACTTAAATCTATACTCGATGTTAACAAATTTCTCTTCTTCAGAAACGCTTTCCTTGCCATTGCCAGTCTACATTTTATATCCTCTCTACTTCGACCATCATCAGTTATTTTGCTCCCCAAATAGCAAAACTCCTTTACTACTTTAAGTGTCTCATTTCCTAATCTAATACCCTCAGCAGCACCCGACTTAATTCGACTACATACGTTCCTATCACAGTAATATATTGCTTCCTCCTACATATATCACATGAAAACGTCATGAAGGTAAAAATGAAAGAGCTTGGAGTTTGCTCAGAAACTAACTACAATCGTTATTCGCGCTCACCATTCTCTACAGGTATAATTACTCTCTACCACACACTGTAAGGTGGCCTACCGAGTAAAGATATAAACGGGGTGGGCAAAAATATGGAAACCGCACAACATAACCAAGCCTAAAACTGCATAAGAAAAGCACTGGCATTCAAACCAGATACCGATCGTCTAGAAATGTTTAAATACAAATTCTGTATGGTTTTCAAGGGAATCGTATATCATCTTCCTGCAGAATGTTCGCCTCCGTAGCGTAGCGGTAGCGTTACTGCCTACCACACAGGGGGGCCGGGCTAGATTCCCTGCAGGGGCCTCGGTGTTGTGTGTCCTTCATCATCATTGTCATCATCATTGACTCGCAAGCCGCCGATGTGGCGTCAGCTAAAGAGCACATGCATTACGGCGGCCGAACTCCCCCGCATGGGGCCTCCCTGCCAAAAATGCCATACGCTCATCTCTTTATCCTGCAGAATACTCGCTAGTAGAGGTAATGATGATAGAGAAGGATAGCGATCACTCACCGTTCGCTGCACTGCAGAACGCAGAGGATCAGTAATACTAAGATCTGGCGACCATGGGAGATGCGACAATTGATCCTTGTGCTCACGAGACTAGTCCTGGACGATGCGAGCTTTGTTGTCAGTGGTCCTGCTGTCTTAGAAAGCAGGATCAACATTGAGGAGCAAATACTGTACCATGGGATGGTCCTGAGCAGTGAAAATGGTCGCATAATCCATGGAAGTAATACGACCTTGCAGAGTGCCTTTAGGAGGAGGGCATGGAATATCACGATATGGTTTCCCAAGTCATCACTAACTCCTTCGTGTTTCACTCTTGGAACGTTCATCCAGCCAGAAGCATTAACTAATGTTAAACAAGATTTATCCGACAAAATGACATTCTTTCATTGGTACACAGTCCAAGTTTTACGGCTTTAGCACCACGTTTTCTTGTTACGGGAATTTATATTAGTGGTGAGTGCGTTTGGAAACCCAACTCGCAGCTTATGAAGCTCCCTTCGTGTTATATCGGTGCTGAGAAGGCTCAAGTGCGCGACGTTTAGTTTTGTAGTGACTTTTGAAGTTGTCGCTCTCTTATTTTTCAATAATGGCTTACCACGACCACTCAGCACACACTTACGTCGGCGTTGTGGCACAGCCGATAAAGTTTTTCCGCTTTCCCTATATTTGTTATATACACACATCAGAAAAAGTTTTGCGTCACCACAGCTCGGAGAGTTTCGGAATCTGTACAGAAAATTGGAATATACAGGGTGTTACAAAAAGGTACGGCCAAGTTTTCAGGAAACATTCCTCACACACAAATAAAGAAAAGATGTTATATGGACATGTGTCCGGAAACGCTTAATTTCCATGTTAGAGCTCATTTTAGTTTCGTCAGTATGTACTGTACTTCCTCTATTCACCGTCAGTTGGGCCAATTGAAGGAAGGTAATGTTGAACATGTGCCTTTACAAGTGCGACACAACATGTGGTTCATGCACGATGGAACTCCTGCACATTTCAGTCGAAGTGTGCGTACGCTTCTCAACAACAGAATCGGTGACCATTGGATTGGTAGAGGCGGACCAATTCCATGGCCTCCACGCTCTCCTGACCTCAACCCTCTTGACTTTCATTTATGGGGGCATTTGAAAGCTCTTGTCTACGGAACCCCGGTACCAAATGTAGAGACTCGTTGTGCTCGTATTGTGGACGGCTGTGATACAATACGCCATTCTCCAGGGCTGCATCAGCGCATTAGGGATTCCATGCGACGGAGGGTGGATGCATGTATCCTCGCTAACGGAGGACATTTTGAACATTTACTGTAACAAAGTGTTTGAAGTCATGCTGGTACGTTCTGTTCCTGTGTGTTTCCATTCCATGATTAATGTGATTTGAAGAGAAGTAATAAAATGAGCTCTAACATGGAAAGTAAGCGTTTCCGGACACATGTCCACATAACATATTTTCTTTCTTTGTGTGTGAGGAATGTTTCCTGAAAGTTTGTCCGTACCTTTTTGTAACACCCTGTAGATCAACATAAACATCATTTCAACCTCTTTTTATTATTCATGAAAACCATTGCATGTTGTTCCACCAGCGAGACCTTCAGAGTTGGTGGTCCAGATTTCTGAACACACCGGTACCTCTAATACCCAGTAGCACGTCCTCTGACATTGATGCATACCTGTATTCGTCGTGGCATATTATGCACAAGTTCATCAAGGCACTTAAGTCCTGATTGTCCCACTCCTCAACGGCGATTCGCCGTAGATCCCTCAGAGTAGTTGGTGGGCAACGTCATCGTAGACAGCCGTTTTCAATTTACCCCAGACATATTCGGTAGGGTTCATGTCTGAAGAACATGCTGGCTACTCTAGTCGAGAGTTGTCGTTATCCTGAAGTAAGTCATTCACAAGATGTGCTCTATGGGGGCGAGAATTGTCGTCCATGAAAACAAATGCCTCACCAATATGCTGCCGATATGGTTGCACTATCGGTCGGAGGTTGGTATTCACGTATCGTACAGCCGTTACGGTGCCTTCCACGCCCACCAGCCAGTGGCGTACGTCGGCTCCACATAATGCCACCCAAAAACATCAGGGAACCTTCACCTTGCAGCACTGGTTGGCCAGTGTGTCTTAGGCGTTCAGCCTGACCGGGTTGCCTCCAAACCCGTCCCCGACTATTGTCTGATTGAAAGCATATGCGACACTCATCAATGAAGAGATGATGCCAATCCTGAGCGGTCCATTCGACATGTTCTCGGCCCATGTGTAACGCACTGCATGGTGTTGTGGTTGCAAAGATGGACCTCGCCATGGACGTCGGGAGTGAAGTTGCTTATCATGCAGCCTACTGCACACAGTTTGAGTCATAAGACGACATCCTGTGACTGCACGAAAAGCATTAATCAACGTGGTGGCGTTGCTGTCGGGATTCCTCCGAGCCATAATCCGTAGGTAGCGGTCATCCACTACAGTAGTAGCCCTTGGGCGACCTGATCGAAGCATGTCATCGACAGTTCCTGTATCTCTGTATTTCCTCCATGTCCGAACAACTTCACCTTGGTTCACTCCGAGACGCCTGTACACTTCCCACGTTGAAAGCCCTTCCTGGCACAAAGTAACAATGCGGACTCAATCAAACCGGGGTATTGAGGCATGGTTGAACTACAGACAACACAATCCGTGTACCTTCTTCCTGATGTAATGAGTGGAAATGATCCGCTGACGGACCACCTGCGTCTAATAGGCCCTGCTAATGCATGGTTGTATATATCTTTGGGTGGGTTTATTGGCATCTCTGAGCAGTCAAAGGGACTGCGTCTATGACACAGTAACCATAGTCAACGTCTATCTTCAGAATTTTTGGGAACCCGGGTGATGCAAAACTTTTTTGATGTTTGTGTACTCGATACGCTACCTCTTGACACACTAAACAACGGCTTCCCCGTTTATGGAAGAAATCACACTAGGAGCAACAACAATCTGCTCACTTTCGAATTCACTTAGCTCTTACATAATACCCTCACAATTATGCAGAACTCTGTTCTGGCCACAATTGACACTTACAACGTACTGAGGTCATGGCAAAGGTGCTCTTCGTCGTCCAATACAACAGCCCAACCTAGAGACTTGGCTAGCATCTCCATTTGTGTTCAAGCATGCGTTTATAGCAGTGTTTCCATATTTTTGCCCTGTAGATGTAGACGCAGATATGCTTACACATTACGAAATCTCTATCCTCACATAACGAATAGGAAAAAACTCATCAATCTAATCAACTTTGTCCATCGATATTAGTTATTTATTGAAATTGACATTGTCATCGCTGAAATAAATTATTACCTCGAAATTTGAGAACGACTTAGCTTCCTTCTCTTCTTTGAGGTGCAAAAGCTCTTTCTTTCATTTTGGATAAAAGAAATTGAAAACTAAGGGTACTGAGACGGGACGTCACTTTTCAGACGTGTCTCCAAGGCCACTGTAGCTTTCAGTTCGGGGTAGGTGGATTGCGGCTGTGGAGTCCCCCTCGCTGCCTTTGTCCGTCGCGCGCGGCTGCGGTTCTGGGGACGTCGATAGGCGAGCGGGCGGCGCGCGGTTGGGCCCGGTCGCAGCCACGGCCTCCGCCGCAGGCAGGTCACGTGCCGGCCGGGAGATTGGGCCGCCGTGATGGGCGCGATGCTTCATCGTGGCGGGAATCTGGCGCCTTGTTAGCCGCTCTCCTGTTCCTCGGCCGGAACTGCGGTCACTCCGGCTGCAGACTCTCTGAGGAGCTGTTGCTCGGCACGCCAGTCTGCAGGCAGCTGCCGGTCGCTCACGGCGAATCACGACGTCTATCTGGCTCGCTGGCAGTCTAGTACACTAGGATGAACAAAAAAAAAGAGAAATTAGCTTTAGTCTATAAAACTGTTTTGTCTAATCACTAATAGCTTTTATAACAAGTATCACTGTCAGGACATCCCCCAGAGCGCAGTCCCCAAGTCCGCCTATTTAAATAGGTAAATCACACGTAGCCTGTCAAAAAGTTGAAGTGCCTAGAAGGGAATTAGAAACTTCGTGGCATGAAAGCGCATGCAGTGGTTATTCAGTGATTTCAAATGGTTCAAATGGCTCTGAGCACTACGGGACTTAACTTCTGAGGTCATCAGTCCCCTAGAACTTAGAACTACTTAAACCTAACCAACCTAAGGACGTCACACACATTCATGCCCGAGACAGGATTCTAACCTGCGACCGTAGCCGTCGCGCGGCTCCAGACTGTAGCGCCTAGAATCGCTCGGCCACTTCGGCCGGTTCAGTGATTTCAGAATCGACTCAAACTTACAAGTAACTTGGCAATGTGGCCCACTGTTCAGTATGACGTGGAATCACTTCTGGCCTGGATGCAAACGCTGTTTGAGATTGGTTTCATAAAGCCAGAGTATCCTCTCGTCAGGCAAGCTCGTCCACAGCAATTGTATCTGGTCCTTGATATCCTGCATACTGGCACAGCACGAATTTGACGTCTGAGCTGGTCCCACACATGTTCTATCGCAGTCAGATAATGGGATCTTGCTGATAACTGGAGTACCACAATGAGCCGTGCTCACTCCCAACTATGTGAACTTGGCTGTCTATCTGTGTTTGGTTTCCCGCCATGTTGCGGTTATGCCGTGGTTCTTCCTCCTTCTATGTGTGGCAGCAGCGATGTGTATCGATATTTGCACCGTGTATGATCTTTGGTCTTGTGCATATAGTTTCCGGCTAGGGGGTGTGTGGGCAGTTGGTCGGTTGGTGCGGACCAGGGAGAATATCTCCGTGCGCCGCTGCCGGCTGGGTCTGCTGGCGGTCCCTGCGCAGTGTCGGAGCGTGTCTGATCGCTACGAGCTTCGTGGCTCACCGACCCAGGACGTCAAAGATGAGTGGCGTGTTAAGTACCCAAGTCACGTCCGTTCAGTTTGTGTCGTTCGTTTCGGTGGTTTGCTGTTGCAGAGCTTGTCCTATGAGCAACACCGAGTGTTTGTACGTGCAATTAACTATATTGATTCATTACAATTCAAGTGCACCAGTGAAATTTTCTGCCTTGTGGCCGTAAGTGGTCCGGTTACCTGCCCTGGCCACTGACTTAATTTCAGACAGTCTCCTTTCCTCACCTGTTGTCGCTGTCCAACACGGTGTGTAGTTTTGACAGCTTGAAACATATTCCATTTTGGATAATCACGTCCATAACAGTTTGGTCTCTGAGTTTCCGTGTACTGATTGGTGGCTAGCAAGTCGTCTGATCGGTCGGTCCGTGACTGTCTCTTGATTGGGTTACCGACGGATCAAGTGTAGTTGGGCCCACCACCTCTCACCTAAGTGAAGAGTGAATGTTAATATTTCGAGGGGAGGCTCCGCCCCCCCCCCACCTCCCCCCTCAGGCGTCTGAGTTCCGTTGTCTATACTGTCCTTTTCATGGGTATTTAATGGTCTGTTGGTAATCTATTATAGCCAATGCTTTAAAGCAAAATAAATTTTTATTGTGTTTGCTGTAAATCAAGAGCCATCAGCCCGTATAAGTAAGTTCGAATTCTTGCAAGTGGATATTTTGCTGAAAGTTACTGTTGTTGTGCGACCTTTTCATTTAGTGCGCTATCAGCCACTTAAAACTTAAAGGTTTGGCCGGCCGGAGTGGCCGAGCGGTTAAAGGCTCTACAGTCTGGAACCGCACGACCGCTACGGTCGCAGGTTCGAATCCTGCCTTGGGCATGGATGTGTGTGATGTCCTTAGGTTAGTTAGGTTTAAGTAGTTCTATGGGACTTATGACTACAGCAGTTGAGTCCCATAGTGCTCAGAGCCATTTGAACCATTTTACTTAAAGGTTTAAGCTATTTTTTGAATTTTTCGAAAATCAACTGTGGGCCTTCAGCCACTTAAAGCCTTATTCTCAAAGTTTTCCCTAAAGTGAAAACATTGCGTCCTTCTGCCTTAAAAGATTATGGTAATATATTTTAAAATTTTGAAATTTAATTGTGGTATTGCACCTTGTTTATGTTCCACTTTTGCCTTGAGGCTTTCAGTCTAACTGTGATACATACATATATATTTTAATTATTTTATTTGCAATTTTAACTGCGTGTCTTCAGTCACTTGAAATTTTTCTTGTTGATTTTTAAGATTTCTTGTTTGGAGGCTTTCAGCTGTGAAAGAAATGGATTTTGAAAGTCGTAGTTGTTAAGGTTCGGCAATGTGCCGCTTTGGTTTAAATTGTTATTAAATTGCAATAAATTACAATTTTGAAGTGAAACTGACCGCCACCTTATTTGGCCCTTTGCACAATCCTTATCACCTATTCTGCCCAGCAGGTGTAGTGAGCGTGTCACATAACATTACATAGTTTATGGAGAGACGTACCATATGTGTAGGAGCATTGTCCTGTTGAAAAATTGCACCACGATATTGTCACACGAGGAGTAACACATAAGGATTCATGATATCCGTGACGTACCGTTAAGCCGTCAAAGTCCCTTCTATCACTGCCTGGCCCACCTGAAGTCGTTCTGAATGGCTCCCCAAACGTCGAGAGTAGTACCGATCTGGCTCTCCAAAACATGGTACGAAACGGAGCTCTGACCAGGTGACACCCTTACTCACTGACGAAGGTAGTCCGGTATGATGCAGAATTGTAAATCATCATTCTAGACAGTGCGACGTTATTCATCAGCAGTCCTTGCTTCCCGGTCACAGAGCACGCCGAATGTACCCGTTTGTGTTGTGGTCTTATCAGTAACCTACTCATGGGTCTGTAATTTGCTAGGCTCGCTGCTTCTAGTTTCCGAGCAGTGATGTCGGAGTACAGATAATGTAGTGCGGAATCCATTGCTGTTTCTCGGATAGCAGGCGTACACACGAAGGACTTCCTTGCTGCACAGTTCGACGGCCCTTCCTGGTGGTGGTCAGGCGTGGTCGACCGGAACCTTGACGACGGGAATGCCTGCTCTCACGCCCACTATCGGGCCACTGTCGCATCCGAAAGCACCACAAATCTTAATAATGCATAATTCGACCTGCCGACCCGACAGAGACCACAGCGAGGCCCCTTTCCAACTCTGAACTCTGGCAGGGGATGATAACGCCTTCTCACACGAGTATGAGGCGTATCCGCATCCTTAATAGTGATTATTCAACATCTGATGCTATTCACGCCCCTTGTATGTCCTGTGTGGCCTGGTAACAACGTAAAGACGAATAACGCTAATGGAGTCTGGTAGATGTTTTAGCTGTCACATAGAGTTGTAACTCCAGTCGTTTACATACCTGCCGATGCTGTGTGTGTGTGTGTGTGTGTGTGTGTGTGTGTGTGTGTGTGTGTGTGTGGAAACTTACACTGACATCCGACCATGTCTTCTGCGTGTGTAACATTTTGTTGTCAGGCAGAGCATTGTTGAGTAAAAGAGCTTGACCACTTCGCATCAGGAAAAGACCTGATGATTGTACTTGGTTCCGAAACAGATAGTCCTGGATGCTATAAAAATGAGACAATAAGCTAAAACAAATAACTTTTTTTGCTAGTGTTGCTTGCTTTTCCAAACGACACTCTGATGGATTCTACGTTGAATGTTCCTTCATTCCGCGTTCAAGTAGAAATATAAGAACAGTGTGTCTTTCAGAATTTTTTAAATCAACGATCTTGTGACTCGTCTGATATTGCGTGTAACGATTTTCTCTCATATACCAAGCCCTTACAACTCCTTAGAAACACTGGATTGTTCTTCTCAATAACACAGGCAATGTCGTATAACAGATGTTCTTCCCTGACGTCTAAATACACGTCCTACTATCATCTCCATAATCTAGTTATCATGTTTCACAAATCACTTTCCTTACCGATTCTCTGCAAAATGGCTTCATTTCATGTCCTTACAAATGTTTCCACGAAGTTTCATCGTCCTTCGATCACTCATTTGATCACTACTAAAATAATGGACGAAGCAGTCACCATATACAGAGTGGCTATTATGAAACTTCTGCTTCTTGAGCATTGAGATTTAGGTATTCTGGTATTCTGTTTCGAAGTGTGATTGTGAGTGAGAGGCAGTTCCCCAGGGCGGCTTGGAGTTACATTTTATGTTTCTCCATTTGGTGCGTACTTCTCAGAAAACAAAACCACATTCGCAACCAAGTGCTTGAGTAAGGGCGCTGATGACATCGCTGTTGAGCACCCTATGCACTCCTCCTCCACCACCACCACCACCATTACCACAATCACCGCCTACACCTCCATCACCGTCCGTCAACAAGCAAAACTTCTGCTTTCATCAGCTTGCTAATGGAGTGCTGAAATACATTGAATGCTAAATAAGGGTATAAATGTATGGGAGACTGAGGCAAGTTGACGAGTGAGGTTAAATGACTGAGTACTTAGTTTCGGTCCATAATTCTAGGAAGCACCACCTTACGGACACTAAAATGGTTCAAATGTCTCTGAGCACTATAGGACTTAACTTCTGAGGTCATCAGTCCCCTAGAACTTAGAACTACTTAAACCTAACTAACCTAAGGACATCACACACATCCATGCCCGAGGCAGGATTCTATCCTGCGACCGTAGCGGTCGCGAGGTTCCAGACTGTAGCGCCTAGAACCGCTCGGCCACTCCGGCCAGCTACGGACACTACTAGCTACTGACATGGTGAGACACTTATAAACGCTGCTGCCAATTCAACGTGAGTCGATAATTGTCATCTACATTTTCTGCCGTGTCATAATTTTCAAGGCATTCAACAAAAGTTCTTGTGGTTCATCTAGTAAAATTCGTGGTTCTTTTTTGCTACAGATGGTTAAATAGACAGTGTGAGTTTCACAGCCACTATTTACTCGTGTCTCACTCTGGTTACTCTTACTCAAAAACCAAAACACACTTAATATAGGTGGCTGAGGAAAACTGATTAACTCTTAAGCTATTGAACACTGCTTGTTTAAAAGCAACTCAGTGGTTAGAGCAGTTAATGGGTTCACAGTATGTGATGTCGAACCGAACAGCCCAGCTGTTCGTTGGTGTAGAACACATATACTTTGTTCTTCTTGCGCAACATGCTGAAACAAAATGTTAATGCTCGAGCAACCTAGTGGACAACCCATAGATATTCTTGCTGAACAATAGGTAGAGGAATATGATCAATCAATTTCTTCAAAGATTGTTGCTCCAAATAAGTCGAAACGATGCCGACACTTTAAATTTCAAACCATTGTGTAAAAGAAGAATATGTGTGAAAAAAAGTGGATACATCACACTGCGCAAAGTGCAAGTGCTTCACCAAGCTCACCTCTACATCCGATTCGGGGCGATAAGGAAGCACGCAAACTAGAACAAAAGCATTTGAAACAACTCAGAAAAACGTCCGAAGAATGTATAGTGAAGTTTGGTGCATGTGATGTGATCTACGTTGGCCCTCCAGCGCAAGACTGGAGAATATTGTTGCAAATTCCACACATGATGGTATGAAAATTGTTCAGATTTTGAAGGTGTAAACTTTAAGTGTGATTTCTGTTAATGAAAAATATTTATCTAGACTTATACTCATATTAACTTTCAAGACAATAATCCTTTCAAGAAATGCTACTCGGTAAGAACTACTAGCAACGTTTAATTAATTAAGTACTTCCGTATACATTCTAAGAAAAAAAGGATTGAACATTTATCAGTATTTTCATCTTGTCCAGTGGTTAAAACTATCTTACCCCAGTATTGTGTCAATTATACACTCCACCATTACATTTTAAATTTCGATAGATAACTGTGCCTGTACTGAAACAAAAATACATACATCTAGGTACAGTACAATACAAAGTTATTAAATTACTATATTCAGAGGAAAACAAAATATTTCCAAAACTTAATTTATTAAAAGTAGTTAATCACTATTACTGTCAAATTGCGCCGGTCTCATCTATCTCGATAGCAGATTTCATTTGGCTTTTCAAAATCTTTTAGGTTGAAAGTAACAGAATAGTAGAAATCAAAGCTATTATTGTGTCAGGATTTAACATTCTTTAACGGGACACAGCCGTAAGTGAATTTCCTACGATTTTCCATCCTAAAGTTGGTCCACATTTATCAAAAACGGTTTGCTCAAATCATACCAAATTGGGAACATGAATAAGTTGTCAATTTCTCTTCAAAACTTACTTATATGACAGAAGCAATGTTATCGCAGTGGAAACTGTACCTAAATACTGGTCACACCTTTTTCATTGCCATATTATAAGTACACTTTAATGAAAATGATGAAATTAATTTCTGTACCAGGTTTCAATGACATAGATGTAGAAGTTTCATGGAAAACTGCACCTAAAGCTAAAAATTTCCTGTTCTTGAGAACAGCTGCTTCAAGTTTTTGATACGTTCTGTTGAACCTGGATTCAAAGTTAACACTCGCTAGGTCCATAGATGTCACCATTGCCGGTTTCTGCATCCTCCAGCTTACTTTCAGAGGTTCGCTTTTGAATTCTGGTCTCTTTTGTCACTTTCAGAATACTTTTGTCAGACATCGACACCCTCCGCTGGTCAATTCACAAAAGTGCTTTCTTTATGTTCACTTCATGTTCTATGTTCATATCACTGAAAACTCAGCCTGCTGACTTACACTCTGAAACACAGCTCTTCATCTTTGACACAAGTTTTTAGTGTTCTGGGACACACAAAAAGTGTTTTATGCAAGCGTTCCCACATACAGTTACTGTAACTTTCATTGCGATTTTCAGTTCTCCCATTGGTGCATTTTGCCAGTAAGCTTTTGCTAGGTAAGTCTCTCTAGATAGGTTTTTAACCTCTACTATTGACATTGATAGGGGATTGTTATATGTGCATTCATCACAGACGCTGACTCTCTGATGTTTACACCATGAATCGGGCCCTTTGGACAGAGTGAATAATAGGCGACCTTTGCTATAGTAATCCTGTGATTGAAGGTAGCCCTCTTAGCTTTCTTCAGTTCTTCTAAGTTATTAGAATTTCTCCGTACGGCCAGTTCATAATTTGTTTGGAGAAGGTCTATTTGAATGAATCTGATAGTCTGCCACAACCTGGTATTCTCTGACATCAGAAAGTTTTTTCTTCTCTTAAGATCGTTACAAGGTTTCCTCAGTCTTGTACCTAAACGTTCAGATTTTGCAGTGCCCAGTCCTTGGTAACGGATTGTATTGTAACAACACGCTGAAAAGCCTTGCTATCACCATCTCCCATATACTTAGCATACGCCGAGTTTCGCCTCTTGCATGCACCAATAAATTCCATCTCTCTACCGTATACGTCAAAGCTTTTGAGTAATCTGTATGTTCCTTTCTCTAGCGTTGGCAGAACTCGGACAAGCTCTCGAAATCCAGAAATTTACGGAATTCAAGAGACATGACACTGACAACACCACTGAGAGGTTTTTCCATGTACCATCAAGGACTGCAGTGAAGTGTTTTCCCTCACTCACTCACAGCGTTTTTCTGGGCAGCAGTTCTCACTGATGCCGAACTTACTTTCTCCAGGACTTTATTCCATAACTACGAAGTGAAAGTGAATTTTCTCGGTGGAGCTGACAAAACTAACGTTTTATTGAGTGTCTGGGCAGCCTTATTGACTTTGCCAATAATCTCACATTTACGCTGTAGTTTCGTGCACTTGCTATCTTAGAAGACATAACAGATGTCTCTTTACCACAAACTGTTCATAACAGAAGTATGCAGAGGCCAGTCCCCTTCCTTAAATTTTTGTATACCATCATGCAAACGTTGCTGTCACTCCACTAGCATTTAGTAGTACTAGTTCAGAGAGACGTCCTAAATCCACTATAATGTTCTCATTAATATTATTACCTTCTCAAGTATCGTAACAACCTCACTACCAGGAGGTGGAGTTGTAGAACGAAGCGACGAAATTCGCTGAATATACCCACTGTATTATCCGTATTAATAAGTTATTACAGTCACCATCTAGTATACCTGTTACCTTTAAGCTTACTGCCAATCTTCAACGTCCTTACCTGGGAATCTTTACGATGTCTGCTGGTAAAATATGACTATAAACACAATAACATTACTTCCTGAAGTCAAGCGTCTCCTTTAAACCGCTACAACAAGTAAAACACCTACACTCGCTTGTTAGCAGAGTGACCGACTTGAAAAGCAGTGGTCACGGAACAAATTGAGTTTGCTGCAGCTGACACAGCTGAATTGACAAGAGACATTCAGCGTGTCGTTGTTTAGAAAATGTTCTTTCTTTCCTGTCAGTGTGCACCGAACAAGAAAACGCCATACGTACTCTAGTACACTGAAGCATAGCTGAACTGAGCGAGAAAAGTTATTTCGACTAATTTTCACTTCATTTGTGGATTGTCAGGGTGAGTACCCGCAAGCGACCTGGCCAGCAGGCTACTTAAGTCAGCAGGGCGGCCACGCCCTCATGTGACGGCTCCCCTAAGGCAGGCCGTGCATCTGTCGGAAGGTGCGTCTCTTTACGACTGCTACTCACGCGCGAGACCATCGCGTTTCCCAGCTACGAACTAGCCTAGCAGATGAAGACACATTACTAAATGACCGTAATAACTCCGTGCTACTGCCGGCCGTTGTGGCCGAGCACTTCTAGGCGCTTCAGTCCGGAACCGCGCTGCTGCTACGGTCGCAGGTTCGAATCCTGCCACGGGCATGGATGTATGTGATGTCCTTAGGTTAGTTAGGTTTAAGTAGCTCTAAGTCTAGGGGACTGATGACGTCAGATGTGAAGTCCCATAGTGCTTAGAGCCATTTGAACCATTCCGTATTACTGGACGCCGTAGAGCAAGTCTTGCAGCAGCGTGTTTCTAACCTATCCCCGTAATGCCACCGGGGGGAGAAGACCTACAGTTTAGCGAGGCATGCGAACCACCTGTCGTTTGTTGCATATATACAAGTTACTCAGAGGGGAAAGCTAAGTTACAGGTCGGCTGAAATATTCCGAAGTCCGACCGGGATTTGATCTCGCGACCTCTCGGTTTCCAGGCACGTCCTTTACCACTTTATTTACCAGATTGACTTGGTACGTTCAATAACATTCAGACGACCATGGTCAAAATCATTATGTAACATGAGATTCACATTGAGAAAACAAATAAGTGTTTGTAACAAAACAAGAGAAAAATAATCTGAGTATATGAATACGTCGCACATGTCCGAAAGAATAGACATCGCGCAGAATCCCAGCTGTGAAGCATTATATGTAAACTGAATGGGGATTACTGCTGTCAGCAGCAGCGGGATTAAGCGGAATCAGCTTCGACGGGAGAAAATTTGTACTGTACCGGGATTCGAAACCAGGATCTCCTGCTTACTGGGAAAGTTGGTATCCACTGCTCCATCCAGGACACAGAGTTACCGCACCTGCACGGACTTTCTTACCACACCTCACAACCGATTCACTCGCACCAAGCGCCACCTGTGCGCTGACACTGTACATTATACTCCCGTTCGCTACTCAGAGATGTCCGAAAGAACAGACACCACTTGTTCCTATAATTTATGACCCTTGCTGGGCACTGGATGCACCTTCTTCTGTGCGAATGAACAAATAGTCCTGTGGGGCTTTCTGAGCAGCGAACGGGAGTATAATGGACAGGGACCGCGGATAGCTGGCACTTGGTGGGAGTGTGGATCGGCAGTGAAGCCTGCCGAGAAAGTCCGATCAGGTGCGATAACACTGTGTGCCGGATGACGCAGTGGGTACCATACGTGTATAGTAAGCAGTATATCCTGGGTTCGAATCCCGGTCCAGTACACATTTTCGCTCGCCACCGCTGATTCCTCTTAACGTCCCGCTGCAGCAGACAGCAGTGAACCCCCTTCAATTTACATACGAGTATATTCTGAGTAATCAGGAAACTGACTCACAACCTAGCGTCCATTTTCTTTTTAATTTTTTCACTGATAAGCCCACACATTATGACCACTATCCATAGCGACGTTGGATACCGCCTGATGGCGATGTATGCACGTGACGCGGTAGAAAAAGTATGTAAGCGGATTAGCCTCGTACGATGGATCATCCTAGCGAAGATATAGGCTGTAAATGGGGAATTCCATTGAGTTGAGCGGCTTTGGCAAGGGGAAGATTATTATTACGCAGAAGCAGTGAACGAATACCTCGAAATGGCGAGGCTGGTCGAATGTTCACGTGTTACTGTCGTGAGCATCTACGGAGAGAGATAGGACAGTGAAACTGCCACCAGGCGCTAAATGGTCGGACGTCCGCGTCTTTTCACAGAACGGGCGGTTGGGAGGCTTGTCAGCTCTGTAAAGTAGGGTAGATGATGACCTGTGGCGTCTCTGCCGAAAGAATAAAGTGCTGGTTCACACACAAGTGTTTCAGAACACAGCGTTCATCGTACATTGTAGAACGTGGAGCTCTGCAGCAGACCACCACTATGTGTTCACATGTTGACCCAACGACGTCGTCCATTGATACTGCAGTGGACACGGGACCACCGGGATGCGACCGTCGATCACTGGAAACGTGTCGGCTCTTCGGGTGAATCGCATTTTTTCTGCAGTAGGTCACTACAAATGCTGTCGTCGAGGTGATCGGCGACTCGAAAAGTGCAGAGCGCTACGGACGCTGGCTGATGTGAATCGTATTATACCATGGGAGACATTTTCCTACGGTCGCATAGGACCTCTGGTATTAATCAAAGACATGCTGACAGCTGCGAACCAACTACATCCCTTCATGCTTGAGGTCTTCCCCGACGGCGATGTCATCATTCAGCAGTATAATTATCTCTATCTCAGAGCCAGAATCGCGCTACAGTGGTCCGAGGAACATTACAGTGAACTCACGCTGATGTCTCGGCGACCAAGTTCGCCTGATGTAAATCCTATGGAACCCATCTGGGTCGCTGTCAGGCGTCATCAACGCGCACGCAGATCAGCGGCCCGTTATTTATGCGAATTACCTGACTTTTGCATGGACATAATGCCAAATACCTGCACAAACGTCACGCGGGGTAGCCGTACGGTCTTAGGCGCCTTGGAACGGTTCGCGCGGCTCCCCTCGTCGGAGGTTCGAGTCTTCCCTCAGGCATGGGTGTGTATGTGTTGTTCTTAGCATAAGATAGTTTTAGATCAAGTAGTGTGTAAGCCTAGGGACCGATGACCTTAACAGTTTGGTCCCCTAGGAACATACCTCAAATCCCCAAATTTCCTGCACAAACGTAACAACAAACTCTCGGATCCCTGATACCCAGAATCAGTGACCTATTTCGTTCCAAAGACGGACAAATAAGCTACTAAGCAGGTGTTCATAATGCTTTGGCTCATCAGTGTATTTATATATTTTTATTTACTTTTTATTTTTTTTACTTTACATACAGGGTGAGTCACCTAACGTTACCGCTGGATGTATTTCGTAAACCACATCAAATACTGACGAACCGATTCCACAGACCGAACGTGAGGAGAGGGGCTAGTGTAATTGTTGAATAAAAACCATACAAAAATGCAGGCCGGTATGTTTTTTAACACAAACCTACGTTTATTAAATGGAACCACGTTAGTTTTGTTAACACATCTGAACATATAAGCAAATACGTAATCAGTGCCGTTTGTTGCATTGTAAAATGTTAATTACATCCGGAGATATTGTAACCTAAAGTTGACGCTTGAAACGTCCGACGTTCAATTGCGTGTTGTAACAAACACGGGCCACGGTCGGCGAGCAGCATCTGCAGGGACATGTTTACGATGACGACCGTGTTTACGAGAGTGGCTGCAGTGCACTGTTGGGGTTTGGTCTAGCTGTCGCAGTGTCCGCATGTAGCGCTTGCTGCTATTGTTATTCTGCATTCGTCTCCGCACGCAGACCAACTGTAGTACACCGTGTTACCAGACGTCTGTGATAGTGTAGTGTTGTAGGAACTGTGACCATGGTGTATTCGAACTCTGAAAAGGCGGAGATGATACTCATCTATGGCGAGTGTCGACGAAATGCAGCTGAAGCCTGCAGGGTGTATGCAGAACGGAACCCGGACAGAGAGCATCCAACGTGCCGCACATTACAAAACATCTACCGCCAATTGTATGCAACAGGTAGATCGTAGCACGCAAACGGGTCCGTAACAGGCCCATCACAGGAGAAGCGGGTGCAGTTGGTGTGTTAGCTGCTGTTGCCATGAACCCACACATGAGTACACGGAACATTGCGAGAGCCGGTGGACTAGCCCCTCTCCTCACGTTCGGTCTGTGGAATCGATTCGTCAGTATTTGATGTGGTTTACGAAGTATATTCAGCGGTAATGTTAGGTGACTCACCCTATATATATATATATATATATATATATATATATATATAAATAAGTGAACAAAACAAGGCTTCGCGTGACAAAGCACCAGAAACGAGGAGGAATCAAAGATCACAGGTGAACTTAACCAGTAACCTGTCGATTAAAAACGACAAAAAGCGTATTTGCAAAAAGCACTCGATAACGTGGTTACCGCAGCCATTTCCAACGTGCTGTCTCCAGATACTGGTGAAAGACACCGGGATCAGGGTTATCCCCTCCTTCAACAACTGAGTGAACAAAGTGACCCGGGAGCCAGGAAAAAGGATACGTCCGCACGAATAATAAATTCATCCGAAAAAGAGGATTCAAGCCCTCTGTAAAGTAAAGCCAACTGTCGACGGAGCCAGAGCCAATGACCCAATCCACAAGGGACCAGCCTGTGAAGTGAGTTATTAGTGTGATGAAATTCGCCATATTAATCAGTTGGACGAAAGCCTATGAGAAAAAGACGATCGCCTATACGTATAAAAAGATGAATCACGCTATACCATGACGAAGCAATGCCCATCGATGATATAGGAAGACTATGATGAAAACAAACACTTCTGTTTTCTAGGATATTGACGGGTAAGCTGTTTCAACACGGGAGAGGCAAGATTTTTCACCTCAGCGCGAAGTCTCCGGTAGTTACGTGCGTCTTTGGAAGGACTTCAGCGCCTAAATAATTGACAATTATAAAATATTCGCGGATATGTAGAAATTTAGGGCTACTCTTGCCAACATCAACTGGAGAGAGGAGTACGAGACGTAATGGAGTACGGCGCCAGTGTACACGTTAAGACATTGCATCGTAAAAACAAAATGGACGCCTTCACTTCAGTCTCAAGAAGACCTAATCCTCGCGAGTTTGCGCGGCCCACCCACGATTTTATACTATACTCGAAAGATGTGTCATTGCCATAAGAATCGACCCGATAGTTGTTTGAGTCTGCGGACCTTCATCGTTGGGAGCAGGAAGATCTGTGCAGTGTAATACAGTTTACTGAAAATATATGTGTCTAAGACCCGTGCTTGGTGAAAGAAGCTAATAAAAGTCCGTTCGCGTTCAAGAATCGTTCCCTAAACTGGAGTCGTAACCCCTCGTCAATTAAGTGCCGTCATTTTGGTCGGTTGCGATCTGCTATGATACCTGAAGTATTTTTGCGACCGACCGCCGTTGTCAAAGGAATTACAACTTGGATAAAGCACCTCAACGGCAGGAACATGCATTTGCACCAGCAGGGCGACAAAAGGAATCCAGTGTATCCTTGAGTACGGAAATGTCATCAGCATTTCGTACTAAAACCATGACCGTATCTTCGTAAGTGCCGACCGAGACATGTTCTCCCAATATTGTCTGGTCACGCAGTACGTTGAAGCAAGGGTTCTAAGAAAGGAGCAAAGGGACTTCCCTGGGGTAGGCCTCGTCGGATCGAAATGCGAGGATAACGTGACGTTCACAACCACGGAGGCGTGGATACTAGTGAAAAGATTGGTTATGACCTGGTGTGCGTTGTGAGTAATACCCAAAGCGGTTAACACACATATTAACTCAGACTGACACGATGAAATCCCTTGTGGAAGCCTAGAAAAAGCAAGGCCTCCGAGATACTAATGGCCGCAGCCTCCGAAACGACATCTCGACATTCGGTAACAGAAGTTAGTAGTGTTTGCCAGGCGCACAACTTCGGCGAAAGGTAAAGATTTTGTCGAGCAACTTAGAGGGACGGACGTTTATTGCTCTAACGACAGTTTTATAGTTGAACCACCGCACAAAATAAATGTGAAACTCTGATAACACAAGTAGCCTTAGGCGTGCTATTTTGCAACTTTAGTGATAAAATGTACAATAGCACACGCACTTTTTAAGATTTGGTCAGTTCGTATTTCAGAACACTACCCAATGCCTTACTTTGTCTTGTCTAGAGTTTGGTGGCGCGACTAGCTGTTTGCTGTACAAAGTGGGGTGAGCTGCAATTGACTGCCCGCAGTAAGATTCAAATGGCTCTGAGCACTATGGGACTTAACATCTATGGTCATCAGTCCCCTAGAACTTAGAACTACTTAAACCTAACTAACCTAAGGACATCACACAACACCCAGCCATCACGAGGCAGAGAAAATCCCTGACCCCGCCGGGAATCGAACCCGGGAACCCGGGCGTGGGAAGCGAGAACGCTACCGCACGACCACGAGATGCGGGCCCCGCAGTAAGAGTACACTTGCAATACGATTATGTAAAACATTCACCTCGAGCTTGTAGTGCACGCGCAACTAGTTTCTTGACTAGCATTTCTGAGTACAAAATGGTGGACTGTACTGAAACTTTCATGATTGGAAGGAAGCGTGTGTCCCATGTGGAGACCTGATCATTGTGATATTTGGCGAGAGTAGTTTTTGATACCCGGTGTGGAATTCTTCCCGATGGTACAATATTTAATTTCATCACATTCCTTATCAATGAAGCTTTCTCAATGTTTTGCAGCTTCCATAAATTTTCCTTTGTTTTATTTCTCTCACGTTTTGCCCCTCTGTGTGAAACATGCTTTCAGAACATTAATATCAAACGTGCTAGAGTGATGTAATTGCTTTTGGAGACAATTATATAGATTTATATTTAACTATTCTTTCATATCGCTTTCTCTTTGGCAATCATTTTCTTATGTAGACGAGTTTATGCCGAGTTGCACAAAACAGTTAGCACTCAGTGCGAAACGTACTAGTTTTCCTCTGCAACTGGTAGTATTTGTACAGATATCTGGCTGCAATTAATAGCAAAACCGGAGTTAATAATTGTGAAAACTATTCTTCGAGTTTGAAAATTAGATGCTGGAGAAGAAGCAGATAGCAGAGGGACAGACCTTCAATCTACATAAAGTGTGATTACTTGATGTCTTGTAACTGCGTGCTGTAACAGAGTGTGCAGTGCTGCACATCGTTGTAAAGCACGTTGCTTTACACATTTACATGCATGATGAGATGTTTCCTATGACTACAATAGCTCAAGCAAATTCATTTTCCTTTTGCTACGCCGATTGTTACATGACAAAATTAGTAAGGAAACGTGAGAGTGAAATTTCTTCCAAGTTCGAACAGCCGGCTATACTAAATCACACAGAAGTGCCGCAAGTCTCAGCAGGGAGGCGTAACCATTTCAGCATGTTACTAGAGCAGGAAGACAACAACCTCGCCACCCTTAAGAGAGGCTGCAAACAGCTCGGCAGAAAATTGTTAGAATGGTGCAGTCCGAACCACCATCGTTACTCCCGTAACAGTAACAATAGTTGGGATACAACAACGTCTAGTGGGAGTTTGACTAAGCAGTAAACACCCTGTAGAAGTACGTAAAGCAAATGTAGCGGAACCGAAGACCGCTGATGACTCAGGAAGAGTAGAATCAATTCAGTCATTACGAATGACCTCGTAGAGCAGAGCCTCAGCTCGGCGACATAAATACTCCACCTCCACTACCTCTTGGCACTCACTCAGTACGATCGATGGCGTTCAAGTCATTCGCACTCGATTCCCTGGTTAACTTATGTTAACATCTTGTGTGTGATCTTGTTCTAGTGTTGGTCTTGCACTTGTTGTGCAACGAAAAGATCAGCGAAAATGGTTCAAATGGCTCTAAGCACTAGGGACTTAACATCCGAGGTCATCAGTCCCCTAGACGTAGAGATACTTAAACCTAACTAATCTAAGGACATCACACACATCTATGACCAAGGCAGGATTCGAACCTGCGACCGTAGCAGCAGCGCGGTTCCGGACTGAAGTGCCTAGAATCGCTCGGCCACAGCAGCCGGCGAAACGATCAGCGATCCGAGGCCAGCATCCAGTACAGACGCCAGCACAGTAGCCAGGGCTGATGGATTGTCCGATCGTCTCCCAAAACGAACCCTGTCCAGGGCAGAAGCTAGCTGCCTTACTTCGCACGGATCTGAAGAACTACCGCATCGACAGCTCACCTTCAGTATTTAGCACGACTACACGGTGTCCGACATCGTGGTTCAAGTGAGTGGAGAACGTGGGCTGTGATGTGGGAGGTGCTCAATACTTTCCCAATGATACATCGATCAAAACAGACATTTTGTTGCCACCGCTATTTCCAAGCCGAGTTATCGTTGTGACGCGCCTACCTCTCCAGCGGAGCAGCAGAACGGCCGCGTAAGTGTGTCATCGACTTCTACTCTTAGCTGATGGAGCGTCCTCGGCAGGCATGAGTCCGCTATTGGATTCAGCGAATTCTTTACCGGATTACGTAGCCGCTAGTCTCCCAGGAAGAAGCATTAACGGTTTGTATCTTCAGTAAGAAACGGAGTAACTTTGGATAGTGTTTTATTGGGTCCAACGAAGCCGCACAGGGCTCGGTTGCATCCAGTTGAATTAATACGGGTACCAGACCGGCAAAGGGCAACCCCCCTTTCTTTTAGTCATCTAGTCTTCTGACTGTTTGATGCGGCCCGCCACAATTCCTCTCCTGTGGCAATCTCTTCATCCCAGAGTAGGACTTGCGACCTACATCCTCAGTTCTTTGCTGAATGTATTCCAGTCTCTGCCTTCCTCTACAGTTTTTGCTTTCTACAGTTCCCTCCAGTAAAACGAAAGTCATGCCCTGATGTGATAACAGATGTCATATCATCCCATCCCTTCTCCTTGTCAGTGTTTTCCACATATTCCTTTCTTCTCCGATTTCGATCAGAATCTCGTCACTTCTCACCATATCTTCCCCCTAATTTTCAATATTCGTCTGTAGCACCATGTCTCAAATGCTTTGATTCTCCTCTCTTCCGGTTTACGCAGAGTCCACGTTTCACTACTATACAGTACTGTGCTCCAGATGTACACTCTCAGAAATTTCTTCCTCAAATTAAGGCATATGTTTGATACTAGTAGCTTCTCCTGGCCAGGAATACCCTTTCTGCCAGTGCTAGTCTACTTTTGATGTCCTCCTTGCTCCGCCCGTTGAACCGTAAATTTACTTTCAAAACCTTTTCTTAAAGAATTTATTTACTAGCGATTCATCAGGAACCTTAAGACATTTAATCACACTAGGTGAGCGTGGAAGTGGAACTGATGGAAAATGAAATTACTGATAACAAATATCAATTTTACCTCCTAAAAGCTTTTTCAAAAACAGATTTAAAATTATGAGCAGAAAAGCACCCTCGAAATATCGAGTTACAATTTTATTTAGAGGCAGAAAGAATAATATTAACAGTATGAGCCTTCGGGCTGAGAAGCTTGCCTGCTCCCTCTCAACACGGCCGTAGTCATGACCGCTCACAACAACCTCTGAAAGAGTACACTGGTGCAAATCTGCAACCCACCAGATTACTTTAAACAAAAGGATTTTAACAATTCACACAAACACGTTAACTATGCACCCCGTAAGAGGAATAGAAATGGTACAACACTCAAATTATTTGCCACCGACAGTGCAATTTTTTTTGTTTTTTTTTAAGGACTCTTACGGTGGAAGGGTGGCAACCTTATAATCTAAAATGACTATTAAAATAAAACCCATAAAATGCAGACTTCATAAAATGTACAACATGCTCTACATCTCTCGCAAGATGATAGGCAAGATAAAAACATATTTCAAAATTCGGGCTTTAAGCAATAAATTCGTTAACACCGAATCCGACAAACATGACAGAGGCAGCTATTAACGTATGGCAGATTGACAGGGGGGGGGTTACTAAAAAACCAGAACCGCAGACTGCTCTAAACCTCCGCAATTCCACAAGGGAAACACGGACCACCCAATTCACAAATGCCGGCCGCGGTGGCCGTGCGGTTCTAGGCGCTGCAGTCCGGAACCGCGGGACTGCTGCGGTCGCAGGTTCGAATCCAGCCTCGGGCATGGATGTGTTTGATGTCCTTAGGTTAGTTAGGTTTAAGTAGTTCTAATTTCTAGCGGACTGATGACCTAAGATGTTACGTCCCATAGTGCTCAGAGCCGTTTGAACCATTTTTTGAATTCACAAATAACCACCTTTCCGCGGGTGGGCAAACGGAGAAGAATGGTGGGACGACCCCAAAACAAAGCGGCTGGTGACCTCACCAAGAAAACAAGTAGAATTTAACAATTAAATGAAACAACATATCTCCAATCACTTAACTTCTAATAAACTGCGATTTCTGGCGAAGACCTGGCGCAACACCCCCAACGCTCTCCCGAACCGTCCGCTGCCAGCCGCTTCAACGGACGCAGGAAGGCGCCCCGATCTCCCGTCTCGCGGCGTCGCAGCTCGCCCCGGCCAGCCCGATGTCGTGGTTTCGCTCCCGTTGCTCTCGTGTGAACCGCGAATCCACTACCCCTTTCTATACGGCGCTGCCCATTGGACTCACGTTGGGACCGCAAATGCGACGACGCTCAACGCGGACAAGTCATCTCGTGTCTCAGTGCGCGACCGACCAACCGATCGATCCAACCGCCAATGACTCTTGCCCGAGCAACTCGAGCAGACTGGCAGCCTAACGTGCAGACTCAGATGCAGGAACTCAGCCGCGACCGGGCGACCACTAGCTGAGTTCTGTTACTGGCGGAGAGGCAAGACTCTCATATTCTGGCTTTAAAGTTTGATCCAAAAGACAGACATACTAGCACTCCGACGACAGACAGACACTAACTGCCGAACAAATGGAAACGAGAGACAGCCCGGCAACTGGTGACGCGAGACTGACCTAGCCTCACTCCGACTGACCCTCTGCCGAGCTGATAGCGCCTCTTATATGCACGTGAACAGACAACCTTTCCGCTTTCTCACCAGAGGGAGACACCAAAGCTGCGATTATCACAGCGGCTCCACCGCCAGAAACGGAGGCCGACTGCTTCACACAACGCGCTGCGGCGCGCTCTTCAAAACAGCAATTTTTTTTATCATGGCTCATCCATCATTGGTGATTTTGCTGCCTAGATAGAAGAATTCCTTAACTTTATCTAATTCATAACCATCAATTCTGATGTTAAATATCCCGCTGTTCTCATTTCTACTACTTCTCATTACCTTCGTCTTTCTTCGATATGTTCTCACTCCATATTCTGTGCTCATTAGACAGTTTATTCCATTCAGCAGATAATGTAATTCTTCTTCAGCTTCACACAGGATAGAAATGTCATCGGTGAATCGTAATACTGATATCCTTTCACCTTGAACTTTAATTCTACTCCTGAACGTTTCTTTTATTTCCATCATTGCTTCTTCTATGTACAGACAGAACACTAAGGGCCAAAGACTGCATCCCTGTCTTACACCCTTTTTAATCCGAGTTCTTCGCTCTTAGTCATCCACTCTTATCATTCCCTCTTGGCTCTTGTAGATATTGTATATTACCCGTCTCTCCCTCTAGCTTACCCCAATTTTTCTCAACCCCTGTACTATTATAAAATCTTTGCCCAGAGTAAAATTTTCATGTCTAGATCATAGTCTACAACTTTTTGCCATCAGACCGTGTTACTAGTTTGATTCACAGGTCTAAATATAATATGTGAGTATCATCGTATTTAATTTAGAGCTTGTTATGATTTACTTTCATAGATAATCCGTTGTCAAAACCTAACATGAACCTTACGAGTGGCGCACATCTTTTGAGAATCGTTTCGAACTCGTGCGGAAGTGAATGAATTCTTAATGGCGAAAACTATGAGATACATAAAAACTATTTGTATTAAAAATGGGTTTCCATCACTGTTTTTGTAGAAGTTTAAAAGGGGCCCTCCGATGAAAGTGAACTATTTCAAGGGTTCTGCGACCCTTGTTCGTGCAACAGGCAATCGCAGGCGCCTGGTGCGTGACGGCAGACCGTCCCGCTGTGCGGTCGCTTAGGCCACGGCGCCACATTTCTTTCTGCTGTCACAACTCGTCGCCATCGTCCGTACTTTTCGCGCAAATCCCCTCTGCGTGCATATTGTTGTGGATTATCTGCCGCTCACGCACTCTCCAGGGGGCGATGCGTATCGCGCGCTCACGTACGCACACATACACTCTGGTTGCTGTAGTCGCTTTCCTCGGTGAACCTACAGTTAGTAGTACGAGAGCTATTCTACAAATAAAAAATGCTTAGCTGCTGTATGACCGTGGTCGAAGAAACTTTCCGGTTCCTGTCGGCCAGAGCTGCGCTAAACACCTTCGGAGGTGCTCCTGAAGACGCCGAGTCTTGCCGAAAGCTGTTCTCCAGTTTATTCGAGATAATAAATGGAACACCATTTCACGACGTATTTTTATATCTCAGCTATTTTTCTGCGTCAACGCCGTTTAAATCTAAACATGATTCGTAACTCTCCTCAAGCTTCGCTATGCCTTCTGCATTTTTAGTTGTATCTAAACTCTTTATTCGGGCAACGACGTCCACATTCACTTCTCTAGACCCAGATAAGATCCCAGTTCGGCTTTACAAAGGGTACTCTAGTCACTGTCCCCTTACTTAGTTTGCATTTATCGTGAATCTCTCGCCCAGTGAAAGTCCCAAGCGACCGCAAAACAGCGCAGGTGACTCATGCATAACATAAGGGTAGAAGAACAGACCTGCAAAATTACAGACCAATATCCTTAACATTGGTTTGCTGCAGAATTCTTGAAGATATTCTCAGTTAGAATATAACAAATTTCCTTGAGCCGAGAGAGCTTCTGTTCACGAAGTAACACGATTTTAGGAAGCATCGCTCGTGCGAATTTCAGCTCGCCCTTTTCCCATTCATATTCTGCGACCAATGGATAAAATATATGAAGATAGTGACTGTTCTCGAAAGAACAGATACCATTGATGACCGTGCAGCTTCTCTGGAATAAATGATAGTTAACTGAAATCCTCAGCTGCCGACAGGGGTTGTTGATATACCTCGATGCGGACAACTGAAAATGTGTGCCCCGACCGGGATTTCCTGCTTACATGGCAGACGCTTTATGCATGTGAGCCACCGAGGACCCAGATGAATAACGTGACTGCAGGGACTAATCCCCTGCACGCTTCCTGTGAGACCCACATTCCCAACTGTCCACAATCTACATACGTAATGTTTCTAATAGATATTTGCACACCCACTGAGGGTTTCAATTAGTTGTCATTTATTCTAGAGAAGCTGCATGGTCATCAATGGTATCTGTTCTTTCGAGAACAGTTACTATCTTCATATATAGTTAAAGGCTACCCGGCCATTGACTTTCGTCTGTGCGAATGCGCGCACAGGTTGCCAGAACTCTTGCGGGAACCATCACCTTAGTTGGCGCGAGCAATGAGTGGATGGGCAAATATCTACTAGAAACATACGTATGTAGGCTAGATTGTGGACAGTTTGGAACGTGGGTCTCACGGGAAGCGTGCAAGGGATAAGTCCCTGCAGTCGCGCTATTCATCTGTGTCCTCGGTGGCTCAGATGGATAGTGTGTCTGCCATGTAAGCTGGAGATCCAGGGTTCGAGTCCCGGTCGGGACACACATTTTCAGTTGTCCCCCTCGAGGTATATCGACAACACCTGTCGGCAGCTGGGGGTTTCAATTAATTATCGTTTACTATGGATATAAGGAAAGGGGCAGCATTTGACGTGATGCCCCATTTTAACGAAAGTACGAGCGTACGGAATAGGTACCCAGATATGTGAGTGACTCGAATGCTTCTTAAGTAACATAACCCAGTACGTTGTCCTCGACGGCGAGTTTTCATCAGAGACAAGGGTAACGCCAGGAGTACCCAAGGGAAGTGTGATAGAATCGCTGTTGTTTTCCATATACATCAATGATCTGGCGGTTAGAGTGAGCAGCTATCTGCGGCTGCTTGCTGATGATGACGAGAAGGGTGTCGTTGAGTTACTGTGCGAGGATACAAGATCACATAAACAAAATAGTCTAAGTTGGTTTGAAGAATGTCAGATACCTTTAATGCAGGAAAACGTAAGTTAATGCAGATGAGTAGGAAAAACAAACTTGTAATCGCAGCATTAGTAGCGTCCTGCTTGACATAGTCACGTCACTTAAATATCTGGGGCTAAAGTAGCGAAACCGTGTGAAATGGACGAGCATTTGAGGACTGTAGCAGAGAAGGTGAATGGTCGACTTCTGTTTATTGGGAGAATTTTTGTAAATTATGAATTATCCGCGAGGGAGACGGTGTATAGTACTCTGGTGCTGTCCATTCTTGAATACTGTTCGAGCGTTTTGGGCCTGCACCAGGTCGTATTGAAGGAAGACATCGAAGCAATTCAGATGCAGGCTACTAGATTTGTCATCGCTCGTTTCGAAGGACACGCAAGTTATTAGGTAGATTTTTTTCGAGCAACAATATTGAGAAAATTAAGAGAAACGGCATTTGGAGCTGACTGCCGGAGGATTCTACTGCCACCAACATACCGGGTGATGAAAAGTCAGTATAAATTTGAAAACTGAGTACATCACGGAATAATGTAGATAGAGAGGTACAAACTGACACACTTGCTTTGAATGAGATTGGGTTTTATTAGAACCAGAAAAATACAAATTTCAAAAAATGTCCGACTGATGGCGCTTCATCTGATCAGAATAGCAATAATTAGCATTACAAAGTAAGACAAAGCAAAGATGATGTTCTTTACAGGAAATGCTCAATATGTCCACCATCATTCCTCAACAATAGCTGTAGTCGAAGAATAATGTTGTGAACAGCACTGTAAAGCATGTCCGGAGTTATGGTGAGGCATTGGCGTCGGATATTGTCTTTCAGCATCCCTAGAGATGTCGGTCGATCACGATACACTTGCGACTTCAGGTAACCCCAAAGCCAATAATCGCACGGACTGAGGTCTGGGGACCTGGGAGGCGAAGCATGACGAAAGTGGCGGCTGAGCACACGATCATCACCGAACGGAGCTCGCAAGAGATCTTTCATGCGTCTAGCAATATGGGGTGGTTCTAATAAAACACCATGTCATTCCAAGCATGTGTGTCAATTTTTACCCCTCTATCTATATTATTCCGTGGTTTATTTAGTTTTCAAATTTATACTGACATTTTGATCACCCGGTACATTTCGTGTAAGCACGACGAAGACAAGAAACGGAAATTAGAGCTCATACGGAAGCATACATATAGTTGTTTTTCACTCGTTCTATTTCTGATTGGAACAGAATAGGAAATGACTAGTAGTTGTAGATCTAGACGCAGATGTCGTCTCAGTGGTGCTCTCCATCCAAATAGTTCGAGCTAGAACGCCTGTTTAAAAGCACTGTTTAAATATTTCCCACTTAAATTGGCAAATCAAATCCTTTGTCAACGCAACAGAATACTGCGGAGCGTTCTCGTGAAGAAACTCAATGCCAGTTGTTAGCAATCAACAGCGCTGTCGTGAAAGACGTGGCGTAATCGATGAAGGGTCTCACGGTAAGTGGCTGCTCTTATTGTCTCTCTCCTCTACGCATAAGGATAGTGAGCAGGATGCCCTATCGATCCCAAAACTCTGTGACTATACGTTTATTATGTTTACCTGATATGACCTGTCGGTGCAGGAAGCGATCTATAAATTTGTGCTGTAGTCGTCTTTCGAAAATCTTTCGTTTAACTGGCAAGATCGCTATGTTAATACGTTAGAAGACTACAAGTTTCGGCAATATAAATTGCTGCCTTCAGATTCGCAAAACCAGGCACTTGTAGTTGCATCATATTTCTATGTGCTCACCTACATCTACATCTATGTGGCTTACACCGCTATAAAAATTTAAACGAATGGTAGAAGGTTCATCGAACCACCTTCGAGCTACTTCTCTACCGTTCTACTCTCGAACAATGAGCGGGAAAAACAACATCTAAATCTCCCAGTGCGAGTCCTGATGTCTCTTACTTCATCATGATGATTATTTCTCGCTTTGTAGGTGGGTACCAACGAAATATTTTCGCATTCAGAGGAGAAAGTTGGTGATTTAAATTTCATGAGAAGCTCCTGCCGCAACGAAAAACGCCTTTGTTTTACTGTTTTCCTCCCCGATTCGTGTATCACGCCTGTGGCGCCCTCTCCCCTATTTCACTATAGTGCCAAACGAGCTGCCTTTCTTTGATCTTTTTCGATGTTCTCCGTCACTCGTACCTGACGCGCATCTCACACCGTGCGGCAATACTCCAAAACGGGACGGACGAGCGTAGTGCAGGCAGTCTCCTAGGTAGACCTGTTACATTTTCTAAGTGATGCGGCAATTAATGGCAGTCTTTGGTTGGCTTTCCCCTCAGCATTACCAATGTGAAATCTAACGATTTACATCACTCTGTCACAATGAGAGCGCATACAGCGCACTACGAAACTGAGGCGTTAAAATAACATGCACGTTGTGCGTTGCTATTGTGACATAGTGGTGTAAATCATTGTGTGATGTAACTACCACTCACCAGTTTTATGGAACTAAAGATGGCAATTTTTGTTGCTGAAACTAGTAATTGGTTAATGTAGTACAATAGCGATATTGACCAGTTTTATGGAAGTGGACAATTTTTATTGCCCAAACTAGTAATGCGTTAATATAGTACAATAGCGATCATGGCAAATAAATAAAAGGTTTTCGGAAGAAGTGTCTGCTGAATAGCAGAATAGTACTTAAATCTAGAAATAAAGCTTTGTTCAAACCGATTGGAACGACACTAAGTGAAACGAATCCACCGGGTACGTGACCGTGGCGTATAAAAGGACAGGGAAACCACTGCCTCATAGTGTGCGAGACAGGACGTTGGGAATTAGCGGACTCTGCATTTAGACAACAGTGCCGAGCAGGCACATCTCTTCTCTGTAATGAGGCTATTCACCTAAGGATGTCACAACAAGTTTTGCATAAAGTAATACTCTGAAGCCCTGAAGTTAAAAATTAGGCCAGCGAATGCCGCTCATCGGCTCTGAAAACGAGAGCACACTCGGTCACGCTTATGGGGGAATTACGTCATCGACTGGTATAAAAGCCTCGCCTTCTTTCCACTCAATATCAAGAGTTAGGCCACTCCACCTGCATCACCTATAGCGATGGAAAGTCGACATCTACATCTACGTGATTAGTTCGCTATTCACAATAAAGTGCCTGGCAGAGGTCAGCTATACTAGTTGCAGGGTGCCCTGGTCAGTACAACAAAGTGTCTACGGCCGCCGCGGCCAACTGGGAGTCCACGAGTACACAGCCGTCTAGCTGTGTAGATGCGGTTCTGCGAGATGCACACCTGCCCGTCACAAGAGAAGGATGAAGAATCCGATCCGCCCGTCTGCGAGATGTTCACGTTGGGTGCAGGGCGCCTGTTCCCCTATCCCTGGACAGTACAAGTAACGCCTTGCCAGCAGTATGCTAGAATCACCTCTCGAGCCGTCCTTCGTATCGCTGTTGGGTCTTCCTCCAACACGCCACCTTGGCTGCCGGTATACAGGTCTCTGGGGCAGAGCCTAAGATCAGCTTCACTCAGTGAGACGGTTGAGGCTCCGACAGACGTTCACAGTTACGACCACCTACGGTGGGCCCGCAGCAGTGATCCCCGGCAACGCTAAAGCCTGCGCCCGAAAACTGATGTGCTACTCTGCAGCTTCGCGCATTGCGGGTTCGGCACAGCCGCTGCCAGACAGCGCCGGCAGGAGGGAAGAGTGACTGTAAAACTCTTTCCAATAAATGAAAGTTAACTGGATGATGCCTCATTAGTGCCCCGTCGCTCCACATAACCCAACCACCACACCTCCGCTCGTCTGGTCTAAATCCACGTAGAGGGCCGGATCTGGCGGGCTCCTACAGAAGACGTACATACCCTCATTAGAGTTCAGAACTTGTTTGGCATTGTTCGGTTTTGTTCAAGATTGTGACTGATGCCATTACATTTCCTGGTGCTTTGTGTCTGGACTTCTGTGCGAAATCAAGTTCTCGTCACCAGCAACATTATGGTTCGAAAACTCCTCGCCATCCTCATACAGAATGAAAAAGAATCAATGGAGCTTCCATTCCTTGTCTTTTTTGTGTTTGCCTGTCAAAAGTTGAGAGTTCACTTGGCGCACACTTTTCTATAGCCTGATTAACCATAAACAATTTGTTAAACAACTGGTGAAATTTCAGAAAAGCGCAAGCTGAGTCCATCAATACTGAAACGTCTATCCAGTCGAATTTTCTCCTCAATCTTCGATTTAAGTTCTTCAGTCACAACTGAAGTCGGCCTCATCATTCTTCTCATGAATATAAATTCGTCTGCCATTAAACATGATGCACCGTCTTTGAAACGAAGATCCATTGATCATATTTTCATAAACTTCAGTTACCCTTAAATTTCGATAGCGCGCACTGATGACTCTTTATTTTGGGTCAAAATGAGCTATGAACAAAAACAAATGTTTGAAGAAGATTGTGACATTTACCAATTGCAGCCATGATGCCACTGTTCTTTAAAAGCTTTTCAGACTATATATCCTTTCTTTTTGATAATCAGCTTCTAAATAATTTCAAGCTCTAATCGTAATGCGTCAATAAGAAATGTAAACATTCAAAATGGTCAAAGAAAATGAGTGGGACAGAAAAGCTTTTGGTCTGCTGGGAATGGGTGTTTTCGCCATTTTCTTCAGACAAGAGATTAGGGACATTGTACGTTGATAAAGCAGTAGAGAAGACAGAGGGTATGGAAATTTCTGTAGTTATCTACACGCAGCCACGATAACTGAGCGTATGATCGTGAAATATGACTGAAGAGTTGATCATCACAGAAATAACAAACAAACACATTCATAGATGCCTCAAACTTTCCTGAGAAAGATCTTGCAGGATAAATTGCTGTAATCAATAACTGCAAGCATAAATTTTTGTACAGTTTATTTTTCATATCAAAGGGAAGAGCATTTTATATTCTTATAGGGCATGGAATTACGCCCTCAGTTCAATTTATATTTTTACCAATTACTACTCCTTTACATTTTTCTGAAGGACAGAAGTAGATATTTGTCCAATTTAAGATTAAATAGCCGGCCCTACTGGCCGAACGGCTCTAGGCGCTTCAGTCTGAACCGCGCGACCGCTACGGTCGCAGGTTCGAATCCTGCCTCGGGCATGAATGTGTATGATGTCCTTATGTTGGTTAGGTTTAAGTAGTTCTAAGTTCTAGGGGACTGATGACCTCAGATGTTAAGTCCCATAGGGCTCAGAGTCATTTGAACCATTTAAGATTAAAGACGACAGGGCTTCTCAATATTTTGGACTAATGAGCCTAGAATGGCCAACTAGTAGAGCTTCTGTTTCATATGGGTTGAGCTTTAACCTTATACACTGTGCCCTTTGTAACAGTGCATACAAATCGGTACTGAGATTCCTGACAGCTCTCTTCAGAATTCTTAGTTTTAGCACTTAGCTGCAGCTTGTAATATTATTGGTATTTCCGCCCTATGAAAGCTTTGAGTACCCTTTGAAAGACATTTGTTTTGTATAATTTACATAACTGTAAAGATGCGCATCTAGCGCGGACGCTAATACATCGATTGCACAGTCAAAGAAACATTTTAACAGAAGCTGAACTGTCGTTCCGCTTCGATCTAAATAAAAGATGACGGTAGAAAACTTTTGTAGATCTTCAGATTTTAATGTGCTTCTGCTTGTTATGTGAAAACGTAAAGGAGGTCGACTTTAAGTTAAAAAAAGTGAGCGGTCTTGCTAGCGTGCAGACAACATTATTAATTAATAAAATTAAAGTAATTCATGTTCGAAACTGTAAATCAGCAAGTTATTGTTATCTGAGGTGTTGAACAGTGCAAGAATTGTCTTCAACGAAACGAGAAAAGTAGTGCCTATAATTTGTGACAAACGTGAACCAAGGAGACAGCACAGGACAGGCTGAAATCTGATCGCACCATACTGTTAGAGAAGTAATTATGTAAGTTGTATTGTTTATAAATAAGCCCTAATTTTGCTAGTGAGAATTGTTTAAATATAGTTAGTGTTTACCAGACTTCTGTTCTTTTCCTTTATACTTTTTTATCCTCCATGCCATATTATTTTTATAAATGTCAAACAGCCTTTACTACAGCAGAGAATACTGCGGCATCCTGGTCGTAGACAGAAGGCCGCTCCTTGTCTTCTATACAATTCATAGCTGCCCCATTTATTAATGATTTCATTTGCAAATGGAATTTTTTTACTATTCATTGTTAAAGGTCCCTTAGGTAATTATAAAATTCATACTGATTACGTAAAGAAATCTGGGTTGTTCTTTTCCAAATAATAGAAGTCTTTGCGTAATCAAAACCTAGCCTCCTTCTGACAACGATCAGGAGCCGACCAGAAGACGGACGTCTTCGACCGCTTTCGTGTCTCCTGTGGCAAAGCTGTGCCAGACTGGAAACACGACATTCTAGTATGAAATACCGATTTAAATTGATAGAATTGAAATATATTTAACGTAATAATAATAATAATTTTTTTATCATACTAGAAGCTGGAGGTCATCAGGGAACATGTGCTGTTTGCAGTAGGACAAAAACTGATAACACATTATTGACATGCAATGACAAGATTATAGGACCTAATACCGAACACTTGGGCAAGCCTGATGCTACCTCCTTCCACTGTGACCTACCATAACGCAGTGCTGGAGGGACGTCACGTATGAGCGAAACCATTAGGCAGTAATTGACGAGCAACTTAGGCTGCTACGTTTAGCAAGTAAAATATCGATGTCGATTGTCATCTGATTTTAGCTATTCTACGATTTTCCTAAAACATGACTGGCGAATTGTTTTTACGGCCTACAGTTGATGTGTTTCCTATGCCTTGCCATTACTACATACACTGAACAGCTAAGGCAACTGATACTTATAACTAATATTAAGTAGGGCCCCCTAGAGTCTGGAGAACTTCCGCAACATGACGTGGCATGGACTCCACTAATGTCTGAAATAGTGCTGGAGGGCTGTCCATAAATCCGTAAGAGTTCTTTAGAACAGAACGTTATAAATCATCCCAGATATGCTGAACAATGTTCATGTCTGGGGAGTTTAGTGGCCAGCGGAGACGTTTAAACTCAGAAGAGTGTTCCTGGAGCCACTCTGTAGCAATTCTGGACGTTTGGAGTGTCGCATTATCCTGCTGGTATTGCCCACGTCCGTTGGAATGCACTGTGGACATGAATGCAGATGATCAGACAGGACGCTTACGTACGTGTCAGCTGTCAGAGTCGTAACTAGACGTATCAGAGGTCCCATATCACTCCAACTGCACACAGCCAACATAGAGCCCCCACCAGCTTCAACACTCCCCTGCTGATATGTAGGGTCCAAGAATTCAAAAGGTTGGCTCCATACCAGTACATGTCCATCCGCTCGATACAATTTGAAAAGAGACTCGTCCGACTAGGCAACTTCTTTACAGTCATCAACACTCCAATGTAAGTGTTGATGCGCCCAGGCGAGTCGTAAAGCTTTGTGTCTTGCAGTCATCAAGGGTGCTCGAGTGGATCTTCAGCTCCGTAAGCCCATATCGATGATGTTTCGTTGAATGATCGCAAGCTAACATGTGTCTCGTTGACACCTATTCCGGAGAAGTCTCTTTATTATTATAATGTGTAAATGATGATGACTAGGAATTTGTAACATCTGTCTTTCATTAAAAATACTAATAAATCATCAGCATGGAAGCATATTTACAAACAAATTGACGTTAATATGAAATGTTTCACATAATTAAGATTTATCGTGCAAATAATACGTGGAATATGGAACTAACTAACTGCTGGTATATCGCAAAGCATGGTGTATTCTTCTACACTGCGGAAACCTCAAAACGATATTCAAAAGTAACATCAAGTAGATAGTCAAGGTACATGTACATTCACATTGTGATATGATTGATTATTCCCGAAAAACTGACAGAAATATTGCGAGAAAAGAAATAACTGTATACTGTTGGAAAAGTACGCCTATAATCATTATTAAAAAAAGTATATATATATATATATATATATATATATATATATCTGTGTGTGTGTGTGTGTGTGTGTGTGTGTTAAAACAAAATATCCATTTTACAAAGACTAAGCGTTTGAGACCATACTCTTAATCACAGTTATAGTATAGTACAATGCTGGAACATGTTTACAAAGTTATAAACATTTTTACCCTGAAAATTGCTATTAATTGGCACATACTGAATGACACAACATACGTAAGATTTCAAAGTGAGAGTATGTGTAAACTACAGTGTAATTAATGCACTGACAAGCTAATAATGTCATAGCACACGGTTATGGGCTAGCAAAGTAACAAGTATGTACGTCATTTGCAAACTTGATAGTTAAAAATGGTGTTCATACGAGTCTGTTCTTGGTTATTTGTAAGATATCAACAGAAAACAAGTCACATTAATGAGACCAAACGTGTCGTACTACTATAGCAAAATCGAATTTAAGAACAGAAAAGCGTTCGAAATTCCCTTCCTGACACTATGTTATGCATGTGAGCACTGAAATTTTTAGTATTTAAAACAGATGTTGCGTGGACACGACGGAAATAATAAAGAAAAAGCAATAGTAAACAGTAGTCTGCTAATGTTTTGGGATATTTAAGACGGCGGCAGGCCCAGACCACTCTGGCTTCAAAATAATGTACAACTTAAGTCTATAGTGCCATCTCCCTTCGTTTTTTATCTCCAAGTACAGAACGAAATTACAAGTTACTCCAACACTGGTTTTTATCGCCTTATCGTGACAACTGCCCCTGCCTCGCGTTTTTTGTTGGATTTTACATGTCACAAGAATAGCACTTAATGCTACAAAGCTTCCAAATTGGTCCCTTTCACAGATGGAGACATTTATCCAGTTACGGAATGCCACAATATTTCTCGAACAATTCACAATTCACTGTGTTTCTAAGGCGCTGACTGCAGTGCATTCAGTGATTATTGTTAACGCTTCATTAGGTTGCGCACTACAGCTTTTCGGAAAGCATTTTCATAAACACCAATACAAAGCCTTTAAAATCTCTGTTATGTTGCATCTAATTCCAAAAGCTTTATGTCATCATCTCGAAGATTTGGAAGTTATTTGTCACATTCATAACGTTCAAACCTGAATTCCTTTCACGTGTTCTTAAATCTTAAGTGTTTTGCAGGGGGATGCTCTGTACAGAGCTGTCGATCATTTAAAGCATAAATGTCTTTGACGCGTTCAGTATCACGGCGTGAAGAAACTGAAGTTCCAATGTTCGAGAGCTAATGAGAAAAGATTGCTGCCGTAACCGGGTTGAAGACAGTGTGTTTGGATTGAATGCATTTATTTCAGCGGTATCTGTTCCGTCGGACACCGCGCAAGATATTTCTGTAAGAACGGGACGGCTCCTTGACCTTTGTTTCAGCGCAAATGCTCTAATATCGTTTGAGCTCCTAAGCGAATCAATCATTTGTTAGCAGGGAATTAATGGATGATGGACACTGCATTGCACCGTGTGATATGTTGGAATTTGAGTCGTGTAGGGACTTCGTGTGAATGGCCAAAGCGGTTAAAGCAACAGTTCATCAGAAGCGATAAATCCGGTTTCGAGTCCCGGTCCAGCACAAATTTTCAACTTTTGCCATTACATTACCAAACTATCTTGTGCGGCTGGAAAACACGAATTCCCACTCATCCCTTCCCTTTCTTATCCCATTCACAAGTGCTTCAACAGAAAAGCGAGTCGTCGTGTGGAGTTTTGTTAGGTGCTATTCTTTTAGACGGGCAGGCCTGATTAGACGCTATATAGAGGTACCAGATTTGGGTACAACTGTAGTCAGAGTCTGATGTTGACTTGTAGCCATGCAGACACCGCGCTGTTAATGTGTGCCTCCTTTGTGATTCGTATTGCAAGGCTTGGCGTGGTAATATTCACAGTATTTTCAAAACTTTAGTGAGTGCTTCCAGTGTTGAGGTATTACATTTATGAAATTGTAGAGTAAGCCGTTTTCGAACCACGGTACAGAATTCTGTTTCCATTAATCCACCTGACTATTAGAATCTTTAAGCTCGTTACTCTCCCATTCGATTTTCTGTCAATATTTATCGAGGCAGATAGATTTTTGCCATGGTGGCTTCATTGGAACCTGTTTTGAAAGAAATTACGTGCTTTCTCTACCCAAACATTCTAGAATCGTTCCAGATTCCTTGCTATTATTTTTGATTTCTCGTGTACTTATGACGGAATGGCACTTCGTTATCAGAATAAAATTTTTCTACGTAACTCACATTTAGCCTTCAGTACAAATAGTAATTATACTGAATTGTCACTGTTATGTGTTTGAGTTACCGAACTGAAGGTAAGTGAATGGCTGCATTTGATAAAGGAGCAGAGCTCATCGCTTATATGAAGCGTGATTATTGAATGTCCTGTATTTACAACTTTCACGATAAGGTTAAGCTAAAAAACTGGGCCAGGCGTACCCCATGCACCCAACTTGGCTACAAGTACAGCTGATTACACATTATCCATGTGAATTTAGATGTTTATTCTGTTTTTGTAGGTTCATAAAATTGAAGTAATTATTTACTTATACCCGTTATAAATACGTCATGCAAAATAATCGATTACTGTTCTTGATCGGATTTCCTACACATCGCGTAACTGTATGATTGTATGGGTCGAAACTTTCTATATAAGGGAACATTTTACTTCATTGTAGATTTAAGATACGCATTTCCATGTAATCCGAATTTCACTCGAGACACGGGGCCTGCAGAAGTAGAGTTTAAAATGGCCTGTAACGCATGTCCACTATTTTAAAATTAGGTTCATCATGCTTTCTCTAAATTATTTCATGCAAATGCCAGGATAGTTTCCACCGTAATAACATCTCAGATCACCTTTTCCATGCTTGTTGTACTAGACTTGTAAGTGTGTAAACGTCTGTATGTGTGAATGACTTCATTTTTGTGTTCTTAAATTGTAACACCACAATATGTCCATTATCGTTGTAAAAGATATCTAAGGATGAATAAAAAAAACTATTACTACCACTTACTACTACTACTACTACTACTACTACTAATGCTACTACTAAAATATGATGCATATCTACTTCGTGCTATTTAACCAAGTACCCTTGAGTCACAATACTCATCATAAGTTGGATGATGTCGTGTCATACTCCAAACCCATTCGGTACCACAGCATTAACTAAACATGAATCAAATTTTAGAATAATGGACATGTGGCATACACATGTGGCAAATACCATTTTATAGTCCCTACCCAGTAGGGTAATTCAAAAAATTATCTAAAGTAGGTTCTGTATGAAAGAGATATGTCGTGATATACAAAAGTCAGGTTTTATTATTAACTATTTTTTCAAATCTACTGACATGGGCATAGGTGACCTATCCCACACCTTACACGCTTTTCTTTCCTGTGTATGAGAAGTGAGAACCAGGTGGCGTAATGAAAAGTCTCTAGACTTACATTCTAGGGGATCGAGTTTAAAATTCTATCCGACAATCTAGATGTGGATCTCCATAAATCACGTGATGTACACATCGAAATGGTTCCTTGAAAAGGAATATTACTCATATCCACTATCTCTTCCTATTCTTCTCAAATTCGAGTTTTCTTTCGTCTGTAACGACCTTGTTGTTGATTGGATGTTAAAGTCTAGTTTCCTAATTAGGAAGCTGCAGGCATCAAACGTTTGAAGTGGTTATATCAGTGCACATTGCATATTTTTTATGTTCATATTTTCATCTTATGCTCTCAAGTGATATAATGTTGATTTATTAATGTCCCATTCTGCGACTCAATCTAGCCTCGGAACCAGGGCGGATTACCGGGGAAAAACTTGGGCAAGAAATAAGAACACGAACAAAATGGATTAAAGAAGCTTTGAAAGTTGTCATCTGGAACACTAAGGAAATTACTCTTAAGGAAAACCACTTAGTTGATATTTTAAATGAAAGAAAATGGAATTTCGGCAGTTACCAGAACAAACAGGAAAACATCTGGATGTAAAAATGTTGTTGTTGTTTGTTGTGGTCTTCAGTCCAGAGACTGGTTTGATGCAGCTCTCCATGCTACTCTATCCTGTGCAAGCTTCTTCATCTCCTAGTACCTACTGCAACCTACATCCTTCTGAATCTGCTTAGTGTATTCATCTCTTGGTCTCTCCCTACGATTTTTACCCTCCATGCTGCCCTCCAATACTAAATTGGTGATCCCTTGATGCCTCAGAACATGTCCTACCAACCGATCCCTTCTTCTGGTCAAGTTGTGCCACAAACTTCTCTTCTCCCCAATCCTATTCAATACTTCCTCATTAGTTACGTGATCTACCCATCTAATCTTCAGCATTCTTCTGTAGCACCACATTTCGAAAGCTGCTATTTTCTTCTTGTCCAAACTATTTACCGTCCATGTTTCACTTCCATACATGGCTACGCTCCATACAAATACTTTCAGAAAAGACTTCCTGACACTTAAATCTATAGTCCATGTTAACAAATTTCTCATCTTCAGAAACGCTTTCCTTGCCATTGCCAGTCTACATTTTATATCCTCTCTACTTCGAACATCATCAGTTATTTTGCTCCCCAAATAGCAAAACTCCTTTACTACTTTAAGTGTCTCATTTCCTAATCTAATACCCTCAACATCACCCGACTTAATTCAACTACATTCCATTATCCTCGTTTTGCTTTTGTTGATGTTCATCTTATATCCTCCCTTCAAGGCACCATCCATTCCGTTCAACTGCTCTTCCAAGCCCTTTGCTGTCTCTGACAGAATTACAATGTCATCGGCGAACATCAAAGTTTTTATTTCTTTTCCATGGATTTTAATACCTACTCCAAATTTTTCTTTTGTTTCTTTTACTGCTTGCTCAATATACAGATTGAATAACATCGGGGAGATGCTACAACCCTGTCTTACTCCCTTCCCAACCACTGCTTCCCTTTGATGTCCCTCGACTCTTACAACTGTCAACTGGTTTCTGTACAAATTGTAAATAGCCTTTCGCTCCCTGTATTTTACCCCTGCCACCTTTAGAATTTGAAAGAGAGTATTCCAGTCAACATTGTCAAAAGCTTTCTCTAAGTCTACAAATGCTAGAAACGTAGGTTTGCCTTTCCTTAATCTTTCTTCTAAGATAAGTCGTAAGGTCAGTATTGCCCCACGTGTTCCAGTATTTCTACGGAATCCAAACTGATCTTCCCCGAGGTCGGATTCTACTAGTTTTTCCATTCGTCTGTAAAGAATTCGTGTTAGTATTTTGCAGCTGTGGCTTATTAAACTGATTGTTCGGTAATTTTCACATCTGTCAATACGTGCTTTCTTTGGGATTGGAATTATTATATTCTTCTTGAAGTCTGAGGGTATTTCGCCTGTTTCATACATCTTGCCTACCAGATGGTAGAGTATTGTCAGGACTGGCTCTCCCAAGGCCGTCAGTAGTTCTAACGGAATGTTGTCTACTCCGGGGGCCTTGTTTCGACTCAGGTCTTTCAGTGCTCTGTCAAACTCTTCACGCAGTATCGTATCTCCCATTTCATCTTCATCTACATCCTCTTCCATTTCCATAATATTTTCCTCAAGTACATCGCCCTTGTATAGACCCTCTATATACTCCTTCCACCTTTCTGCTTTCCCTTCTTTGTTTAGAACTGGGTTTCCATCTGAGCTCTTGATGTTCATACAAGTGGTTCTCTTATCTCCAAAGGCCTCTTTAATTTTCCTGTACGCAGTAACTATCTTACCCCTAGTGAGATAAGCCTCTACATCCTTACATTTGTCCTCTAGCCATCCCTGTTTAGCCATTCTGCACTTCCTGTCGATCTCATTTTTGAGACGTTTGTATTCCTTTTTGCCTGCTTCATTTACTGCATTTTTATATTTTCTCCTTTCATCAATTAAATTCAATATTTCTTCTGTTACCCAAGGGTTTCTACTAGCCCTCGTCTTTTTACCTATTTGATCCTCTGCTGCCTTCACTACTTCATCCCTCAAAGCTACCCATTCTTCTTCTACTGTACTTCTTTCCCCCATTCCTGTCAATTGTTCCCTTATGCTCTCCCTGAAACTCTGTACAACCTCTGGTTCTTTCAGTTTATCCAGGTCCCATCTCCTTAAATTCCCACCTTTTTGCAGTTTCTTCAGTTTTAATCTACAGGTCGTAACCAATAGATTGTGGTCAGAGTCCACATCTGCCCCTGGAAATGTCTTACAATTTAAAACCTGGTTCCTAAATCTCTGTCTTACCATTATATAATCTATCTGATACCTTTTAGTATCTCCAGGGTTCTTCCACGTATACAACCTTCTATCATGATTCTTAAACCAAGTGTTAGCTATGATTTAGTTGTGCTCTGTGCAAAATTCTACCAGGCGCCTTCCTCTTTCATTTCTTAGCCCCAATCCATATTCATCTACTACGTTTCCTTCTCTCCCTTTTCCTGCTCTCGAATTCCAGTCACCCATGGCTATTAAATTTTCGTCTCCCTTCACTATCTGAATAATTTCTTTTATTTCATCATACATTTCTTCAATTTCTTCGTCATTGCAGAGCTAGTTGGCATATAAACCTGTACTACTGTAGTAGGTGTGGGCTTCGTATCTATCTTGTCCACAATAATGCGTTCACTATGCTGTTTGCAGTAGCTGACCCGCATTCCTATTTTCCTATTCATTATTTAACCTACTCCTGCATTACCCCTATTTGACTTTGTGTTTATAACCCTGTAGTCACCTGACCAGAAGTCTTGTTCCTCCTGCCACCGAACTTCACTAATTCCCACTATATCTAACTTTAACCTATCCATTTCCCTTTTTAAATTTTCTAACCTACCTGCCCGATTAAGGGATCTGACATTCCACGCTCCGATCCGTAGAACGCCAGTTTTCTTTCTCCTGATAACGACATCCTTTTGTGTAGTCCCCGCCCGGAGATCCGAATGGGGGACTATTTTACCTCCGGAATATTTTACCCAAGAGGACGCCATCATCATTTAATCATACGGTAAAGCTGCATGCACTCGGGAAAAATTACGGCCGTAGTTTCCCCTTGCTCTCAGCCGTTCGCAGTACCAGCACAGCAAGGTCGTTTTGGTTATTGTTACAAGGCCGGATCAGTCAATTATCCAGACTGGTGCCCCTGCAACTACTGAAAAGGCTGCTGCCCCTCTTCAGGAACCACACGTTTGTCTGGCCTCTCAACAGATACCCCTCCGTTGTGGTTGCACCTATGGTACGGCTATCTGTATCGCTGAGGCACGCAAGCCTTCCCACCAACGGCAAGGTCCATGGTTCAGGGGGGGGGGGGGGGTGTAAAAATGTAGATGAATATATTTCGATTTGCAGCGGAGTAAAAAAGGGAGAAAGCGTAAGTAAAGGTGTTGCCAACTACACTTACAGAAAATGCTGTGAAATTTTTTGCTACCTTTAATCGTTTAAAAATTACTAATAGCTTCTTTAGTAAGAAAGACATACACAAATATAAAAAAGAACACTCGTATATTATAGACTATATAATAATAAATAAGAGATTTCCTGGACGGATTGTAGACACAAGGGATTATCGAGGAGTGAATACTGGAACAGGCGACCTCTTGTAGATTTCGATATAACACAGCAGCACGTTTCGACGTCTTACAAAGCGTGTCTTCCTGAATAAAGACCTAAAACCGTACACCAAACTGATGGTGTACAAAGCTGTAGTCATTTCCACCCTGCTGTATGGTTGCGAAATCTGAACGTTATATTGCTGTGATCTGAAGAAACCAGAACCCTTCCACCAACAGAAGCTAAGATATATCATGAACCTGAAATGGGATGACTTCATATCCAACACGGGTGTTCTTGAGAAAGCAAAAAAGGTATAGCATGGAAGCTCTTATCATTGGGCATCAACTCAGGTCGTACATGTCCAGCGGATGAAAAATGACAAACTTCCACGCCAAATGCTGTACAGCGAAGTGAGCACAGGTAAAATGCCACGAGGTGCCCCTCTCAAACGTTATAAGGATCAGTACAAGAAAAATCTGAAAAACTTGAACATCGATCCGAGTAACTGGTCCACAATAGCAGAAGTTGGAAGTCGCTGGCGATCAGTTACCTCTTCAAAACCTTGAGATGGAACGTCGAAGAATGGAGAATGAAAAACGCCGGAGACGTCCTCCACCTTCCATCAGCTGTAATGTCTGTGGCCGCCTGTTCCACGCCAGGATTGGATTGCTAAGCCATCAACGACACTTCCACTCCTGAACCGTGACAAAGGAAGTCTCAGGAGAGAAATGAAAACTCGGATACGAGTATCAGCCGACGACGACGACGATATAACGCATCTGTGCAAATAGGGTAACACCAAAGGTACTAGTTAAGGATAAAAAGAAAGAGCAATTATTTACGGTATACCTTTTAGAACAGCATAATAGATCCTTGTCCAACTTCGATGACAAAAATTAACAAAATAGGAAACGGCAGGAAAGTTAAAAGAAGAAAGGGAAAATCTAAAAATAGCTGTATCAAACTTAGCTACTAAGCGTCTGGGCGAAAAGAGGAAATACAGGAGACGTATAGGAGTAAAGTTTAGGACGCCAGAAATGGAAACTACTGAAAAAGAAAGAAGTTTTTAAGATATACATGAATAATCCCACAAATGAATACTGTAAAGTGTATAAAGAAAAGAAATAAATAAAATAATCGTATAACTGGGAGTGCACAAACTGAATCAAAGGATTGCTTTACTAGCAATATAGAGCACTACTTACATGGTAGACGAGCGATGTCTTATAATCTTATAAAGTGACGGAAACACTCGACAGACAAGGAAAGGATTATATTCACGTCAGTATTATAAGGGAGAAAGATCAGAACCTCATTATAAAAAAAAAAATGTGGTATGATGATACTGTTAACTAAAGGGGACAAAAGGCCAGGACGAAATCGATATGAGAGAACTGGCAGACGCTCCAGAAGCTACAAAGAATAGAAAAACGACTGGTTTAAATGATACTAATATGGAACTGTGAAAATACGAAGGGTTATTCCTACGTATAATGCTTCTGTACATCTTTCATTCATGTTGCGGATGTAAGAAGGTACCAAAGGTTGTCTAAAATCCAAAGTAATATCTGTCCTTAAACAGGGTGATAAAAATAAGTGTAATAACTATAGAGGTATAAGACTTCTGGATCCATGCTATAAATTATATGCAAAATCCCGAATGCAATACTAAAAGATGCCGTTTAAAAAATAATGTCTGAAGAACAATCAGGTTATAGAAAGCATCAGTAAACTATTGACAGTGTTTTTACACTACAACAAGTTATAGATAAGAGACGAGAATTCAACAGGTAAACCCATCCTGCTTCTACAAATTTTGAAAAGGCATTATTATGATATATGTATCAATGAACACAAACAAAGGGGTAAGATAAGGATGCAAGGATGCTGTATTTCCTTCAAACTCTTCAATATGTTCATAGATGAAGTGATTAGTAATTGGAAAGTGTTGATAAAAAAAGGAGTAGTTTTAGACAGCGACACAAAACGAAATGTAATTTTATATGCAGGTGACACTAGTATGACTGCAGTGAATTAAGATGACCTTCAGATCCATATGTCCTAGCAGATAGCCTGAGATTACAACCTACAATTGTCTCTAGAGAAGAAGGAAGTGATAGAATTTTAGTGCATACAGGCAGTAAGATCAAAATTAGACTTGAATAATTACATGTTGGTTCAAGTTAAAAATTTAAGTATGTGCGGTATGGCATCATATATGGACATGGTGGACGTATATTACTGTTAAAGAGAAGCCAAAAACGACAAGGCCGGGCAAGGCAGCTTGAGGAAATGTGGTTCCATGTAATTTGGCAATGTAATCTATGGGACAAGACGAATCCCTTTCAAATGTCAGAGAGTAACTGTGTTGATAACCCCGCAAAAGCTTAATAACTTCTGCATAATTGAAATCATTCCTTGACAGCGCAAATAAATAACTTGTGACACTGCTTGCTATGTGACTTGTTAAGGAATACTAATGTGTATTCACTTAGTACCAGTAATAAAGTATTAACCAGAGGGAGTTATTATGAGCTTTTACATAATGTATCTGATACTGTCATGCACAAATGTTATTACAAATCTAAAACGTCATGTGCTCATGTTGCTTAAATACTAAATATAAAAGGTTAAACACTGCTGAAACTGTTTAAAAAGCTTCAAACTAGAAGACAATTTGTTTAGTACGGCCTACTCAGGTATTAGCTGCTTGTGGCACTTTTTAGCAGATTTTGGAATGAAATTAACAAACGTGCTGGGCAGCACATGCTATCCACGAATTATGGCTCTCAGCTTTGGACTGTTGGCTACAGTCTTTAATACTGGTTGTTATTTTGAGAACAGATAGACATACTGGTCGAAACCTGCCATTACTAAAGTTTCTTACTGTATCCTGGTTGCTGGTTTTGTTTCAGATATGGCACACATAAACGACAGACACACAGTGGCAGAATCGGAAATCATTTCAGTGCTCTCAGGATGTATTAACTTTGTCGTTTTCTTGATCAGTTTCCCCTGATATACACACATCGAAAAAAGTTTTGCATCATCCCGGTTCCCAGAACTCCTGAAGATAGACGTTGACTGTGGATTTTGTATCACAGACACAGTCCCTTTAACTGTTCATAGGTGTCACTAAACCCACCCAAAGATGTTAACAACCATGCATGAGCAGCGCCTGTTAGACGGAAGGGGTCAGACAGCCGATGAGTTCCAGTCATTACACGAAGGAGGTACACGGCTCATGTTGTCTGTAGTTCAACCATGCCTAGACAGTCAATAACCGGTTCGGTCGCGTCCACATTGTTACTTTGTGCCAGGAAGGGCTCTCAGCAAGGTGTCTCGGAGTGAACAAAGCGAGATTGTTTGGTCATGGAGGAGATACAGAGAGACAGGAACTATCGATGGCATGCCTCGCTCAGACTGCCCAAAGACAACTACTGCAATGGATGACCGCTACCTACCGATTATGGGCTCGGAGGTACCCTGACAAAAACATGTTGAATAATGCTTTTCGTGCAGCCACAGAACGTCGTGTTACGACTCAAACTGTGCGAAATACGCTGCATCATGCGTAACTTCATTCCCGACGTCCATAGTGATGTCCATCTCTGCAACCACGACACCATGCAGTGCGGTACAGATGGGCCCAACAACATGCCGAATGGACCGCTCGGGATTGGCATCATGTTCTCTTCACCGATGAGTGTCGCATATGCCTTCAACCAGACAATCGTCGGAGACTTGTTAGGAGGCAACCCGGTCAGGCTGAGCGCCTTAGACACACTGTTCAGCGAGTGCAGCAAGGTGGAGGTTCCCTGCTGTTTTGGGGTGGCATTATTTGGGGCCGACGTATGCCGCTGGCGGTCATGGAAGGCGCCATAACGGCGATACGATAAGTGAATGCCATCCTCCGACCAGAGTGCAACCATATCGGCAGCATATTGGCGAAGCATTCGTCTTCATGGACGACATATCGTGCCACCATCGTGCACATCTTGTGAATGACTTCCTATCGAACATGTCTGGAGTAGACTGAAAAGGGCTGTTTATGGACGACGTGACCCACCAACCACTCTGAGGGATCTACGCCGAATCGCCGCTGAGGAGTGGGACAATCTGAACCAACAGTGCCTTGATGAGTTTGTAGATAGTATGCCGTACCGCAGTCTCGACCACCACCTCTGAAGGTCTCGCTCTATAATGGTACAACATGAAAGGTGTGATTTTTGTGCGCAATAAAAAGGGCGGAAATGATGTTTATGTTTATCTCTATTCCAATTTTATGTAAGGTTCCGGAACTCTTGGAACCGAGGTGATGGAAGAATTTTTTGATGTGTGTATAACATTACCAATATTAATCAGTTCAAAAACGCACTTCTCGGAAACGGTAATGGGAGTAGCGTGTCTGGTTGCTCTGTCGGTTGGCTGTTTTGTGCGTGGCACGCTGTGGGGTCTGCGGTTCGCCGTGCTAGGTGCACAGTCGTCAGGTGAACATACCCTCAGTTGTTGTCACCTGGCTGGTGCGATTGCACAGAATCGCTACCGAATGGGTCACGGAATTGCAAGGAGGTTCAGTTGCGGTAATCCTATTGCTCAGTGCACTCGCCTACCGAAGTGACTGGCAGAGCGACCGAACGATACGGTGCAGGGCTAGAGGAAGCGATATGGGACTGAGCGGTCCTGCGGTCAGCGGTAAGTAGAACATGCGATGTGATGGCGTAGCAAATGGTTTCCTGCCGTCACCATGGTAGTGTCGCTCAATCGTCAGTGAGGTTTCCCCACTCCTCAGTGACTTTTTCTTCTCGTGGTGCCGTTGCAAGCTGCCCACCTTACTTTGACACCTCACTCTTTGTACGTCGCCGCCGAAAGTATTTTGGACTCCGTAATATTTCTCTGTATGTTGGAATATTGTGGGATTACGATAAAAGCTCACCAATGGCTCACCGCTTGTAAGGGAAGTAGGAATGGGAAGGTGTCAGAAAACGGGAAACAGTTTAAATGCGACTCGGGTCATGAAAAGTGGGGCGATGGGGAGCGTTCTCTTTGCAGACGATACAAATGTTACTGTGGAAGGTATGGAGTGTAATACAAATAATATAGCTAACAGAGCAGTCAGTAACATCAGCACGTGGTTTTCAAAGAAGAGATTAAAGCTTAACTGCAACACATACAATTTTTGTCATGGAACTATGGTGGAAGCAAAATGTTTGCTGAAAAGTCGACCATTTCAAATTTTTAGGATTTACAGTTGGTTGAAAACTGTCTTGGAAGAACCACATCAAAAATCGTATGTATTAACTGAAGCTGCTATGTTCACTATGAAAATGAACTCCACTGTCTCTAACAGTGAAGCATTAAAGCTTGTGTGCTTTGTTTAGCTTTATACTGTTAGCTGAAGTGGTGTTATATTTTGAGACAACTGTGTGCACTCACAGAGAATGGTATCAGCCCAGAAACTGGAGGTCAGACTGAACTGTGGCGTCAGTTCGAGAACTTCGAGTAGGCTGTTTTCAGTTATCTCTGCCATTCTTCTACATATATCCCTTTATCGGCTTTGCTATGTAAATTTGGCTCATTCAGAAGTAAATGCAACATTCATTCACTGAACAATAGGCAGAGAAATGACATACACCTCCATAACATTTACTTAAGCCTTGTACAGAAAAATGTGGATTCTCAGCAGGTATCGTTTTCCATAGGCTTTCAGCAGAACTGCAAGTCTAGACCTATGAATCTCAAGTATTCAACCATAAATTGAAAAATGTCCTTACCACACACTCCTTCTATTCTGTATGGAAACTGCCGTGTACGTGAGACCTCTTCTATGTAATGTGCAATTTGTTGGTATATTCTTTTACAGCGTTATTGTGTTTTACAGATTCATTCGTTTATAAATTTTCTTATCAGTATTCTGTACACTATGTTCTTAGTAGGACCAAGACCAATTAGCTGTGTCGCACTTAGTGCAACGAAATCTGATAAATAAATAAATAAAATTATAAACAGCCGACCATTTGCAATGGATGAAGAATTCTTTACGTAGGTTTCAACAAATTTAAATTTGTCTTCTTCAGAAGGTGGCCTAAGGACAATGAACATCATAGCTTACATTAGAAAGGTATGAAACTTAAGTCAAGAATAGATTTTAACATAAATTAGAGAGCTCTTGTATTACAGAAATATGAGAACGATGACTGGTACATTAGTAAGGACTAATGTACCATCGCCGTTTTTTCAAATGTCGGCATAGATCCATTTGTTAAGATTAAAATATAGCCCTAGAATAAGGGTTTATCACGTAAATATAAATTAGTACATGGATGTTGCAGAGCTCACAATCGACTGAGTGTAATCGGCCAGCGTAGTTACTCTGCGACCAGGGCAGGTGGCGCTCATGGCGCGAACCATGTGCCAATTGGCGTACAAAAGCAACGTGTAAATTATCAGTATTAATAACGTCCTTAGATAAAGTAACAATAAAAGAAGGAAAGCGTTTAACACTCCCGTTATAACAGTATGGGAGCCTTGGTACAATTAATGTAGTTAGACAACAAAAAGGCAGGTGGCGCTTACGCCGAGAGAGTTACGCACAGTGGCATATACAGCCAAAATATAAAAATTACATTACTATGTTAGTGAAGCCCACAAGCGGTATATATGTCAGAACTTTAAAATTGACAATAATGGCTCTTAGAATTACGAACCCTGGTCCACAATCCGGTTAATACACATTCGCAGGGAACCAACGTTTTAGAGCCAGACAAAATCACATAAGGGCCGATGTAGTGGCAGCCATACATCGTGAGAAAACCACATTTCATAAAGGGTAGTGAGCTTAAAGCACTGAAAGTGCATCATAGCTTCCCGAGAAAATAGACCACTGAGGTTACCAGCATTAACGTTATACCATAAACAGGACAGGTTTAATGCCTTCGAAGAATTGTCTACAAGAAAGGTTCAACTGGTCGTTCAGTATATTACCGTCTTTGAGCTCTAGATGTTTAAAAATTTGTAACTCTTCCCACAGATCTAGTCTATGCCCTTTGACTTGTCTGTATAAGATAACAGTGTCTTCTAGCTGTTTAGGTGTATGGCCAGCTATCAAGAGGTGTTCAGCAAAAGTAGAGTTGTGTATATTCGCTCCTTTTTTTACCTAATAGGTGTTCTTTATATCTTGTTTTCACAGCTCTGCCTGTTTGACCAATATAATATGAAGGACAGTTATTACAGGTTAGTTTGTAAACACCTGAATTGGTAAACCAATCGCTGGCAATCTCTACTGAATGTATAAGATTTCTTTTTAAACTGTTATCTGTAGAGAAGGAGACGTTACAGTTATATTTTTCCTTAGAAGACGTTTAATCCTATACGATATGTTACCCAAGAAAGGAAAGGAAATAATTTTTGAGCTTCTTTGCTATCAGTGGGGCGGTTGTTGCTCAAAGTCGAACAGTTTTGGGAAGTTTTCTTGGTGAACAAGTAATCAATCATATTCTGATTGTACTCATTATTAGCCGCAATCGCTTTGATGAAATTCAATTCCTTTTGTTGATCGGCAGGTGATAAAGGAGTAGTTACCATTCGGTGTAAGCTATGATGTTCATTGTCCTTAGGCCACCTTCTGAAGAAGACAAATTTAAATTTGTTGAAACCTAGATAAAGAATTCTTTATCCATGCAGCTGGTCGGCTGTTTATAATTTTATTACGTGGAACCGTTGCTGTTGTGCAGCTATGTTTAAAATACTGGAATAAATAAATAATAAATAAATCGGATTTAGCAGCCGATCTCTCGAGTTATGCGATTTTATTAACCCTTTCTACAGTGATTCAGACGATATCACAATATCGTATGCGATTTGCCTCCCATTCGTCTTCCATTGACTCCTTTCATTTCTCACCACCATCCCTGGAAACCTTATGAAAGACACAGTCAAAGACTCCGGGTTTGAGCTTTGAAGACTCTGAAACCTTTTCTCAGAACTTCAATTTGTACTTCGTGTTGGTTAAAATTTGTTCAGTCACTTCAATCGATTTTCTGTCTAAACGCGTTTCGTTTCCTTCAAATTTGGAATGGCATTGGTCTTTCTGCTAAATCATAGGCTTTCTTGCAGCCTATGATGTGACCAGGAAAAATTTTCTTATCTGTTTTAGGTATATTACTGCATTCAAATGCAAGATTTGTTCCACGCATGATTTGTCCATTCTGAGCATTCTTGGTACACATCAGTTTGCGGATCTGGTTGCTTTTCAACTCTGTTTAGTAATGGTTTGGACAGTATAAGTAACTGGTATTAATGACACAGTCTAACACAAAAAGACACATCACGAAGGAATTATCCGAATGGGAGGGAAATCGGGAGGTGTGATGTACACGTAGGGACAAACAAATTATTACAGTTTCAGGAAAATCGAATGATTTATTCAAGAGAAAGAGCTTCAAAAATTGAACAAGTCATTGACCTGTTGGTCCACCTCTGGCCCTTATGCAAACAGTTATTCGGCTTGGCACTGCTTGACAGAGTTGTTGGATGCCCTCCTGACAGATGTTGTGCCAAATTCTGTCCACTTGCCGCGCTGGATCGTCAACATACCGAGGCTTTCCCATAATGCTACAAATGTTCTCAAATTGGGAGAGATAGGGCAAACTTACAGGCAAAAGTTGGATTTGGCAAGCTCGAAGACAAGCAGTAGAAACTCTTGCCGTGAACGGCTGGGCATTATCTTGCTGAAATGTAATCCCAAGATGGCTTGCCATGAGGGCAACTAAACGGGGCGTACCTCTGTTTTGTAAGGATGGCGCTGATAACTAAAGGGGTCGTACTATTACAGGGAATGGCAACCAGAAGGCCACGACTCCTGGTTGTCGGGGCGTACTCGTATAGCGGGAAACAGTCAAGTTGATATCCCACCACGGTCTGCGGCATCTCTACATACGTCTTCGGCCTGGAATCTCATTGGCTAGGGTAGAATTTTCTTCGGCGACTAGGTTCGCTTTGAACTGAGCCCAGATGACCAGGGAAGAGTTTCTGGAGACGCCCCAGACAGCAGTGGCTTACCAACCCGTCCGTCGTAGCCAGCCGTACGGCCCGACAACGAGAACAGATGATCTGATGTGCCAGTCCTTAATTGTCGACGCTAACGTTGAAACTGCCACTGTAGTTCTTTGTTTCGCCCTACATACACTGCCAAAATCCTCACAGGATGATAAATAGCTACAAATGCAGAAGAGAGGATATTTCCGGTCAGTACAACGGTGTTGTGCTTTTCGTCACACGAATGTGATATGCAGTCTTCACAGTTCGCGACCTCTGTCACAGGGCAAATACAGAGGACAGCTCTCTATGCCTCTAATATTCAAGCTCATGATTTGCAAGCATGGTGACCCATCCGTGAGCAAAGGCGCTGAAGATAACTCATTCAAGAACTTCTATCCCGCACTTGATGACAAGAACTGATTGCTAGAAAACGTCGCACGTTCTCATCAGTAAAAAACGCTCACATTTATTTCCTGCTAAGTCGCATTTTAATGCTTGTGTCAAGCCCAATTTAGGTCTTGGCAGAGCATGAAAGCAATTTTATATCTTTTAATGGAAAGATTTCAATAACTTTTAACGGGCTTCTTCTTTCATTTACTCTATCGATGAGTTATTTACCGTGAGACAGCCGAGAGAAGCCAGCCGGAGTGGCCGAGCGGTTCTAGGCGCTACAGTGTGGAACTGGGCGACCGCTACAGTCGCAGGTTCGAATCCTGCCTCGGGCATGGATGTGTGTGATGTCCTTAGGTTAGTTAGGTTTAAGTAGTTCTAAGTTCTAGGGGACTGATGACCTCAGCACTTAAGTCCCATAGTGCTCTGAGCCATTTGAACCACTTTTTGAACAGTCGAGAGAGTAATCATTATAATACATATTGATCTGCGCAGAAACAAACAATCATTGTATTCACACTTAGGTTCAAATTCTATAGCGTAAAGTTTACGGAGTTCGGTCCCAGCCATATCGATTGCCCATAATATGTATTCATCAGCGAGCCTAGATTGTTTTCATATAATGGCTCTAATGGTTCTGAGCACTATGGGACTCAACTTCTGAGGTCATCAGTCCCCTAGAACTTAGAACTACTTAAACCTTACTAACCTAAGGACATCACACACATCCATACCCGAGGCAGGATTCCAACCTCCGACCGTAGCGGTCGCGCGGTTCCAAACTGTAGCGCCTACAAGCGCTCGGCCACCCCGGCCGGCTTCATCTAATGTATTGTTGTTCGTTACATAGTAACGAACGTAATGAAAGCTTGTTTGTGCCTGTCGGACATGTCACAATTCTGGTAAGTGATCGTGTGAAACTAATACTGGATGAGACCACAAAATCTGCCAGAGGTGCTGAAAGAAACTGTTCGACCTGCATGCGATTTCTCATCGTACTACGGGCAGAAATGTAAGTTGCAAAATATTTTGATTACGGTAGTGTATGTTCCTGCACACACAGCTACTCTTAAAATATGCTAGGAATCGATATCGTCAGAGAAGAATTCTACATATTTCAAGTAGTGCCATCTAGATATGTTTCTCTTTTATTTCAATCTCCTGCACTACCTGCTGGTACTGTAATATATATACCTGTCATCTCTGGCATTTCCTTGCGAAGAAGAAAACTACGGACGAGCATCAACATTACAACTGAATGGCAATATTGAGAAATTCCGCATGTTCAAGAAAATATTCTATTCAAGAGATACAAAAAATATTCCAGATCATAAAGTTAAGTTGAAATTTTGTTTTATTTAACATTTTTTGTTAAAATGAATGTAGCTGGAAGATTGCCAATACACTGTAGACAATCCTGACAAGTATCCTTGATATTAAGTTAAAAATTATGTAGGGGTGTGTGGTTTTTCAAAATTTTGAAATAAATAATCATAATTATAATTTAACCCACAATTTATTGCTAATATGGACAAAAATCAAACAAGTTATACCAGTTTTCCATTCTCCGTCTTATTATACTTCAGACATGGTAAATACTTTCACATATAAAAGGCAACAGTGTACGTTTAAGTTCTGGATGATTTCTTCTTTTGGTAAGAATGGTGAAAAGAGCCCTTTATCATGCATTTTCTTCCCATTTATAGACACGCCGTCTTGATAAGCCTGTTTTACAGGGTTTGTTAAAATTACACGAGGATTTGTCAATTGGAATGCGTGCTCTTTTGTTCCATCAGTCAATGGCCTAACTTTCACAACATCAAGACCTTTATGAAAATAACAGATTTGTATGAACTGTGATGTATGATAGTGCTATTTGTTACTTATTTTTGTAGCCCTTCCTTGAGTTTCAAGGAAATAGGATTCTTTTGGCTCCACTTTGGCTACCATTCCATAAAATTTAGCATTTCTTTGGCTTTTTTTGTATTTTCACTTCAAAATTCATTTTTTTGCTGGACTTTATTATTAATTACGCATATTCTTTCAGCAAATATATTCTATCCATCTTTCTAACTTTCCTTTTTACCATGATGAAATCTCTACCACATAGAAAGAAAGAGGGGACTCTTATTGGGAGTAATGGGTGATGAATGAAATCTTCTCTGTGTCACAAGCATTAAACAAAATCTCACCACGGTATGGTTTTTGTTTTGGCCTCCACGAGAATCGGAGATGAAGTGAAGGTGTTCAACGTGTTGTCGAACATTTCGTTTACATAAAAAGAAATGACCATACTACATCAGGGCTTTTTCGTACTCTTCCTTCATGGTTCAGGTAAAACGTGGCTCTTTCTCTCTGTAAATCACATGAAAGACATTTAGTGAAAGATGAGTCAAGTAAAACATGTCTTTTATTGGTATCTGGGGCAAGGCAGGTTCTACGTAAAATCAAACTAGAGCCTACAATGGTAGAATCTGTTCCAGTAGCCTCCTTAATTGTGCATAACTTCCTGAAGAATTTACCAGCACGCATCTTGTGCGCTATTAACTCAGTTGTTGCTGCCCCTTTAGCAACAACATTCAGAGATGGACTTTCGACTTTTACACCGAGTTCTTCACGTATGCAACACATGTGCACTTGTGTTTACCAAAGTTTTAAATTAAAGTATCAACGGAAAATTTTAAATACAATGGGCAATCAACAGCGCTGGCAACAGTTTCATTTACTGTTGGTACGTACATACAGGGTGTTCCAGAAATATTGAGACAAACTTCTAGGGGAGGTACGGCACATCATTAAGATTGAGAATTGCATAGCAACCCCTAGCCACTAACCTCAGAAGTTTTTGATAGCAGAAGTCGAAGATCGGAAAGGAAACATGAGCGTGATTCATTTGAAACATTTATTGGACATAATGAGTACACATAGTGTACGACATTAATGCAGCTCTAATGGTTCCACAGATGCTCGAAGTTTGCACCATCAGACGTCACGGATGCCTAATACCGATGGAGCATTGACTGCCGGAAACTCTTGAATAGACCGGGCATTCCTTTGATTGTAGCCCACAGGATCGCGACACACAAGAGATACCATGGCTCCCCACAGAAAGAAACCAAGGCTCCATAAATCACGTGAGCTTCGGGGCCAGGGAACCGGTCTACCACGCCTAATCCATTTATACGGGAATGGCCTGTTCCAAATCCTAGGAACAATGAATCCAAACTGAGCAGGCGCTCCATCGTGTTGGAACCACATGCAGCGTCTCACATTTGCTGGAACTTCGGCAGTCAAGCAGGAGGGTAAAAAGTACAGCCCGACTAAGCAGTCGCTGACCAAACCCACACACATGTTGACTGTGAGGCCATGTTGTGTCTCGTAGTGCAGCACACCGTGAGGGTTTTCTGGTGCCCACAAATGCTCACTGCTGTAATTGAATGCGCTATCCCCAGTGAATATGGTCTCATCAGTGGACAACATATATCCTACGAAAAGCACATCTCGACATCTTCGTTGCAGAAACCACTAACCGAAACGTACAAGTGCAGGATAGTCATCGGGGTGCAGTCACTGCACCTTTTGGAGATGAAAGGCGGGCAAGGACTTGACATTCAAACCATATGGACACCGCTACGAGATATTCTTAAGTCCGACGGAATGGCACATGTGTTGCTGCTTGGGTTAGTCTCCACGCCACAGTTTCCTACCAACGACCGAATGTGCCGATCGTAGCCTGCCCCACTAACATTGCCACTTCTTAAGGACCCGTACTCGTACAAATTTTGATGCAGACGTGCAAACAAACAGGTGCGGCTGATATCTGACTTGGAAGCGTTCTCGAAAACTGCATGCAGAAGCTCGTCCATTAATTGCATGTCTCCAAGCTGACCTTTCGTATACCGTTCCATGATCTTCGTTTGGTGACTAGCGCTCGAGAGGAAACCCTCACGTTCCCCTCCAGTACTCTCGTGTACAGCACCACTTAGCGGCGTACAACGAGTTTTGCATCCGTGTGTTGCCATGTAGTTCTCAGTTCTTATCCCCTACAATTTTGTCGCAACATTTCTGGGAAATCTTGCACATTCGTAACTGTATATCGCACATTACTTGAGCTCAACAGATAAAGCATTATTTGCATTTTGTGGTACTAGCTTCGTTTCTTTAGGATGAATAATAAATTAACTTCATATTGTGTATTGTGGTACACAGTCCCTCTGTAGACATGGGCCACATAAAAGCAGAAACGCCTTCTTCTACGTCACTCGATTCGTTTTCTTTACAGTACTTGTTCCTCTTATTAATCTGTGACTGCACATTGTTGTTGTAGCCCGAAAAATTAGTAAATTATTAATTAAAACTGTTTTATTTAAGTTTCCAAACATATCCAAGGTGATGACGTTATAGTCCCCACATAATTTGTCTCATGTATCTTAACTATGTTACTGGTCAAAGCCGACTGCTAGTAAAAGAGAACTTCTAAGTGTATGTTACACACTATTACGGCAGACCAAGTAACTTTAATTTGATGTTGCACTACACTTCAAAGTGGCACAGAAATATGACACTATTTTTCAACATAGTTATCAGATCGCTGTAAATAACGTGGGAAAGTCCTACAATATTTCATTCCTCGACAAAAGCAATGCGCTCGATGGTCACAGAGCCATTCGAGAACCGCTGCCTGAATGTCCTTCTCTCTCTCCGCATATGTTCTTTCAGCTTGCCGAAAATAGGGAAATCATGTAGTGCAAAGTCTGGAATTACCGATCATTTCCCACGCCTGTGGAACCTTGGTCAGATTGTTGAGACTATTTCTCTATAGTTTGGAGCGACATTGCATTTTTGTCCATATACCGTTAGAGTTTCTCTGTGGAGCTGTTTGTAATTGAGACATCTTGCCCGTAAGAATCGTGCTGTCCCACGCAGTTCAACTTTGGTGTCCGTTTCCACTTGGTGGGGTATTTAACTCGCACACTGTGGAGCAACTGTTCTGCGTACTGGAGCAGAACTGTGTTCAGGAGACCCAGAATATGTACTCGTGTATGACAACGCGGAATTCTAGATACGCGACGGTCTCAGCATGGGACGATATGAATAACTCACTTTCTGAAGACCCTACGTATCTAGGCTTACACTTCCTCCAGGACAAGCGTCGTAAGACAATGCGGCATTCAGATCAACAATTTCAGTTTGGCAAGCGCTTTAACATATATATATTTGCCTTGATCTTACAGTACTTCAGTAAGCTGGTACTATCGGTTTGAAAAGTTCTTCAATTTTTTTTCTGCATATACGTAAACATCTAATGCGAAATTCTCATTTCACTAAATCAGTAGTACCATTCATTGAATTCAATTCACGCAATGTGTTCGTGGAAATGTATTACGCAGAATCATGTGCCTTATCTCACCTGCCATTTCCAGTACTGTATTGCTGTAATATCAAATATTCACTAAGCGTTTTGACTGCTGTTGTGGCTGATTCAAATTAAAAATAATAGCACAAGTAAGAGAGAAGTACTGGGATCTTTAATACACACACGCACAAACACACCCACCCACCCACCCACCCACCCACACACACACACACACACACACACACACACACACACACACACACACACACATGCACACACACATACACATACGTTCTGGTATCGTTACCACACAAGTTTTGTCAACTACAGGTAATGGTGTAAAGTTCCTGATCAGTCTTTCCATCAGTGTCCTGGATTAGATTCCAAACCTCTGTGCAATGTCTCATGAAGAGAGGGCAAGTGACATTGTTGTAGTCATCCGTTGGATCAGTAAGTTAAGGTCGCACTTCCCTTGGTGCTATTCCAGAGACTACGTATTGGCTCCAGGTTTTCTCCCTCTCCCTTCTCATCATCATCATCATCATCATCATCATCATCAACATACAACACAAACACAACACTACACTATAAATGCACCCATTACACTCGTCAACGCTCCACAAATCCACATACAACACACCTTTTACACATCCACAACAAAGGGCCGATTTTTGTAGAGCAAGAACACCCTTTCTGACAGCAGCTGATCTTATCCTGTGGGATATCAAGATAATGAAATTCACATCTTTACCATCTTAGCTGTGCAAACCAAACCATCACGCCACTGACTGTGTTCACACGTGAAAGCAAACTAATGTGTCCCTCCGATAAACCAAACACTTCAGATTCAAAGTTTAAATTGCAAACAGCTGATCGCATTATCGGTGATAATGAAATATCCATAATCTTCCAGTTTGTTCCAGTAGGGGACCAGATGATATTTGTGTACAGTTTCTTTTCCATTATTACCAAATTATCAGTCACATGCGTTGTAGGAATTCGCATTTAATCATGAAAGCATGAATTATGAGAGATTTAAAACTCGTACGTGGTTATCCATTTCGTGACTGGATTTGCAAACACGGCGAATGCAAGAGCAGAAAAACCCAATGATGATTTATTTTTTATCGAACGGCTTCTTACTAGACCTTTATTAATGGTCTCATCTGTCGCAGTTATTTATCTGAAGGTGACAAACTGATATATGTCAAGCATCGAAGAACCGCACTATTTAATGTTTGCTACAAGGTCATGTCCAACTAACTGCCTCATAAAAAGAATTCAACCCGTGGCAGAATTAATAAATTGAGAATACTAGGCAGGATATCGGTCAAAGCGATCAACAGTAGACCACATATTTGTTTTCCACCAGCTCACTGAAATACTGTAAGACCACGGTAAAGAGTAGGCAGGATATCGGTCAAAGCGATCAACAGTAGACCACATATTTGTTTTCCACCAGCTCACTGAAATACTGTAAGACCACGGTAAAGAGCCTGTTTGTTGATATCAAGAAGGTTTTTGATTGCACACACCGCAACAGCATGTTTAGTTGTGTGTGAGAGTTCGGCACGCCAGAGAAACTCATCACCCTGGTGAAGTTCGGCCTGATTGAAACACGCGAAAAGATTAATATGGAAAACCGAGTAACAGATGACTTTGAAATTGTTCTGAGTCTCAGGCAATGTGATGGTTTATCTCCTACAATATTCAGTTTTGTCCGCGAGTAGATCATAAGACAGATTTTTAAAGAGAACATCGAGGGGCTGCAAGCCGAATGGGAGAATCTGGTAGATCTGACCTACGCAGATGATGTCTGCCTACTCAGCAGTCTGAAGAGGAGTTGAAGCATAAGACCAGGGCACTGAAGATAGCCGCCGCCAAATTTTAGCTACTCCTAAAACAAGCCAAGGCGGATTACCTCGTTATGACTCGTCGGTAAGGTTAATAATCTGAATTACTATCGTCACTCTAACTGATAGAACGGTCGTAAAAGAGAGCCCAACAATTTAAATACCTGAGAGCGCTTTTCATGGAGAATTCGTCATGCTAAGTATATATCAACGCCTGAATCCATGCAGGAAACCGATCCTTCTACAGCCCAACACAACCGCTTTGGTTCAAACGTCTCCAGAGACGGTTCAAGATTCGGCTACATAAAACCCTTATCAAACACGTGATGTTATATTGCGGTGAGACGTGGAGTATTCGAAAGCAGGGCTTTCAAATAATTTCTCTTAATTTAGAGAAAAATGCTGCGGAAGATCTTGGTTGCGATGTGAGACTCCAACACGCCCGAATGGGTGATGACACACACCCATCAGCTAGTTGAACTGTACCAAGATGCCAATGTAACAGGAATTACGGAAAGCAAGCGACGACAGTGACTCGGATGGTAGACCGTATGCGACCACGGAAACTTCTGGATTTCATTCTCACAGATCCATGAAGAGGTGGAGGATGGCCTCTATGAAGACATGCAACGTCAGCTATAAGTGTGGACCGGTGACAGATGGCAGCGCTGGGCAGAAGACAGTGCGGAAGGACACTTGTAGCAGCGTGCGTCATTTGTGCCTGATCGCTTAAGAGAGAAAATTATGAAACAGACTGAAAATCTATGCACATCCGACAGCGAGCGCTACCTAATACGTTCCAAAACGCCGCACATAAACTCTGGATTTTCCCGGTGCTAGTACCTCGGGTTCTTTTGGTGATAGGAAAGGAAGAGTCAAATGTTTCACACAGATCTTGGATTAGGGACCGTTTGTATACCCAAAAGAAGGATCGTCTTACAGTAACTATCGTACAGTCCGGGTCAAGTTTGAATATTACACACGTCCTCAAACTTACGCAAACGGAGCAAGTCGGTTGGTTCTTTTTGCATCAGACATAGTCTACAAAGCATCTTAAGGGACTTATAGAGGCATCATTTAGTTAATGCGCGGTTCTTGAAAAATGCCGAAAAACTTGAGTTTTGGCACCAAAAGCGACTCAATGATTCCAAGACGGCTATCAACAGCAAACAGCTGCAACATTTCCGATATGTCCTTAGTTACCAGTCTCGAACAACTTTGAAAATTTTCTTGATGTCTGCATCGGTTTCCGAGATACAGAGTTTCAAAGTTACCCTACTTGAACACTTAAAATACGCGTGTAAAATACGATGTGAGGCCAAAACATAGTTTATCAAGTGATTTAGCACGGAAAAAATGGAGAGTCCTGGGAACCCCCTGTCTGAGTACTGAAGCGGCTGTATAATTTTCATGCAAGTAAAATCCGGCTTGAGGTGTAAAATTATAGTTCTGTATTATTTCAATTTCACGTAAATAAACTACCAAAATTTTACTGTCCCATGAAGGGCTTTTCATATGAGTGGCATGCTCTATTGTAGCAGAAAACAGAAGTGAAACAGCGCTAAAATTCTGCTATCGGAGCACAAAAATCCGTGTATGCACCTGTTTAAAAGACGCTGACTGAGAAGCGCGGTACCAGCTGCCTCATTCTGCAGTCTCAGCACCTTAGAAACTTCTACCAAAATTTTGGTGTGCGAACACACTCGCGCTTTCTTACTCTAAGAGAGAAGGAGATAGTGGCAGTAGCAATCAGACGGAAAAGTAATAAATACTCTAAGACAGTAAACAGTGGCTGTGGAATAGGATGAGGGAAGAAAACAATGGCAGTGAAAGAGGTAGAAAGGGACGCAGTGGCAATGGAACATAGTAGACAGTGACACAATGGTGATATGAAAGGAGCGAAGAAGATGGTTCCAGTGTGAGGCGAGTTAAGGGAAGGAGAAAGTGGAAGTGGGTGACAGCCATTGATAATGAGAGACAAAGTCTACGACAGCGAAACGAGGAAAATACAGATAGTGACAGTGAGAAGAAAGAGCAGCAGTGGGAAGGAATGAATCAGATAATAGCAGCAACAGTGATCAAGAGGGAGAGACTGACAGTGGGAAGACACAGTATTAGTAAGACAGAAGATAGAAAACTGTGACCGTGAGACAGGGGACAGAGAGAGAGTTAGAAAGAAATAAAGAAATAATGACAACGAATAGGACTGAATGAGCTAGTGAGAATGGGCTAATGGGAGTGGATGGGTATGAGCGGCTTACAGTGATGGCCTAGTGGATGTGAGGAAGTTGTATTTAGAAGATGGTTCCAGTGTGAGGCGAGTTAAGGGAAGGAGAAAGTGGAAGTGGGTGACAGCCATTGATAATGAGAGACAAAGTCTACGACAGCGAAACGAGGAAAATACAGATAGTGACAGTGAGAAGAAAGAGCAGCAGTGGGAAGGAATGAATCAGATAATAGCAGCAACAGTGATCAAGAGGGAGAGACTGACAGTGGGAAGACACAGTATTAGTAAGACAGAAGATAGAAAACTGTGACCGTGAGACAGGGGACAGAGAGAGAGTTAGAAAGAAATAAAGAAATAATGACAACGAATAGGACTGAATGAGCTAGTGAGAATGGGCTAATGGGAGTGGATGGGTATGAGCGGCTTACAGTGATGGCCTAGTGGATGTGAGGAAGTTGTATTTAGAAGATGGTTCCAGTGTGAGGCGAGTTAAGGGAAGGAGAAAGTGGAAGTGGGTGACAGCCATTGATAATGAGAGACAAAGTCTACGACAGCGAAACGAGGAAAATACAGATAGTGACAGTGAGAAGAAAGAGCAGCAGTGGGAAGGAATGAATCAGATAATAGCAGCAACAGTGATCAAGAGGGAGAGACTGACAGTGGGAAGACACAGTATTAGTAAGACAGAAGATAGAAAACTGTGACCGTGAGACAGGGGACAGAGAGAGAGTTAGAAAGAAATAAAGAAATAATGACAACGAATAGGACTGAATGAGCTAGTGAGAATGGGCTAATGGGAGTGGATGGGTATGAGCGGCTTACAGTGATGGCCTAGTGGATGTGAGGAAGTTGTATTTAGGGGAGGTTGTGGGAGTGAGATGGGAGTTGCATGTTAAAAAGAGTGCGAACAAGTTCAGTTCACATGCCAAAGTCCTTCGGAGAATTTTTGAAGATGCTGAGAAAGGTAGAATGAGACAGCTAGTACCCCGCTTCTCTGTCAGAGTCTTTTAATAGATAAGAGTATATTCACCTTTCTTGGACTCTGATAGGAGTATTTTCCGCTGGCACTTCATTCTACAGAATTAAATGAAAGATAATTGTGATCCAATGTAGCTGATGATGGTTTTCTGGAACTTTATCTTGGTTTTGTTAGATGACCCATGGATTGTGACCTGCGGAGTATGAAGTGAGATGTCAGGACGACAGTAGATTTCTTTAAATAACTTCCTTATTCCAGCCCTCAGCCACAGTACGTTAGGAACTGCTTGGTGAAGGTGCCCAGTTGCTTCTCATTCAAAACAAGAGACATCCAGCATTGCGACAGCGCAAAGAGCGAGGCTGAGCATTGCGTCACTCGAATGCTGCTCTGAGTGACGTCTCCAGCAACAGCTGTGATGACAGTGTGGCAGTTCAGATGACAATACCGTGGAAGCGGCCGTGAACCCCCTCCAGCGAGTGGGTGGCTCCCTACTCTGGCGGTGGCTGCTTTTATGACTCAGGATATGCTGCCCTGTCACATGGCCGAACAGGGGGCCATACTCTGCATTCCAGGGTGTCGCCGCAGGTGCCACAGGCTTGTGATGCAGGCTTTGATACTCAGACGAGAGTATTTTAGCACTTAAATTGCTGAGTACTTATATGCTCCAGACTATGTTCATTCAGGGCTTAAGGCACGTACTCTAAACACTTCTGTGGTGGCAAGTGAGATATGGTTTCCATCCTTCTGCTAGCGTATATCAGTGTCAGTTGTTTCTATCCTGCGCCCAGCTGGCTCTGCTCCGCATTGTCTGTCGGCTGTGTTTTGGTTTGTAATGCATAACACACCCGCCTGCAGCTGGCTCTGTTACAACTCACTTCCGCTCTGACGCACTTTTTGACTGAATACGGTCGATACGCTACAGTTTTAATGCATATTCCTGAACTGGAAACCACTCCCAAATGTTCTTATTAGAATTCCCTCTTGCCCAATACCAGCCCACCTGGTATTTGGTTGAAATGTCCCTGACTCTACCATGGGTCATTACTTGGACAGACTACTGTACCATTATGGGTAGAAATACGGACTGAAAAGGATACACAAAAAAATTCATTGAAACTGAGATTGTGTTACGTAAGAAAGAGGAGGGTGGGAGTTGACTGTGAAATGATACACAAAATAGTAGCCCAGGGGAAAATGTCTAACAATAGACAACGAAGAATGAACACAAACAGATTTATGTCATGCATAAATAGAGATTTCCTACACGAATGAAAGACATATTATACCAGCTGAGGAAACCAGTGTTGGCCAAGTACTTAAATTTAGCTGTGCCCTCAATCTTTTAGCCGTTCCACTAAATTGAGAAGGACTCGACTGCTGTTGTTGGCATTCTTCTTCAGAAACAATGCTAAATCCAAATGTAACGTGTAGGCACCCAAATCGCAAAACAAACTCACTAAATTTATTTTCCTAGCAAAGAAGTCAAATAAAAACTAGACTTCCAGAAAGAAGCAAGGAAATTTCGTTAAGTTTTTAATGCACTAAGCGAAATCAGGAAATCTGTATACCCTAGTCACGCGAATTCGCTGTTAAAATTGGAAATTTGTGGTAAGTTCCTATGAGACCAAAGTGCTAATCTCATCGATACCTAGGCTTATACACTACTTAATCTAACTTAAACTAACTTACGCTATGGACACCAAACACACACCTATGCCCGAGTGAGGACTCGAACCTCCAACGGGGGACCTCCGCGCAAGCCGTGGCAAGGCGCCCTAGACCTCGCGGCTACCCCGCACGGCAAATTCGCTGTTAGCTCGTACCAGTAAAGACAATATTGTGGCGTTTAGATCTGTCATTAGCATGAACTTCCTAAACTACCTCTGTTATCGAGATAAAAAAAGCAGCGCCAACTATTGTGCATTTGGTGCACTAAGAAACTAACAGAGCCTTGTATTGTTTCCTTTGTGCACAACGCTGTGGTCACTGAGGCAAACAGCCGAAATACTAATCTGAGCAGACTCTATAAATTACGATATATTTTTTCCCTGGTCCGATTTTGATATAATACAGCCTATACGAGTATGTTCCCGAAGCTACACTGAAGCTACCTGTCAAAACCCATGAATATTCATCTAGTGGCTTTGGAGATTGCCTGTTCAAACAGAGAAAAAGGCAAAACGACGGTTTTGCAGATGTGTTGTTAGTATAGTTACGAAAGAATAGATATTATAGGATGCTGAAATATGAAGGGAGATTAAAAAGTTTCCTTTCGTAGGCCTTACGGTTCAGAATCGATGTGCCAACCAAGCAAAATCGCCGTGAGCACTAAGGCCATCATCCCACAGACGTACTAGACTGAAGATGCACTTTTGCTAAAACACCGTGTGCTGCTACGTCAGGAGCCGGCCGTGGTGGCCGAGCGGTTCTAGGCGCTACAGTCTGGAACCGTGCGACCGCTACGGTCGCAGGTTCGAATCCTGTTTCGGGCATGGGTGTGTATGATGTCCTTAGGTTAGTTACGTTTAAGTAGTTCTAAGTTCTAGGGGACTGATGACCTCAGAAGTTCAGTCCCATAGTACTCGGAGCCATTTGAAACATTTTTTTGCTACGTCAGGAAGTCCGCAACTGTCTGTTGCAGATATTCGTACGACAGAAACTGTCGACCCTCAATCATAGAGATTGGACGGCGCATCAGTGGAATCGTGTCGCCTGGTCGGATGAATCGAGGTTACTGTTAAACCAAGTCGATGGTGCTGACCGGATGTGCCGTCATTCGGACAAACGGCTGCTGAAGCATGCAACGCACCGCGGTCGCAGGCCGATGGGAGTAGTATTATGTGATTGGGGGACATTAACCTGGGCTCAGTGGGATCTGCGAAAGTAGTCGAAGGCATCATAATAGCTGTGGACTACGTGAACAGTATCGGGTATAACCTGTAGCTCCTTGTACTTGATGCCTCCCCCAACAGCGATGGCATCTTTCCGCGGGATAGCCGTTCGTGTCCGAAGGTCAGAATCGTGCTGCAATGGTTTGAAGGGCATGATATTGAACTCACTTTCATCTCATGGCCATCAAATTCAGCTTATGGGAATCCGATGAAACCCAGCTGGGACGCCATCGGACGCCAGCTCCGCGCCCACAAACCACCTGCCCGTATATTACGGGAAATGTGTGACCCGTAGGTAGGCATCCGGTGCCACAAACCTCTAGGAACCTACAAAGTACTTGTAGAACCCATTGTACGCAGAATCACTGGTGAACTGCTTTCCAGAGCTGGACCAATACACTTTCAAGGAGGTAGTCATAAAGCTATGGCTTATCATTGTCTACCGGCATCGGAATCGCACTATGTTGCATATAGGCTGCTTCAGCACGCTCAAACAAACTTTCTGTTCGCCCCTCATAATTAATTTCTATAACATAGGGCTGTAACTCTCCTTCTCGAGATGCAGTACTATATGTGGCACCATTATAATAAGTGCTTTAATTTTTGAACTGCATAGATGAAAGTGAATTTATCAATTTTTAGGAATTGTGCCTTGGGTCGCCTTCTCCCCAGTCGTATAAACGACATAGTATCACCAGTTACTATGACATTATACATGGCCCGCAAGCTGTTAGTTTATAAAGTTAGGAAAGCAATTGTTGGGCCTTTTTATTTTCTAAGGATTTATCCTTCCCTTTGCCTCAATCGACTCACGTTACCCTGAAAAACACACACCTCAGAGTCCGCACAGGGATCAGAAACTAGTTCTTTCTAATAGCCAGCCCTGTCTTATAACCACTGCGTTACTGGCTTCGGGTACCATGGATCTACAAAATTAAACAAATGAAGCGCAGATAACTTAATATTCACGCTAACTCTATCAGTGCATCGCCTTCAGTTCAAACTTTTTGCCGATGTGATTAAGTTTCGGAGGCCCGAGGCACGAAACTGGCGCCCGTCGAAAACTTCTAAACCGCTGGTGAGGATCGCATCAGGGCCACAAGGAAGCCAGAGTCGATTACTCTGCTTCCCAGTTTCTTCAGCAAAGGTGCATCTAATTACGAGAAATGTATCCCAGACTTACAATAAATGGCTATACCGCTCACTGGCGCTAGCGTAGCGTTCTCATAGTGAATACGACAGAGCTCCGTTTGCGATAGATACATAATGTCAAATACAGGTCACAAGGAATCCCGAATTGATATTCTGTTTCCATGTTTCTTCATCAAAGGTGGGCCGAATTTAAGTAAATCTCGAGTCCGTTACTTCGCTGCCCAGTTACTTCGGGGAAGGTGCGGTGAATTACGAGAAATGTATCGCAGACTTAAATTCAATAACTATGTCGCTCACTCACGCTAGAGTAGAGTTCGCATTGCGGATACAACGGAACTCGGTTTGCGATAGTTTAATATGATCAATTTCATATTATGACATAGGTCATTCAAAGACAGAAAAAGAGGTATGCAATGAGTAAATATTTCATATCAGCACAACTTTATTTTCTTTTCAAAGATTCTGTCCTGGAAAGTTCCTTAAGTGATTTAAGGGAACCTAAATATAAATACTCTGGCAGCGATTTGAACCGAACTCCTCTTGAATGCATGTGCAGAGTGATAACCACTGGAAAACCTCGCTTAGATGTTTTGTAGTGTCTTTCATAGTTACATAGCGCTACTGAACGTATATCAGTCATCGGGTGTGAGTACAAGTATTTGGGTACTTATCTGAAACTGTGATGGAAGTCTGATCAAGATTCGAGGTCACACAGTGGTGTGTAGTACGAGAGCTCTACTTGACACAAACCGTTACGTGTCCTTGAGATATATTTCTGTGTATTTGAAATAGTTTAGTACGACCACCAAATAATAATGTAGATAGACTCCCTAGAAAATGAAATACACCTTGATGGAAATGATTACGGCATGGCATACTTGCACGGGACACTACAACAGGGCAGATAATGCAATGATCTAACTAGCAGCGCTGCCGACTAACCAGACACCGTGTTATCAACCGTGGGCTGTTGCAAACTTCGCAGCGATTGCTCACCTCCAGAACAAGTAGCAGCCAGTTTGCCGTGGCGTACGGAGCTCCGTCTGTGTGTGCAGCAATGTTAGCATGCAGCGACAGCGAGGACGTGAACCGCTTGTGCAACGGGCGCAGTTTGAGCGAGAGCGTATAGTGGTGCTGCGCGAGGCTGGGTTTTCAAACAACAGAACTGCGCTACAGGGGATGCGAGAGGTCTGCACAATGCATCGATGTTGTCCCCAGTGGTCTTCAGAAGGTGCACATGCCCGTCTGCCTGAGCCCGCACAGCGGCAACACACGGATGCTCGCCAAGACCCCAAGACCGTCGCAATTTACGAAGTGCCATATTGAACCTCACCGCGATTTCAAACAAATTAAGAACATTGTTGCTCAAGGGTATCAGCGAGGAACATTCGCAACAGTCCGCGTGAACCTGGACTACGATTCTGCACGTTAGGGCGTCTTTCGCTCACGCCCCTACATCGTGGAGCCCGATTGCAGTAGTTTCGCGATAGGAAAGGACGAATGGAGACTTGTTCTTTTCAGTGATTAGAGTCACTTCTGTCATGGTGTTAATGAAGGTCGTACGCGCACATGTGGCGTTGTGCAGGTGAGCGCCAAAGTACGGAGTGGATAAGATAGAGACTCACAGGGCCAACACCAGGCATCATGGTGTGGGGAACCACATCTTACAAAGGTCGTAATCCTCTGGTGATCATAGAGGGAACAATGAACAGTGCATGCTGCTTTTCCAACATGACAATGCACGTCTAAATGTATCCCGTGCCACCAAACGTGCTGTCCATGGTGCATGTCAGCTACGCTGGACAGCGCGATCCCCAGATCACTCCCCCGTGTAGCATGATTTGGTGTGAGTGAAACGTCACCTTGCGTGGTCTACAAGATCCGCAGGAAACCTAGCTATATTGAGGTAAAGGAAAGAAACTGCATGGCAGGCCATTCCACAAGACTACACTCGTTACCTCTACTATCGTCTCCATAGCGGTACTGCAGCGTGCGTTGCTGCGACATCACGCACTCTTTGTCGACTGTACTCGGATGCGTATGGCTCTATCGGTATGATCTTCTGTTGTACACACCCTCAAGAGCGTGAGTGTCAACAAAATTTCTCTTTGCTGTGTGGGCGCATTCACGGTGTTCTTTTTTAATTTTTTTGTGGTGTACTTACCTTACGAGTGTTGGTTGTGCAAGGCTGCATGCCCAATGATCTATTTTGTGGCTGACGTGGTTTCACCTGGATAAATAAGAAACAGAAACTCTGAGTAGCTATTATTTGTTTGTTATTATCCGTTACAATCACACAAGTGAGATACATGTCACTTTGCCACCCTCACTCTAGGCAAAAACAATACACTGCCATATTGAAAAAACTGCATATCTATAGCTGGTGCTTGCTACATCCGTCAGTATCGCGCTATGTCTCCTGGCTACTGCTACTGTCATCAGCTAAGGTAGCTCCTTTTATTGTGGTGGTTTGCGATGTCATTTCCACGGCTTGAAATAAACCCTACGTCCTAACTACAACGTATATTACGAATCAATATACACTCCTGGAAAATGAAATACGAACACCGTGAATTCATTGTCCCAGGAAGGGGAAACTTTATTGACACATTCCTGGGGTCAGATACATCACATGATCACACTGACAGAACCACAGGCACATAGACACAGGCAACAGAGCATGCACAATGTCGGCACTAGTACAGTGTATATCCACCTTTCGCAGCAATGCAGGCTGCTATTCTCCCATGGTGACGATCGTAGAGATGCTGGATGTAGTCCTGTGGAACGGCTTGCCATGCCATTTCCACCTGGCGCCTCAGTTGGACCAGCGTTCATGCTGGACGTGCAGACCGCGTGAGACGACGCTTCATCCAGTCCCAAACATGCTCAATGGGGGACAGATCCGGAGATCTTGCTGGCCAGGGTAATTGACTTACACCTTCTAGAGCACGTTGGGTGGCACGGGATACATGCGGACGTGCATTGTCCTGTTGGAACAGCAAGTTCCCTTGCCGGTCTAGGAATGGTAGAACGATGGGTTCGATGACGGTTTCGATGTACCGTGCACTATTCAGTGTCCCCTCGACGATCACCAGTGGTGTACGGCCAGTGTAGGAGATCGCTCCCCACACCATGATGCCGGGTGTTGGCCCTGTGTGCCTCGGTCGTATGCAGTCCTGATTGTGGCGCTCACCTGCACGGCGCCAAACACGCATACGACCATCATTGGCACCAAGGCAGAAGCGACTCTCATCGCTGAAGACGACACGTCTCCATTCGTCCCTCCATTCACGCCTGTCGCGACACCACTGGAGGCGGGCTGCACGATGTTGGGGCGTGAGCGGAAGACGGCCTAACGGTGTGCGGGACCGTAGCCCAGCTTCATGGAGACGGTTGCGAATGGTCCTCGCCGATACCCCAGGAGCAACAGTGCCCTAATTTGCTGGGAAGTGGCGGTGCGGTCCCCTACGGCACTGCGTAGGATCCTACGGTCTTGGCGTGCATCCGTGCGTCGCTGCGGTCCGGTCCCAGGTCGACGGGCACGTGCACCTTCCGCCGACCACTGGCGACAACATCGATGTACTGTGGAGACCTCACGCCCCACGTGTTGAGCAATTCGGCGGTACGTCCACCCGGCCTCCCGCATGCCCACTATACGCCCTCGCTCAAAGTCCGTCAACTGCACATACGGTTCACGTCCACGCTGTCGCGGCATGCTACCAGTGTTAAAGACTGCGATGGAGCTCCGTATGCCACGGCAAACTGGCTGACACTGACGGCGGCGGTGCACAAATGCTGCGCAGCTAGCGCCATTCGACGGCCAACACCGCGGTTCCTGGTGTGTCCGCTGTGCCGTGCGTGTGATCATTGCTTGTACAGCCCTCTCGCAGTGTCCGGAGCAAGTATGGTGGGTCTGACACACCGGTGTCAATGTGTTCTTTTTTCCATTTCCAGGAGTGTAGATTTCAGATTAATTTTCAACTATTCTAATGAAAAAATATGTGGATTATTCAGTGCATGTATACGGACTCTGAATTCCTCGCAAACTGCCAGTTCTGTTCGCATGTGAATCAACTGCGTAACATATTGATTGAAACAGATTGGCCGGCGGGGGTGGCCGAGCGGTTCTAGGCGCTACAGTCTTGAACCACGCGACCGCTACGGTCGCAGGTTCGAATCCTGCCGCGGGCATGGATGTGTGTGATGTTCTTAGGTTAGTTAGGTTTAAGTAGTTCTAAGTTCTAGAGGACTGATGACCTCAGTAATTAAGTCCCATAGTGCTCAGAGCCATTTGAACCATTTTGAAACAGATTGTCAAACGTTTACAGAAACTAAATTCACTAGAAAACGCCAAAATAGGCATGCAGTAAATATCGAAGAGACGTTTAGTGTGATGTACAGTGATGAGACAAAACATTGTGATCACTGCCCAGCGGAAAGTTGTATGCTGCCCGGTACCTCTGAGGGCATGTGACGCAGTAAGAGAAGTATATGAGCGGAGCAGAGCCGAATGGTGAATCAGTCTAGCGACAATGAGTGCCGCCAATGCGGCAATACTTAAGCGAATTTCACAAAAGCCAGATTATTGTGGACCAATGCCTGGGAACGAGCATCTGGAAACGGCGAAGGTGGTCGACTGTTCGCGTGCTACTGTCGTGGGTACGCATGAAAAGTGGTTGAAGAATGCTGAAACAACGAGTAGACGACAAAAGGTTCGACGTCCATACCTCATCACAGAACAGAGGAATCGGAGGTTTTCCTGCTCTCTAAAACAGGATAGGCGGCGATCTGTGCCAAATATGATGAAAGTACAGTGCCAGTGATGAAAGTACAGTGCCAGCGCAGGCGTAGATGTTTTGGAGCATGCCGCTCAGTGCTCAGTGTTGAACATGGTGTCCTGCAGCAAAGGACCCCTACGTGTTTCCATGTTGACCCAACAACATCGTCAGTTACCATTACATCGGGCAGAGGATCATCGAGATCGGTCCTCGTATCAGTGGAATCGTGTCTCCTGGTCGGATGAACCACGTTTATTGTTAAACCAGGTCGATGGTCGTGTCCAGATACGCCGTCATCCAGGCGAACGGCAGCTGAAACATGGAGCGCTCCACGGACGCAAGCCAGTGGGTTGCAGTATTATGTTACAGTGGACAAACACCTGGGCTTCCATAGGACCTGGGGATGTAATCGAAGGCGCCTAACAGCTGTGGACTACGTAAACATTATTAGGGAGTACCTTAACCCCTTATGCTGGACGCCTTCCCCAACAGCGATGGCATATTCCAGCAGGATAACCATCCGTGTCAAAAGACCAGATTCGTGCAGAACTGGTTTGAGGAGCATGATGGTGAACTTACGCTGATCTCATGGCCACAAAATTCGGCTTGTCTGAAGCCGATGAAACCAAACTGTGACGCTATCGGGCGCCAGCTACACGGTTACAAACCAACCGCCCGTAAATTAAGGTAATGTGTGACCTGTGCGTAGGCATCTGGTGCCACAAACGTCTACGTCTGCCTACCAAGTACTTGTCAAATCCATGCCACGCAGAATAACTGCTGAAATGCGTTCCAGAGATGGACAGGTGGACCAACATGCTTTTATGTAGGTGGCCATAATATTTTGGCTCATCAGTGTATATGAGAAGATTCAGTTTGATTGGGGATTATTAAACTGGTTATTCTCTAAGCGCAGTGTTGCAAGAGTTATCGATGAATTTTTGAAAGAAGTGAAGATGACTAAATGTAAAGCATCTATTACTAATAATACGCGGGGAGGAGCTGAGAAAGCTACTAATTAGGTAGCCAGACGTGTGAGCATCAATGATTGTTACAAAATGAAGGAACGTATTTTTAGGCCTTCAGGCTGATCGACAACTTTTGGTTATTTATAAGAAGATTTGTACTTAACAGTAATAAGAATCAATAACCCTCAGATACAAGTATGGTTAATGACCTTAGGTAATCTATATTCAAATGACATGAGATTACTTAACTACCTAAATGTATTAAGAAGAATTCGATTACTGTACATTTATTATACAAAGATCCACACACATGGGACAAAATAAGATGGCGAAAGTCTTCGTTAAAAAATACGTGAAGTATGAAACTGTCTCTGCTACAATAAATGCACGTATGGTGGTCTGCAAGGTACTGGGAAACACAATGTAAAAAAGGCGTTACTTCCAGAGATTGCGACTGAGTCGACATTAAATAAAGTGACAGAAATAACTGCGTTATACGCAGTATTAATGACATGCTAGACATACAACAGAATTAATACGTGCATCAGGCGAGCTAACAAGCAGTTCGTGGTAGCTCAGTATTCACTGTAACAAACGTTCAGTCCCGGGTCATGAAGAACTGAAAAGAAAAATTAAGAGACATGACAACTGCTGTGAATTGGCTCTAAATTGGTCGCAGGATCCCTAAACTTCACATGATATCTATTTCAGTTAAATGCAAACACTACAGCAAGAATATTCGCCGTTCCGGCTGCTGCCTCATATCTCGAACGAGTACTAACTGCTTTCCACGTATCTCAGAACCAGAAAGCTTCTGCTCTCTGTTGATCTTCAACAACGAAAGTTCCCTCTGTCACTCTCCGAAACCGAATCTTCTCTCCGTCGCTATCCAAAGCCACATTTGCTCTGACTTTTATCGTTTCTCTAACTCCGACTTCTCAAGAAAATTAACAAAAACGCTCATCGGCCAACCAGGAATCATGCTCATTTGTTTGATCTATCAGGAGAGAGAAAATTTTCCACAAGGGGCCACTTCTCGGAAAAATCAGCGGCACATGTTAGTGGCCAATGAGCTCTAGTCTTGCCGTTAGGCTACGAGACATGAGTAAATGCTCGTTTCTCCCTCTACCATTCTGAATTTTTTCCAACGTTTCTCAACTCTTCACACGGTTTTCAGAACTAGTTTCTTCTGATGACTATTTCTCTCTTTTCTCAATGACCACCACACCTTGTAATTCGTATTAGGTGGCACTCCAGAACCAATGACCGAGTGAAGGTCACAGCTGACACGGTAGCAGTACAAAACAGTATGGGTAACTACTATCCCCCCAACTTTCAACTTTGCAGAATCAATTTACATATGAAATCATCATGTCCCTCTCCTTGGCCCCTCCCTAACCTCTCCAACTCCCCAGCCCTTTCTTCTTCCCCTCCACCCTATGTTCAACCAGTCATAGCACAGTATTAAAAACGAAACTGTCAAAGGAAAGGCCAAGATTGCGGAAATAATCTAGGTCTGCTAGTGGAAAAAATTTAAACCCCCCCCCCCCCCTTTATCACCAACCACTCACAGAGTGTAGTATTACTAATCCAAGTTGTTGGAAACAGACCATTTGTGTGCTTTATACCACACATCCCTTTATCTTTCCAATCAATCAAAGAGTAGTATTAAAGATAGCTTCAAATATGATGTAGAAATTACGTAACCCTCAGTCAGACATATTCATTCTTTTCGGAAGATATTTACCTCTGGTGTAAAAATAGTGGCCGGCCGGAGTGGCCGAATGGTTCTAGGCGCCACAGTCTGCAACCGCGCGACCGTTACGGTCGCAGGTTCGAATCCTGCCTCGGGCATGGATCTGTGTGATGTCCTTGGATTGGTTAGCTTTAAGTAATTCTAAGTTCTAGGTGACTGATGACCTCAGATGTTAAGTCCCATAGTGAGCAGAGCCATTTGAACCATTTTTGAAAAATAGTGACAAATTTATATTATTTATGTACACATACGTGCCTATCACGTGATATTAAAATGACTGCAAGGTCAAAGATGTGAATTATATGTGTAACATTGCTCACACTCATTGCATAGCGTTTCACCTCCCTCTACTTTTCTCTTCTCTTCTCTCCTATCCCCTCCTCCAATCAGAGTGTAGTATTGCTCTTACAATACAGCCCCACCTGGGCTACGCTAAAATCATCCAGAACATTTTTCAAAAATATATCAAAGTCTACGAACTGCCTACAATAGCGAAAAAGTTGTTAACTGTGTATTTATTACTGACATACAAAAAATTCTTTCTTCACTAGCTTACCAGTCTCACCAGTATACGTCATTAGAAACTGTATATCATTAGCGATACCACGTAGTCTATACATAATTAAAAACCAACATTTCCTTGGAATATATAAATAATGAGTTAGTAATACATAGTTGTCAAACACTAATTTTACCTTAACTACTATTCTGTAAACTCTGAAAACGAGAAATTAGATCACCGCTGTTACACATCTCAATTGCTTACTGTAACCAACAGATGGCTCCACTGTTAAAAAGCGTCATAAGTTCGATCCCGTCATCACCAACAGGTGTCTGTACTGGTAAAATCGATCGAACTTCTATTTATGATCCACACTCAACTTAAGAGACAATAGAGTGTTAAATCGATTATTTTTCACGTCTATGATGTCCCTTAATTCTAAAATGCCGAAAAATATTTTGACAGTGGAAGGCTCGAATTAATTACTTTACCTTATACATTATGGTTGTCAAAACGGTCACAATAATCTAAATTACTTCAGAAAATGTAATGCTTTCGTTGAAACAGCATCTACATATGCCAACTGTATTCAACCTGATGTTGCGCGCACTGTAATCACTTAGCCATTTCTTTTTTTCCGTTTGTTTGTTTCTCATGATCACCTTATGAGGACAAGAAAGATAATGCATCACAAGACAAAAAAAATTCAATTGATGGCAAGCATTACAAGCAAACTGTTGGTGACTAAAAGAAAGCCTGTTATCAACTACACCAACATGTAATAAAAGTATCACCACATTCACAAACGATTCCTTTTTTGGGGAAGGAAGGGATAAGGTGTTTGATATTAGGAGGGAATAAACAGGCGATCGTTGCAGGCAAAACCACCCCTTCCTTCCGCCTCCTTGATTTCTATCTTACCATCTATGGCCGTCCTATCCCCCTCACTCCCACCCTTAAGTACCTTGGCGTCACCCTCGACCGTCGCCTCTCCTGGACTCCCCATCTCCGGACAATCCAAGCCAAGGCACGCTCCCGACTCCGTCTCCTCAAGCTCCTTTCCGGCCGTACGTGGCGTCTGGACCCCTCCCCTCCACACCTATAAATCCCTCATCCGCCCTATCTTTTGTTACTCCCATCCGGCCTGGATCTCCACTCGCCCTACCTTTTATAAATCCCTCCGAATCCTTGAACGCCATGCTCTCCGCCTCGCCTATCACATCCGTCTCCCTTCCCCCACACGGATCCTGTATGATCTCATCCCCTTCCCCCACCTCCTCCTTTTCCTTGAAAGGATACGAATCCTGTACAGCTCCTGCAAACTCGATCCTCCTCACCCGCTTGTCTCACCCATCCTCTCCCACCCCAGCTTGCTGCCGCACCTGTATTCTCACGTCCCACCCGGTCTCCATCTCTCCACCCTCCTTACCCTATCCCAAGGTGGCTTCCGCCAGCTGCCCCTCCCTGATGATGTCCTCCTTCCCTCCATCTACCCCTCCTATCAACTTTGATCCTCCCCCGCACTTCCTGTGTCCTTTCCTTTAGGCACCCTCCCTCCCTTCTCTTTCCTTTTCCCCCGTCCCCCTTCTTCCGCCCCTCTTCCCCCGGGCTTCCCCTCCCCCTTCCTCCCTCCCCCTCTCTCCCCTGCCCATGGCATCTCTGCTCTCCCCTCTTCCTCTCCCACTCCCTTTCCTCCTCCTCCTCTCTTGGCAGGTCACCGGACTCGCACACGCTCAGTGAACATTCGCGCGCCAGAGATCATCGCCATCAGTGTCTCGTGTGTGTGCCTTCGTTTGTGTTTAGTGTTCTTTCGCCGTCACGCCACCACTGTTCACGTGTGCCGTCGCCGTCATCCATGTTATGTGCGCCGTGTCAACTAGTGTTAGTGATATTTCTCGTCCAGCGTGAACGGCTCCATGTTTTTTGTTTTTTGGTGTCTACATTTTTTGCCCGCCGTTTTGATTGTATTCTCTGTGCCACCTATACGTAATACTTATTGTAAAACTCAAGGCTGAAGAGCGGCGTACTATGCTGCTGACAGCCTGCCTTTGTGTAAGGTGATCAAAATCACAATCAAGAAAAAGAAGAGGGAATATGGTGGTTTTATTAATTATTGCAGAACGACTTGGATTGTTTATAAACATTCACTCCCGAGAGACAGAAAGAGACGGTAAGAGAGAGATGTAACATGTCAAAAAATAATTTCAGAGTTGATATCTCGAAGGTAAATAAAATTATTTGTCATTTATTCTGTGATTTCTCATACTTTGCAAGCACAATGAAGTTCATATTAAATCTTTCAGAATCTAAATTCTCTCTCTTACTTATTAAAACGCACACAGCGTGCATGCTTATCACAATGCATGAGAGATCTCTACGAAAATTCGAGCAAAATAAAACTGCATTATGAATAAAGTAATGACATTAAGGCTATGTCTGTAAGTACACCATTGTGTAACCGCTTCCATTCTTATAAATGCTAAATAAATACCCTCGATGCTTATTAAAGTGATGTTGTTCTCTATAATGTGCAGATGTGTAGGTGTAGACGTGGAAGAAATTGTGTTCTAAAATGTAGGGTATCTCAACTGGAGATGACGTCAGAGTTTTTACCAGCCTTGATGCTGCTACTGCTGAAATATGCGCTGAATATCAAGTTCTGAACCACATATTTAATGTTTAGACCTCCACTCATGTTCTTCAGCGGACCTCAGAAGGGTGTTGCACTTTTTAATATATCACGCAAAAATGCAAGTCAGGTATTTTTTCAGCTCGATATAGTATTTCGAGGTACGTGTTGTAGGACTTTAATAATGCCCTGGATTAAAGGAGAAAAATCTCGCCCCAACTAAAGTATCATCTGTAATCTCCTCCTAGTTTACGTATATATCTTTAAATCTATAGGAACATAGAGAATTACCTCAACAGACATTTCAGATTCAGAATGATTACACCACAGCAAAAGCACATTTCACCAAGACAGGATAGAAAGAATGACTAGTACGGAACCATATAGGCAGTGATATTTTCTATCATTCCATTTGCGGGTGGAACAGGAAAGGAAATGAGTAGCGGTAAATATGACCATAAATTAGTAGGCAATACACGTAGACAATTCTCTAAGTGACTGAATTACTGTAACATAAAGACGTCATTATTTTTCTGTGAAAGCACCCACCGGCATTTACTACACGCTATAGTTTTTACTGAATATCTGCCACGTTTCCATCGTTATATATATGCAAACATGTGATTTTAAAGGTGTAACAAGCAGCACAGTGCAATATTTTCACGATATTCACCGATAACACACGATAAAACAAGTAGTACAGGAAGATTTAGTTGAATATCGTAATCATAACACGTAGACTGCTAGGTGATACTTACATAAAATCCATACCTCGTCTAGTACGACAGCCGTCTAAACAAAGCTGCTGCAATAGTCAGATCCTCCTTGGGAAAGTGTTAAGATGCCATCTGTGAAGATCATCATATGATTGGACGTATGCAGCAAATTATCTACGTGTTAAAAATAGTAATACGAATCTAGATGGGTGGATGCAGAACGGTGGCGTTTCGTTAATGGTAGCTAGTAAGGCAACACAGTGACACGCCCGGTTAGCCGTGCGATCTAACGCACGTGTCTTCGTATTGGGAAGGAGCGCCTGGTCCCCGGCATGAATCCACCCGGAGGACTTGGGTCGAGGTCCGGTGAGTCGGCCAGTCTGAGGATGGTTTCTAGGTGGTTTTCCATCTGCCTCGGCGAATGCGGGCTGGTTCCCTTTATTCCGCCTCAGCTACACTATGTCGGCAATTGCTACGCGTACACCACCATTACTCCACCACGCAAAAATAGGGGTTACACTCGTCTGGTGTGAGACGTTCACTCGGGGGGGGGGGGGGGGGTTCACGGGGGGCGAAGCGCACAATAACTCAAAAAGAGTGGTTCGGTGTGGGTGGGGAGGCGGAGGAGTGAAGTGAACTGCGGTAGTCGTCGTGGGGTTGTGGACCACTGCGGCAGCGGCGGGAACGGAGCCTCACCGACGTTTCTAGGCCCCCAGTTAACATACAAAGCAATACAATACAAGACAACACATCATTCTCTCGCGGTGGTACGACACGTCGAGGTTCCCCATCATAACCAGTGGTGCAACAACATAGGCGTGAAGCAGGCAGAGGCAGGGCTTCTAATGGCACTCAGAGATTGGCAGATCCTCCTAGATATTTTCAATTTACTGATCAGCTTAGTAGGAAATACGTTGCAGTTCGTAAGGCTCGATATAAAGATGCAGGCGCCCGTCTGTAACACATATTTATACCATGTTATCCAAGAGCACTGGAGATATTTTCAAGTTAATGATCAGCTTAGTAGGAAATACGTTGCACTTCGTAAGGCACCCGTCTGTAACACATATTTATACCATCTTATACATGAGCACTGGTGGTTTCGGTATGAGTAAGGAGGTGGAAGTTCTTTGACACTCATATACATTAATATTTTGACGTATAGCTGTTCTTTTCATTCTCAAATTAACACTCATGGAGACAATGACTTTCACTAGATTTCTCGATATCCTTACCACAGCTTTCGTCATAAAAGCGTTTGTCTAGTGTAGTGTGTCTTTCGTACCTATTTTTAAGCACCAGTTAGAAAATAGTACTCTCAATTACAGATAGGCAACACACAAAATTGTAGCACATTACGTCATGGTGTCTCGTTGAGGGAGCCCCACTCTCCCTCCCCCTCAGACCTACTGCGAGCAAATCCACCTCCGCGCGCTATTCCGATGGGACGCAGGTGGATCTGCTTCCAGACCGAATGCGGGCGAATCTACCAGTGCATACTACTCCAGATGTAACGCAGGTAGATTCCTTTCCGAATCCTAGCCTGAGGGGTTGCCTGTGTTTTCTTCTATTTTTACCATTTCAGCGACTAAGGTCACCCTGGGAACCAGATTGAGTGTATTTTATTTTCATTTTAATGCGTCTGATTTTCAGCACACCATGCACCTTTGAAACGGCCTGTCCTAAACATGAACGACTGCTAGAGTGTGTAAATGTGGGTGAAATCGCAAACACAAATTCTTTCAACTTTTTAGCATGGGGTCACTGAGTTATGAACGAGTTCCTAGTGGAAAGCATGTCTGGTACCATCAGGGTGTGGGTTTTGTAAGAACCTTCAGTTACTGAAGCCCTATCCTAGAACAGTCTTCCTTTTTCATTGTGTGAAGTCATGATTATCTTATCTCCACAAAGCTAGTTTTTACGATCCATGTTACATCGTGCCTTACGTAAAATGACGAGCTTTGATTGTTGCTCGAATGTATGTGTGCACAGGAGAACAGTCAATTGTAAGTTTCAGCTGTTCATTATTGCAGATATTCTGATCTTTGGTACCCCTATAGTACTCACTGCAGTGTGTTAGTCGTTACTTCTCTGTGTCCAACAACCTTCCCGAAAACAGGTGACAAAATTACTATGTGACGTGTCCTCCACAGCCGTAACAGCACCACTAAGTGTACTGCACTTGTCAGTACAAACCTACGGTTTTGCGTCTGTGCACCGACACTTCACTATTTGACTTGCTTCCCATAGGAAAATAAGCCTTAATGGCTTTATGTTAGCACATGTACATAGAGGTACTAACCAACCTAAAAACGTAGTACTTCTAACAGCTATAATTATACGTCTGCAAAAGAAGTAAATACTGACGTAATGTTGTCCAGTACACAGTCTTGAGGCACCAATAAAAATATCTGCATTTGTACCCCTAAAAGTAGCGTAGGAGAATTTGACTAGTGTCTGAATGGCTGCCAGTGTGGCCGAGCGGTTCTAGGCGCTTCAGTCTGGAACGGCGCGACCGCTATGGTCGCAGGTTCGAATCCTGCCTCGGGCATTGATGTGTGTGATGTCCTTAGGCTAGTTAGGTTTAATTAGTTCTAAGTTCTAGGGGACTGATGACCTCAGATGTTAAGTCCCATAGTGCTCAGAGCCATTTGAACCAGTGTGTGAATATTTGTGATAGCCCGGTGCAGTGTACATTGAACATTCGTGAAAGAGAATGGAGACTCTGATCTTAGACATGATTGTAAATGTATCTAGGTGCATGGAAAAGATATACGCTTGTACAATTGTATGGTTGTTTTGAAAATATAAACTTTGCAATCTGAAATTGGATGTAAATATTTGAAACACCATGTATTATGGAAAAATATATTGGCTTCCAATATCCACGACCTGTTACCAGATCTTCACAACGGCTGCATCTCCGTAACATTATTTGGTCGCCAAGCTATATGGGCATTCCAAGAAAGGAACAAGATGAACAGAAGGTCGGGCTAGCTATTCCAAATATTTGGAGCTTGGAGCATCTACTGTTGATGTAAGAACTTAACTAAGGCAAATTATTTGACATGTTTTCCGAGAGGAATAGCAATCCATGATAATTCACACTAAATTAATACTGATTAAGAGAGTTACGGATTCTTGGTGCACCTCTCAAGATCTTCACGGAAAGAAACTGCAGCGATATGGAGACTACGCAGTGACTATACCAGACGCTCTAGTGATTTTGTCTTAAAGCGGGGGCTCTACTCTCAAGTGAATGTGGCGCTCCCTTGACAATTGTCCACAATCTTGCAGAATACATCACTTCGATCAAAATGATAAAAGAATTAAAGTTGGACATATCCCTACATCTTATATCCGCACACGGTGAAATAATTTTCAATGTAACCTTCCTTTCATTTTAGGTGTACATTTATTTTTATAATGACTCACGTCCATTTTTACCGTGAAACCGGTGCTTGGTTTCTATAGCATGTTTTTAATGCAACTTTCTGCAAACGAGATTATTTGTAAGAAAAACGACAGGTTATTTAGACAATGGCCTTCCTTTTTCTCGTAGAGTCCAGATGTTAAAAATTTTATCAAGCTAGGAATAACGCTGTACATGCTGCTCACGTTTTTAATGATACCCGTAGATAGAATGATGTGGACTGCTGGTTCGTTGTGAGACGGACGGCGGTGGTGGTGGTTTCAATGGCATGCTGCAACCACACCTGGTGCAGTCGTTCCCACATTGTTTACTGTCGGCAAGACGCTCGCCTGGTCTACGATAATGCAGCCATTTTCGCTGTCACTGTCGCATTCACACCAGTTATTCGAGTCAGTAAATGAAGGTCAACTGTCATACTCTTTTTAAATTTCCTAGAGGAGATTATTTTTACTACTTTTTTGTAAGTTATTTTGTTGGATGTTACAGAAAAAGGCAGTTAAGTTTCGAATAAAACTTGAGTCTTTTTGTACAAACCGAGGGTTCTGCAGAACAAAATTTAAGAAACGCTGAGCTAAATTATTAATGAAAACCGTAAATAATACCGGCAGTATAACACTCCTTTGGGGAACTTTCGAAATAACCTTTACCTTTTCGTTTTGTACCATCAGGACTTCTATTTGCTGTTGTGTATAGAATCGCAAATCTCGTCCAATTCTCGCGTAAGTTCGTATTTTGTTCACTAAACGGCAATGCGAAACTGTGTACAATACCATTCGGAAATTCAAGAAAATCGTATAAACAACCTTTGTCTGCCGTGATTTCATGGACAAACGGGGCGAGCAGATCGTCCCACTGTCTTTGTTTGCGGATACCATGTTGATTTTTACAGTGGAGATTTCCATTCTTCAAAAGCATCAATGTGTTAACACAAAATTTTTGCATGATTTTACAACTGATTGACGTCAAAAGTAAAGTCTTATAATTATGCACATCTGTCCCACGACGTTCTTGAAAGCGGGAATGACTTGTACATTGTTCCAGTCAGTGGGTACCCTTAATTGCTCCAGTGCCCTGGGACAAATTAGCGACAGAATGGGAGCAAGTTTTTCCAAATAATGTCAGTAAAATCTCCAGGAATCTCATCCGTTCCAGTTCTAATTGCGCACTTTTAATTACGATCGATTATCTCAGCATCTGCCATTCGGTACTCATGCGATGGTTGAAACGTGGCACCATATTGCTTTCTTCTGAGGTGAAACAATTTCAGAGCACCGAATTCAGTATTTTGGCCTTCTCTCTGTCATCTGCTCCGATGCCAATATGCTCACTAAGCGTCTGAACAAATGATTCCGATCCCCTTACTTCCATTACATAAGACGAAATTTGAGTAATATTGTTTGACTAAATATTAATTTGATGCTCATTGAATGCCTCTACCCTCACGCTCACTTTTTTTTGTCTGCTAGCATTTCACTTCGCGTAAGCCTAAGATGAAGCTCGATTTCTTTTTGGTGTAACTTTCTGGCATGGCTGTTGAGTTAAGATGCGTCTTCTTCATTCCTTAAAGTCTCTCTAAGGCATATTGTACAATGCTTTTCAATGTTAGCCTTTTGGCTCATACTTTCATCCTCAGAACTGGATTTTTTATGTTGATTATTTACACACTTGGCAGTTTGCGTCCTGTCAGCAGTGCTGATCAAAACTATTTTCCTATCTTTTTGAGCGTCATTGCATACCTACAGCAATTGATTCTGTCACAGCCTAACGATCACCGATACCCTCCTGTACGTTAACTCATTCGAAAAGTTTGGGTGTATTAGTTACTAGGAAGACAAAGAAAATGCTGAAAGACATCGGTTCTTTAACCATGTATTCAAAGTAATTTTTCGACAAGACAATCAGAAGAGTCTCACATGAATCCTTTTCCTAATCGAAATAAAAACTCCAATATAAATAAATGACATAATTTCTTCCAAGCAAGTTTCCTTTAAAACAAGGCTGTTATTCCAACTGAAAGTACAGGTTGCGTCAAAAAAAGTATACACACTTTGAACTCTCATAGACAATTAATTCCCGTTCTACAAGGTTAAATATCTGTGAGAAAGTAATGTTATGTTTCTTCAACAGGTGGCAGCAGTGGCAAGGTAGTAACTGCAACATGGCGGACGTGCGTTTGAGCTTTGAAGCGCGGAAGCAGATTATTAAGTGGTACTGGAAGGTTTGAGAATGTAGCTGCGGTTCTAAGACAGTGGAGAAGTGATTGTGGTACAGAACCACCTTCAAGGTTAACAATTACACGTCTAAGAGTTAAATTCGAAATTCATGGAACAGTGTGTGATGTGCATAAAGGTCGATCAGGGTGACCTCGTACAGCTACAAGTGATGATTCCACAACTGCGGTCTTGGAACTGTTTCATCGTTCGCCTAAAAAATCTTCAAGGCAAGAGGCACGTGAGAGTAATGTAAGTGCTAGTAGTGTGCTACGGCATTCTGAAGAAAAGCAAGTTTAGTGTGTACATTCCAAGGCTGGTGCAACAGCTAAGTGACGGCGATCCAGATCGAAGGTTAGAATTTTGTGAATGGGTTCGGAGATGGTGAGACGTGAACCGGGATTTAAGGGGAGTATAATTTGATCGGATGAAGCCCAATTCAAACTCAATGGAAATATCAATAGGCACAATTGCGTGTACTGGGCTGAAGATAATCCTCACATTACAGTTGAAAAGGCTGTGAATTTACATGGTGTAAATGTATGGTGTGGTTTGTCTGCAAGGGGACTCAATGGGCCTTTCCGCTTTGAAGGTACTGTTACTGGAGAAACGTACCTAACAATTCTTGCTGACTCCATATTCCCTGTCATTCGTGCATTATACGGTAATGATGAGTTTTATTTCGAACAAGACGGCACCCCGCCGCACTATCATAGGGACGTACGAGCATACCTGGATCACAATGTTCCAGGCCAGTGGACAGGACGCAGGGGACCAATCGAGTTTCCTGCATGCTCTCCAGACCTCACGCCGCTAGATTTCTTCTTATGAGGCACAGTAAAAGATGAGGTGTACAAACGTAAACCACATAACCTGGACACACTTTGGAACGAGATTCAGGCGGTGTGCGCAGAAATCTCATGGGACACTTTGGTACGATGTACGGAATCAGTGGTGACTCGTACTCAGAAATATATTGATGCTGAAGGCCACCAGTTTGAACATTAATCATACTTATAAGTACATTTATTTTTCGAATTGGACTTTAAGCTTTCCATTTCCAGAAATTTAACATTGTAGAACGAGAAATAAATTATCTATGACGCTTCAAAGTGTGTGCACATTTTTTTGACGCATCCCGTATTAGCAACCACACTACAAACATAGAGGAGTATGAGAGGAGAGTGATTTCATTTCTAGGTGCTGAAGAAGCATTAGCTTTTGGAAACTAGTGAAACCGCTTAAAAATACACAGACTTTAGCCTCGTACAGACGACTAAACCCCGGACTACAGCGAAGAAGCGGAACGGAGCAGAGCTGAGACCCTCTTAGGGCAGCTGCCGCAGCCCAGCTTCGCGTCCTGGTGTAGCGGGGTCGGGGAGTGGCGCGGCAGCTAGCAGGCGGGATTCACTGAGCCCAAACCGGCCGATCTGCAATCTTTCTCAAACGACTTTACAGAAACTGCTCAGGGACAAAAAAGGAAAAAAAACTGAGTCTCTCGCATTTCCTAATTTAATACGTCAGCATAATGATGAACTGCTTATAATTTCGTTAATTGTCATAATTATTGTGATATTTCAAAATTAAGCGAGATACTGCTTTAAAGCCAATAGTTTGCAATGAAACATAGAGTTCGCTACGAATTTGCGTTTGGTGCTCGTTAGGTCTTATGTTTCAACCTACCAAATATATTTAAAATATTGTGCTATTCTTTCAGCTTTGGAAGAGATCTATAACTCACTGTCTTCTCGAGAAAATAGGTTATATATACAGCACTACATTTCACTCACTTGCCCAGACTATAAAGCAAGGATGAATATACAGGCCGTATCAAAAACATCCATCCGATTTGGCATGTCCACACCTCTGAAACTATAAACAAAAACAATGAATTTTGTTTTTTGATGAACGGGAAACTCAAAAGTTTTTTTTTCATATCTTTTCATAGGTGTCCAGTATGACTCCCTTGAGATACACGGCATATGACAATGCAGTATTCAAATTGTTCCCGCACTGCAGCGAGCATGTCTAGAGTTACAGCTTCTACAGCTGCTTTATGCGATGTCTCAGTTCATACATTGTTGTTGGTAACGGAGGCACATAAAAATAGTCTTCTATAAACCCCCACAAGAAATAATCACATACTGTTAGGTCTTGTGACCTTGGAGGCCAGTAACGTAAGGCTGAATCATTTGGCCCAGTACGACCAATACATTGTTCAGTAACCTTTTGACTTAAAAATTCCCGGACTTCCAGATGCGAGTGTGGCGGTGCCCCATCCTGTTAGTAAATGAAGTCGTTCAAATCAGTCTCCAAGTATGGGAAAGGAAAGTTCTCAAGCATATGGAGATATGTGCCTCCTGTAGCAGTGTTCTCGGCAGGGAAAATGGACCATGCACCTTTTACTGTGAAACTGCTCAAAACACATTAAATTTTGGAGAGTCGTTCTCATGTTGTACAACTTCATGTGGTTGTTTGGTACCCCATATTCTCACAGTATGGCGGTTAACCTTTCCATTTAAATGGAATATTGCTTCGTCACCAAACACTAAGCGTGGAAGAAAACCGTCATCCTCCGTCTTGCCAAGATCGAAATTACAACACACGTTGTTGCTTGTCATCTTCACGAAGAGCTTGCAGCAGCTGAATTTTGTATGCTTTTATGTGTAATCGTCGACGCAACACACGCCAGACGGATATCGGGGGCATATTGAGCTGTCGAGCTGCACGGCGAACGTATTTCTGCGGACTCCTTGTGAAATTATGGCGGATGCATTCAACGTCTGTGTCAGACACTTGGGAACGGCCCGGCGATTTGTGTTTACACAGACAACCTGTTTCTTGGAATTGTTCATGCCATCGTCTAATGCCAGTGCTGTAGCAGGATCCACACCACATCTAGTACGAAAGTCACGCTGAACAGTTATTACTGACCCGCACTGCGCAAAACGTAAAACACAAGGCTCTCTGTTGTCCCGACACCATTTTTAATAGAACTGAAGTGGGCGTACACAACTGCTGCCTAGCGGCAACCATGCAAAACTCGAGAGTCTACTCTTTCCAACAGTACGTTGGTCACATACATATCTGAAAAGACATAATAGTTATGATTGTTTTTCTTAAATCTGACCATTCTTGTAATACATCCTGTATTTTACCTCACAAACAGTTTGAGATATCGTAAATGACAGCGCGCGAAGAGAAGAGTATGTTGCCATTGGTTACTGTGAACAACTTCCAGATTCAGTGCGATCAACTAAAACAGATTTGTTTCAGCGGAACTATGTAATTTCTTAAGGGTGAAGGCCACCTCATGAAACGACGGTTGTTGCAGATTCCTAGAAACCAGAAGAAGTTTTCGAGCTATGTCTTTGACATGCACCACAGGAGTCACAAAGTGTTGTGAGAACGCCTCCAGCCACTCCATACGAGAGTACTTTCTGAAGACTTTTTTCGAAATACTATAAATATTTTCGATAATATACATAAATTTTCAAGCACAGCTGACGTTGTTGACGGAAAATACGTCTGTCTAAAAGTCTCAGAAGATTCTCTACAGTGTTTTACGGCTATAAAAATTTTCATTCAATCATACTAAAATCAGTTGCAGATACTAGCGGGGAGTTCATTACAACTGATTTGGAAGATATGAGACGAAAAGCGATGATGGTGTATGTATCATTCTTATAGCGTATTTCGTTTGATGCAGGAAGAGTAAGATTAATGTACCGCCATACTTTCCTCTGCCAAAGAGATCAGCCCTCATGTCTGCTGTATTAATTGGAGATGACTCATCTCCATTATTGAAGCGTTTTATCAAATCTTACTGTCAATTTTAGGGAGCACGACATTTAACTGAATGCCCTTTTGGAATGATGAGGCTAAATGAAGCATCTTCTGGATAGCAATGTCAACAGCAAACCAACCACGTAATGCTTTCACCCTGAATAATTTTCTCACTCCTGAGTATTTCATTTCCATCATTCTTTCTATGATGTACAAACTGAATATTTCTTGTTTTGGTATTCTTTTTTTTTATTCTTGGTTCTTGTATAGGCTGTAATAGTGGACGTCAACCGGGGGCCTGTAAGCAGCATGTGGCCCAAATTCTTATTTGTGCGGTTCTCAGCCACATTTTATAGCAATAATGAGTGTGTACTTGGCGGTTCCCAGGTATGCATTTATCCTAATCTTCTATTAATCAACTTCCTCCTTGCCCTCTCCACACATCTTCTCCTCCCTCTGTCTCCATCCTCCCCCCCCCCCTCTCTCTCTCTCCCTCTCCCTGTCCATCCCCTATTCACGTCGCTCTCTGTCCATCACCTCTTCACACCTTTCTCTGTACATCACCTACAGCCCTTCTCTCTGTAAATCTCTTCGTCACCCCTATCTCTACCCATCTTCTCCTCTTCCCTTTCTGTATCCATCTCCTGCCCCACTCCAATTTCTCACCATCTCCACCTCCACACTCTTTCTGTCTTTCACCTCCTCTCCCTCTATCTGTGCATCTTCTCCTCCCCCAAGTGTCCATATACTCGTTCCCCATTTCTTTCTCTCCATCTCCTCTTCCACCCCCCTTAACTGTCTATCGACAGGATGTTCGTGGTTCTTGCCCCTACAGTATTTCCTTCCATATAGTGAGTAACATGTATCCCACGATTGGTTGAAATCGATCCAGCGGTTTAGGAGGATCTGTTTAACTGCAGCTTCGCCTGTGCACGCGCATATCAAATACATTTCAAAAATATTTAACATACCATATATTTAACATATTTTACACATACGTTCACATATTTTACCAATATATCTAGCAAATTCAGTCCTGCAGTTTCGTTTTCACGCAGCTCAACGTTTATGTCGTCTTACATCTTAAGATATGTGTCTTACATTGACACAATTTTGCAGATACATTCAGTGGCATATGTGGATACCGTCTATTCTGAATAGAATTAGTAGCACTGTAGTAATAAAGTAAAACGTCATGCACGGCTCGGCAGCTTATCAAGCATTTCATTGTTTGTGGCGTTATATCTCCTCAACTATATATCGTACACTTATTCAGTGGTATTAAGTGAATGCTGACTCAAAGATGCCACGCGAATAGAGTTAGAAGTAAAGAAGTAATAAACTAAGACTTTGTGCACGAAGCGGAAGTTTTACTCCAAGAACAGCGAAAATGTAGCAAGTGATAAATTTTACCTTTCATCTTTTTCTGTGAGTGAGTTTGTGTGTGTATGTGGGGGGGGGGGGGGAGAAGTATCAGCAAGGAAAAGTTCCGAAAACGTTGGAAATTGTGTGCAAAATCTGGAAGTTTGTTGGAAGTAGTTAAATGCTGTCATGCTCAAATACTGAACGAATAAAATCTGGGTATTTGCGCATTGTCGAATACACCGTTTTTCCGCACACCTGGAAGTAATATATATATATATTAAATTTGGTATCGATCGATAGAGTAGTTTACGAGCAGATGTGAAACGTACATTTTGATTTTGGTTATACGTTTGTACGCATCCAGAAGCTGATGAACTGATGAATCGTAAAACGTCAATTAACATTAAGAGCTTCTTAAGCATGTAGTTTCCCTGTTCAGTAAAGAACAAAAATACTTACAGGGTCATTAATATTTAAAAACATGCTTAATTAATTGACGTTGGCGAATTCGGACTTGAGCTTAGTAAATTAGGCCGCTAATCTCAGGGGCAGAGGTATGTACGGGGCACTGCAGGATCTGAGTATGTGAGAAAGGTAATGTTTTATTGTTGTCTTCATTACAGACAACTCACGGGCTTGGTATAAACCGATCAGCTATTGTGGTATAAATTTTAACACGGATGTAACATGGAGTCGTGAATGATCATAATGACAATAATAGAGACGACCATCTTCAAATGCTGTGCATCTTTGTAGTGAGGAATATGAAATCAAATTACAACATCTACGTGCATACTTCACAAACCACCGTAGGGTGCGTGCCTGTCCGCAGCTCGTGGGCGTGCGGTAGCGTTCTCGCTTCCCGCGCCCGGGTTCCCGGGTTCAGTTCCCGGCGGGGTCAGGGATTTTCTCTACCTCGTGATGACTGGGTGTTGTGTGATGTCCTTAGGTTAGTTAGGTTTAAGTAGTTCTAAGTTCTAGGGGACTGATGACCATAGATGTTAAGTCCCATAGTGCTCAGAGCCATTTGAACCATTTTTTGCTGCGTGGCGGAAAGTACCCTGCGTCACTAATAGTCATTTCATTTCCTGTCTCACGCGCAAATAGAGAGAGAGGGAGAAGCAAATGGCTTAAATGGCTCTGAGCACCATGGGACTTAACATCTGAGGTCATCGCTCCCCTAGACTTAGAACTACTTAAACGTAACTAACTCAAGACATCACCCACATCCATGCCCTAGGCAGGATTCGAACTTGCGACCGTAGCACCAGCGCGGTTCCGGACTGAAGCGACTAGAACCGCTCGGCCACAACGGCCGGCAGAGAGGGAGAAACGACTGTCTATATGCTCCCGTATGAGCCTTCTCAAATCTTGTCTTCGGGGTCCTTACCTGTTGTCGGTAGTAAATTGTTCTGCAGCAGCTCCAAACGCCGATTCTCTAAATTTTCTCCATAGTATTGTTGGAAAACAGCTTCACCTTCCCTCCATGAATTCCCATTTGCGTTCCCGTAGCATATAGGTAACAATTGTGTGTTGTTTGAACATATAGGTGATGAATCTGGTAGCCAAACTCAGAATGCTTTAATGTCTTTCTTTAACCTGAACAGGTATGAATTTTAAACTCTCATACAGTAGTCAGGAATAGGTCGCACTAGTTCCTATATGCGATATAGTTTCCAGATGAACCACCCTTTCCCAAAATTCTGCCGGCCAGTGTGACCGAGCGGTTCTAGGCGCTTCAGTCTGGAACCGCGCGACCGCTCCGGTCGCAGGTTCGAATCCTGCCTCGGGCATGGATGTGTGTGATATCCTTAGGTTAGTTAGCTTTAAGTAGTTGTAAGTTCTAGGGGACTGATGACCTCAGATGTTGAGTCCCATAGTGCTCAGAGCCATTTGAACCAACCCAAAATTCTACCAATAAACCGAGGTCGACCACTCACATCTCATAACATAATGCTTGTATGATCATTCGACTTCATATCGCTTGCACCGTTACGCCCAGATACTTCAACGACAGCATAGTGTCAAGCAGGAAAGCTTCTGTAAAGTTTGGAAGGTAGGAGACGAGGTACTGGCGGCAGCAAAGCTGTGAGGACGGGGCGTGAGTCGTGCTTGGGTAGCTCAGTTGGTAGATCACTTGCCCGCGAAAGGCAAAGATCCGGAGTTTAAGTCTCGATCCCACACACAGTTTTAATCTGCCAGGAAGTTTCAGGACTCTAATAAGTTAGTACCAGACTATGGATTTGATTTTCCTACTCATCCCCATGAACCAACATTTTTCTCCTTTTGGCTGACGTTCATCACACGAATCAGAAATTTTTTCTAAGTGATCTTGCGTCCTCGTGCAGTCACTCAACATCGACACCTTCCTGTACGCCACGGTATCATCAGCAAACAATCGCAGATTGCTGTCCACCCAACCCCCCACACTGTTTAGTCTAAAGAGAATAATAACGGTCCTAGTACACGTACCTGGGACTCTCGTCACGATACGCTGGTCTCTGGTGCACAATAACCGTCGAGGAGAACATATTGGATTCTATTACTTAAGAAGTCTTCGGGCCACTCACGTATCTGGGAACCTATTCAGAATACTCGTACCTTCGTTAACAGTCTGCAGTTAGGCACCGCGTCAAATATTTTACTGAAATCCACCCTGTATCATATGAGAATAGGGGAAGCTGAGTCTCACCCAAGCGATCTTTCTGATATCGTGCCGATTCATGGACACAGGCTTCTCGGTCTCAAGGGAATTTATTGTATTCAGATTAAAAATATTTTCAACGAGTCAGCAGCAAACCGATGTTAGACATATTTGTCTGTAATGTTGCGGGTTAGTCCTTTTACCCTTCTTATATACAGGAACCACCTGTCGTCTTTACCAGTCGCTTGGGACCTTGCGCTGGGCGAGAGAGTCGCGATAAATGCAAATAAGTAAGAGACCAGTGCTGTACTCTTCGTAAAACTGAATTGGGATTCCATCCGGACCAAGCGACTTATTTGTTTAGAGCTCTTTCGGTTGTTCCCTTACGCCAGGGATGCTCATAACTATGTCTTGTATACGGGAGTCTGTTCGATGGTCAATGGCATGTTTGTACTATTTTTCCGTGTAAACGATTTCTTATACATGGAGCATAAAACTTCGGTTTTCGTTTTGCTATCTTCTACTGCCACACCAGTGTGGTCAATGGGTGACCGTATGCAAGTCTCATGCCCACTTAGCGATCTTGCATTGAACCAGAATTTTGCTAAGGTATGACCGAGGTAATTGTTGAATCGTTCGCGTATGAATATTTTCGCAGATGCACCAATCCCTAATAAACTCTACTTGTCGTTATTTGTGTGTCGTCTTCTGAAGCGAAAGTGCAACAGTGCTTCCTTCCTCTGCATTTTCTAATTCCGTTGTTAAGCCACGATGGGTGCTTTCAGTCCTCCATCCACGTACTAGGCACATAGTTCTCCAGACCACGATTTAAAGTCTCCTTTAACTTTGCCCATAATTCTTCTACATCCATGTTACTGGAAGTCAGTGATGTCAGTTCACTGTCTAAACGAGATGCTAACCACAGCTTATCTGCTCTTTCCAGCAGAAACACACCTCAGCCCTTCTTGACCGATTTATTAACTTTCGTAAACATTGTCGCTGTGATGACATCACGATCACTGATTAGGTCCGGCATTTTGCTCGTAGTATCTGCAAGATGTAAGATTTCCCATTGCGTGTGGGCTGGTAACAAGCTGCTGAAGACAATTTTCGGGAAAAAGTGCTCAAAAGTATTCTGAAGACTGTCGTTCTGCCCCCCCCCCCCCTCCCAACCCCCCCACCCTGCAGTGAATACATAGACGTCCCAGTCTATACTCGATAGGTTAAATCCGCCTCCAACTGGTATAGCATTATCTGGGCATTTACGAGCTGCGGACCGTAGGCACTTTTAATACAATGCAGTGAGCGGAATAAATATTTCTAAGCGATGAAGTCATGGCTCATATTGCATAATGCATTTAAATGTAATAAGTTTAATGTAACAAATTATAGTCGTTAATCAATTAATCGTCATCTCAAACACACAAAGTAACAACACTATGTCAAGCAATTACAATCTCAGATCTTTGGGGCACTGAGGGTGACAGTAATCTGAAATACAGAAAAGTCGGCACTAGGTGTACCAAATGGTGGCGATTTTTAAAGATCTTACTTTGGGCGGTCGGTAGCTACGTCATCGCAGCCTTATCATACCTAGTCTATTGGAGGGTCATAGCGAATTAATTTTAGTAGGTTACTTATTAATAATAAGACTGGTACGTAATTGTAGTTATCACCTGTGTCTTTCTATATTTCACAACAATTTTCATTATCTCTGGTGTCTTTAACTGTCCTAAAGACAAACTGAACATAATCTAACATATACTCAGTTTTGTTTTCCATTCTTCAGTATATCATACCTTTGCAATAATATTGTTCATGAGATAGGGCATCCATACGGATTTCCCACCACTTCCTAGCAACTAACAAGGAAGCTATTTAGCATGACGTCTCAAGTTCGATCTTTAGCAAGGTCCATTTGAAAGTGTTGTGTTAATAATTATGACAGGATAATATTAGCTTCCAATGACTCACCATGCACATCAAGAAGGAATGAACACCAAATAAAAAATGGAACGCCACTGTGATCACAAAGGTCCGCACCATCAAGATCGAAGGCGAACTCCCTTGGGAGTTATAGACCGTGCAGGACTTTCAGCTATAAACTTAAATAATGCATGTAGAATCATATTGGTGTAACGCAATGATAACTGATGGAATGTGATGGCATGCAGGCAAATGCAAAACGATTTGTCGTGGAGCTTATCATGCAACTAGCTATTCTTTAAGGAATAGCTGCAGATAGTGCGATAATATGTTTTATAGGCACGGAAAAAGCGAACATCCAGAGTACCAATTTGTCCAGTGGTCCCAGGGGCTATGAACTGCAAATGTCATACACTTTTCAGGAGGGATAGTTTGCTCTAAAGGAGTACGATTTTTATACGCGCACCAGAAAAATCAACCAAAAGCAAGTTATTGTTACTAGCTACTGGACAAGGGAGTGCCCATACCATAGTTGTAGTTCTCTTACGCCCATTTTCCAACTCTAGATTGCTGCGGCATAAATATTCCCTTCTGCCCTTACAAGAACACGCACACAAGAAGGAACCGTAGGGGTCAGAGTGCTCCAACTTCTCGGAAGAGCAATAAATGCCTTTCCAGCCAATTTATTGTCCAGCTTAACAGCGGCATAGTTGTATACGAATGCGTTAAGCCATTGGTGTTAGCAGAAATCTAATTTTAAAGAGTTCCTTTCATATGCATTTCTTCGTCAAACCCTGATTGGTCAGAGTTGAAAACAAATTCCTTACTGAAAGAAGGGGTTAGTTAGTTTACCTTATTTATAAATTTTCTGGCAGATTCCGCAGTTTGTTGTGCATCGTCAAATTGCCGTTTTGTTTGAAATTTCATTATATTACATCTTCCAATTCTGTAGCACTGTTTGAAGTTATGCAGACATCCGCTGCTTCCCTTAAAATCAGTGTAATCTACGTCGCGTGCAATTTGATGTGCATAACGTAGTAGGTAACTATCATGCACATCCTGCGAATTGTATCGAGCATTCTTGAAACGCACAAACACAAGTATTTGTGACAAGTGCGCATTGTCCTCCATTGAATATCCGCAGTTTTACTTGTGCACTACACGATTATATCATATTAATCGAAATCTGTTCTTTTTTTTCTATGCTGCGGATCGTCTTCCACGTATGATATCGTATTCAACGTCCGCACCTCGGACAACGATTGCTGTTTACTAAGTTTTTACTGGAAATGTGATTTCTGGCTCCCTGTCCTACATGGCTTGACGCCTGTTTCCGTATCGCTTTCACTTCTTAAGAACGTGTCGTTATCATTGTACTCCTCACGTACACTGTCCGCGCCGTCTAGCGTGTATGACACCACACAATCGACCGACTCATCTTGCAGAAACGCTAATATTTCATCTGCCACTTCTTCCTCACTCTGCAAAATTCCTTGGGTTCCTTTCTGACGAAATGTCAATTCCACAGGTGTTGTTGAAGATGAAGTGCAATGTTTGCTTTGTTTATCGTTAACATTACTCTGCTTTGTATCAACACCACTACCACTGTTGTGAGTTAATCGTAGATTAAGCAGTTTAGCCACACACCGTAGCCTTGTGCTGTGTTCGGGATTGGATGCCTCTTGTACCTCTCCCTTTCGCAATTATCAGTCAATGTTGTAGTTGCGTTGTGGACAATATGTGCGGCGTCGAATGCCGCAAACATCAATGAGCTTTTGCAACTTCACACTCATGGGGTAACTAGTTAGAGTGCACCAACCAGCTCGTTATATAGTAAGTCGGGAATATTTGTATGATGGAAACGGAAGTAGCGGACACCATGAGTATTTTTTATTGTGCTGAAGACACGGAATCACCAAGAGGGAACAGAGCTGACTTTGTATTCACGATCCACCTCTGACTCCAAATACTACTGAATTCCGAATTATTTCTGACGAGAGGCGTGTGTTGCGGGTTGCAAAACCGCCCATTTGCACATCGAGTCCCTCTGAAGGACTATCTAACCCGTATTCTGTTTACCTCCCCTTTTCCACCAGCCATGTACCGCAGCCAAAAGAACTGTGAGGTGTACATGTCACTAAAATCCTCCGAATTGTTATTTCGTCACGTAGCTGCCTCTACTGCCTGTTTTTCCAGCTCTCCAGTCATGATGTTTCATCGAACTTGTCGTAATTTATGTAACTGAATGGGAGAGAGTGTGACTGTTGCAGCAACATTGCTGCTTTGTTTGTTTTTCGTGCAGAAATTGTGACAAATGTTGATCACTGATAACGATGTCAAAATCAAGCCACTCCCCATTTATTATATTTGTATGTGCCTTGAAATTTGTCGATTAAATGCGACACACTCCATACTGATTTCTTGGGTATTGTTTGGATGTAATTACCAACAAGGCGCGTACTCACAAAGCACATCTCAGAATACCACAGTAAATTCATGCATATTTCCTCTTTAATTGCCCCTCATTACAACTTATATGCTTACAACACAGGAGTTTTTCCAAACATCTTCATCTCAGAGTAGCACTGGCACTCAGTTCCCTCAGTTTCTTGTTGGGTAGATTCTGTCTTCCCCTACGGTTTTTACCCTCTATGGCTCCCTCTGCAAGCATGGAAATTTTCTTTGAAGTCTTAATATATGTCTTACAGATTATGTAGATGTTTTTCACAAGTTTCACTCTTTTTAGATTCTGAGGAGAACCTCCTTTTTACTGATCTTCTCAGAGCATTTAACTTTCCGTATCCTTGTATAGCACCATGTCTCGAACTATTCACATCGCTTCCTTTTCGGTTCTCCCAGAACATACTTTTTCACTTTGGCTTTCTGAGTTCCAATGGAACTTTACTATTATTTTCAATATGTCACAGACGGGTCAAGAGAATACTGCAAATTTTGCTATGTATTTTCTATAGTAATTTGCTAATTCTAAGAAAAAGACTGTAGCTCCTTCTCCCTCTGTGGTGTTGGTAAACTTTATGCAGCCTTTTCTAATCTAGGATGTGCCAGTATTCATCACGATTGATCACAAATCCCAAATACTGTACTTCTTATAATGTTAAGTGACAATTCTCTATATCTAGCGTAAGATTTGTTGCTCACAATCTCTCGAACACTTACTGTAATCATAGCACACGTTCCTCGATATACTTCATAAAAATAATGCCATCGCAATCCATCACACACTGCCTTGGTTTCAACCATCGCAAAAACCTCTGTCCTCCAAGTGTTGAAATGTATCTGGCACATTTTTCAAGACAAATGGCATGCGACGAACTTGATAGTGCCATGTAGGATCAGTAAACGCCGTTTTTGGCCGGTCTCCCAGTGCTATTTCTAGGTGATGATAGGTACTCTGCAGATACATGGTGGAAAAATAACCAAACTGTCTCAAATTTTCTCAAGTTTCAGTTAATTTTGGGATTGGGTATCCATATGTAGTCGTACCGCTGTTAAGATATCTGCAGCCACAGCAAATACTATAAGCTTTGGTTCCATCCTTACCCTTTAATGGCACAATCACTTCTGGTGCTTTCCCACGACTGATACTTTCTTCAATAATGTCACCCTGTATGTGCTGGTTAATGATCTCTTCCGACACCAGTTGTAGGTGATGGGAGAAACTGTATGGTTTGCGGTACATGGTTGACTCATTCCTGGGTGGAATTCTGTTTTGCATAACCAGGATTGCTGGCAAACGTCCACAAGCATTCAAACAGGTCGTTCAGACTCTAATGAGGGATACCTATAATTTTAACATATAAAAACAAGTAAACACAGCAGGAGAGATAACAGTTTTGAAAAATTAGAACTATGTATTACTTTTCTTCAACAACAAAATTGATTTACTAGTCCAATACCGTACTCCTCTGTTAACTCGGTTGAAGGTTCGATGTTTTTTGAAAATTCGTTATACATAAATAATTGCTCTAAACCCTGTTACGAAATGAAATAAGTACTATTGATCTGAAAAGATAAGGAACAAGATAATTACTAAGAAAATTACCAAAGAAAGGCGCAGTTTGATTGGAACACTGGCTTTAGAAATAACATAGACATAAGTTGTTGTCCAGGGTGTGGAATATGCCTGACTGGTATCTACCACAGATGGTTTAGTTGGTAATTTCTTCTGAGACTTCTGTAACATTGCTGAAACGGTAACTTCCTTCTTAGATTCAGCTCGTTTTTGACAAAAAATTTTTGTTTCCTGTGTAGATTCTTTACTTCAGAAACGCTGTATTGTTGGCTACTCTCAGTGAATTCACAAAAGGGTTTAACGCTTTTGAAGCCAAGATATGAGATGTGGCACCTACTACCTGATTATTCGTCACTGTCAGTATGTGGTGCCTCATCTAGGTTGATAGCACTTTCTAACCACATCCTCAGCCAGTTCTTCTTCTTCGATAGCTAAATTTCTGTCAATGTCGATTCATTCAACTCCTTCTGCCGGAAGCGCGCGAAAATAGCCTTTTAACGTTAAAACTGCTGAATATTGATACAGTACAAAGACGTTATTAAATCATTATTAAATCAAACCTCTATGCACTGACGCTAATTCAAGTACTGTAGATTTAGGTCTACTGTACGAACAATCGTTGATACTCGCATAAGGCTAACAATTCGGCTGGCTTATCTTTGTGACAATGTAATAGCTCAGTGAGGAAGAGAGTTGTTACCGACGAGATGCCGCGCCGGAAGGTTCCAATGTTTCTAGAAGGCGTCAGACTTTACCGCCAGCCGCCACTACCTAAAAATGCGAGAAAATTTCCGATGCGTGCCGAATTATAGCGTCTGCTGGTTTATCAAGTACCGCGCCCTCTGCCAAATTAAACAACCCTTTAGACAAGTCCATATCCTCGCTCCCAAAATTATCTATTTCAATGGGCGTTCCACCCATGTGCATCTCCAGTAGGCGTACAACAATCCTGCATACAAGACACCAGGTTTTATATAATTCATTATTCTGTATCAGAGGCTCAACCACACCCAACATGTACAGCTCTAAATCAGTCCTACGCCCATCCATAATAATTGCCTCGTACCTTGATGTACCTGCCGGCCGAAGTGGCCGTGCGGTTCTAGGCGCTGCAGTCTGGAACCGCGAGACCGCTACGGTCGCAGGTTCGAATCCTGCCTCGGGCATGGATGTGTGTGATGTCCTTAGGCTAGTTAGGTTTAATTAGTTCTAAGATCTAGGGGACTAATGACCCAAGAAGTTGAGTCCCATAGTGCTCAGAGCCATTTGAACCATTTGATGTACCTTATTGTGAGAAATGATCATTAGTCACGTTTCACAGTGCTTAAATGGTTCACCTTTCACTCGAGACTAACCTTGCAGAGTGGCGCGGACAAAAGTTTTACATTGTCCAAGGTCAATAAAAAAGCGTAATGTTTGTGAGGAAAATTAAACCATAAAATTTCGCGGTAATCAGCGCCTATACGAGGTAAACGTTTATACATTTTCAGAAATATTTTGCCTCCATTTGAACCCTCAATAACTCAAATACCAGTCAATGCATGTCATTACGGTCCACTACACATAACTTATACCACGATGGATTAAATCACCTCTTTGGCCGGTCTTCCTGTGCTACTTCTAGGTGAGAGTACCTACTCTATCGATCCAGGGCGAAAAAGTACTTGCAACTGCCCAAATTATCTGAGGTTTCTGTTATATTTGGGATTGGGTATGCATTTGTAATCGTACGGCTAATAAGATATATATACTCACAGAAATAATGTTAAGCTTTGGTTCCACACACATAGACAGGAGTGTGATCCCTTCCATCCTAAAAAAGCTTTGCCTGTGCCCACGTTTCAGTAATTGTGCTAAAATTTGCTGGGAGCGTCGTTCGGAGGCATTGGGGACCCCACTGTGGGTTAATGGTTGGTTATTCCCATTCCTGTTCTGCTCTTGTATTATGACTACAGCTCTGTTCCTATTGTTGTACTTTTCCACTCTTCCTACATTGCGGCTGATAGCACTCCCGCAGTATGTGGCGTGATCGCCTGAAACGGAAAAATTTAATATCAGTTCAAGAAGTACCATATCTATCATGAGTTCGGGTCCCCGTTCTACCTCTTCTACAGCTGATGATGTACCTATGGCTCTAAACCTTTAGGAATATGCTTGATACATTAGGTGGCAAACCCCACAAAAGTTCGTCTATCGGCCTTCCTACATCTAAATCTACATGGATATCCACCTAATCAAATTTATGTAGCTGACAGAGGGTTCATCGAACCTCTTTCACACTATTTCTCAACCATTCCATTATCTAACAGAGTGCTGTAAAAGCGAACACTTAGATTTTTTCTTGCGAGATTTGATTTCTCTTACTTTATTACAATGATTATATCTCCCTGTATTGGTAGATGACAACAAAATATTTTTGCATTCGGGGAGAATATGGGACATTGAAGAAACCTCGCCGCAACGAAAAATACATTTGTTTTAATGACTGGCACCCCAACTCTCATATCGTGTCCATGACACTCTCTCCCCAATTTCACGGGAGTACAAAACGAGCTCCTTCCAACTTTTTCGATGTCCTCCGTCAATCCTATCTGGTAAGGATTTGGCCTGGAATTTCATTAACTGGAGTAGATTTGTCTCCTGTGCTGAGTTCAGCTTTGAACTGCACCACGAAGACCAGAGAAGACGTGTCTGGAGATGCCCCAGATAGCGGTGACAGACTGTCGCCTGCCATACGGCTCGACATCCAGGAGTGATGGTATGAGGTGCCATTCATTTCAGAGCAGACCAAGTTTGGTCATCTGCGGTACCCTTACATCACTGCGGCACATCGAAGATATTCTAGGCTCCGTTTTGTTGTGCTTCACTTCAAGTCATCGTGAGCTTCTATTTCAGCAAGATAATGCTCGCCCGCTCTTTTCGACAGTTTCTTCTGCTTGTCTTCGTACTTGCGAAACCTTACCTTGGTCAGTAACTTCTCCGTATCTCTAGCAATTTGCGGAAATTTGTAGCATTATGGGCAGGACCCTCTCAGCAGCTCGAGATTTTGAAGATCTAACGCAGCAGTTGGACAGAATTTGGCATGATATCCTTCAAGAGGACTTTCAACAAACCGGCCGCTGTGGCTGAGTAGTTCTAGGTGCTTCAGTCCGGAACCGCGCTGCTGCTGCGGTCGCAGGTTCGAATCCTGCCTCGGGCATGGATGTGTGTGATGCCTTAGGCTAGTTAGTTTGATGTAGTTCTAAGTCTAGGGGACTGATGACCTCAGATGTTAAGTCCCATAGTGCTTAGAGCCATTTCAACGTTTTTTTTTTACTTCCAACAAGTCTGTCAATCAGTGCAAACCCAAATGAGTGTGCCAAATATGGACCAAAGCGTTATTACCCTGCTCAATTTGTGAAACTCTTTCTCTTGAATAAACCATCCAACTTTTATGAAACAGTAATCATTTGTCCGACAGTACATGTGGAACACATCTTCCAATTTCCGTCCCTTTCCGATAATTGCTTTGTGTTGAGTCGGCTTATTATTTTTTTCTTGTATGTATAAAGGAAAATTACGGGGAAGTGAATATTCCTACCATACCACACTTTTGACTCCAAATAGTCCTTAATCCTTCCACTCCTGTTTAGTCGGAAAAATGACTTATAATGGTTTAGCTCCTAAGCTAAATAACGAACATGCACCCACTCTGCACACACTAGCAATTACAACAGATCACTGCTGCGTACTGAACACACAGGGCACTACGCTGCAGCAGATTACACTATGCGCGCCTCACAAGGCACATACCAGAATATCTCTCCATTTTGATACCCCTAAATTCACCCAAAACAATGCCTAAGTATAATTTAGCGAGTTGAACTTTCAAACCACTGCTCCGGTGTAGGAGTCCAACCACTGCAAATCACACCAATTGAAAGAGGTGAAAAACAGTTTGACTTCACTCGCCACGTTATGATGAAAACGCTGCATATCGATCATTGACATTATTCGATGTCTCTGGGTTATTCTGACACCAGTTGTACTAGTGTGCAGTCACTGTTAATGGCCATGATGATAGTCTGAAGATAGTGTGTAGGAAGATGGGTGCATACCCCGATTTCCCGGTTTTTGATGCTCTGTTAACGTCATCATTAGTGATATGTTCATACATTACCTGTAGCCGATGACAAAACTGCAGGCATTGACCCCCAGGCATCAGTGGATACATCAAAAAAATACCTGGCCACGCTCTCGGCTTGCACCAGGCGAGTACACAAGGGTGGCACAACACTAGCTGAGCAACGAAGTGGGGACAGAAACGACCTCAGTGACGTAATGCCTGCAGATATGAGATGGGCTGTGGCTGTAAGCGCTTGCTGTTTTATTGGTGGGCTAGCGCATGGATACATTGCTGGCTTGGAACTCTGGATCCCTCAAAGGTACCCAGAAGCCGGGTGAAGTCAACACGTAGATGCCCCCCCCCCCCCCCCCATTTGATGATGACTGCAGCCCGAGCCCTGAAAGCATTAGGTCCCACAGCGACTCATAGACCAGCGTCTAGGAGCGGATGCCGCTAGTTGTAGGCGTGGCTTAAGTCTCTGTGTAGACAGCAGTTCGAAACAAAATTCTACTTGAGCAACCAGTGTTTATAGTCACGTGACCTTGTTTATTAGGACAGTGGCACCATTTTTTGTCATGTAGTACAACAATACGGCCTAGTACAGCGTCCCAGCGTGGGGTACCCTTGGTCACCACTATGGTAGTCTCTCCCTTGTGCCTTGCTGCATCAAGAGTAGTCCAACCTTGGCAGAATGATTGTGTAGGCAATTAGGTGGCCTGCCCTGCCACAGGTTGTGAAGTTTGGATAGAGGGGTCTTGATGTAACATACCTAAAAAGCATTATTTTGAAATACATTTCACAGTTCTCAGCAACGAAAACTTTTTATACCTGCGTTAATTCATATGTGAAATAAGCTCAGCAGAGAAACAATTATTTACTACCATGAAACGCCACGCCAACATCGGGAAACACTGCTTCAAGCCTTGAATATGGCCTCAGTTCGGTGAGAAAAAGAGTTCACGGGAGTCCGAAGGTACGCCGTAGCAAACAGACGCTACCCGTTGTTGATTAGATCTCACAGAGCTGCAAAATTGTGGGGATATTGATTGCTATGTAGCACCTGCTTTACCAACAGTCCAAATTTCTTTATATCAGATTAAGAGTGGCTGATTTATTGCCCCAGTTGAGATGTTATATATAGCTTGAGTATTTGAGCACCAGAAATGTGTGGGTGCAGTCCTGTTAACAAGGCTGTTGTCATTTTGAAAAATACAAGTATCCATAACGTACTCATCATGGGGATGTAGAATAAAGGGCAACACTTAGTCATTGAGAGTGCTGAGATACACACCATGGTTTGAATTCACCTTAAGCTGAGTGGGCCCAACTCATGGTATGATAAACATCTCAAAAACATCACAGCACCATCTCCAACTGGAATTATACCTTCACACACTCTATGGTAAATGTCTCACGGGGTAGGCGGTGTATACAGCGCCTTATGTCGTCTGTAAACATGCCATACTGCTACTTGCTGGGCCACACTATATGCTCCCACGTTCTGTTTCAGTTTATTTGTCCCATTGGAGACTTGCAGCTCTATGTCGCTGTGTGCGATGGATTTTTGTGAGATACGTGCCATGTTCGCTTGGAAACTGGTTGAGATGCATCTCCATTCACTGATAGCAGCCAGGTTTGAAACTGAGTCTCATTGACAAGATGTGACATTCGCCTCTGTCCTTACGTTTTATAGGCCATGGTTTGTCGGTCACCTTGGTACACCAACAAACCACATCAATTTTTCCACGATGTGGGCATACTCAGATCCAAACACGATTGCTCCTGCCTGCCATTCTGGCAGGTCTCAGTGATGAACGATCTTATAGCGCTGTTTTCGTTATAGCCAAGTGGCACACATACACCATTTCACTACCATAGCTTATGTCAGCAGTGTTGGGTTACATGACCAGCTGTTACCTGTTCTACGCTATCTAAAGCGCTCGAAAGCAACCAGCGTGAAGTTCGACGCAGGTGACAAATAGTTTGTCCCGTGTGGTTATGCAACATGCCTTAAGGAATACGCATGATATCTGGCAGACAGGCAGTTTCCAGTTTCCAGAGACCTTACTGATGTGGCTATTCCTTCGGTTATGAAACGTTCACTACATATTACGTAGGTCAGGCTTTTTTCATAACATATGATATTAACACAAAATTAACTTCTGAAGAAAAGGAAAGAAAAAGCTTTCTTGACTGAGTAAAAGATCAAATAAACTGAATTCCAAAACTAACAGTCACAGGTTGGGTTCTTCAAAGTCTAGATCAATGGGGTTTGTAATAGTGGGACTGTCCAATATCTCCCAAGTGTGGATGATGTAGCAAAACAGTACACCAGGTCCTCTCCGCTCTGCGAAGTCCCGTTTGGTAAAGTCCCACTTCAGGGTGAGGGCGAGGAGTACAGTAGTTGAATGTGGTACCGCGTCATCCAAGCGAGATCTCTAAAATGGGGCTGGTGCGCTGGAACCGCCGGCTCCCATCCGCGGCGCGAATCTAAATAACCGTCTCACGGAGTGTCACTTCTGTCTGATTGGCTCAAACTTAGATTCGGCGGAATTAGGAAATAGTTCGCCTGTGCGTGCTGACATTGGCTGCGCACGCCTTGGACCTGGTGCTGGCCGGGCCACTGGTGGTGATCTGCTAACAAGTTGGCCGGTTTGAATTTCCGTCTAGCGCAGACTGGAGTACTGGCGCCGTGATGTGTGTTGTGCGGGTAGCTGTTGGCGCTCCTGTTGCACTTGTCGTCACAGCACGCTATGCAAGGCAGCCTGCCACTTGGTTTTACCGCAGCGAAATTAAGTCTGTTTCGTTTTCCTTTCTTATAATGACACTTTGAGTTCATTTTAAGTGTATTGACAATGGCCCCTGGACCCCTTGCACCAATTTTCCGCCTAAGCGTATGTTCGTTTTACAATTTTGTTCCCGTGAACCACCACAATAAGGGTCCTAAAATGAAAAATTCACTGGAAAACTTAAGCTAACAGTATGACAGTCATAACTGGGGGTCTAGAGTAAGCATCTGACTGCGTTAAAGAATGGGCACCGTCGCTAACCGAACAATTGAACACAAAGTATTAATTTCAAGGAGAAAATTGTCGTAAATTCTCGCGGCGATTTAAAACCTGAATGCTACGCAAACTACTGAAACTAAAATGAGAGCACTCTCATATCAATTCTCTCTGTTAAATCAATCATGGACCATTGAACTTAAAGCACAATACTTGGTACTTCAAAATGAATATCGTCATTTAAAGGTTTAGTAACGTTTATTACATTCAAATTATAATTATAATTAGACATCAAATGAAGCAGCATCTCAAATAGTTTAATTTCTGTACCTGTGCAGTACTCGCTGTTTCCTGTGTCTTTAGTTAGAAGTCGCTAGTAGCACAGTTGGCGGCTAGAGAACAGAATGCCATTTGTGTTCTACAGTTTGCAGGCACTGAATCTCTTGTTACACCACAATCTGTTGTTGCAGCCTATTAAGTTCCATTGTAATCCTCAGGCTGATAACAAGATCCGTAGATGGTGTCATCAGTTTATAGAAACTGGTTGTCTTTGTGAAAGGAAGAGTACGAGAAGACCAAGAGTGACCGATGAACGTGTTGAAAAATTGAGAGAGTCATGTCTGTTGACATTATCAACGTCGGAGACGAGCGATTTGCCATATTTTTTTATAAATTTGGGGTTAAAATTCGTCAGAGTCAAGGCCGCAAACAAATTGAGTGGTGGTTACTACTGTCAGCTATACACGAGCCATCTTCAGAACATAAAAACAGTTTTGATTAATGTAATTGCCATAATGGCTTAACACAAAACTCTTCAGTGACAATATTCATGCAGGATATATAGGTGGAATAATTTGACATATCGTTCATATACAATAAACTAGACTGAAGATCATAAAACTAAGGCATTACGTTGCTACAGCTTCGTAACTGGCCAAGAAATCAGTTCGGAAGGCTAGTGCTGAATAAACAGTTCCAGTGACGTCTGTATGGAGACTTTGAAGGAGACAGTTGCAACTGTGTCCTTATCGTTTGCAGTCGTTACAATCTCTAAGACCTATAGACTATGGCTTATGCGCCAGCTTCGAAATGTTGCTTCATGGCGAATAAGATTTCCTAGATAGTGTTGTGTTCAATGATGAATGGAAGTTTCACCTAAGTGCAAATGTAAACCCGTATGATGTGCAAATATAGTGTTCAGCAAACCCAAACAAGATGGTACAGGTACAACGAGACTTCCCTAAACTGAATTTATTTTCTGTCGTATTGAGAGGTGGCACGCCAGTCTATCGCTTTAACAACACTGTCAGTCAATTTAATATACATATTTTCGGTCATGATCTCTGCGTTGCCCAGCATTACATTTGGTATATGTGGTTTATGACTCTGTTACATGTGGAAATTGCAGGTAGAATGTTCATATAACTGAATGTGTAGCCTGTAGAGTACTAGACCCAAGGGCCCATTGTGGAGGCAATGGACAAAAGGATCAGAGATGGATTGTGGGCCATAAATGCTGTGTCCTGCGACCTGGCTGTGCGAGTGATTGTGGGAAGCAGCGCTCTGTGGATTGTAGCTGGAGAGGGACTTCTGGCTGTGACACTCCCCTCATTCCACTTAGGATCGGGGAGGGAGAGCGCCGGTTCACAAAACATTTTACCTGGGCCTGGCAAACAGTCTGTCGTAAAGGTGGCCACTTGGTTGAGAGTGGTTGCAGGAAGCCATTTAAGAGAGACTGCTGCAATATGAGCTTTCGTGCAGACGGTGGACAGGTTATACAACTCCAAGCATTCCCAGTTTAGAAGCTGGGACGATATGGACAGAGCAGCTAGTGCACGTGTTTAGTGGAGGTAAGACTGTAACTCCCCTGATTCCAGGAAGTCTCCACCTTCTTTTAGCGAGCAGCAAAAACATGTATTTCACGAGAAGTACTCTCTGGGTCATGCCAACAGAACAGTCAAGAGGCGAGACTCAGTGAGAAGAGGATAGTTCGACTGGCTTGTAAAATGTAGAGGCGGTTTCATTTTTGCTAATTCGGCTCCCGCACTGAGTCTTCGTGGAAAGTGATTGTGATTCTTTGCCTTCTTCGTCTTCTGGTTCTTCTCTGGTGGAGAGCTTCAGAACTTTCCCTAGTTTTTGAGACTTGTGGTCTGCAACTCTGGAATAAGAGCCTACCACACCAACAGTGAAACTGCATATCATCTAAGATGTATCGTGTGTCATGAGGGTGAACTTTTTTTCCTGTGTCAGCCGCCTGACATTTGAAGATGGCATCGTGCCTGTGCGACAAATTGGTTTGGCCATACGATCAAACGGGTGCACGTCGTTCTGAAATCTGCCTGGATTTCAGGGCTCTGATAGGGATGTTTCCTGCATTCTAACAATCAAAACGGTTTGCAAATTTTCGTGGATGCGTCAGAACGTTACAGCTGCCGCAGCGCGCTGCTCCTCGCGAACAGGGCCGTGATTTCTGCTGCCGCGCAAATCAAGGTGAAAGGGTAAAGTATAGCTGCACAGGCGTAGCGTTGTTAAGTGATATTCACAGCTTCCTGATCTCCGTGAATCATAGGTTGTGGTGTACTTGTGTATTGTGTGTATTGAACCAGGGACCTAGAAACGACAGAGAGGCTTCGTTCCGCCATAGCCCCCAGTGGTCCACAACCCCATAATAGGCCGCAGCAGTCCACCAACCCCGCGACCGCCCATACCGAACCCCGGGTTATTGTGCGGTTCGTCCCCCAGTGCACGCCCCCCCCCCCCCCCCTTGCCCACCACCCCGGGAACATCTCACTTCAGTCGAGTGTCACCCCAAATTTTTGCGTGGTAGATTAATTATGGTGCACGCGTACGTGGAAAAAGTGTTCGGGCAGCAATCGCTGACATAATGTACCTGAGGCGGAATAAGGAGAACCAGCCCGCATTCGCCGAGGCACACCGGACCTTGACACCACAAATCCGCTGGGCGGATTCGTGCCGGGGACCAGCACACCTTCCCGCTCGGGAAGCAGCGCGTTAGATCGCGCGGGCTTCTGGTGTATTTGAATGGAATTGAGCCTCACAGTGGATTCATGTAAACAAAGTTAGATTGCGTTGTAAAAGGAATTAATTCATAGGAGAATTTGTGTACCTTCAACCCCAAAGAATGCTTGGCCCATCAAGTACCATACTTTAGCTACCCTGTGTTTGTCATTTTTTGTAAGATTATCAGCTCGTTAGAGTTATAAAACAATTAACAAAAAATTCTCATTATTTTTGTAACTTTAAATATGCCACTGTTCCCATTCATACTCTCTCAACTACTCACTGCTTTCATTTTATTGTGTTGAAACATAGGTACACCAGCAATTCAAAGTTCAATCTCATTAAAGTAATTAGTTGGATTCTTAATTTAAGCTCTGAAGGTGACCGCAGATATAGGCAACAAAAGTGGTATGAGGAAATACACTAATTTTATATATAAAATGTAAGGGTGTTCCTTAAAAAGTGACCGCAGACATTGTCAACAAATATGCCATGTGGAAATTCACTAATTTCATATACAGAATTTAAGAGTGTAGCTTAAGTTTTGAAGGATATAGAGAAGATATTTATTTTTTATTACAGCAAGTGATGGTTTGCAGTATCCTAGCGGAATGTTTGTCGGCCTTTCTTTTCGGTTCAAATGGCTGTGAGCACTATGGGACTTAACATCTGAGGTTATCAGTCCCCTAGAACTTAGAACTACTTAAACCTAGGTAACCTAAGGACATCACACACATCCATGCCCGAGGCAGGATTCGAACCTGCGACCGTAGCAGTCGCGCAGTTCCGGACTGAAGGACCTAGAACCGCTCGGCCACCACGGCCGGCTGCCTTTATTTTGCAGTGATGCAAATGTAACTGGTATTTCTTGTCTTGACGCGCTACAACTACGGCGCTTTCCTCAATTGGTAGAAATTGAATCACAGAATATTATCGGCAGCACGATTTTTTAAACTAAGCTGCACCAGACTACTGGATTAGCGTCGAGGGCCCGGATAACAGACCTTGTTTCGCATGACATCCACCTTCGTTCACGCGATCCGATTCCTGCGATTTTCACCTCTGGGGATTGAGAAGAAATCACGTGTGTGTGGCTCTTCTACCAGCTGATTTACCATAGTTAAGAAACAGGATTAAATTAGTTGCGGCAACAATTACTCCTTGGACACTGATCATGGTTTGGAAAAAACTCGCCTACCGATTCGATGTGTGGCATGTGGCGGAATGGACTGACAGTGAACAGTTGTAAGAAAAATTGTTTGAGTTCTTCTGTCATTTGTTGCATTAATTATAACTGTATGATGATGTAATAAATGCTAAAAACTCTTAAAACAGCGATATTCATTTTGAAACACACAGTATATTATTCTAATAATGTTACGGGCACTGCGCTTCATAGAGCTAAATTTCTTTCTAGACTTTAAAAGATATTGTTGACCTTGCGCAATTGTAAACCGGATAATCCAGAATGAAAGCAACACAACGTCAGGCTATTGTGTTGTCATATTAGTGTTGATTTTGCAGAAGATAAAAGAAAGTCGCTGGTGGTGCGCCTCTTAGGCCATCTTCTGCGTCTCACCGCACTCACATGGGTTTCCCGATTACTGCGTCCCCGGATCGTGAATTTGTGTGGTGACCCGGCCTTCTTTGCACTGTGCATGTAACAACATGTTTTTCATTGTTAATAATATTTTTTCGCGCTTGCCACCCTTCTTCTGTCACTCAGCAACAGTTTGAGAATTATTATCCTAGATTTTAAATTTTAAATTAATGCTTTAGGTGGGAATAAGAAAACGGTACGCAGCCGGATCGTTACACGTTCGATAACGAGCTGCAATGCTACTACTAGGTGCTAACAAACTTCACTGCATCCACTTCTTTTGGTAATCGCCCTCTGCTGTGTGGCGAGGACAGCAACGAGGCGTGTTTGGAGTATTACCGGGTGTGTCGACTGCAGGCTTAGCCGACTTGTGTGCGGCGAAACCTGAGCCCGTTCTGAAACGCGACCCGAGCCAGCAGCTCTCGCCGTGAACAAAGGCGCCTGCGACTCCACTAATCCCGCCGGCACGGGTCGGGGCTTCCGTCTGCAGACACCGGCCCGCACTGAGGCCCCCACTGTCTTCTTCAACCCTCCGCCCGAAAGATAACCCCTCTCACGACACAGGAAATCTTTACACGGTAAGTGAATAGTGTTACATCCGCGAAGGAGTAATACTATCATCTCCGAAGCCTACTAACAAGGGAACCTCCCCATAGCAACCCCCTCAGATTTAGTTATAAGTTGGCACAGTGGATTGGCCTTGAAAAACTGAACACAGATCACACGAGAAAACAGGAAGAAGTTGTGTGGAACTATGAAAAAAATAATCAAAATATACAAACTGAGTAGTCCATGTGCGACATAAGCAACATTAAGGACCATGTAAGTGAATCAGCGTAGTGGTCCTGTGGTTAGCGTGAGCAACTGTCGAACGAGAGGTCCTGGGATCAAAATTTCCCTTGAGCGAAAATTTTTATTTTTATTTTCAGACAGTTATTATGCGAAGCTGCACAGGTACACAGGGCAGTATTGTTTATGTGATCGTGTGTCAATTATCAAAATTCAGGCACTCACACATAATCAACTTCACTCTCCAAAATTCCAGGACGTGTTCAGATTTACTTGGACATATGCAGGGTTTGACGGTCTACACACGGAAAAATTTGAAAACGTTAAAACCGTATGTTTTGACAGAGCACAGGGAAAACTGTACGACTGTGAAACTGTTGCATTCATTTGTTGCAGTTTATGTGACAAACTCTTATGTTTTCACTTTTTTGGGAGTGATTATCACATCCACAAGAAAACCTAAATCGGGCAAGGTAGAAGAATCTTTTTACCCATTCGCCAAGTGTACAAGTTAGGTGGGTCGACAACATATTCCTGTCATGTGACGCGCATGCCGTCACCAGTGTCGTATAGAATATATCAGACGTGTTTTCCTGTGGAGGAATCGGTTGACCTATGACCTTGTGATCAAATGTGTTCGGTTCCCATTGGATAGGAACGCCTTTACGTCTACAAATTGCACGGTTTTGCGGTGCGGTCGCAAAACACAGACACTAAACTTATTAGTGTCTGTGACAGATCATAACTTTGCGAAAATAAAGAAAGTAAACTTTTCACTCGAGGTAAGGCTTGAATCAAGGACCTCTCGTTCCGCAGCCACGCACGCTAACCACGGGACTACGGCGCTCCTGAGCTCATACTCTCCTTTATGTTGCCTATCTTACGCATGGACTACTCAGTTTGTATATTTTGCTTATTTTTTTCATAGTTCCACACAACTTCTTCCCGTTTTCTCGATTTATCTGTGTTCAGTTTTTCAAGGCCTATCCACTGTGCCAGCTTATAACTAAATCTGAGAGGGGTGCGATGCGGAGGTTCCCTTGTAAGAAGACGCTTTTGACGTTTTCGACAGTTACTTTTTGCTTCAAAGTGTATCGCTATACTTCTTCAAATGTGGGTTATTTTTTGTGCACACTACTTAGTCATCAAAATTATTGAGCATAAAATATGCTCCGTAATTCTACAACAGACTGACGTCAGCGATAGAGGTCTATAATAATATGCACATGTCCTACGACCTTTCTTGTAAACAGAAATGACCTGCACTTATTTCCAGTCGCTAGATACCTCTAGTTGCTTGAGCGATCTGCGATGAACTGGTACTAGATGGGGAGTAAGTTCTTTCGAGTAATATTTATAGACTCTCACAGGTATCTCATCCGATTCTGATGCTTTTCCGCTAATAAGCGAGTGTGGTTGCTTTTTTGTTCCACCATCGGCTATGTCAATGTCTACCATTTCGACGTTCGCACTATAATTGAAAGAAGGGACCCTATTCGATCTTCCGTTGTGAAACGATTTCGGAAAACCGAGTATAGTGTTTCGGCCTTCTCTATGTTATCTTTTGTTTCGGTGCCAGTGTGGTAACTGACTGAATGATAGAGGATTTAGAACCGCTTACTGATTTTACGTAAGATCAAAACCTCTTATCGTTTTTAGTCAAATCGATTGACGAACTTTTACTTTCAGTGTGATTGAACGCTTCTCTCATTGCTCTTCTTACCCTCCTTTGCGATTGGTTCAGCTGTTCTTTGTCAGCTAGGTTATGATTTCTCTTGAATCTCTGATTAAGCTGAAAGATGAAGCTGAAAGAACCAGAGATTGTTGAGAGTTTCAAAGGGAGCATTACGCAACGTTTCACTGAATCAGCGTAAAGGAATACAGTAGAAGACGAATGGGTAGCCTCGAGAGATGAAATACTGACCGCAACAGAGGATCAAATAGGTAGAAAGACCGAGCCTAGAATAAATCCTTGGAAATACCAAGAGGTATTGGACATTTTTGATGAGAGGAGAGAATACAAAAATGCAGCAAATAAAGCTAGCAAATATGAATACAGAATTGTAAATGCGTCAAACATGGCTAAGCAAGAATACTCGAGGCCAATGGAAAGTTATAAAAGCATGTATAACTAAGGGAAAGAAGGATAGAAAGAGATCTTTGGAGAAAAGAAAAGCAACTGCATAAATATAAAGAGTTGAGATGGAAAACCAGTACTGCGCAAAGAAGAGAAAGCTGACAGGTGGAAGGAGTATATAGCGGGGCTATACAAGGGAAGTGAACTTGAGGGCAGCATTAATGAAATGGAGAAGGACGTGCGTGAAGACGAAATAGAAGATACGGTAGTGCTTGAAGAATTTGACAGTGCAGTAAAAGTCTTAAGTCTAAACAAAGTCCCTGGAGTAGACGACATTCCGTCAAACCTGCTGATATCCTTAACAAAGTCAATCATGATAAAACTTTTCCACCTGGTGTGGAAGACATATGAGAATAGGTGAAATAGTCCCACAAAGCAAGGCGAGTATTATAATTCCATTCCCAAAGGAAGCAGCTTCTGACAGATGTGAATATTACCGAACTTCAATTTAACAAGCATGGTTGCAAAATGTTGACACGAATTATTTACAGAAGAATGGAAAAAACTGGCAGAAGCAGACTTCAGGAAAGATCAGTTAGCGTCCCAGAGAAATATAGGAACACTCGAGGCAATATTGACCTTACGATATATTTTAGAAGATAGGGGAAGGAAACGCAGATCTATGTGTATTGCATTTCTAGACTTTGAGAAAGCTTCTGGCAGTGTTAACTGGAATAAATTCTTTGGAATTCTGAAGATAATAGGGGTAAAGCACAAGGAGCGAAAAATTATGTACAATTTCTACAGAAACCAGACTGCTGTTATAAGAGTCGAAGGGCTTGAAAGGGAACAATTGACTGAGAAAGGTTTGTAGCCTGTCGCCAATGTTATTCTGTCTTTACACTGAGCAGGCTGTGACAGAATCAAGGAAATTTTTGGAAAGGGAATTAAGGTTCAGGGAGAAGAAATAAAAACTTTGAGGTTTGGTGATGACATTTTAATGCTGTCGTAGACGGCATGGCGCTTGGAAGAGCAATTAAACGGAGTGCGCAGTTTGTTAAGAGGGTATAAGACGACCATTAACAAACATAACCAGTGTAAAGGAAAGTAGTCGAATTAAATCAGCCGATGCTGTGGGAATTACATTAGGGAATGAGTCATTAAAATTATTAGATGAGTTTTGATATTTGGGAGGTAAGATAACTGATGAGTGCCGAAGTAGAGAGGATATACAATGAGGTGACAAATGTCATGGGGTACATCCTAATAGTGTGTCAGACCTCCTTTTCCCCGGCGTAGAGCAGAAACTACCCGTGACCTGGATTAATTACCTATATAATCGTCCATAATTGATAAAATGTTACCGTTCAAGAATTTTGTGCATGAAATGTCTCATGAATGTTCAATGGATTCAAATCGTGCCATCTTGGTGGTCAAATAATTTACTCTAATTGTCCAGAATGTTCTTCAAATCAGTCGCGAACGATTCTGGTACGGTAACATGACGCTTTGTCGTTCATAAAAATTCCATCGTTGTTTGGGAACATGAAGTTAATGAAAACCTTTAGGTGGCCTCCAACTAGCCGAACATAACTATTTCTAGTCAATGACTGGTTCAGTTGGACCAGAGTACCCAGTCCATTCCATGTAAACACAGTCCACACCATTGTGGAGCTACCACCAGCATGCAAGGTGCTTTGTTGACAACTTGGGTCCATGGGTTCATGGGGTCTGCTTCTCACTCGAATACTACCTTCAGCTCTTACCAACTGAAATCGAGACTCATCTGACGAGACCATGGTTTTCCTGTCCTCTAGGGTCCAACAGATAGGGTGACGAGCCTAGGAGAGGCGCTGTAGGCGATGTCGTGCTGTTACCAAAGGCACTCACTTCGGTCGTCTTATTTCACACGGTGTTTCTTGTCTATTAGCACTAACAATTCTACGCGCTGCTCTCAGTCGTTAAACGAGGTCTGCTGGCCACAGTGTTTTCCGTGATGTGAGGTAATGCCTGAAATTTGGTATTCTCTGCATCTCGGAATACTGAATTTCTCAACGATTTCCGAAGTGGAATGTCCCATGCGTCTAGCTCTAATTACCAATCCGCGTTCAAAGTTCGTTAAATCCCATCGTGCAGTCATAATGACATTTCACACAAATCACCTGAGCACAAATGACAGTTCCGCCAATGCACTGCCCTTTTATCCCTTGTGTGTGTTATACCAGCGCCACCTGTATATTTGCATATCGGTATCCCATGACTTTTGTCACATCAATGTATTTTCCACTTGAATCTGTCCTCGATATTTGTGTTGTTTTCGTAAAAGTTAGTAGTAGTAGTAGTAGTAACAGTAGTAGTAGCAGTGGACCGATACAATGGAACAAAGAAGAAGAAACTATCCTTCTTTGGCACTAAACCGCTTAATGGGCCCCGGCCTCCTGAAAAATCTTTCTCAATACATCTCCTCCGCTTTTTTCTTATACTCGGATTTCCATCATGATAAAGGAAAGCAACACAGTGTCTATCCATGGTCGGCCCTTTCTTCTGGCGGAATACAAACTGTCTTCCATTCTTTGTTTGGGAATCCCGTCATCTGTCAGCCTCTCCACATGTCTTTACCAGCGTTTTCTCTGAGATTTAGTTAATTTGTATGTATCTTTCCATTGTATAAGCTCTTGTGTTTCATGGTTGTACATTACTCTGCAACCCTCTGCCTCTCTCACCGGTACATAAATTTTTCGCTGAATTATCCGTTCAAATGCCCTCAGGTTGCTCTTACGTGCTTCAGACATTGTCCACATGTCGTCTCTATGATACAGTGTGTCAGTATAGCTGCCTAAGAGGATACCTAAATAACGGAAGCAGATGACAGATTTAAAACATTAATAGAGGCCATTCATGTGGTGTTAGAACTAGACTTTACTTTGTATTTGATCTAGTTTTCCTTTACAATAAGTCCAATTTTTGCTCCTTCTGCTTCCATTATTTCATTCGTTTCATTAAAGGTGTTTACATCTCTTGCCACAATTGCAATATCATCTTCAAATGCACATATCTTATTAGGTTTCGCCATTAGTTTTCCTTTATGGCCGTGTTTAGTATCAGGCTATACAGTGCAACGTTAAACAGGACTGCAGAGGGACCATCACCCTGTATCATTCCATTAAAGCCGTTGATCGTTTTGTTGTTCCGTCTTACTTTTACCTTAGTAGCCTCCTCCTTAACTCAACCAACAATTTTAACTTGTCGCGGATGTTGAAATCCTTTAGTGCGTCTTAAGATGGCATGTTTACACTTTCAAAAGCATGTTCAAAATCAACAATCAAGAAGTGTAAATCTACGCCATTTTCAAAAATTTCTCCATTATTTATCTAATTTCAAATAATTGGTCACAAGTGCCCGTCTTTCGGCGAAAATCACATTCGTATTCTAAGTAACTATTCTAGCATATGAATATATATTAAGAACAACCCATTCACCAAACTGACATACACCTGTTGCTTTGATGTGACGAAATTTCTGTTGACTCTCTTCCGTGCGCAGCGTGTTTTGCCGAATGATGCCCAGCTGTTATCCACTCTCCTGCAAGCCGTTCAGTAGGAAAATCATTTAAACACAGTCCATTAACAATCATAAACATGGTAGCAGCCTTGTTTTGGTTGCATTCTATTCCGGAGCTATGTGAAATTACATCAAACCCCCTTTTACACACGGCGGAAGATATTGATCTTATTTGTATCCTTTGCGTCAGTAAACGTAAATATCCACTAACAAAATCTTCCTATTCAATTTGCTTGATCTGACGAAATTCCTTGATTGGTTTTACAAAAACAGAGCTATCACTGTTCGAAGGTACTAATGTCGCGGTATTGTCATAACCAAATAACATTAATTTGGCCGCCAAATTTTATTACTACACACTCTTTCAAGAATAAATCAGTATTATCAGTGAAACATCTTGCATTTATGTTGTCCACTGTTCCCAGAGGAAACTGCTGCTTCAAATTTGTGAACCACTCAATCACTATGAAGGTTCGAATCACGACATTGAATGCAAACAACAGCAAAAAGTTGAATGATGAAATTAGTGGTCACGGCAGGACCAAATTTGACTAAAGTGTCAACCCATTTTGAATGTAGAGAAAATGAAAGTAATCGAAAAATTTTCCTCATAACTTTTCAGAAAAAGGGAAGAAAATAGCCGTCGTCAGCGATTTTTGAACGGAAGTATTTAATGATATTAATCTTTGGCAGATCTATACGGTTGATCTTGATGGTGTTTCTATTATTTGCATTTGTTGACACGTATTCAATCTTTCTCTTACTATACCGTTATTCTTGTTCCAACAATTGACAGTTTCTGTGGTGGCGAAGTGAAACATCGCGCAGTCTAGCAGTTCTCCAGTTAACTACACTAATGATACTTTTCCCGTTGCAAGATGCAACGAAGATGCATTAGTGGAATGAAACTTAATTTTTAAAAATTATTTCACTTTTCTTGCGGGTAAGCCGAGCGGATGTTGCTATTCACTGTACACAGAGCCGATCCATTAACCAGAAGGTGGAGGGTGTGAAACTGAATGTTATCCGGATTCCAAAGGCCAAGAAAATACGTCTTCAACCAGGAGGCAATAGCACTAGTAGATGACAACATCTGACAGACTGAACCGCGCTGGAGTATATAAGATATAGGGACGTCACGTGTCTGTGTGAGAACACGCGGAAATTAAATGTTATTTCAGACAATAGCGAACCAGTGTGTGGCTCGGTCCCTTCGTAGAATTTTATCTCCCGCCCAACCCGCCTACATTTCCTTGAAGCCTTGAGTAGTTCACCGTAGATGGGGACGAAACCCTGGGTTTGATAGCACAGTCATTTATTAAAAATATGATCGGTTTCAGCCTCTAATAATAGGCCATCAACAGTTAAAGCAAAATGTTTTCTGATTGTGGTCAGCACATCGTCACCGCCATCCGGATAGTGCATTATCTGAAGATGGCATACTACTAGAGGCCGAAACCGGTCATTTCTGTAATAAATGATTTTGCGATCAAAACCGTCTTTTACTAATTTAACCGTTTAGTCTCCACGGGTCCTCACTTCAAGACCTGATCTGCTGCCCAGGGAAAATGAGCATTAACGTCTTAATCTTGCCACACGTACTCCGAGGTATTAACGAACCTGAAAAGATACTAGTCCTATAAGCTATAATTATTGGTCAGCAAAGAAGTAAATACTAACATAGTGTTGTTCAGTACATTGCCTTCGGTCACCAATAAAAACATTGGCACTTATATCCCTGTATATACAAAGTTTCAAATTTTAGAGCACATAGACAATATTAATTAAAGGAGAAGAGAAAAGTATATGAACATAAATACGAGAAAAATTGCGTCACTGTATGAACACTAAAACTGGCAATTGACGAATGAAACATTACTTGGACCTCATTGTTTTTAGTTCTTCAGTCATTTTGAAAGACATTTTTCACTGTTGCTCTCTGTTAACACCCTCTTCCCCTGAAAAGCTACACGCCAGCTCTTCAGCACAGTATCAACGTGCTGAGAGGCTCAATAATTCCTCCCTCTAATGGGATGAGGCAAATGTAATTGGCGACGGGAGTACGGGTAACGTAAGTAGACGAGTAAGAGCGTCTTCAGGCCGCGGGGCTGCAGAGGGTGCTAAAGTGAGCTGACAGCTCGTTGTGGGGGTATCAGTGACGTGAGGGTGGAGCAGACAGAATGGATGCACCCCACTAAAGCCCATCTTCAGACTGCTGCCTCTGCCACTGTTACATGAACAACAGGCTAAGTAGCACACTGCTGCACAGTTCTACACACGAAAGCCGCGGAAGTTGCCGCAGTGGCAGACGTATAAGTTGTTTGCCCTTTTATAAGAATCGTTTGAACAATTTACAGTTAAACTCTTTCACGACGTAAGAACGTGACATCAACACTAAAAAAAGTTGGTACCTATAAGTACATTTTAAGAAGTTGTTCCATACGGTATGCTTCAGCTGTTTTCAATGCAGTACACATTGTATGAGAAACGTTAACTATTCATCGCTCTGTGTAAAAACATTGTTCTCTTTGAAGACTGGGCACACAGTAAGGAAAATTCTGAATGTCGCTTCGTGATACCCCGATGAAACTTACAGCCTGCAGATTGCTTCTTTTTTTTCAACTGATGTGGCAACTTAAAATATTCCGCTAAATCATTAATTAATTTTAAAAATTATGATGATTTAGGAGAAAACAATAGTTGCATAATTGTTAGAACTGTTTAGTTGGCTCATCTTTCATTACATCAGTGATTTTTTTAACTTACCTCAAGAAAAACCAGTTTTGTTCAAATGGCTCTGAGCACTATGGGCCTTAACTTCTGAGGTCATCAGTCCCCTACAACTTAGAACTACCTAAACCTAACTAACCGAAGGACATCACACACATCCATGCTCGAGGCAGGACCGTAGTGGTTGCGCGGTTCCAGACTGTAGCACCTAGAACCACTCGGCCACTCCAGCCGGTACACAAGTTTTGTATTTTCCCTCTTTGTAACGGTATGAACAAGTTCTCATAAAGGCTTCCAGGGACAGAAAAATGCCCTGCTGCTTCTCTGATGCAGAATTTTCCATATAATGCACCATCTCTAGCTTCCTTCACTGTCCCTTCAATGCCATTTGATTTGAACAGACATTTTGACTATCATCACTGAAAAATAAAAGATAGTTTGAGAATATTTGTCTGTAGAACTAACTCTCTGTCCAGGATTGGGCACAAGTGTAGTGTACGAAACTGGAGCTGTGACAGTGGGTACAAAAAGTCTTCCTACTAGGAACGGTTCAACGTCCAAGGAACACAAGCAACTGCTTCGGCCGACAAGATGAGAGGGCCGCCAGGCACACACTTTTTCAAGATATGTACACACAGTGCCTCATTATTAGTAGCAAAATCTGACACGAGTGAAATTACACAAAACCGTTAGGGGGATCCCTTCGAAGACAACACTACCCTTTTAACTGTATTCGTGCTTATGCAGGGTATTTCAGCTGCCCTTTGCGTTCGGTTTTATGCAACGCATACTGTCTTTAAAACCCACATGTGAGATTTTCATATTCTCTCACTTATTACGTACAAACTAGTAGCCCCACAGAAAAAAATTAATAGGTGTTTTTAGGGAATTTAACATAGTTACATTTTGTGGTGGGGTATGCTATCGCTGGAGGTCCCAGTTTTCGAGTTATTCATGGAAAACGTTTGTGAAGGTTACTTCTGTGCATTTTTCTTGAGTAATTTCGAAAAATACGACGTCTAGCGAAAAAGTATTCCAGTGAAAAATTTAACTATGTAAAATTTCCTTCAAAACGGTCCTATTTCTTTTTTTAGGACTAATAGTTTATACGCGTAGCGAACGAGAGGATATGAAAATTTTACACGTGTCATTTGAAGGCATTGTGGGTTGCATAAAACTCGTACATAGGGGTCGCTGAATCATCGTGTGCATCTGCAGTAGAGTCACGCTACTTAGCATATACGCTGAACAATACACTCATATGGGAACTTTTTGATTCCGCTTAGAGCCAATAACATCCAGGTAAACATGAATCCGGAAATGAGCTGTTTGCGAGATAATTACAAAACTGTGGTTAAGAGTGCCAGTGATTTCAGTACCAAATATTGTCCTAGTAGTCCTCCAATACTATTCGAAATTAAAGCTTTTCAATAAAGTATCCATCTACCTGGTGACTTCATCTTACCAGGTACACGTAAATTGGCAGAGTTATGCAATCAAAACTGGCACCAGAGACAAGGATTCGTGTGACATTATTCTGATGTCTTGTCCGAAAATTATCTCGAGTAAATAATTGGAGAAACAGCTCGTGAAGGTAAGATCTTAGACCTCCTGGTAATGAACGGATCTAAACTTAATGAATCAGTTAACATAGAGAAAGGTATGAGTGATCATAAGGCTGTCATAGCAACTGTGACAAAAAGTTTGACAAGGGACACTATGGAAGTGAGAAGAACGTTTTTGATTAGCAGGATACAATTTGCTTCGTATCTGAGTACTTAGCATAAAATATTCAGTGCTGAGGATTAATTTGTTGAGATCAAATGGAAAAAAAAATTCAAAAGCATCGATCAGTATACCTTATGGGCTACAACTATGTTCTGATCAATGACTTAATGGGTGGGGAAGATCCACTATGGTTTAATGGCCGTTTTAGAAAACTGTTATGTAAACGAAAGGAGCTACATCACAAATTCAAGAGACAAACAAAAACTGAACGAAGTGAAAATCGTGTAAGAAGAACAATGATACATGAGTTCAGTGACTGTGAAATTAAAATTCTGTCAACAGATCTGAGTAAAACGCTAAGATGTTCGTGTCTTACGTAAAATGATAGGTGGTTCGAAATCTTCTACTCAGTCATTTAGTGACCATACTTGCACCGAAACGAAAGATAACGGAGAGAAGGCCACAATACTGAATGCGGTCTTCCAATACTGTTTCACTACAGAAGATGGTAACACGGTCCTTACTTTCAACGATCGTAATGGCAGATTTTGGGACAATCGGTCGTGTAATAGAAAAGCAACTACAATCACTTACTAACGCAAAGGTACCACGACCAGATGAGATACCTGTAAGATTCTATAAATATTATATGAGAGAATTAACTCTTCGTTTCGCTGGAGCAACGAAGAGTACCTGACGACTGGAAAATGTTCAGGTGATTCCCGTTTCGAGAAGCGTCGTACGACACATTCACGAATTATAGGACTATATCGGTGTCATCAATCTGTTGTGGAATCATGCAAGGTGTTTCAAGCTGAAGAACTAGGACGTTTTTGGGCAACGAAACTTTCCTGTGTAAGAATCCACATGGAATCCGCAACCAGAGATTTTTCGGAACTGAAGTCTCTATTCTTCCATGAGATCCACAGCGCTGTAGACAACGGCGTTCAGGTTAATGTGGCGTTCCTTGGCTTCAGAAAGGAGCTTGACACCGTCACTCAGTGCCGGTTAGTGAAAAAAAAAAACTTGCTTACCAAGTATCTGACCAGATTTGTGACTGGATTCAATACTGCCTTGTAGATGGAACACAACACTTCGCACATAACGGAACAAAATCTGTAAATGTAATGGTAATTTTCGAGTTATCCCAAGGAAGAATGATAGTCCCGTTACTGTTTAAAACGTAAATAAATGATCAGGTAAAAAGCGTCGGAAGCTGTTCGCAGATGATGTGGTTGTCTAAAAGAGAGAGGCAACGCCAGAAGACATTACTGATTTGCAGAAAGACGTGCAGATGGTTGATGAATGGTGCAGTCTCTGCCAGTTGACCCTGAACGTAAATAAATGTGACACACAGCACATACATAGGAAAAGATATCCAATACCGTTCAACTACACTATTGACGATAAATTTCTGGAAACAGCACGTATCGTCAAATGTATAATAGTAACTATCAACAGCGATCTTACGTGAGATGACCCCATGAAACAAACAGCAGGGAAAGCAGATGCCAAACTTAGAACCATAGGACGAATCTTAAAGAAATGTAGTTCATCCACGAAAGCAGTGGTTTACAAGGCGCATGTTCGACCTACTCTTGACTACTCAACATCAATATGCAATTCTTATCGGGTAGACTTCATAGACGAGATAGAGCAGATCCGTCGAAGAGAAACGCATTCCGTCGTGGGATCGTTAGTCGCCACGATAGCGTTCCAGAGATCCTGAACAAACTCCAACGGCAGACGCTACAAGAGAGGAGTTGTGCATCACGCAGAGGCTTAATATTGAAATTTCGGCAGAGCACTTCCTGGGAAGAGTCGGACAAAATATTACTTCTTCGCACGTACACATCGCGAGAAGAGCACGATGAGTACTGACGATCAATCTTCCCACCCGCCAATCGCGAGTAGAACAGCGAAGGGGAGAACAGTGTGTTGTACCGGAACTACCCCCTGCCACATACCGTGATGTGGCTTGCCGAGAATGAGGTAGATTTAGATGTTTCCAACTGGGACCGTATTGGTGCGTTTTATGTCTCTTATCCGTAGCAAACAGTGCGCCTCTTCATGAATGCACCATAGGTATGACTTGGACTTTTAAGTAGTAAGCAATCAAGAAACCATTTAATTTTTGAAAAATTTGAAGAGAAAGTAAAAATATTAAATTTTATCAATTTATTTATGCGAATGTGAACAATACGCAGTGGTCACGAATTTAATTTATGCAATGTTTCACTGATTCCTGAAGAATTACAATACACAACGACATTCATTCTCAAATTGTCCACCACAAATGACTGTTGATTATCCCGAAACACGCCTTGTACTGGGAAAATCGGCGCTTCACGTCGTAAGTGGGGCACGTTCTCAAACCTGCATTGATAACTTGATGGTCATGTAACACATCTGAAATTCTAGACATACTGTTGTTTTCAAACACAAATCTGAATTTGTTTGTACATTTGAACTTTAGATCCACTAAGACCTAAGTTTTCTACCCACGCCATGAATATGCTGAACTGTTTGAGACGAAATGATCCCCCCCCCCCCCCGCAGGTTTGTCAACTGTACTGCTAAAGAAACACAGGGCAGCAGATATATAAGTCAAATCGTTTTAACACTGTGTCACTTAACATTTTCTGAAGGATTACGTTTGAAGTTGCATCATCTTCGACCAGTACATTCTGAGACAAAATAACAAAAATTTTCTATATAATGCTGCACTGCCACGAGGCACGTTCCCCGCCTCATTGTTACTTGGGTAGGTGTCCGTAATACGTTGGGATTTTTAGTCTTAAATACGCGAAAGAAACACAAAACAAAAATAAAAAAGACATAGCTTATTACAAAAAAATATTAAATATTATGCGCTAAACACTGAAGAGCCGAAGAAACTGGTACACCTGCCTATCATCGTGTAGGGCCCCCGCGAGCACGCAGAAGGGCCGCAACACAGCATGACATGGACTCGACTAATGTCTCAAGTAGTGCTGGAGATATTGACTGCATCAATCCTGCAGGGCTGTCCATAAATCCGTAAGAGTACGAGGGGGTCGGGATTTTTTCCTAACAGCACGTAGCAAGGCATCCCAGATATGCTCAATAAAGTTCATGTCTGGGGAGTTTGGTGGCCAACGGAAGTGTTTAAACTCACCAGAGTGTTCGTGGAGCCACTCTGTAGCAATTCTGAACGTATGGGTGTCGCATTGTTCTGCTGGAACTGCCAAAGTCCGTCGGAATGCACAATGGACATGAATGGATGCAGCTGCTCAGATAGAATGCTTAAGTATGAGTCACCTGTCTGAGTCGTATCTAGAGCCCCATACCATTAAACAGCCTCCATCAGCTTGAACAGTGCCCTGCTGAAGTGCAGGGTCCACGAATTCATGAGGTTGTCTCCATACGTCCATCCGCTCGATAATATTTGAAACGAGACTCGTCCCACCAGGCAACATGTTTCCAATCATCAACAGTCCATCGTCGGTGTTGGCGGGCCCAGGCGATGTGAAAAACTTTGTGTCATGCAATCATCAATGGTACACGAGCGGGCCTTCGGCTCCGAAAGCCCATATCGATGATGTTTTGTTGAATGGTTAGCACGCAAACATTTGTTGATGAGCCAGCATTGAAATCTGCATCAATCTGCTGAACGGCTGCACTTCTATTACGTCGAACGATTCTCTTCAGTCGTCGTTGGTCCCATTCTTGCAGGATCTTTTTCCGACCGCAGCGATGTCAAAGATCTGATGTTTTACTGGATTCCTGATGTTCACGATACACTCGTGAAACGGTCGTACGGGAAAATTCCACTACCTCGGAGATGCTGTGTCCCCACGCTCGTGCGACGATTATAACACCACGTTCAAACTCACTTAAATCCTGAAGACCTGCCATTGTAGCCGCAGTAACCGATCTATCAACTGAGCAGGACACTAGGTGTTTCCGACCGCAAAGCCGAATTCTGTCTGTTACATATCTCTGTATTTGAATACGCATGTCTATACCAGTTGAAGGTCTGTGTTGGATTCCTTTCATATTAATTTTTTAAAACTGTTGTCATTTACGGCATACATTCCCCTTCTAAATTTACTGTGGTGTTTCTGACTATCTGGGAGGAGACTGAGCTGTGGGACGTGTTACTTCTACACATAATCAAGAACGATCTGTCACACTACTACACTTTAAAACACAGTTTATATGTAATTCATGTCACACAGTCTCATACAGAACCTACATCCGCTTTCTTTTATATACTGTATATGATAAGATACTGTCATCCCCCTTCCCTTCTGTGTGAACAGATGAATGAGCAAATGTATTTTTAGTTGCATGCTTGATGGTAGCAGACAAGCCTGTCTGCTAGAGAACAGTAGGACCAACGTCGGAACAGGTAGCTACGCTTTCTAAAAGCAAAGAGGTTTCTATTCTTAGTATGGTCCTGTCCGTCCCTTGTCATGTTGGTATAGGAAGCTGCCTCTCTGGTCACTTCCGTTTTGTATCTGGAAGCACCCTTGGCAGGGGCCCACGGCAGTCTGTCTGCGGCGAGCGTCTGAAGTGGTAAGATCTCCGGCTAAGCGCGCCTCTGCTAAGTCCATAGAACAATGGATTTCTTAAGTTAAGCCTAACTGAAAATTTTATCAGCATTATTTCAGGCTTGGATCTAAAATATCTTCTGTTATCTTAAATTGCAACGCAGTGTAATTCGAGTGTGAAGTTCAGAATATTTTCCAGTAGTTGCTTTGTCACTACTTTGTGAGTAAAGTGGAACCATGTGTTGATGACCCGTAACTCTATCTAAGATCATCAATCTTAAATGCGAATGTGCGTGAGATTATAGCGTCTCGTCTTCACAATATTTTTCAATATAGCAACTTTTCTTTATGCACAACCCACGTGGGGTGTACTTCGCGAGACCAGTACCACATGCTTATACAATTGCTTGACCCATCAGGTTAATAGCAAGACGATAGTAACCAGTTCGAGGTTTTTCTTTTTTAATTTGTGTTTCGATGTAATTTAGTTTCATTATCAACATTATTGTGGAGTTACACTCTTTGTGCAAACCAAGTTGACCGCGTGAAGCATGTGGTGTAATCATCAATGTAGCCCTCAGCTATTTTTTTCGGGAAGGTTTCACAGAGAGTTAGTATGAATTTAGTATACCAGTGTGTGTGGTAATTTCTTGACGGACAGGATTGCACTACGAACGTAACTTCTTTGGGTGAAAATTGAATCGGTTGGTTGTGGTTAGTTTCCTCTTGCATATGTTTCAACGTTCTTCGCGTGTTATTTTATGAATGCAGTGTTGTATGCAGTCTCCCAATTTTGGCTGCATATTTGCTGTCTTTCGTAACATTACAAACTCACATTTTCGCAATCCTAAATAAGGCACCAGTTTAGTTATGAATCAAGTTTAATATGCTGAAATTTTAACGGAACAATGATCAATGTTAAAATAAATGTCCAAATATAAACTGATTTATTTCTTTTTATTTAAATTGTCTTTATATATATACGACCGCAGTTGGAGGCGGCCAGAGTGGGCGAGGACGGAATAGGGAACACCTAGAGCGGCAGGATAGCGCGACTCGCGGGCGCGGACCGACTAGAGAACGGCAAACAGAACACCTCGCGTGGATCTGCACGGAGATAACTTGTCCTCCGATGTGTGATGGAGTTCGCAGCAGTTATTGCTTTGCCTCCCATGCATGCTGATGTAATGCGTCTTCTCATGTGGATTGTCTTCTTGGGTGTCTCCTCAGCACAGTTCTGCAGAGCTAGCTATGCAGCGAGCAGGGGTGGCCAGTGGGTGGCGACGCTGCGCGGCAGTTTGCGGCCCAGCGTCCGGATTCGGGCGTTGTGTGACCGGCCAGCACGTTCGTAGAAGGTGCGGGCGGTCGTCTGGAAGAGGTCACGGAGCAGAGATACTTCCCCGACGTCGTGAAGATGAGCGGTGGGGAAATCGTAAGGCAGGTGTAAGGCCAGCCGAAGGATGCGGTTCTGCAGTGTCTCCAGCTTCTTCAGGTTCGTGTCGGCGGCGTTCCCCCAGACGACGGCGGCGTATTGGAGTACAGGGCGGAGCAGCGCCTTGTACGGGGTGATGCCCAGCCGCGGTGGTAGTTGAGAGCCGGGGTTCAGCACCGGGTACAGGATGTGGAGCCTGTTCCGCACTTTGGTCTTCACTTCGCGGATGTGCGGAACCCACGTGAGTCGGCGATCGATGGTGACGCCGAGGTAATGCGCCGTTGGACGCCATGGGACAGGGCTGCCACCGACGGTGAGCGGTTGCAGATCTGCAGGACCGAGTCGCCTGGTGACGATCAAGAACTGGGTCTTGGCACCATTGAATTGTAGACGCCACTTGACTGCCCAGGCTGCCAGGGTGTCGACGGCGAGCTGCAGACGGTGGCGCATGACGGCGGCATTGAGGCTCCTCGTATATAGAGCCGCGTCATCCGCGTACAGGGCGAGCCGCACACGGTCGATCTTCGGCGCATCAGACGTGTACAGCAAGTACAGGAGTGGCCCCAAGACCGAGCCCTGTGGCACACCGGCGTTGATGCGGCGGACGGAGGACAAGCCATGCGCGGCCCGCACATGGAAGGTCCTATCGGCAAGATAGAAATGAATGAGACGGACGCGCGACGTCGGGACCCCTAGGTATAGTTTTTTTTAGAGGCCGTGGTGCCACACACTGTCGAAAGCACGCGACACGTCCAGGAACACTGCGCCGAAGAACTCGCGCTGCTCGAGGGCGACGAACGCATCTTCCACTAGCCGAAGGAGTTTGTGAACGGCCGAGTGTCCCCTGCGAAAGCCGAACTGCTCTTCGGACAGGAGGCCTTCCTCGTCAACGTGGCGCTGCAGCCGCCTGATGTACACCCTTTCAAAGCCCTTGGAGACGGCCGGCAGTAAACTAATAGGTCTGTAGTTCACGGGCTGACGCAGATCCTTCCCCATCTTCGGAATCGCCACGATGTCTGCATGCTTCCAGGATTGAGGAAACCGGCAGGACCGGAGGATTACATTAAAGACGTCGGCGAGATGAGTGACAGCCACCGGCGGCAACTTCTGGAGTAGGTCGTTGGAAACTTCGTCTGGGCCCGCAGCTTTCCTGGGGTTCAGGGCACGCAGGATGGACGACACCTCCTCCGCCGTCGTCTCTTGAATGACGTCATCGTCGGCGCGTGCCTCCAAGTAGCGTGGGAGCCGGTCAGCAACCAGGTCGTCGTGGACAGCGTCGGTCGGGTCGTCGATCGGCGTAAACGCAGCCTCAAAGACGTCTGCGAGAGCATCAGCCTTCGCAGCTGGTTCTCAGACAGCCTGACCATGGACCAGCAGCGGAGGGATACGTTGCGTGCGGCGTAGGAAACGCTTCGTCGTCTGCCAGGCCGTGCCGCCGTCAAGACAGAGGGTGGCGACCTTGTTATTCCAGTCACGATTGCGATGGTTGTCAATGGCGGCCCGGATGTCCCGACGCATCCTGTTTGAGGAGGCGCTTGGTGTCGGCATTTCTTGTCCTCTGTCTCTCCCGGTAGTCCCGGTTCTTCTCAGTGATGGCCGCAAGGATGTCCGGCGGCAGCTGTCGGGAGTAGTCAGACGGAGGGCGAGGTTGGGGCGGCGTTGCTATAGTGGCAGCGTCGATCGTGGTCTCGCGAAGTGCAAAAGTGCTGCGTCCGCTCCAGCTTCCGCAGGGGGCGGCGGGGCGGCGAGTGAGTGCGTCACGGCTGCTTGAAACCTGTTCCAGTCGATGCCAGCAAGTGAGATGCCTCTCCTGGGCTGTTGCGTCTAGGTCGATATCAAAAACCACTGGGACATGATCAGAAGACAGTGCCGTCCTCGTCGTGGCAGTGATCTGATGAGGGATGCCCTTGACCCCCGCTATGTCGATTATATCCGGGAGGCCACGGGCAGGGTAGATTGTCGGGTCGTACGGCCCCACCACAAGCGCATGGTGACGTTCCGCTACCTGGAGCAGGCAGTGGCCAACGGCATTGGTGATCCTGGAGTGCCAGGAGACATGTTTACTATTGAAGTCCCCGGCGACGAACACCTGCCCCCTCAACGAGAGCAGAGCATCAATGTCAGCAGGGTCCAGGGGACGAGACGGCGGCCGATAGGCAGCGACGAACGTGATGGCGCCCGCCGAGGTGTGAACGACTACACCAGTGGCCTCCAGCGTTGCCAGTGGTGGAAAATGTATCACGTGATGACGAATGCCATTGCGGACGTAAACGGCTGTCCCACCACCCGCCGTCAGTCGATCGGTGCGATAGCTGGAGTAGTTTGCCGCCCTGACGTCGACCCCAGGCTTCAGGTGGGTTTCGTTGATAAGGCAGACGTCGACGGCTTGATCTAGAAGAAATTGGCGAAGGTCGCCAGCTTGAGTGTGGACACCGTTGGCATTCCATGCGACGACCGTGAGCCCTGTAACGCTGCCCATGGTGGAGCTGGTGAGTGTTGACAGCGGAAGGGGCCGGAGAGGCCATCGTCACTGCAGCGGTGAGTTGCTGCGACAGGACTTCAATCAACTTCGTAGCAGTGGTCACCAGGGCAGTGAGCTGCGCGACGAGGTTGGCCAGGTCAGCGGTGGAGGCAGCCGGCGCGGCCCCGACGCTGGAAGGGAGAGGCGCGGCTGCTTCGCCGTGAGAGTCCACCTGGGGCTGCTCGAGTGACGGTGCTGAGCGCTGGGTACTCAAAGGGCGGTGACCCCCGCGCCGGCGGTTGGCGGGGCGCGGTCCGGCCGACGTCCCGGGAGAGGCAGTACCCGGGTCCGCCACAAGCAGCTGTGGTGGAGGCGCAGGAGACGCAGGTGTCGGCACGGCCTCGGACGCGACAGGAGCAGGAGCAGCCGACGCAGCCGGGACGGCGGAGGGCGCCCCTGACGTTGCCGCCGCGAAAGAGACGCCGGGCCGTCTCGTTGCTGGCTTCTTCGGACGTGGCGCTGGTGTTTGGCCACGTTGGCGAGCGATGGCACGCTTCCACACCTCACACCCACGATAACTGGCCACGTGAGCACCGCCACAGTGTGCACATGTCGGCTTCTCGGTGGGCGGACGGGGGCACGCACTTTCTGCGTGGGCGCCGGCGCATTTAACACATCTGTTCGGCATAGAGCAGTGGCGCGCGACGTGATTGATCCCCTGGCACCGAAAGCACTGCACAGGGTCTCTCCGGGAGCGAAGATCTTCGGTCTGAACCGGAACGTCGGCGACCCGCGTCAATTGGTAGCACCGAGCGAGGTGGCGCAGTGCTTAGACACTAGACTCGCATTCGGAAGGACGACGGTTCAATCCCGCGTCCGGCCATCCTGCTTTAGGTTTTCCGTGATTTTCCTAAATCACTCCAGGCAAATGCCGGGATGGTTCCTTTCAAAGGGCACGGCCGACTTCCTTCCCCGTCCTTCCCTAATCCGATGAGACCGATCAGGGGCCAAATCTTGCTTGGCCCTCTTCTCGATCGGCGAGCTGCGAACAGCGGACGTCGCGGCTGTTGCCCTCCTCTTCTGTTTCCCGCTTCGTCCGCGTGGCTGAGGGGCGGTAGAGCACTCATCTTCAGAATCGGGGAGCGGAGCAGACAGCGCTGTCTTCAAGGTTTCCGGAGTTGTGTCCATCAAATCCATAGCCATAGCACTGGTCGTCATAAGTCGGGGGCCAGATGGGACCGCCGACGGCGCAAGCGCGGCCGGACGGCGATCTGCCACACCCTTCGCGTCGCTAGCAAGCGCAGGTACGTCCTTCTCGCGGCTGTACATCTCAGCGACTCGTGCGTGTGTCGTCCGTATCAAACAGAACACCAGGCACCGGGCAGGCATAAATATGTGACCCGGTCCAGCAAGCAGCCAGTCTCAGGGAACACCTGATGAAGACGTCAAGTTATGACGTCGAAATATCGTGTTTGGAAGACGCTGATATCCGGCAGAAAACCCGATTTCCACGGGACTGATCATGATGCTATGTTTAGATAAAGTACATAACGATTAATTAAAAGTGCTACTTTTTAGCGTCATAGAACGAATTCCTCATCTACAACATCAGACGTCAACAGTCACGATCAGTAATCTCTTGGTAATGGTTTCCAAAAGAAGCTCCCTTTAACCCTAGCATTACCAGCGTATTTTTTCTTACATGTAATACCAAGGGGGGGCCTCAAAGGCCCATAAAGAATACCACAATTTATTTTATCATAAATCAAGTTTATTTACTTCTGATACCTCTAATAAAAATTCAAAATGCTTAGACATTGTTTTTGTACACTGGATAATAAAAGATGTTATTATAATAGGAATAAAATGAACAAATCACGAGATTCAGTTTATATATTTTTTGGAATAATGTTTCAAAATAGTGTTTTCTTATAAAAACGACTTTTTTAATTCGATACACTACATGAAGCAAACAAAATTTACTGTCTCATTCTGCAACGCATTTTTCACACAACACTGTCTTCCTGCAGTGTTTCCCACAGACGTGTTTGTGGCACTGAGAGCAGGTAACAGTTGACTTTCCCAGCTTGTTGTACTTGATCTTTTTAGATGCAGCTTCTTGGCAGCATAGGTGGCACCGTCCACGTGTTCCTGGTTCTGCTGATGAGGATGATGGTTCTACAGAGCAGCTGAGCTTCCGTTGTGTGATGCTTTCCATTGCCATTATTACTGGCTTCTGAAGTCCATACAAATTTTGTGCCCGTTTATCTACTTGAGATCTTATTAGTTCGAGACCTAAGTTAGTGATAAAAACTCTTCTGCGGTTTAGCAAATTCTTTTTCCAATTCGGAAAGTTGAGGAGGAAGAGTGAATATGCATTTATTGCTGCTATGTCAATGAGTGTGTAGAAGAGGGACAAAGGCCATCTTCTTGTTCCTCTCTTTGTGCTGTAGTGTCTTGCCATCTGGTCTATGGTGTCCACGCCTCCCTTTGTAGAATTATAAAAAAGATTTATGTTAGTCTTTTTTGAGTCTTCATTCAACACCCCTTCTGAGTGATAAGTTGAAAGCATCAACAGCAGTCGTTTTGGCTTCTCGCGGACTAGCGTTGATGCAAGAGTAACTGGTGGCCTCTGTGTCTGAGGGTCAGTATAAGCAAAGATGGAAGAGTGTAAACTGCGGCCTGTTGTAGTCTTCAGCTCTTCAGGTATATGTCGTCTGTTAGACTGTAGGGTGCCAACAAGTGTGAGGTGAAAATCATTCCATAGAGTCTCAGCAAGCTCCACTGAAGTATAGTACCGATCTGTGGTAACATTACGGCCTGATTTTTCAATAGGTTTTATTAGTCTCTTTACAATTTCCATCGGTCCATTTGAATGCTGTGTATTTCCTGACTTGCCTGTATAGATGTCCATGCTGATCACATATCTAGTCTCAGAATCAGACAGCATTCGAATTAGAATGCCGTATTTTCCAGGTTTTTCTTTTAGAAACACCTTGAATGGACAGCGACCACGGAACAAAGACAACATCTCATCCACTGTTGTATGTAGACCAGACCATAAATCTTGGACAGGTATCTTATTGTCATGATTTGAACCCATGATTAGCAAGAGTCCTATATAACAAAATAACTCATCTTCATCTGTGTGCTGAATACCTAGTCGAGAAGCCTCTTCATTTGAGTGTAGTTTTATTAGATTCATAATTTGAGGTGTAAAAAAGAGCTCTATAGCCTCTTTCGGAGACGCAATTCTTCCTTGTTGTCCTAGCCCCATTCTTTCTCGCACTATATTTTGTACAAAACGCCGATATTGTCGAGATGGCTTCGTAATATACTCTCGTCCACTTTTTGCAATGAATTTATCACATTCCGTATCATTATCATCTGGTGGATTGGCTTCAACCTCATCTTCATTCTCAGACGATGAATCAGTTCTAATTTCTTCCACATCATCATCCACTTCACTTTCCTCTAAATCTGATTCGTTCAAAACTTCTTCTAGCACTCTTTCAATGGAACTATCACGTAAACGATGTCTACTCATGTTGCTGGTTCAACAGCAGCAGAAACACTGAAAATAACAATGGTCCGCTTCATAATAATATGTCTGAAGGCAACAATGCCAAAATTCGTTTCATGGTAAGAATTTGAAACGAGAGACTCAACCTCGTAAATCTTTCCTTGCTATTACCAACGGGTGGGCTTCTAAGGCCCACAGAGAATTAAATCAAGTAAATGAATTTTAATTACATTTTTATTCCTAAATTCTGTAATGACTCAATAGTACATTCAATAACGAACAATTACCTTTGCTTTCAAGTTCATATATCAAAGGGTGTGGATACAACATAGAAAAACTGAGTCAGTGGGCCTACGAGCCCCCCCCCCCCCCCCCCCCCCCGTTGGTAATGCTAGGGTTAAATTCACTTAACACATTGGTGGAAGGGCAGGTGAAACCTTATTTTCATAACCAAAAGATAAATGAGTGATAGGCGAACGAAACCAAACACCCACTACGGAATGGTTCCATTCAAAAGCGATCACCACACCACACGCATTAAGACTTTTCTATTTCGTAGGCGGATCCACTACCGCACCTACTCTTTCACATCCTCGTAGGACTGAAACTGACGTCCATGCAAGCCTTTCTTCAGATTGCCAAAGATGTAAAATCCCACGGTGAACGATTCGGACTCTACGGAGCATGTTGCAGTGTTTACCAACCAAATAACTGAAGCGTAGCCGTCGGTAGATTGGGCGTGCGTTATCGTGCAACATGATGGGTGTTTTGGCTTCGTAGCCCTTCTCAGTTTCGGCAGAACGTCTCCATAGCACTGCGTAATGATTCTAGTTTGACAGTAGAGGAACTCAACGGGCAGAGGGCTCCTACAGTCGAAACAGAAGGTCATCATGACCTTACCAGAAAGTGTATGAACAGCTCTGGATTCCTTTGTCGGGGGAGACGAAGGATGCTTCTGCTGTTGGCTTTCCGTTTGCTCTGTGGCGTCGGAACGCTGTCGGACGGAATCATCGTCCTGTCATCCACTATTGCCTGTGATTATTCCTGTCTAATAATTTCTTTGTTCCGTAGCAACTGTCGAGCTGTGTGTTTATCTCATTTGATTCATGTAGCTTGGAGCAAAATACACGATAAGCTGTTGACAGTGGCACGTAAAGTGACCTCCGCCACACACCGTTGGGTGGCTTGCGGAGTATAAATGTAGATGTAGATGGGTGAAGTTATCGGACAGTGTTTTGTGATTATTGTTTTATGGGCGTTAGGTCGTGGTCCAGGGCATATTTCTCTGCCTAACCTTCCTAACGTATCCGTTCCATTACTGGTAACATCATCAGAGGGTATAAAGGCTCAAAAAGCAGTTACATTCTCAAACAAGTCGATCTGCTTGTTTGAAATTGCAACTAATTTCTGCGTAGTTATAATCTCTGACGTCTCCAGCATTGGAAGTCAGAACGTTGGGGAGAGAGTTATGTCTTGCACCACGGCCGAATGCCCATGAAACAAAACTCAACAAGGATGGGGATACCGGCCAGGAGAGCGCTCACTTTGAGATTAGCAGATGCTGCACTTTCGAACAAGGCCGCTGTGGAGCCCAAATTGTCTCACAGCTGTTTTATTCCCAGACAAGGCGTCTTGAGAAATAAAACCATGGATCCTACGTTTGTGCTTACATGGGGAGGTAGTGAAGTGGTAGAGCATTTGCTCTGCATATCAAAAGGTCGCAGGTTCCTTCTCTGGTATCTCCCGTAAACATTTTTTAACTTGTAACTCCTGTGGCATTTTTTCAGTTTCAATGAAATGCGCTTGGAGGCGGCCAGAGTGGGCGAGGACGGAATAGGGAACACCTAGAGCGGCAGGATAGCGCGACTCGCGGGCGCGGACCGACTAGGGAACGGCAAACAGAACACCAGGCACCGGGCAGGCATAAATATGCGACCCGGTCCAGCAAGCAGTCCCTCTCCCCCCCCCCCTCCCTCCTTCTGAGCGGATTTCCCCTCCTACTCCCCCACCATCTCTTGTGCCTTCTTTCAGTGTCTCTGCGCTCCCTCCTGCCCTGTCTTCCCTTTTCCTCTCCCGCCCCATGTGTCTCCTGCCTCTTCGTGGACCCAGGGTTGTCCCTCCTCTCTTCATCCCGCCGCTTCCCCAGCTGCCCCATGCTCTCCCCTCCTTTTCCCTCCTCTCTGACCTTTCCCTCGGCAGGTCCCACCTGGTAGTTCTATTCTTCGTCGTGTGTGCTCCAAGTGTGTTTTAAGTGTGTTGTTACGGAGTGTTTTTAATACTGTGGCCAACTTTTAACCTGTGCATGCGCATCCAGTGTCTTCTCTGTGTTTTAAGAATCGCCAACTGTGTTTTTTAACTTTCTGATGACCTTTTTAACTGTCCCCAATGAACGTCTACGTGTCATTGTATTTTTATCTCCGTTTTCTCCCCTTACTCTGTTTTATGTTCCCCTTTTTTTATCTCCTTATGTATGTATTATTTTATTCTTGTTTTAGTTGTCAGTCACTCGGCTGAAGAGCGGCGGATTGTGCTGCTGACAGCGCTCCCCTGCCCATATGGGGCAGGGGAATGAAATCACATTAAAGAAAAAAAAATAGCAAGCAGCCAGTCTCAGGGAACACCTGATGAAGACGTCAAGTAATGACGTCGAAATATCGTGTTTGGAAGACGCTGATATCCGGCAGAATACCCGATTTCCACGAGATGTCATCAAATCGCCGGGAAAGTCTAAGAAATTACATCCTGATCACTGTTTGTTTACTTACACACGACAAAGATCTGTTGTTTCGAATATACTAAAACGCAGAGACATTACTCTGGAATCGCGTAGACCTTTTTGTTACTCCAAAGAATACGGTGCAGCTTATGTATCATGTCTCTATAGTCACTGGATGCGTAACTGCTCCTTTCTGAGCGTGCCGTCCGAAGACTCGGGTCACACTAGAACGCAAAAGAAAATTTTTTCCAATTCTACGCCCACATGATCCTATTCTGTCACATGTTCCAGACCTCTGAAGAAGAACAAAACAGACTTTTTTTCAAAACTAGAAAACATAACGGTGACACTTCTGTTGTGTTATTTCGAAACTCTAGTGTGTCCTGGACCTCACCAAGATGATCAGAAAACTGATTCTTCCTTATTTCACTTCTGATCTACTCATACATTCTGTTGTCGTACAAGTCAACGACATGGGATGATAGACACATCGATCAATCGGGTCCTGTATTAGGCAAACCTCTAAGTACGTGCATGTCTCAAAAATTAAGTGTCGTACACACTTTAGACTCTTCTTGAATGAAGTTCATGTTGTCTGCGCTGACATACCACTACTAACGATAGTAATTACGAGTGAACGAAGCCAATACTCGTTAGGTAGAAACTAGAGTTGAAATGCGCAAAGGCGTCTGATTCTCAAGCTAAAGTAAACTATAAGGGTCACTCAAATGAAAGAGAGACAGGTGGAAAAAGAAAGTAATGCGTTTATTATTTTATTATATTCCTCACTTTCATCTATTCTATCTGACCTCTCTTGGTCAACTCTTGTTCTTTTCTGACCCCGGCGGTATTAGGAATGGAGGACTAGGATGTCTTTCATTTTCACTCCCTTCAGTGGCCCTTGTCTTTCTTTGGCCGTTTTCTTCAACACTCGACGTGCCGGACCCATTCTATTTCGTCCGTCTTCACAATTTCATCTTGTTATCTTTCATCCTTCATCAGCACCTTTCTGAACAACATTCGGAATTGTAATTCGAGGATTTATCCTCACACCAAGGTGATACCTTAGACTGTCGACCATGAACAGCTTTTGAAGAATAATTCCACGACTGCAACCATAATTTTCAGGAAAGACAGCATTCGGTTTCGCTGGGATATTATTGAGAGCATGACGATGGGTTAGAGCGTCTGGAAACTCAACAGTCGGTACAAACTGAAAACCATCAAAGGATTAAACCTAACAAATCTCATTCCGCTCGACACACAATGTTATCTCCTTGTGTCAAGCTGGAAAATTAAAAATTGTCACTGATATCACGAAAAAACGCAGAATTGTAATCATGACTTTTCAAGAAATTAGAAACAATGATCACGACCCTATGGAATCACAGGGATACGGACTTTATAAAGGAATCCCTAAAAAAAGAGTCATGAAAAACGGTCCACAGTTTCCCAATGGATTTCTTATAGATCTCAAAATTATCGACTCTATCATAGAAGTCATATCTCAGTCCCCCAGACATGCAACTCTAACTTTAAAATCTGCAAATAAGTCATACACAATTATCAATGCACATGCCTTCACCAATCAGAAAAAATAATACTGTGTATTACAAAGAAGAAACACAGAAGTTTTGGGATCTCCTGGATCAAGTCTTAATCAACATTCCTCTATCAAACATAAAAATTCTCCTTGGCGACTTCAATACTCAACTGGGGCAAGAAATAAGATACAGGGATATCAGTGGAAAAAAGCCAGCACATAAATGGATCAACAAAAATGGTCAAAGGTTAATTGAAATTTGTAGAAACCATAACCTGGGCTCAAAATCAACATGTTTTAACAGGAAACCTCACATTTTAAAAACGTGGAAACACTCTGATTTTCGAATGAACCAATGACAACTGGACCATGTATACATGGATAAATTTCACCATCGTGAAATCTACAACGTCGAAGTTTTAGGGGATGAAGACTCAGGGTCGGACCACTATGTTGCAAAGATCAAAATAAAATTAACACCAATGGTAAAGAAAATATCTCAGAAAAAATCTAGAAGAAAATTCGACCCAACCTTCTTAACAAAAAATGAGGGTACACCAGGAAATCAGGTGAAGGATCTATCAACTATAATACGCTAGAAGAATTAACAACCAAATTGGTGGATGACCGCTACCTACGGATTATCGCTCGATGGAACCGTGACAGAAAAGCCACCACGTTGAATTATGCTTTTTATGCAGCCACAGGACGTCGTGTTACGACTCAAACTGTACGCAATAGGCTGCATGCAGCTCAACTTCACTCCCGACGTTCATGGTGAGGTCCATCTTTGCAACCACGACATCATGCAGCGCGGTACAGATGGGTCCAACAACATGCCGAATGGAGCACTCAGAATGGGCATCACGTTTTCTTCACCGATGAGTGTCGCATATGCTTTCAACTAGTCAATCGTCGGAGACGTGTTTGGAGGCAACCCGGTCAGGCTGAACGCCTTAGACAAACTGTCCAGGGCGTGCAGCAAGATGTATGATCCTTGCTGTTTTGAGGTGGCATTATGTGTTTCCGACGTACTCCCCTGGTGGTCATGGAAGGCTACATAACGGCTGTACGATATGTGAATGCCATCCTCCGATCGATAGTGCAAACGTATCGGCAGCATATTGGCGAGGCATTCGTCTTCATGGACGACAATCCGCACCCCCATTGTGCACGTCTTGTGAATGACTTCCTTCAGGATAAAGACATCGCTCGACTAGAGTTGTCAGCATATTCTCCAGACATGAACCCTATCGAATATGCCTGGGATAGTTTGGAAAGGGCTGTTTATGGCCGACGTGACCCACCAACCACTCTGAGGGATCTATGCCGAGTCGCCGTTGAGGAGTGGGACAATCTGGACCAACAGTGCCGTGATGAGCTTGTGAATAGTATGCCACGACGAATACAGCCGTGCATCAATGCAAGACGACGTGCTACTGGGAATTGGAGGTACCGGTGTGTACAGCAGTCTGGACCATCACCTCTGAAGGTCTCGCTGTATGGTCGTACAACATGGAATCTGTGGCTTTCATGAATAATAAAAAAGGCAGAAATTGTATTTATGTTGATCGCTATTCCAATTTTCTGTATAGTTTCCGGAACTCTCGGGACTGCTGTGATGCAAAACTTTTTTTATGTGTATTTATGGAGCCCTGGAGAAAGATCTTCGAGGCCGTCGATTTGCTTCGGACTAAGATGTGCACTCGTGGGTATAGTCAGGGTTCAGTAGGCAGCCGCATACATTTTTCCATGACGGCATTGGCCAGCTCTCAAAGTGGGATGAATTTATTAAGAGTGACGGCGATTACCTTTAAAGTAATAAACATTTTACTTATTTTCCTTCATCTGTCTCACTTTCATTTGACTGCTCCGTGTACAATTCTACCCACTTGTATCTGAAGGTATGCTTGCGTACCAATATGTGTGTGGCTACTCAGTACCATAGAGACAATACAGTTGTGTATTTCTTTCAACAAGACATTGCAAATCGAGATTTCTGTGAAAATAATATGCATTTCAGAGTACTACATGCGCTCTGTTTTTGCCAACAGTGGCTCATTTTGAAAGTGAAAATGGATTTCGGGAGTAATGCTGTAAATGTTTGTCAGTGTCCTGTAGGATTTACGAGTACACAATAAATATCCTTATGTAAACTCTCGTCGCCAGTTTTGTAAAGGCCTCGTCGCTGCTGCTATGGAGGCCGAGTTGCCACTGTTGTTACGATAGGTCGAGTTTGTCAGTTTCTTGAGACGTCTTCTGGTGCAGTACGCAGCTAAGACAATTTCTCTCAGCCACTATTAAACAGCTACGCCCCAGGGAGCGGTAACAGGATAGGATGAAGTAGGTTCTATAAGTCTCCCCAAAATCTGTAACGAAGTCACACAAATGAGTTAAAAAGCCTCACTTATCTTTGTGACTTGTTGAATAAAGAATTTTGCAACACTGCATGTAATATAACACAAAAAAAGGCTCTCAGTGGCTGAGTGCAAACAATCATAGGTCAATTTCACAGTACACAGTAAATGCAATTTACAACTACTCTCTGTTCACTTCTAAGAGTTCAATAAATTACGTTCCCTGTGTAAGTCAGCCCTGGGTGCTGATCTACCACGAACTGGGCGAGATCTGCTCTTCCATTTTCCGAGTAGGCTTTTCTCCGTTGTCGGAGGGTCATTGGCGGGTTATACTCGGGCGACAATTGGCCGAGGAGAAATCGGTATCTTCATCTTCGGCGCCGGCCGTGGCGCTGGTGGAAGTCGCGTTAGTGGCGAGTCTCTGTAGCAATGGCATCATCTCACATCTTTGCGCCTCTGGTGCTTTTTCCCTGGTTGTGTCTTGTTCGGACGACACAGAAGATACAAACCAAGCCAAAGGGGTCATGTGAACATATGGTTAGACATGAATTCCCAGCGAGGTACACCTCTTTGAAGGTGGAGATAACAGATGTTTGACAGTTTAGGCTTTGGTGACTGAAAGTACACATGAGGGCACACAGGGCAAGTGCGAATGTTCTGTCTGTACCAGTGTTTTATTTCGACACTGAAGAGGGCAGTGATCTGGAGCATCATCATGTAGTGGCCACATTACCCTTCGTACCACCAAAGGCAAATCTTCCAGCACGGAGGCAGTGTCACCTGCAGGAAGTGCTAAACTGCTTCGCCTGAGAGGCTTTCTAGGAGGATGACTGGTCGCACGAGTAGGTCTCTGTGGTATCGATAGCTACGATGCCACGCCGTAGTACAAGTTCTTAGGTTGGCACTACGACACCGACACCGACGATAGGCCCTCTAGCCGGCGCTTTGCAACTCTACGAGCGCCGCTCCAGATTCTGCCCAATTGATTCCGCTCAGCTATAGCTGCACTGCTGTATGACATAACAATACACGATTGACGACAGTTACATTCATTCCAGTGCCTGGTACCATTGTTAGACGCAACGTTAATAATCTAGTGCTGTACACATCGACTAACTGGGGCCATTGAAGGTACACCTTCGCTATTGAATGTGTTTCCTTCAGTTTATGATAAGCTTTCACTGATCATTTTAGTGATGGTATGCTTGTACTAGGGATGGTTTATCTTCCATAACCATCTACTTTCACCATAGAATATGCACAAAAAATGTTGCTTGTTCAGAGAATCAGCCCCTTGAAGCACACTTCGGGAAACCAGCTAACAGAACAGTTTATTACAGTGTACGGATTCAGGCAATAGGTGCAGGTGGGGGACCGGCCATTGGGGCTTAATTTGCAGGTCGAAGTTTCCGTCAGTCACCTTTGTTGGCGGAATCTCAGTAGTAGGACTAGAACTTCGGCTCGCCACAGGGAGAGGACCTGAGGTTGAGAACTGTGGCGAGAGCAGGCGAGGAACCGGGCAGAAAGCGAGGGGGAGACACTTGTAGCAGGTGTCTGGGACAGAGGAGTCGCGGTCGGCCGACATCAAAGGGCGCCAGTCTTCCTGGAGATGGCGGGGAGCTATCGATCCTGGTCCGGGCTGGGACGGGACACGCTCGCCGAATAAATTAACGCCGCGGCGCGGCCTGAGCTGCGAGTAAACACGCCGCTAATTGGATTGCCACGCGCCCCAGCCAGCGGCCCGCTGCTTTTTCCAGAACTGTAATCCACAGCTCCATGTCGGCTGGCACCGGCTCGCACTCTCATGAGGAAACTGCTACACTTCGCCTGGATCCGCCACTGATTAATTTCGGTCTATGAACCGTAATGCCGGCCGCCTGTCTCTGCCCAAGTCACTCTAAATTGAAATTAAGCCTTTCAGAATTTTTTAATTTCAGACATATCCACCTGACTCAACGATATTAGCCCCGTCAGGCACATAACACGTTAAGCTGTAACACAGCTTCACATGTTTGTCTTCTGGTCTATTACTTTTAACAACATCATTTAATTTCAGTTGTTTGTTTGTTCTATGTAAATCTGAGGCTTTGATTTTACATCTTCATTACATACGCATGGAGTTTCAAAACGTATCTCATACTCACAGAAATACGAGGACTGTTCAGAGAGTGGGGAACGAACGGTTGCGAAATGCAAGCCACTGTGAAAATCAAAACCATTTTATTACCAACAGTTAGCTACACCTTACAGCTGCTTCTCTAACAAGGGGAGGCCACAAAGTTTGGAACGCGGGTTTACTGTAAATTTCGTACACTCGTAGTACTCCACGAGGACAACAAAATGTGTAAGCAGTAGCGCGTACTTCTCAAGCGTTATGGAGAAAATCTCAAGATAATTTCGTTCGTCAAATATAAACTTGTGCGTGGGAATTTTTACCACGAAGCAGCGGCCACCGAGTGGTTCGATGTTCTTTCGTCCGACGTGAGAACAGCGTGGCACAAGGTAGTCAGTAACATCATCAGCACTAAGGAGCGTCTCTTTTCCATCTGTTTAAGTGACACTAACCTCTGCAGCAAATGCAACCTCGTTGATAGTGTGCCTCATCGTTACACATGTGGAGATCGGATTATCAACTGGAGGTGGACCAGGGATAAAATTGCTCGGATAACAAGAACTTCAGCAAACAGTGCACCGACTAACATATTCTTCAGACCAGAAGAAAGTTACTGCCCTCGGGCAAAAAATAACGCAGTTATTTGGTTAATGGGGAAACATACAAGTTACATGTTTGACAATATTGGGAGTGATGAACATATTGAATACAAGATGTATATGGAAAATGAATTCGATAAAACACTTAAGTATCAGAATCACAATCAGAAATATGGTAAAATGCTCTGAGTTGTCTAAAACAGAATGGTATAGGTTAGGAACTGGACTCCTCGTGGAGAGGGGATAGGTTGTGTCACGTTCCCAACCCTAACCTCACCTGCACGTCACGCATGAAAAATAAATCCGTAGTACAGCAGATACAGGAATATGACAGCAAACATCTGGTGTCTGTTATAAAGGAATATCTTGAACTCCCTAAGGATGCGTTTAGAAGGCTGGAACTGACAAAAATAACAAGGCGGTGAAGGACTTTGCGATGTCGCTGTACGGGACTGCTCTTCTGTCCACGTAATTTACCCTGGAAAGAACACACATCAAGGATTTACTGACTCATTAATTTGGGTCTGGGAAATGATGATGAGGAACTTCAGGCTGCAGAAGAAGAAAATGTGAGTGTTGAACAGCCACCAGTTGAAGGTAACAGTGAAGGTGTTAAATGTGTGCTACTGCTGAAGACTCTAAAGACAGAATATCAATCCTCATTCTATGAATGCTATAATTTATGACTGCAATTTTCTGTCACCTTATTTATGTCATTTTATTGTAAGCTAGCCATTTTGTTACTGTTTTTGTGGAATAATAATAAAAAAATGGTCAGAGTGAAAAAAAAGATTGTCAAAAAAAAGAGGTTAGCATTCAAGCCCCGTAATCGTTGTATTGCAGGATCGAGACCCGTTCGTCAGTTTTTTTATAGTTTCAACACAGTCATTTTCTTTACTATTTATATTACGATTGATATAATGGGAAAAATACGTATAATCAGATGAACTTTTATTTAATTTACTCTATTATTTGGCAGTCTACAAATGTTTATTATCACAAATTGTATAATATGATATTCGTAACTATCGACTAGTAATCGACCAAACGCATAACGTGACACTGAAAAAGTATGCTTGTCCGTGTCTTCAAAACTGTTCGTATTTAATCGAAAGAGAACGAGAAATTTCTTCTCGTGAAGACGCTATTAAAATACACTGGATACTGTATGAGCATTATCAGCAGTGATATTTAAGGAAATACTGCGTTATGCATGGTTTGCTTCCAGATTATCGGCTGAAAGAGAGATTTTTGAAAATGTTAACGAGGTATGTTTTTCCACGGAAAACCTCAAAAGACCTTGCGTATGCGGAAACATAGCATTTACTCAATGCAGCTGGTGCCGTTTAACTGTACGTTTTCCATATTCTTACGAAATACCATCCTGCAACTTGTACTCGTAATGTCGAAAGCGACGATTAATTGCACATCTTTCGAAAGCCGTCTGTGCCGGTCAAAACCTGCAGGCAACAAGTCGTTTCGGGCTCCTTCCAGGTATAAGGGATTTCTCAAATCGCGGACAAGCATACATTTTTAGTATCACTTTATGCGTTTTGTCGTTTACTAGTCGATAGTTATGAATATTATATTATTTGTAATACAAATTTTTAGACTACCAAATAACATTGTCAATTTAATAAAAGTTCATCAGATTACAGGTATTTTTCCCGTTATATCAATTGTAATATAAATAGTAAAGAAAATGACTGTATTGAAATTAAAAAAGAACTGACTAACGAGACTCGATCCAGCGATCCAGCGATTACGGGGCTTGAACGCTAACCACTATTTTTTTTCTTTTCGTCTCATGTTGTTCTACATTGTTCGTTGAATGAGTTCGGGGCGGGCGTCCGATGACACCTGTTCAGGTACTTCGTTGATCCGTTCACTGAGTTTTTTTTTATTACAGTGGGTAACTAACCCTCTGGCCGAGCACGCTGAGCTACAGTGCCAACGACTCGGCTGCCGCCGCTTTATGGTAAAAATGGCCACGCACAGGTATATATTTGACGACCGAAATTATCTTGCGATTTTCTCAATAACACTTGGGAAGTGCGCGCTACTGCTTACACACTTTGTTGTCCTCATGGAGTACTACGAGTGTACGAAATTTGCAGTAAATCCGCGTTCCAAACGTCGTGGCCTCCCCTTGTAAGTAGCCGCCGCTCCGACTTACCCGTGTGTCGTAGCGTTGTACCAATTTCCATAGAAGGCAGCCTCCTGTGCTTTCTGACAGTTTTCTGCACTGCACTGCAGCTCGTTGTCTGCACCAAATCGGTTCTTTTGAGCAGATACGAAAATCAGAAGGAGTCAAGATCGGGCTATATGGTGGGTGATCAAACACTTACCATCTAAAAAGCTACAGGAGCGTACTCTTCGCCCCTGTAGTGTGCGGCCGAGAATTGTCGTGAAGAAGGAAAGCAGTGACAAGTTAAGTTATGTGGGGTCGCCTGAAATCAGAAGAACTCTCTCGGCAGGCACATTTATTTGGAGGCAGTCACTATTTTCAAGGCATCCTAACACGCTCACTGTGTGCTGAGAACTGAGAAGAGCGTTGTTGTGCTGTATATAAGGGCGTATTAGCGTTACTGCCTAACAGATCTATGCAAAGCTTCATCGGATTTTCACTGTGGTTTCTTTGTATTTAACGCATTTTTCAATGGGCCATGTTTTGAAATACTGGAAAAATCAACGTCCTAACAAAATATGTCACAAGGTTCTTGAACATGGCCATACATATATGAAATGCGATAAAGATTTAGGTGTTTCTAAAAAGGAAAACACACACTTTACATATGTGTCTGTCCCCCAACATATGATGCAAGTACTGAACGAGGTCAGCAGAAAGTTTTCCGTAGTGGGAATGAAAACAGAACCTTTCTTTCAGTTAAATACATGGATACCATAGTGAAGAAAGAAGTTAGAGAAAGATACAAAATACAATGGAGGAACATCAGGTGGATCTGAATGAACAAACAAAATCTTTAAAGTTCAAGTACTCAAACCAAGATCTTGAGTTACTAGAAACGGATTTTAGGAGGCCCTATATTGGTCCCCCATCGGTATCTCCTCCGCTGCCATTTCATTAAAGTGAATTTGAAATAAATTCGAGAGGTGGAAAAATCTTCAGGAGATAATGAACTACATCCCGTCACTTTATGACGAGCTCTACGAGAGGCGTTCAATAGGTAATACAGCACATTTTTCTCTGTCAATTTAGAATGAAAAAATGCGAAATTTTTTTTGGGACATCGTGGAATGTTTCCCCTTCCGCCCCTACAATATCATGAACTTGCAGTAGGTGACGAAGCTACACAAAGCCTTCGAAGTGGAGTCTGTAACGGAGAAACAATGCAAGCAGAGAGCTGCCATTGAGTTACTTTTGATGGCAGATATTCACAGGCGCTTGTAGAAGACCTGGAAGTGAACAAAAGCACGGTGAGTCGTAGGGTGAGGCGCCTGTCATCATCGCACAAAGTACTCGCAGGCCTGTCCGTTCTCCCATTAGCCGGCAAGCCACAGACAGCTATAACTCCTACAATGTTTCCTTCGCCACAAAAATGAAAACGAACTTCCTCTCTCTTCATTACAACATAAGGCCTCACACAAGTCTGCGCACCCCAGAGGAGCTCACAAAATTTCATTGGATTGTTCTTTCTTCTACAGCTCGGATCTCGCACCTTCTTACTTACAGCTGTTTGGCCCAATGAAACATGCACTCTATGGGAAGCAGCACGTGGATGATGTTGGCTCCGTCATGGACCAGTAGAATGGCATCATGCGAGCATACAAGCCCTTCCAGTAAGGTGGTGTAAGGCCGTCGGAATGAAAGGAGATTGTGTTCGGAAATAGGATTTTGTAGCCAAAAGAGTGAGGAAAAATACGGTGTATTGGAGTCCTGAATAAAACCAATCTCCTTCAGAAAAAAAAAAATTTGTAGAATTGCCTATTGGTTGCCTCCGGTATAACAATATATCCCAGGCCCAGGTACCAGTTACCACGGATCGAAGGAAACGGATTGGAGAAAGCAGATGGCGTGGTCAAAGGAGGGGAGGAGGAAGACGGAAATATTCACGAAACATTGGTACGGCGTCACAAGTGCTGCCTCAGGAAGGATATTCATCGAGAGATATCTCAGAAGGAAATGATTATGATTATATTGCCTCTGTGAAAAGATTGCAGAGAGTGACTACGAATGACTTCTTGTTTTTGTAGAAACCATACCAATATATTTTCGAAATTTATTCTTCTGAACTGCCGAAAGCAACTCATGAAAATTTGTGCATATTGGGAATCGAACGTGGATATCCCACTTTCCGTGGGCGGTGGCCTTGCCACTTAGGCTATCCGAGCACGCTCCTTGCTCCCCACTCATAGGTAAGGCGACTGCACGCGATAACCGGGAAATCCAAGTTCGAGTCCCAATCCAGGACAGATTTTCGTGAGTAAATTCTGGTAGTGCATGCTTACCTATTACAATAAAGTTGAATTTCAGGAATGTATTTCAATATTTGAAACTTTAGTTCGTCATCAAATTAAAACAATATATTTTCGATTAGGTATTTTTAGTTTATCTGCTGTTTACCTTACGTTTTGCAGCTTTTTATATTAGTTTTGCTTTAATTACTCATATATCCGTTTCTCAATGAACGTGGTCGTACTGTTTATATTGTTTGTTTTACCAAAAGAAAGATTTTCAAAATAGAGCACCATCAACAAGGTGAGGTGAGAGAAGTTATGGGATACCTCCTAATATAGTGTCGGATCTCCTTTTTCCCGGCTTAATGCAGCAACTCGACGTACCATGGACTCAACACGTCACTGGAAGTCCCTTGCGTAAATATTGAGCCATGCTGTCTTAATAGCCGTCCACAACTGCGAAAAAATTCTGCCGGTGCTGGGTTTGTGCACGAACTGAGAACTGATCTTTCGACTATGTCCCTTAAATGTTCGATGTTCGATGGGTACATGTCGGGGGAACCGCACGTCACACATTGATTTTTGCGGTTATTTCAGGCAGTGCTGCTTGCCTGTTAGCTCTAACAACTCTACTCTAACACCCACTGCCGGCAGTCGTTAAGGGAAAGCAGTCGACCACTTTGTTGTCCCTGATTAGAGGTAATTCCTGAAATCTGGTATTCGCGACATATTCTGGACGCTGTGGATCTCGTAATATTGAATTCCCTAACGGTTTCCGAAATGGAATGTTCTATGCGTCTAGCTCCATCCACCGTTCTGCGTTCAAAGTCTTCTCATTAGCATCGTGCTGCCATAATCACGTCGGAAACCTTTTCGCATGAGACACCTGAGTACAAATTACAGCTCCGGCAATGCACTGCGCTTTTGTACGTTGTGTACGCGATAGTAACGCCATCTGTATACATGCATATCGCTAACCCATGGCTTTTGTCACCTCGGTGTAACTTTTTTTGCACTTGTATTGGTTTCACTATAAAGAATTTTAAGGCATAAATAATATAAGGGTTTTTATTACATTCTGAAAAACAATGTAGGGGCACAATAACCTCTAACTGTACTTATAGTATACATAGACTTACTGATCATTAGGCAAGAAGATTTGATATTTTGATAGTAGTTCACATGATTACAGCAATTTCAGTTTGGCAGTCATTTAATCAGTGTGCCGCAGCAAACAATTGTAGCAGATGCACTCTGTCCGTCAAATGTTCACTGACGCTTCACTCAAACTTTCGCTGACGTTTGTTTGGTTTGGTCCTGCCCCTGAGAGACGTCAGGTCATGGGCATTCTGCTGCGTTTACATGCAATGTGTGTTGCCTACCATTCAGTGATCTGGTTAGTCTGACAGGCGGTAGGCCTGGCGAGATTGTGTTTTTGACTCGCTTGTAAAATATATTTCTCCTCTTACAGACACTCATTCTTGTGGTTTTCTTATTGAAAATCATTTTAGTGGGGTAGATTGTATGCTGCGTACTCACTAATAAACCCTTTCGGATCAGTGAAATCTTGTCGTTCCAGGTATCGAATACTGCACTGAGGCGATAGAAAGTCATGGGATAGCGATATGCACTTATATAGATGGCGGTAGCATGGCGCACACAAGGTATAAAAGGGCAGTGCAAGGTGGATCTGTCACCTGTTCTCAGGTGATTCATGTGGAAAAGTTTCCAACGAGATTAGGACCACATGACGGGAGTTAACACACTTGGAAGGCGACTTGATAACTGAAGCTGGACGCATAGGTCATTCCATTTCGGAAATCGTTAGAGAATTCAATATTCCTAGTTCCACGGGTTCAAGAGTGTGCCGAGAGTACCTAATCTCAAGCACTACTTCTCATCACGAACAACGCAATGGCCGACATGAAGGGTCCATGGATTCACGTGGTTCTCTCCATACCCGTACACGTCCATCCGCTAGATACAATTTGGAAGGAGACTCGTTCTACCAGGTCTAACAACCCTACCACAACAAAGGTCAAAATTTAATAATGAGTGTGGTGTTCCTCACGCTGCTAAATACTGCATTTTCGGGCAACAACAAAGTTATTAGATGGCAGGTGTCATTAGAGCACAATTAATAAAGTCGTTTCATGTAATAATGAAGAAACTAGGCACTCATCTTTTCGTGTTTCCCACGCTGGTCTCGTTGTAAAATCATGGCTCAATTGTCGAAAATCTATGTGGTGATGATTACAAGCTCGGATGCAAAGAGGCCTAGGTTTTATTCTGCTATATTCAAAAGTTTTGTAGATGCGCTTCACAAACCATTCTTGAAGATTAAACCTTTCAAAGTTAGCACAATGGTGATGTAAAACAATAATCAGCACTCCGAATTTAAGGTACGCTTCCTTTTTATTGCTTTTGTTGCAATATCACGTAACATACAAAACATCACTTCACAATACAAAACATACTTGAAAACATCTTCCTCACTGTTAAAGTTCACATTTTATAAGCTGATTACAATATGCGTCTTTCCAACATGATGACCAAGACTTGACCTTTTTCAAGGTCCGACCCTCTAATAACTAATAATCGCTTACGCTCCCAAAAATCAGAGTTACAAATACGTCAAAGATCATAGTGACAAAACAAAGAATACACATAAGAATAATATCATTGCAATACAAACATATCGATGTATCAAAGTACCTCTACGTTAATTAAATCAAATCTGAATGTTGTCTCAGAAATATGTCAACTACTTCACAGAAACACAGTATAATATTCCTGGTATCGAGAGGTTCAGGTGAGCTGCCGTAATGGTTACGTAATTCAAGTACCATTACACAGGCAACACGCTTCCAGTCATCAACAGTCAAATGTCGGTGCTGACGGGTCAAGGCGAGGCGTAAAGCTCTATGTCGTGCAGTCATAAAGTGTACCCGAATGGGCCTTCGGCTCCGAAAGCCCATATCGATGATGTTTCGTTGAACAGTTCGCACGCTGACACTTGTTGATGGCCCAGCATTGAAATCTGCAGCAATTTGTGGAAGGGCTGCACTTCTGTCAAGTTGAACTAGTCTCCTGAGTCGTCGTAGGTCCCCTTCTTACAGGGTCTTTTTCCGGCCGCAGCGATATCGGAAACACTTTCTCAGTTATAGACGACTATATACGCAGCATATCTCAACATTTCTGCAGGGAACTTCCAACGAGACTTATTGACTATATGCCGCATCGAGCTACTGCACTACGCCGGGAAAAAGGAGGTCCGACACGATATTAGGAGGTATCCTATGGCTTTTGTCACTTCAATTCAAAGGACACGTAGCGTCACTGTAAAGCGTCAGCAAATATCCTGTCTAGCTCAAACGTTGAACCCCATAAGCTATCACGCATAGACGTTTGTAACGATGACTTTTAAACGCACTGTACCCTCCACAAACTATTGTCCAACGTGTGTCAGAGGGTATTTCGAACCAATTTTAGGTTGAAAATCGAATAAACTGAGTTTACGTGATTAAAATATTTCGAACTGTTTTTCGGATTTTTCAGCTATCGTCAGAAGGCAACTGACTAGTGTGTACAACAGACGGCAACACGTAGGAAACGAAACATTAGGAGCAAAATGTGTTAAATTACACCTTACAAGATGTAAATTATCAAAGACAGTACGTGCCAACCACGGTGGCCTAGCAGTTCTAGGTGCTTCAGTCCGGAACCGCGTGACTGCTACGGTCGCACGTTCGAATCCTGCCTCGGGCATGGATGTGTGTGATGTCCTTAAGTTAGTTAGCTTTAAGTAGTTCTAAATTATATGGGACTGATGACCTCAGATGTTAAGTCCCATAGCGCTCAGAGCCATTTGAACCATTTTTGAAAGACAGTACGTTACAGAAACATATTAAATTAGGATACGTAGGATACATTACCCCCCCATGAACCATGAACCTTGCCGTTGGTGGGGAGGCTTGCGTGCCTCAGCGATACAGATGGCCGTACCGCAGGTGCAACCACAACGGAGGGGTATCTGTTGAGAGGCCAGACAAACATGTGGTTCCTGAAGAGGGGCAGCAGCCTTTTCAGTAGTTGCAGGGGCAACAGTCTGGATGATTGACTGATCTGGCCTTGTAACATTAACCAAAACGGCCTTGCTGTGCTGGTACTGCGAACGGCTGAAAGCAAGGGGAAACTACAGCCGTAATTTTTCCCGAGGTCATGCAGCTCTACTGTATGATTAAATGAAGATGGCGTCCTCTTGGGTAAAATATTCCGGAGGTAAAATAGTCCCCCATTCGGATCTCCGGGCGGGGACTACTCAGGAGGACGTCGTTATCAGGAGAAAGAAAACTGGCGTTCTACGGATCGGAGCGTGGAATGTCAGATCCCTTAATCGGGCAGGTGGGTTAGAAAATTTAAAAAGGGAAATGGACAGGTTAAAGTTAGATATAGTGGGAATTAGTGAAGTTCGGTGGCAGGAGGAACAAGACTTTTGGTCAGGTGATTACAGGGTTATAAATACAAAATCGAATAGGGGTAATGCAGGAGTAGGTTTAATAATGAATAAAAAAATAGGAGTGCGGGTTAGCTATTACAAACAGCATAGTGAACGCATTATTGTGGCCAAGATAGACACAAAGCCCATGCCTACTACAGTAGTACAAGTTTATATGCCAACTACCTCTGCAGATGATGAAGAAATAGATGAAATGTATGACGAGATAAAAGAAATTATTCAGGTAGTGAAAGGAGACGAAAATTTAATAGTCATGGGTGACTGGAATTCGTCAGTAGGAAAAGGGAGAGAAGGAAACATAGTAGGTGAATATGGATTGGGGGGAAGGAATGAAAGAGGAAGCCGCCTTGTAGAATTTTGCACAGAGCATAACTTAATCATAGCCAACACTTGGTTCAAGAATCATAAAAGAAGGTTGTATACCTGGAAGAATCCTGGAGATACTAAAAGGTATCAGATTGATTATATAATGGTAAGACAGAGATTTAGGAACCAGGTTTTAAATTGTAAGACATTTCCTGGGGCAGATGTGGATTCTGACCACAATCTATTGGTTATGAACTGCAGATTGAAACTGAAGAAACTGCAAAAAGGTGGGAATTTAAGGAGATGGGACCTGGATAAACTGAAAGAACCAGAGGTTGTAGAGAGTTTCAGGGAGAGCATAAGCGAACAATTGACAGGAATGGGGGAAAGAAATACAGTAGAAGAAGAATGGGTAGCTCTGAGGGATGAAGTAGTGAAGGCAGCAGAGGATCAAGTAGGTAAAAAGACGAGGGCTAATAGAAATCCTTGGGTAACAGAAGAAATATTGAATTTAATTGATGAAAGGAGAAAATATAAAAATGCAGTAAATGAAGCAGGCAAAAAGGAATACAAACGTCTCAAAAATGATATCGACAGGAAGTGCAAAATGGCTAAGCAGGGATGGCTAGAGGACAAATGTAAGGATGTAGAGGCTTGTCTCACTAGGGGTAAGATAGATACTGCCTACAGGAAAATTAAAGAGACCTTTGGAGATAAGAGAACCACTTGTATGAGTATCAAGAGCGCAGATGGCAACCCAGTTCTAAGCAAAGAAGGGAAGGCAGAAAGGTGGAAGGAGTATATAGAGGGTTTATACAAGGGCGATGTACTTGAGGACAATATTATGGAAATGGAAGAGGATGTAGATGAAGACGAAATGGGAGATAAGATACTGCGTGAAGAGTTTGACAGAGCACTGAAAGACCTGAGTTGAAACAAGGCCCCGGGAGTAGACAACATTCCATTTGAACTACTGATGTCCTCGGGAGAGCCAGTCATGACAAAACTCTACCATCTGGTGAGCACGATGTATGAGACAGGCGAAATACCCTCTGACTTCAAGAAGAATATAACAATTCCAATCCCAAAGAAAGCAGTTGTTGACAGATGTGACAATTACCGAACTATCAGTTTAATAAGTCACAGCTGCAAAATACTAACGCGAATTCTTTACAGACGAATGGAAAAACTGGTAGAAGCCGACCTCGGGGAAGATCACTTTGGATTCCGTAGAAATGTTGGAACACGTGAGGCAATACTGACCTTACGACTTATCTTAGAAGAAAGATTAAGAAAAGGCAAACCTACGTTTCTAGCATTTGTAGACTTAGAGAAAGCTTTTGACAATGTTAACTGGAATACTCTCTTTCAAATTCTGAAGCTGGCAGGGGTAAAATACAGGGAGCGAAAGGCTATTTACAGTTTGTACAGAAACCAGATGGCAGTTATAAGAGTCGAGGGGCATCAAAGGGAAGCAGTGGTTGGGAAAGGAGTAAGGCAGGGTTGTAGCCTCTCCCCGATGTTATTCAATCTGTATATTGAGCAAGCAGTAAAGGAAACAAAAGAAAAATTCGGAGTAGGTATTAAAATTCATGGAGAAGAAGTAAAAACTTTGAGGTTCGCCGATGACATTGTGATTCTGTCAGAGACAGCAAAGGACTTGGAAGAGCAGTTGAACGGAATGGACAGTGTCTTGAAAGGAGGATATAAGATGAACATCAACAAAAGCAAAACGAGGATAATGGAATGTAGTCAAATTAAGTCGGGTGATGCTGAGGGAATTAGATTAGGAAATGAGACACTTAAAGTAGTAAAGGAGTTTTGCTATTTAGGGAGTAAAATAACCGATGATGGTCGAAGTAGAGAGGATATAAAATGTAGACTGGCAATGGCAAGGAAAGCGTTTCTCAAGAAGAGGAATTTCTTAACATTGACTATAGATTTAAGTGTCAGGAAGTCGTTTCTGAAGGTATTTGTATGGAGTGTGGCCATGTATGGAAGTGAAACATGGACGATAACTAGTTTGGACAAGAGGAGAATAGAAGCTTTCGAAATGTGGTGCTACAGAAGAATGCTGAATATAAGGTGGGTAGATCACGTAACTAATGAGGAGGTATTGAATAGGATTGGGGAGAAGAGAAGTTTGTGGCACAACTTGACTAGAAGAAGGGATCGGTTGGTAGGACATGTTTTGAGGCATCAAGGGATCACAAATTTAGCATTGGAGGGTAAAAATCGTAGAGGGAGACCAAGAGATGAATACACTAAACAGATTCAGAAGGATGTAGGTTGCAGTAGATACTGGGAGATGAAGAGGCTTGCACAGGATAGAGTAGCATGGAGAGCTGCGTCAAACCAGTCTCAGGACTGAAGACCACAACAACAACAGGATACATTACCTGATCAGAAGCATGCTCGCCACCCTACGTAATGACGAACTGATCACAAGATATCACGCGAGGCAGAGCCGCTAGTGTAAAGGGAGGCGGGGAGTATTGTGCTGGGCGTAGAGAAGCATTATCAGAATGATTCTGTCAGGAAATCTGAGTGACTTCGGCCTCTTACTAATCATTCGACGTCACCCGAATAACAGATCCATAAGGACCATTCCCACCCTTCTAAAGCTGCCCAGATCGACTGTCGGTGTTGCGATTGTGATGTGGAAACGCGAAGGAACAACCATAACTAAACCAGGACGAAGCAGTCCTCGTGTTCTGCGGCCAGAGGTCGTCGAGCATTAGAGGGCTGTTGCAAAAAATCGCATGACGTCACTAGCAAGTTCCAAAGTGCTATGAGCAGTCCAGCTGGCACAACTACTGTGCATAAGGAGTTAGAAAGAAAGGGATACAATGGTCAAGCGGCTCCTCACAAGCCACATATTTCTGAAATAAACGAAAGCGGTGCTTGGCCTGATGCAGACGTCGAGGCTACTGGACAGTGAATGGCTGGAAACGAGTGATTTAGAGTGATGATTCATGCTATTCCTGTGGCAGTCCGATGGAAGGGTTTGGGCGTAGCGAATGCCAGGAGGACTTTACTTGGCATCATATGTAGGACTAACATAGTGATATGGTATGGGCGCATTTATGGTGATTGTGTTTGGACTCTTTACCACTCTTGAGAAGACGTAAAATGCAGAGGATTTACTGTGTAGAGTAGAGGAACAGTTTTGGAGACAATGATTGTTGTATTAGCATGGCAGTGCACTTTATCATAAAGCAGCATCTGTTAGGCAATTTTTTGTGGACAATAACGTTCCCAAAATTAGCTGGCCTATCCGGAGTTCCGACCTTTTGGTAGAGCACTTGCCCGCGAAAGGCAAAGGTCCCGAGTTCGAGTTTCGGTCGGGCACACAGTTTTAATCTGCCAGGAAGTTTCATATCAGCGCACACTCCGCTGCAGAGTGAAAATCTCATTCTGGAAACATCCCCCAGGCTGTGGCTAAGCCATGTCTCCGCAATATCCTTTCTTTCAGGTGTGCTAGTTCTGCAAGGTTCGCAGGAGAGCTTCTGTAAAGTTTGGAAGGTAGGAGACGAGATACTGGCAGAAGTAAAGCTGTGAGTACCGGGCGTGAGTCGTGCTTCGGTAGCTCAGATGGTAGAGCACTTGCCCGCGAAAGGCAAAGGTCCCGAGTTCGAGTCTCGGTCGGGCACACAGTTTTAATCTGCCAGGAAGTTTCAGATCAGCGCACACTCCGCTGCAGAGTGAAAATTTCATTCTGGTGTTGACATTTTACAACTTACTAAGTGGCGTACCTTCTTCGTATATTTTTTTTTTCTTGAGGAGGTGGGGAGGGAGTATCAGCGAGAAAAAGAATCAAAAAGGTCTGAAATTATTGTAAACTTTGTTGGAAGTGGCTAATTGCAATCAACCCAATATGCTGGATGAATATAATATGGGTAGTTTGAACCTGTAAGTTATGTTCTCTTAAGCCATATACTCAATTTCTAACATCAATACTTCACTTATTGTCTTTAAACTTCAACGTAGAGTGAATAGATTATGATAACATTAATGGATAGATTATGACAGAATTTCAGATTTTAGAATTCGGTCAATATTTATATGAATAACTGAAAATAAAAGTATTGCCTCCGTTATCCGTTAGATAGGCAACCTGCAACTGACACTGTGCTCCGTTTTAGCTGTTTCGTAATATAGGCGACGTGGTACAGTCTCTACAGGGTCTACATGTCCACCTGCATCTATAGTTCTATGATAAAAGCAAGCTGTGTTCCACAAAGGTGGTTTTCCTAGAATTCTATCCGATTCTTTGCGGGAAACTTGTTTCTCTTAAGTTACTTTATAAAACTGCAGCATGGAACGCGCTCTACGATCCAGAAACAGTTAGGGATATTGGTCTTTAATTCTGTGCATCCGATATTTGACCGTACTGCTGTCCCTGTTAAGTTCTGATTTGTTTTCGAAACTAGTTAGTCTGGCGCACCTGTAGCCTCTAGTCATCAATTGCGGCTGAATGTTTTGAGACGATTATGGTCTGTAGTGTTCAAGTACATAGTATTGTGCATTTCTTGGCGTACCGAGCATAGTGAGAGAATGTTTCTTTCACTCTGGTGTACAGTTTTTTTGTTTTAAGTTTGCAAACTTGGTGTGAAGCTCTATCAGATTTGTAAGTGTGAGGGCGGGGCGTGACTGGTAGCCAGACACAACGTACTGGAGGAGCGCTGTGTATGAAAGGCTGCTTTCCGTTCCGGTTCCGAGTGCTCGCTTGTCACACATATTTAATCTAGCAGATAGTTTGCGAGCATAGCTATCTAAAGTTCCTTCTATGGACATCAGGAAAATTCACAGCAAATTTAGCAAAACTTTTGAAGACTATTATATCTCTGCTAATAACTTCTTGTCGCTGAACGGCCTGGTGTAAGTCTCTCAGTTCGATGCTAGTTGTGTGTGCCTTTCCTATCCCAGTTATCCAACCAGCGAAAGGGGACCTCCTGTTTAATGGGAAATCAGAAACAACGAGGTGTGAATTCTAAGCAAAATCCAGACAGAAAAATTTTGTGGTTCGAGAGGGAGACGAATCCACGAATTTTCGGCTGTGGGTTTCTGCTTCATTAATAGTGATAATAATTATTATTGTTATGATTATCACTGGACCAAAAGCAGGTTTGATGCAGCTTTCGTCTATCTAAGGAGCATGGAGTGTTCATGTTACCTTAACAATAATAATAATAAAGTAATGACAGTAAGAATAGAAACTAATTACACAATTAGACAAGAGGGGCAAGCAATACCGAGAACCCACCAAATGGCTTATTTTAGATTTGATGAATAGGGGCGATAGGCCAACACACCACTCTCCTGGCCGTTGTCAGTTTTCCAGACGTTGGAGTCGCTGCATCTCACTCTAGTAACACAAGGCTGAGTGCCCCCTGTTCCCATCACACCACGAATTGAATCCATGTGCTCTGGAAGACAGTCAGAGATGCTGGCCACTCAGGTAGACTACAGTTACCTGTATATAATATGTTATTTGTCATATATATCAATCAGAGTGTATGTGTGTGTATTTGGGATCACCTCATACACTCCCGCATCGGTTTTTACCACATTTGGCTCAGAAACAGCAGGCCTCACTAGCATCACCACTGGGTCTGTAGTCTCTTAGATCCAATAGGAATGGAGATACAGGCAAAACACGTCATTTGCCAGGCTCTGGTGTATAGGATGCCCATCACAACAGGTAGGCAGCCTACATGTCAGGGACAGAAAACAGTTCTCTGGGTCCCAACAAGTAGCCTGCCCTGAGCGACAGAGGTGTAGTAGGAGTAGTATCGTCCTTCTCTATTGAAATGTATTGGAGTATAGCTGGAGACGGGTTGAGATGGATAGAGGACAGAGTGAAGGGAGGAGTTGAAGACGCATTAAGCAGGTAGAAGTTGTAGAGGGGTAATAGGAAGGTGGAAAAGGAAGAGGGGGAGGTGAAATAGAAATACAGAGAGGGAGGAAGGTACATTCAGAGGGAGAGAGAAGGAAGATATAGTCAGAGAGAGGTGGTGGAGGAAATCGTCAAGGAGATGGAAGGAGAAGGTAAACAGAGAGTCTGTGGGGAGGAGATAAGCAGATAGAGGTGGGAGGATGAGGTGGAGACATGGAAGGAGGAAGAGGTGGATACAGAGAAAGGGAGGATTAGGAGTGTTCAACGTATGGATGGAATGCATATGTGATTGATACTGCGACGAAAAGACTGGTAATAATAATAATAATAATAATAATAATAACACTAATAATAATAACAATAATAATAGCAACTGTCGTTTTCCTTCTAGTCTTTAGTCCGAAACTAGTTTGATGCAGCTGTAGATTGTAGTCCATCCTGTGCAAATATCTTCATCTTTGCACTACTACTGCAATGATAATCTATTTCAACTAGATCACTGTATTCAACTTTCGGCCACGTACGACACTTTTAAACCAGTAATTCCGTCCATTACCATCTGATTTTGACTTTCTAGGATGTGTCCTATCGATTTATCCCATACTTCATCTAAATTGTGCCATAAAACTCTTTTATATCCAACAAGATTCTGCAAATCTTCATTCGTTACCTGCTCTACTAATCAAATCTTCAACTGTCTTTTCTAACACAAGATTTCAAAAGCTTCTGCTACCTGATAGTAAATAGAGTAATAAATATAATCATTCCAGTAACACGACTCTTATTAATGGCAAGTGAAGTAAATTAATCATAAAATTGCGGTCTTGTCGAAAAGCAGTAATACCACTGGAATCAAAAGTGAGGAACTATTTTATGGATTACTAAAATGATTTAATGATGCAGGGATCCAATTTCAATAAGCTAGAGATCCTACTCTCAACAGAAAAGTTTCTCTACTTTATTTAACAAAAAAAATTTAAATATGACACAAACTGGTAACTGGAACACTTCTAGTTATACAATCAGGGACTTGTAATTGATTATTTAACTGTCTATAATACACAAAATATTATTAATATGTAAAAGGTGCCCATCAAAACATCTGATAGTCCACCAGGCAAACAAATGGTTAAAATCTCCATTAATTAAAATATCAACTTAACATAAAAGTTTATTTACAACCTTAAAGATTTAAGCAAACAATTTGACATCAAAACTCTTTAAATGGGCGCCAGTAGCTGGATCATAAGTTACTACTAACATAATAATGAAAGACAGTTTAGCATCAAAGACTGTTTAAAAACACCAAAGACTAAATTAAACAGTGTGATATCAACCATTTATTTTAAAGATGCCAATAATAAGATAGTTTAGCATGAAAAATCCTCTGAAACACCAAACTCGGTACAAACAGACTTCCCATGACACAAGTTGCATTAAACCTCAGATTTTACGACGGTAAAGAACCACAAGGCTTTGGTGTGGAAACTCTGCATGAAACTGGCATTTGCATTCGATATCGTCCCACTGGTTTTACATGTGTGGAAAGAAACCAGTTGAGTCCTAGAGTTCTGAAATATAAAAAAGATAATTTCACCACTCATACAATATCATTTTAAATCAATCAGGTACCAGGTAAACGAGGAATTAGTTATACATGTTTCCCATCACTTACAATATAAATGAATTTTGCACATTAATAATTAGTTATACATGGACCCTGCGTTGGTCAAATCCCACACATTCACCAGAACGCCAGCTCAGGTGGTTACAGACCAAGCGGTTTACGACAGAATGCTGTATAGCAGTTACAAAGGAAATCAAATTACCCAAAACACAGCAAGCTACTGCTGCAGTCCGACTGTAATTGTGAATAAATGGAACATAAGTGATGAGGAAGGAGAACTCTCGTGGTGACTAGTAAGTTCAATCGCCTTATAGGCAAGGCACGTATTTCTCAATGCAGCAAACAAGAGCTCGCCATTGACTTCATTTATGTGATGGTAATAACTGTCAAACAGCCATGCAGCACCTTGATGAAATTATTATCGCAGCGGAATTAAAAACTGGCTCCACAACATTCAAAGTTCCACAACAGGGGGGAAAATGGCACCGAAGAAGTGACGACTTTACATGCTGCCAGCTGTTAAGTAGCCACCTCCAAACAGAAAAGTCCACCGCCTTTCAAAATCAATACTCTCCACTGTCGTGGTCAACATTCAGGTATTCCTGGCTGTCCATATTCTGTCTACGCTAGCCTTTTCTCGTACCCTGTTTGCGCATCGTCTTCAGAGGCGGCACATGTGCAAGTGGCCTCCTCTCGTGGCGTGCCAAGTAATTTTCATTCAAAACACAGCCGCTTTCGTACCCAAAAATATCGATATGATCTCTCAGTGACAGAGAAATAAGTCTAAAGTTAACTGATGAAAAAAAAGCAAAACAGACAGTGGTCAGGGAATCTCGCATGACTTAGTTTTTCTTCAACTAAACGGTCCACATTGTGATGAATATCATTATCAGCAGCATTACAAAATTCAATAGAAATCAAATATGAATAGAACAAACAACGATAGTTCATTGTTTCTGCCAACACTCAACTAAGTCAGTCAACATTAAGAATGGAAATATTCCCAAAGCTTCGACTGAGATATATTTTTCGTTCCAGCAGTCAAATATGAGGGTGTTTTCACCACCTCTTTCTGTATGTCTCCCCCATCCTATTTCACTCCCTCTCTCTCTTTCTCTCTCCCTTCCCCTTCTCCTCTCTCTCTATCTCTCTCTCTCTCTCTCTCTCTCTCTCTCTCTCCCCTCCTCCAGTCTCTTTTCCTCCCTCCCTCCATTCTACACTCGCTTCTTCCTTCCTCCCTCCGTCTCCCTAGCCAGCCCCCTCGGTCCTCCTTCCCTCTCTCTTCCATCTTCCTCCCCAGTGTCTCTCGCCTTCCACTCGTCTTTCTCTCTTTCTTTCTCCCTTGCTCCCTTACTTTCTCCTGATCTCCCTCTATTCCTCTCGTTTCCTGTACCTACTTCCCTCCCTCTCTGTCATTCGCCCTCTCATTCTCTGCCTTTCTGTCCCTGTATCCATCCTTGTCTCCCTCCTTCCCTCCAATCTTCTGACCTTGCTCTATATTCTCCCTCTCTCTCCTACTCTTCTCCCCCTCCTCACTATAATCTCCCCCTCTCTCTTTCCTGTCCCCTTCCTCCCTCTTCCTCTATTTCGTTTTCTATCTCTAACTCTCTTTCTCTCTCTCTCTGCCGGCCGCGGTGGCCGTGCTGTTCTGGCGCTGCAGTCCGGAACCGCGGGACTGCTACGGTCGCCGGTCCGAATCCTGCCTCGGGCATGGGTATGTGTGATGTCCTTAGGTTAGTTAGGTTTAAGTAGTTCTAGGGGACTTATGACCTAAGATGTTGAGTCCCATAGTGCTCAGAGCCATTTGAACCATCTCTCTCTCTCCCTGTCTGTTTTTCTCCTGTGTATCTGTGTGTGAGGCATTTTGCAGAGACGCGCGCTGTGTCGGCCTCACGACCTGTTGATTGGCAAAGCCCCAGCGGTGTTGACTCTGTGCGGTACACAGTGGGCCCCTCTCCCTGGCAGAACGCTGTGCTGACACAGTCGCCCTCTGCAAACTACCCCGAGGCACACTCATCGCCTCCCCGTGGACTGCAGGGCCAGGCCTCCTCATACTCCCTAACAACACCGGTCGTTACCGTTCCTCTGTTGTCCAGAACTGCAAACATTGCTCAGCCACTAGCCACCCTTAATGAAAACCGATTTTCTAAGGCAAATAGAAATTAAAACCAACCTGTCACTGCTAAATTTATCTACTTTAAATTTATACTCACTAGGAAATGAATAGCAGAGGGTACTTTTTACAGTACTGTGTACTGAAGTATCATAGGGTTACCTATCTTCCAGAAAGGGAGTTGGGAATGGGATAAAATTTTCTGTGCTTTAAAAACAAAACTAATTAGATTTTGTTTGAATGAGAAAGCAAAATTATTTTTAATTAACTTTACCACCACTATTTTGTTGGACTACTACTTCTTATGTCAGCATCCTATTACTGTCTAAGACTTTTAGGTATGATAATTAGATCTTGACGTATTGCTGTAGAAACTAAGCCTTGTGAAATTTGCGCACAGAAAGTAACCAGAGAATTAATGTATGATGCATCCAGTGGTTTGGCTGAATCATAGTCACTTATCGCTCCTTGGTTCGACTGACAGACTCGCCAATCGATTCAAATTAATAGACAATGTATCTAATTCTAATGTGGTATGCTTTATAGGTTTCTATGGAATAATAATTGCGTTTAACATCATCTTGCAGAGACGTACTTGTATGATGACTTATTTGACATCATAACTTTAATATGAACTGTTTATTGCTTCAAGAAAAGTGAACTTTATTTGTCTGAACAGTAAAAAAATATTCATTACCTTTCGTCACATTGAAAACTGGATTGTTAATTTCTTTTTGTTACACTAAGGCTTACTTCGGTGCTAAGCTTTGATGGACGGGTTCAAAGACATTTGCTCTCGTTCATAGATCATAGATCAACGAGTATGCCTAAGAAAGCTTGGGAACCATTGTGTTCCATCTAGTTCCAATTCATTTACGGATGGAAAGAACCCGTTGAACACATCTGTAGGAGTTGTTATTTGACTTTGCTCTCCTGCGCGCATCTCTTCATCTAAGAGTAGCATTTACATGCTACGTCTTCAATTATTTTTTGGATGTCTTCCTGTCTGTGTCTTCCCTTACAATTTTCACTCACTGCAGCTCCGTTTAGTACCATAACACATGTTCCACCAACCTGTCGCTTCTTCTTTTCGGTGTTTCCCATACGTTCCTTTCTTGGCTGATTCTGCAGACTAACTCCTCATTCGTTATCTTATTAGTCAATAAAATTTTCTACATTTTACTATAGCACCACAGCTCAAAATCTTCGATTCTCTTCTGTTTCAGTTTTCCCACTGTCTCTGATTCACTACCATACAACACTGTGCTCTAATGCACATTCCCAGAAATTTCTTCTTCATATTAAGTCCTATGTCTGACACCGATAGGCTTTTCTAGCTGAGGAATACCTTCTTTGCCTGTGATATTCTTCTCCTCATGTCCACCTTGCTTTGTCCATAATGCTTTAATTTGCTTCCAAGGTAGCCGAATTTCTTACATTCGTCTGCTCCGTTATGACTAATTTTGTGGTTAAGTTCGTCGTTATTCTCGTTTACGTTATTTCTCATTACTTTCTTCTGTTACTCTCAGTTCATGTTCTGTATTCATTAGGATTTTCATTTCATTCGACACATCTTGTAACTCTTCATTTCGTTGAGGAGCAGTGTCATGAGAGAATTTTACCACTGATATCCTTTTACCCTGGATTCTAATTCCACTCTTGAACCTTTTTCGAATCGCGGCTATTACTTCTTTGCCGCGAAAGAGTGTTTAAATGTGTTCTACCCCTTTTAATATGAACACTTAGTTCTCCATATTCGAGTCTTATTGTTCCCCATTGCATCTTGTATGTACTGTGTATTACCCGCCTTTCCTTACAGCTTACTCCTCTTTTTCTCATAATTTCGGACATCTTAGACTTTTTAAATTGTACAACGCATTCTCTAGATCGACAAATCCTTTGGCCGTGTCTTGGTTTTCCTTCAGTCTTCTTCACATCATAAACGCAATATCACAGCTGTCTCTCTTATACCCTTACCTTTCCTACAGCCAAAGTGATCGTCATCTAACAGAACCTCCGTTTTATTCTCCATTCTTCAGTACATTATTCTTGTCAGCAGCTTGAAGCTCTGAGCTTTTGAGCAGATTGTCAAATAGTTGTCGCAGTATCTGCCCTTGCTATCTTGGGACTAATACTACGTGTATGACACTTTTTCGTAAGTCTGATGGTTCGCCTCCAGTCTCATAGATACTAAACACTAACTCAAATTGCCGTTTGGATACCACTTCCACCGATTATTTTAAAAATTCAGTTGGATTGTTATCTACCAGTTTAGCCTCATTTTAACTGAAGTTTTGCAGAGCTCTTTAAATTCTGACTCATGCTGGGTCTCCTGTGTCTTTCATATCAACTTCAGTTTCTTCTATCACGCCATTATACGTGTTTTCCCCCTCATATAGGCCTTCAGTGTACTCTCTCAACCTCCCTGTTCTCTCGTCTGTGTTTGGCAGTTGAAATCCTAAGGTTTGGACTGTTGCTTTTAATTACCCCGAGATTTTTTTGAATTTTCTATACGCTGACTCAGTGTCCCTATAATAATTTCTTATTGCATATCTTGACAACTTATCTACATCTATTTCGCCTTGGCTGCCCTGCACTTTCCATTTATTGCATTCTTAAAGACAACATTACCAGCACCTCACTGAATTGAACGAGATCGTATAATAGAGCTGCGAGAAGCTGGATCTTTCTACTGGGGTATTGTAGAAAAACTTGGCATCATTGTAGCTACTGTACATGATGGCTGGCAGCGTTGACCACGAGAAAGTATGGTCGCGAGAAGACCGGGCTCCTGGACGGTCACCCGACACTACTGAGAGGGAAGACTATCGCATTCGGTATACGCCTCTGGCGCATCGTACTATATCTGCAGCAACGATCTGAGCAGCGGTTGGCACAACAGTGGCGCAGTGAGTTGTTAAAAATGTGTTACTTGAAGTACAGCTTCGCAGCGTCCACTCCATTGACCCCAAACCGTCGCAATTTGCGACTTTGCTGGCGTACAGCGAGAGCTCATTGGAGGGCAGGGTGGAGGTCTGTTGTGTTTTTTGGTGAAAGCTGATTCTGCCTCGGTGCCAGTGACGGTCGTGTGTTGCTTAGGACGAGATCAGTCGAGAGCTGGTAGCCAGCCTGTCTGCATGGTAGACACACTGGACCCCAACTGCAGTTTTGGTCTGGTGTATGAATTCGTATAACAGCAGAAGCACTCTCGTTATTACCCCACGTAAAAGTGAACGTCAGTCTGGAGAGTCGATCTGTTGTGCTGCCATTCATGAACAACATTCCAAAGGGTATTTTCAAAATGATAACACTCGCTCACACATCACTGTTGTAACCCAACATGCTCTACAGAGTGTCGACATGTTGCCTTGGCCTTCTCGATCACCAGATCTGTCGCCAATCGAGCACTTACGGGACACCATCGGATGATAACTCCAATGTCATACCCCGATAGCTGAGTGGTCAGCGTGACAGACTGTTAATCCTAAGGGCCTGGGTTCGATTCCCGGCTGGGCCGGAGATTTTCTCCGCTCAGGGACTGGGTGTTGTGTTGTCCTAATCATCATCATTTCATCCCCATCGACGTGGCGTCAAATCGAAAGACCTGCACCAGGCGAACGGGAGGCCCTCGTCTACGACATTGTCATTATTATTATCACCCACAAACAGCATTAACCGTCCTGTACAGACTGGTCAACTGCAACAGGCATGGAACTTCATTCCACAAAGTCCATCCAGCACCTGTACAACGCAATGCACGCACGTTTGCAAGCTATAGGGTCGCTCACATCATTGCGACGAGTGGAAAGCCGTTTTCGGTGGGACCACTCGTAAAATCGTGCATGGGAGCAGTTGCAGAAAGTTTGTTTCCAAGGGAGGTGCAGACAATTCAAGGGGTTTGCCTATCGAAGCAGACAATATCTCGTCGATTCCTGGACATGGCAGCGGATTTAGAGGCACAGCTCAGGATAAAGGCGGAGAGCTTTGTTGCATTTTCGCTAGCGCTTGACGAAAGCACCGACATATCGGACTGTGCTCAGCTTGCAGTCTTTGTGCGTGGTGTCGACATGGAGCTGCAAGCAACTGAAGAACTCTTGGATGTGGTACCACTCGATTACAGCGCAACAAAAAAAATGGTTCAAATGGCTCTGAGCACTCTGGTACTTAACTACTGAGGTCATCAGTCCCCTAGAACTTAGAACTACTTAAACCTAACTAACCTAAGGACATCACACACATCCATGCCCGAGGCAGGATTCGAACCTGCGACCGTAGCGGCCGCGCGGTTCCAGACTGTAGCGCCTAGAAACGCTCGGCCACTTCGGCGGCCACAGGGCAACAAGACGTGACATTTTTGAAGTTGTTTGTGAAGCAGTGGACCATATGAACTTGCCGTGGGATAAGCTCCATTCTGTAGCGACAGACGGTGCACCAGAAATGATCGGGCGTCATCAAGGTTTTGCTTCTCGTTTGAAAAATAAACTCACGAACGAATTTGGGAAAGACATTTTGACTCTTCATTGTTTTATTCACCAAGAGGCAGTGTGTGCTGAAACAGTTGAGCTAGGTGGCGTAATGAAAGATGTCGCGCAGTGTGTGAATTTTGTGCGGCGTCGCGGTGTGAATCATCGCAAATTCAAAGGATTCCTGAAAGATATGGAAGCGGAGTATGGGAATATACCGTACTACAGTACAGTTCGTCGGCTGAGTCGGAGAAAAGTTCTTGATGTTTTCTTTGCCTTTTGTGAGGAAATATCCCTTTTTCTCGAAATGAAAGGGGAAAAATTGTGTTGTCTGAAAGATATATAATGGATATCAGACCTGGCGTCCTAGCTGACATAACTATGCATCTGAATAAATTAAATCTGCCATTGCACGACCAGATCAAAGCGTTCATGGAAAAGTTACGTTTATTTGAGAGGAATATGAGTAATGGACATTTAACGTTCTTCAATCGTCTTGCTTCTTTAAAAATACATGAAGGTACTACTTTCAGCGATTACCAAGCAAAGTTAAAGCAGCTCATCACTTCGTTTGAAACACGATTCCGAGATCTCACTAGTTTGTAAATGGAACTTATAGTGTTCAGCACTCCTTTTTCAGTTTATTGATTTGCAAAATTCAACTTTGTTGAAAGAGAGGTACTACATCACGTTGGATTTGTCACGATTGTATCGTTCATTACAGCAAAAAATATTCCCCAAGCTTCGCAACAATGCCGCTCAGCCCGTGTGCACGTTTGGATCTACGTATTGTTGTAAGCAGCTTTTCTCAGCAATGGAACTTATAGTGTTCAGCACTCCTTTTTCAGTTTATTGATTTGCAAAATTCAACTTTGTTGAAAGAGAGGTACTACATCACGTTGGATTTGTCACGATTGTATCGTTCATTACAGCAAAAAATATTTCCCAAGCTTCGCAACAATGCCACTCAGCCCGTGTGCACGTTTGGATCTACGTATTGTTGAAAGCAGCTTTTCTCATCAATGGAACTTATAGTGTTCAGCACTCCTTTTTCAGTTTATTGATTTGCAAAATTCAACTTTGTTGAAAGAGAGGTACTACATCACGTTGGATTTGTCACGATTGTATCGTTCATTACAGCAAAAAATATTTCCCAAGCTTCGCAACAATGCCGCTCAGCCCGTGTGCACGTTTGGATCTACGTATTGTTGTAAGCAGCTTTTCTCATCAATGGAACTTATAGTGTTCAGCACTCCTTTTTCAGTTTATTGATTTGCAAAATTCAACTTTGTTGAAAGAGAGGTACTACATCACGTTGGATTTGTCACGATTGTATCGTTCATTACAGCAAAAAATATTTCCCAAGCTTCGCAACAATGCCGCTCAGCCCGTGTGCACGTTTAGATCTACGTATTGTTGTAAGCAGCTTTTCTCAGCAATGGAACTTATAGTGTTCAGCACTCCTTTTTCAGTTTATTGATTTGCAAAATTCAACTTTGTTGAAAGAGAGGTACTACATCACGTTGGATTTGTCACGATTGTATCGTTCATTACAGCAAAAAATATTTCCCAAGCTTCGCAACAATGCCGCTCAGCCCGTGTGCACGTTTGGATCTACGTATTGTTGTAAGCAGCTTTTCTCATCAATGGAACTTATAGTGTTCAGCACTCCTTTTTCAGTTTATTGATTTGCAAAATTCAACTTTGTTGAAAGAGAGGTACTACATCACGTTGGATTTGTCACGATTGTATCGTTCATTACAGCAAAAAATATTTCCCAAGCTTCGCAACAATGCCGCTCAGCCCGTGTGCACGTTTGGATCTACATATTGTTGTAAGCAGCTTTTCTCATCAATGGAACTTATAGTGTTCAGCACTCCTTTTTCAGTTTATTGATTTGCAAAATTCAACTTTGTTGAAAGAGAGGTACTACATCACGTTGGATTTGTCACGATTGTATCGTTCATTACAGCAAAAAATATTTCCCAAGCTTCGCAACAATGCCGCTCAGCCCGTGTGCACGTTTGGATCTACGTATTGTTGAAAGCAGCTTTTCTCATCAATGGAACTTATAGTGTTCAGCACTCCTTTTTCAGTTTATTGATTTGCAAAATTCAACTTTGTTGAAAGAGAGGTACTACATCACGTTGGATTTGTCACGATTGTATCGTTCATTACAGCAAAAAATATTTCCCAAGCTTCGCAACAATGCCGCTCAGCCCGTGTGCACGTTTGGATCTACGTATTGTTGTAAGCAGCTTTTCTCATCAATGGAACTTATAGTGTTCAGCACTCCTTTTTCAGTTTATTGATTTGCAAAATTCAACTTTGTTGAAAGAGAGGTACTACATCACGTTGGATTTGTCACGATTGTATCGTTCATTACAGCAAAAAATATTTCCCAAGCTTCCCAACAATGCCGCTCAGCCCGTGTGCACGTTTGGATCTACGTATTGTTGTAAGCAGCTTTTCTCATCAATGGAACTTATAGTGTTCAGCACTCCTTTTTCAGTTTATTGATTTGCAAAATTCAACTTTGTTGAAAGAGAGGTACTACATCACGTTGGATTTGTCACGATTGTATCGTTCATTACAGCAAAAAATATTTCCCAAGCTTCGCAACAATGCCGCTCAGCCCGTGTGCACGTTTGGATCTACGTATTGTTGTAAGCAGCTTTTCTCATCAATGGAACTTATAGTGTTCAGCACTCCTTTTTCAGTTTATTGATTTGCAAAATTCAACTTTGTTGAAAGAGAGGTACTACATCACGTTGGATTTGTCACGATTGTATCGTTCATTACAGCAAAAAATATTTCCCAAGCTTCGCAACAATGCCGCTCAGCCCGTGTGCACGTTTGGATCTACGTATTGTTGTAAGCAGCTTTTCTCATCAATGGAACTTATAGTGTTCAGCACTCCTTTTTCAGTTTATTGATTTGCAAAATTCAACTTTGTTGAAAGAGAGGTACTACATCACGTTGGATTTGTCACGATTGTATCGTTCATTACAGCAAAAAATATTCCCCAAGCTTCGCAACAATGCCGCTCAGCCCGTGTGCACGTTTGGATCTACGTATTGTTGTAAGCAGCTTTTCTCAGCAATGGAACTTATAGTCTTCAGCACTCCTTTTTCAGTTTATTGATTTGCAAAATTCAACTTTGTTGAAAGAGAGGTACTACATCACGTTGGATTTGTCACGATTGTATCGTTCATTACAGCAAAAAATATTTCCCAAGCTTCGCAACAATGCCGCTCAGCCCGTGTGCACGTTTGGATCTACGTATTGTTGTAAGCAGCTTTTCTCAGCAATGGAACTTATAGTCTTCAGCACTCCTTTTTCAGTTTATTGATTTGCAAAATTCAACTTTGTTGAAAGAGAGGTACTACATCACGTTGGATTTGTCACGATTGTATCGTTCATTACAGCAAAAAATATTTCCCAAGCTTCGCAACAATGCCGCTCAGCCCGTGTGCACGTTTGGATCTACGTATTGTTGAAAGCAGCTTTTCTCATCAATGGAACTTATAGTGTTCAGCACTCCTTTTTCAGTTTATTGATTTGCAAAATTCAACTTTGTTGAAAGAGAGGTACTACATCACGTTGGATTTGTCACGATTGTATCGTTCATTACAGCAAAAAATATTTCCCAAGCTTCGCAACAATGCCGCTCAGCCCGTGTGCACGTTTGGATCTACGTATTGTTGTAAGCAGCTTTTCTCATCAATGGAACTTATAGTGTTCAGCACTCCTTTTTCAGTTTATTGATTTGCAAAATTCAACTTTGTTGAAAGAGAGGTACTACATCACGTTGGATTTGTCACGATTGTATCGTTCATTACAGCAAAAAATATTTCCCAAGCTTCGCAACAATGCCGCTCAGCCCGTGTGCACGTTTAGATCTACGTATTGTTGTAAGCAGCTTTTCTCAGCAATGGAACTTATAGTGTTCAGCACTCCTTTTTCAGTTTATTGATTTGCAAAATTCAACTTTGTTGAAAGAGAGGTACTACATCACGTTGGATTTGTCACGATTGTATCGTTCATTACAGCAAAAAATATTTCCCAAGCTTCGCAACAATGCCGCTCAGCCCGTGTGCACGTTTGGATCTACGTATTGTTGTAAGCAGCTTTTCTCATCAATGGAACTTATAGTGTTTAGCACTCCTTTTTCAGTTTATTGATTTGCAAAATTCAACTTTGTTGAAAGAGAGGTACTACATCACGTTGGATTTGTCACGATTGTATCGTTCATTACAGCAAAAAATATTCCCCAAGCTTCGCAACAATGCCGCTCAGCCCGTGCGCACGTTTGGATCTACGTATTGTTGTAAGCAGCTTTTCTCAGCAATGGAACTTATAGTGTTCAGCACTCCTTTTTCAGTTTATTGATTTGCAAAATTCAACTTTGTTGAAAGAGAGGTACTACATCACGTTGGATTTGTCACGATTGTATCGTTCATTACAGCAAAAAATATTTCCCAAGCTTCGCAACAATGCCGCTCAGCCCGTATGCACGTTTGGATCTACGTATTGTTGAAAGCAGCTTTTCTCATCAATGGAACTTATAGTGTTCAGCACTCCTTTTTCAGTTTATTGATTTGCAAAATTCAACTTTGTTGAAAGAGAGGTACTACATCACGTTGGATTTGTCACGATTGTATCGTTCATTACAGCAAAAAATATTTCCCAAGCTTCGCAACAATGCCGCTCAGCCCGTGTGCACGTTTGGATCTACGTATTGTTGTAAGCAGCTTTTCTCATCAATGGAACTTATAGTGTTCAGCACTCCTTTTTCAGTTTATTGATTTGCAAAATTCAACTTTGTTGAAAGAGAGGTACTACATCACGTTGGATTTGTCACGATTGTATCGTTCATTACAGCAAAAAATATTTCCCAAGCTTCGCAACAATGCCGCTCAGCCCGTGTGCACGTTTAGATCTACGTATTGTTGTAAGCAGCTTTTCTCAGCAATGGAACTTATAGTGTTCAGCACTCCTTTTTCAGTTTATTGATTTGCAAAATTCAACTTTGTTGAAAGAGAGGTACTACATCACGTTGGATTTGTCACGATTGTATCGTTCATTACAGCAAAAAATATTTCCCAAGCTTCGCAACAATGCCGCTCAGCCCGTGTGCACGTTTGGATCTACGTATTGTTGTAAGCAGCTTTTCTCATCAATGGAACTTATAGTGTTCAGCACTCCTTTTTCAGTTTATTGATTTGCAAAATTCAACTTTGTTGAAAGAGAGGTACTACATCACGTTGGATTTGTCACGATTGTATCGTTCATTACAGCAAAAAATATTTCCCAAGCTTCGCAACAATGCCGCTCAGCCCGTGTGCACGTTTGGATCTACATATTGTTGTAAGCAGCTTTTCTCATCAATGGAACTTATAGTGTTCAGCACTCCTTTTTCAGTTTATTGATTTGCAAAATTCAACTTTGTTGAAAGAGAGGTACTACATCACGTTGGATTTGTCACGATTGTATCGTTCATTACAGCAAAAAATATTTCCCAAGCTTCGCAACAATGCCGCTCAGCCCGTGTGCACGTTTGGATCTACGTATTGTTGAAAGCAGCTTTTCTCATCAATGGAACTTATAGTGTTCAGCACTCCTTTTTCAGTTTATTGATTTGCAAAATTCAACTTTGTTGAAAGAGAGGTACTACATCACGTTGGATTTGTCACGATTGTATCGTTCATTACAGCAAAAAATATTTCCCAAGCTTCGCAACAATGCCGCTCAGCCCGTGTGCACGTTTGGATCTACGTATTGTTGTAAGCAGCTTTTCTCATCAATGGAACTTATAGTGTTCAGCACTCCTTTTTCAGTTTATTGATTTGCAAAATTCAACTTTGTTGAAAGAGAGGTACTACATCACGTTGGATTTGTCACGATTGTATCGTTCATTACAGCAAAAAATATTTCCCAAGCTTCGCAACAATGCCGCTCAGCCCGTGTGCACGTTTGGATCTACGTATTGTTGTAAGCAGCTTTTCTCATCAATGGAACTTATAGTGTTCAGCACTCCTTTTTCAGTTTATTGATTTGCAAAATTCAACTTTGTTGAAAGAGAGGTACTACATCACGTAAAAGAGTAAAAAGTAAGGAACGATCGTTTCTTCAGGATGCAACAATGAAGGCCATCCTCCGCATTAACGCTGCGAACACTTTGATGCCTGATATTCCCGATGTTGTAATGAAAAGAAAATGTCAAGCTACAGAGGCCCAATAAGTTTAGTATGCAATTTCTTGTAAAACAGTTTTTGTTATTTATTTCCTGAACATCGTATTTCCTGGTGTAGCATGTCACCACGTCTTATCAGCTAAGCGTATGAGTTTATCGATCTTGTAAGAAGCGGCTGGCACATCAAAACGCTTGCCTTGCCTGCCTCAGCCAGCTCAGCCAGCGCTGCCACGTGCCGGCGTGCCGGCCCACTTGAATGGTCACAGCGAGCGACACGGCTCCCTGGAGCAGTGAGCGCTCCGCGGCTCACAACGGAGCCGACGAGCTGGAACAGCCTGATCTAATGGGTACAAAATATGGGTTGCGAGTAAATAGAAGAAAAACGACGGTAATGAATAGTTGTAGAAATCAGAATGGTAAGAAACTTAACATGAGAATAATGGGTGATCACGAAGTATGTGAAGATTTTCTCCTACCTAGGCAACAAAATGACCCAAGACGGACGGAGCGGGAGGACACAAAAAGCAGACTATCACTGGCACAAAGGGCATTCCTGACGAAGAGAAGTCTACTACTAGTATCGAACATAGATCTTAATTTGAGGGAAAAGCTTCTGAGAATGTACGTTTGGAGGACATCATTGTATGGTAGTGAAACATGGACCATGGGAAAAGTAGAAAAGAAGCGAATCGAATTATTTGAGACATGGTGCTGCAGAAGAACGTTGAAAATAAAGGTTACTAATAAAGTAAGGAATGAAGTGGTTCCACGCAGAATCGGCGAAGCAAGAGACATGTGGAAAACACTGACAACAAGAAGAGACCAGGTAGCATGACATCCGTCAAGAGAGCAGGGGAAAACTTTCATGGTAATAGAGAGAGCTGTAAGTAGCGAAAACTGTGAGGGAACACAGAGGTTAGCAAATAATTGAGAACGCAGGCTCCAAGTGCTATTTATGATATGGCTGCAGACAGAAAATAAGACAGCAATATCATATAGATATCAAGACCACCTGATATATGTAGCAAAGGATAATTCTGTAATACATTAAGTTATCTACTTCAAAATCTGAAATATTGTCCCCAACTATATATTTCCAAAAGTAAGCTGACGATGGCAACACGCCAAAATTGGCCTGTTGTAATAAAAGATACAATCGAACGAAGTAGCGTCTTGGTCTCATAGCATAAAGATAATGTTCATATACCTGTGTGACATAGACGCAGCTGGCCCAGATAAGTGCGAACACAGAAAATAATTGAGAAACATCCGAAAACCCACATGAGTGTTGAAAAGAACATTCAGGGATGTTCCTGTGTTGTTTAGTGCAGATAATTGTGTAATATTGTATCATTAGGGAAATGATATTGTATAGTAATATATCTAAGATCCAGGAATATTCTTAGCGTAGTCATCATGGAGACGTGGAAGAAGATTCAAAACTCACTCGCCGAGAACGTTCAGATCAATGCTGTAATTCAAGTGCATGCTAATCTAAACCAGTTGGCCCAAGTTACAGCAAGAAAACTTCCCCAGAGAGTTCACACAACCGCCTCCTGCCTGCACTACAATCTCCACACACTTCAGGTCAAGCGGCTCAGTGGGTCTTCGGTGAATCCAACGCTTTGCATCATCTCAAAAGAGATGAAACCGTGACTCAGCGGACCATTCTACATGCCACCAGTCAGCCAATGTCCAGTTTCTGTGTTGTTTTGCCAACTGAAAACCTGCAGCTTTATGTGCCTCTGTGAGCAGTGACTTTTTGCGAGGAGACTTTTACAGTCATTGTTCTTACGCTGGATGAAATAAAATCGAGAGACTCGCCATTCCTGGCAGGTACCCTGGACCGCATGTGTAAGACCACCAACAAATTAGTAATTCCAGAGGTTGGGTGTTCTTGAACATTTCCAGACACGTACGTCTTTTCTGCCATTCTATCATTCCTCCTTGTCAGCCGGCCTTCATCCACATCTGCATTTACGTAGCTACGTTGCAATTCTCAGTTAAGTGACTGACAGATGGTTCTTCGAACCACCTTCACACTATTCCTCTACTATTCCACTCTACAACACGTGCGATAAATAGACTTTTAAATCTTTCTGTACGAGCTCCGATTTCATTTATTTTATTAGGATGGCGACAGTATAATATTTTCAGATTCAAAGAATACAATTGCTGATTGAAATTTCGTGAAAAAGTATCGCCGCAAAGATAAACACCTTTGTTTTAATGACTACCACTCCAACTCGCGTATCGTACCCGTGACCATTCCTCCCCTATTTCGCGATAGTAAAAAAGGAGCTGCCCTTCTTTGGACTTTTCATCGCCCTCCATCAACCAAGCGGCACAACAATACTCTAGCAGAGAAACGAACAAGTGTAGTGTAGACAGCCTCTTTAGTACACCTACTCCATATTTAAAGTGCTCTGGCAGTCAAATGCCGTCCTCCCCACAATATTATCTATGTGATCGTTCCAACTGAAGTTGTTACTAATGCAACTCCTAAGCATTTAGTTGAATTGACAGCCTTTAAATTTGTGTGATTTCTCGTGCAGCCGATATGAAACGGATTTCTATTCGGACTTATATGAACTACCTCACTCTTTTCCTAATTCTGAGAAAATTACCACTTTTCAGACCTTACAGATATCTTGTCTAAGTAATTTTGCAATTGGTTTTCATCATCTGACAACTTTACTAGAAGGTAAATGACACCATCAGGTGCAAATAATCTAAAGCGCTGTTCAGATTGTCTGCTAAATCCTTTATACATATTAGGAACAGAAGAGGGCCAATAACACTTCCTTTGGGAACGCCTGGTATTACTTCCGCTTTAGTGGATGGTTTTCCGTCGATTACTGCGTAACGTGACCTTTCACAAATCCAGTCGCACAACTGAAGCGATACTCCATTGGCACGTAATGTGATTAGAAATGTTTCTGAGGTACAGTGTCAAAAGCCTTCCGGAAATCTAGAAATACGCAATCAATTCGAGATCCTCTGTCGATAGCACTCATTACTTCCTGCGAATAAAGAGATCTTCCACAAGAACGATATTTTCTGAATCCGCAGTATGTATCAATAGATCGTTACGTTCAATGTAATTCATAATGTGTGAACAGAGTATATGTTCCAAAATACAACTCCAAATCGACGTCAGTGATATAGGTCAGTAAAGCAGCGGATTTCTCATATTTCCTTTCTCGAGTGTTGCTGTGATCTGCGCAATGTTCCAGTCTTTTGGTACCGATCTCTCATCGAGTATGCTGTTGTGTATGATTACTTGCTTCTACAACCACGGCTCTTACGCTGGGTTACATGGCAGCGAGTGGCAAACCGTTCGTTGCAGACACAAAAGTCTTTGGTCACTTACCTAATAGCATCAAAAGTCTGACAAATAGCCATATAGCATTTAAAACGAAATTAAAAGAATTTCTTAATGGCAACTCCTTCTACTCATTAGATGAATTTTTGGATATAGTAAGTGGGTAATTTCCCCACCTCCAAAAAAAAAAAAATTATTGAGTGTCATGTAATTTTTGTCTAATGTAATATCTTGTATAGACACCTTTTATTAACCTGACACGTTCCACATCATTACGAAGTGTCGTATTCATGATCTATGGAACAAGTACTAATCTAATCTAATCTAATTTAATCTAATCTAATCTAGATCTCTAATCTACACGTTGGTCAGTCTGCTTTATTGCACCAACAAACAGGGCTATTCCATAAACTGTGAAGGCATGGCTACGTCCAAACGTGTACGAACCTTCTGCCGGTTTGCCACGTCTTCTCGTCATGACAGCTTACTCTGATAATTCAGTACAACGAACTGGCAGACAAATAATAATTCACAACCATGGCTTACGTGAGCGATGAAGGTCAACAGATCACCTGCTACCAGTTTTACGTCATTTACAGCGCTTCAAGGCATCGAGAGTGACCTTTGGAGGGAGTTACTTGTATTTTGCACAATGGGGTTACCACTATTCCTGAAGTTCTGCGTAGGTGAAAAGAAATAGCCACCCAAATCAGATTAGATGAAGACTTATTCAACAAATGAAGACTACAAATAATTTCAACAAAAATGTAATCTGACGTAGAATTACAATGACATGTGAGACCATACTTATCAAACATACCAGATAATGATCACATAGACAACTTATTTCGAGAACGTAGGCGGCGTCATAAGTGGCCTCAACGCTTCTGTAGATTACGGCTCCTCAGTCCTTTCGCCTTTGGGCCGTCCTCTTATTTAATAACTGCGGCCTGCTCCTGCCCTGAGTTTGGAGGCCCGCCATATTTCAGGAGGCGCAATCATTCCGCCGACCCTCGGCGACCCACAGCCTCGGACGACGCTCCGCAATGAGCAGCGTTCTTAATTAGGGCCGAAGGAGGCTCCGCAAAGTTGCTCTCCGCTGAGACCCGAGTATCCCATTTAACTCTCGGCCGGAATGCGAAAAGTTCTGCTATACAGATTTCAGCGAGTCGGCGAAATTTAAGTCGTGCCAGCGGAATCCTTTCGGGACGAAATAATTTTCACCGCTGATTTACGAGCCTTCTCGAAGCTGCTTTAGATCTTGAGTTTCTGTGTATCATTCGAGGCTGGTGTGCAGTACCCGAACTTTACTTGCTTCCAACTTGATTGTTTTTCCAACGAATTTTCAAGCAAGGGGAAATGAAATCAAATAATTTTTAATTCACATTTGTTACTGAGCCTACATCACCTCGTCACGTGGAATACTGTTACAGTATATAGTGCTAATAACGTAAAGCAACATACAACAACACGGCCTTGTGTACAATATATAGAACTGCCCATTCTAAATAAAACAAGGAAATAATCATCCCATAACGCAAAAGTAATTCGAAAGAGAAAAAACGTAACTGAACAATGGAGTCCAAATACAAGTCGCTTAGGGAAGATGAATATTTGGAAAGAACGATGATGCTGATGATGATGTTTGGTTTGTGGTCATCAGCGCCTGTACCAAGTCCAAATTTTTACACAATCCAATCTTTTTACACAGTCCAATCTGGCCACTGCCACGAATGATGATTATCATGATGATGATGGTGATGAATACAACACAAAAATCCAGTCTCCGGGCAGAGAAAATCCCCAACCCAGCGGGGAAACGAACCCGGTACCCCGTGATCCAGAGACAGCAACGCTAGCCACAAGACCACGAGCTGCGGACATGGAGAGAACGAAAAGAAATTACTGCCCAACTTCCAAGTCATTTTTAGTTTCTAGTATGCTGTTGTGTTGTGGTGTTCAGTCTGAGGATTGGTTTGAACCACCTCTCCTCGCAAGTCTCTCCTTTACAAGTATATTCTACAAGTATTGCACCCTAAACACGTATTGTGCGGTGGCGGTTGAGACACTTAACATACTCCGAATGTGATGTAAGTTCGATAGTCAATGAACAGAGAATGGAAGCTCCCTCCATATATGATGAGACAAATTATAATGAAATACTAAATGTCCTGCAGCAGAAACCTCTTACTGAATCATAACCAAAAGCGGTGGCCCAATCAAGTGTGAACATACGGGTACCATGCCACATATACAGGTATACTAGGGCTGTCCAGAAAGTAAGTTCCGATCGGTCGCGAAATGGACACCACAGTGAAAAGACGATGAAGCTTTGCCCAGATGTGTTGGGTAGTGTCTCTAGTATGACCATCTATCGCATCAAGATGCTCTTTTCAGTTGTGAGCGCGCTGTGAGCGAGTAAAGGTGACTAGAAGTACGATGTATACGCTGAATACGAATGAAACGCTGGATACGAAGACAACACTTGGGTGCAGGCTACGCGCTATACAGTGTAGAGAATTATCGGGAAGCACGACGGTGGTGTTGGAAATTTGGACAAATGTCTAAGTCGGAGCGGCGACTATGTAGAGAAGTATCTGGAAAGTGTAGCTAACTCTGCCAAATAAAATGTTTCTGATTTTCATTGTGATTTCAATTTAGCGACCGATCGGAACTTACTTTCTGGACAACTCTTGTATTAATGAAAGGGCTCATCTATCTACAAAAGAAACAAGCTTACACCGTAAGGCATTAAGTTACGAATTATCCACTGAGGTAAGTAAGTGAACATTTAAAGAATGGACTAGGTGTTGTAATCCCCAAATCTAACCTTGGCACTGTTGGGTCAGCAGGATAAAAGCATAATCATAAGAAGAAATCGTGGATATGGCCAGTGATTGCAAGAATAATTAGTAGTTTGAAGAAAAAACCGGGGAAAGTAAGTATGAACAGCAGCAAAATTGCCAAGTGCTTGATGGAAGCAACTAGCTGACTGCAAACGTTAAAACTTTGCGATTAGCCCATGTCGCACATTACGTAGCATCGCTTCCCCCTCGACTGGGTGTTTGCATCACCGGTTAATTCTGACCTCTCCCATACAGTGAGGATGTGGTGGACGGCGGCAGCAACGATTGGCAGTTCTGAGTCCAGACAGCACACAGTATTCAGTACTAAAGTGGAGACATCCCCGTATGACAGCAAGTCGCATCTCACCAGTTGTCTGGCAGCATGCAAGTGTAGTCTTCAATCGTCTGCCCGCAAGTGTTGTCTGTTTGAACAGCATCAAACTTGGTTGTTTCTGCTAGTGCAGGAATCTCACCGACACATTTGTGTGACAGTTTGGAGATAATCTACCACGTGGTAGACTGTGCCTGCTGAAATATAACTCAAGCCTTTGCTCCCTCTACAGTATTCAACCCCTCCCCTCACAACACTTACCTTTGTTACCACATTAACTACTCCTTGACCGCTCAGCGTGGGTCCTATCAAGTGATCCGTCCAGGAATTCCCATGTGATTGCATGGGATATTTCCTTAATACTCTCGTGTTGTTTTGATCGAATCTACCGGTAAAATTGAAAAAAATTCAAAGGAATTGTTTAATGTGCTCTAAAAAGTATGTCCCGAGTAAGGTTTTAAGGGATGGGAAAGATCCACCACGGTTCAATGGCCGTGTTAGAAAAGCGCTACGTAAACAAAGAGCACTTCATCTCAGATTCAAGAGAAATAAAAACCTAGCTGACAGACAAAAGCTGAACGAAGTCAAAATGAGCGTAAGGAGAGCAATGAGAGAAGCGTTCAATGATTTTTAAAGTAAGACGTAGTCAACCGACCTGAACAAAAACCCTAAGAGATTTTCTTCGTATGTAAAATCAGAAAGTGGATCAAAATCATCTATTCATTCTCTGAGCGACCACACCGGCACCGAAACGCAAGATAAAAAAGAGAAGGCAGAAATAATGAATTCGGTCTTCCGAAGTTGTTTCACCGCGGAAGATTGTAACACTGTCCCTCCTTCCATCGTCGTGCGAACGTCGAATTGGCAGATATTGATGTAACCGATCGCGGAACTGAAACGCAGCAACAATCGCTTGGTAGTGGAAAGCTTCACGACCAGATAACATACCTATAAGATTCTATAAAGATAAAGCGAAAGAACTTGCTCCCCTTCTAGCAGTAATTTATCGTAGACCGCTTGAGCAACGAAAGGTTCCTAACGACTCGAAAAAAAAAAGCTCAGGTCATTCCTGTATTTAAGAAAGGCCGTATGGCAGATCCACACCATTATAGACCTATTTCGTTGACCTCATTCTGTTGTAGAATTATGGAACATGTTTTACTCTCAAGAATTATGACGGTCTTGGAAAATAAACATCTCCTCTATAAAAATCAACATGGATTACGCAAACAGAGATCCTGAGAAACTCAGCTCGCTGTGTTCCTCCATGAGATCCACAGCGCAGTGGAAACGGCGCTCAGGTTCATGCTGTGTTCCTTCATTTCAGTGAGGCATTTGACACCGTCTCGCATTGCCGTTTAATGCAAAAGTACGAGCTTACTGAGAATCGTAGCAGACCTGTGATTGGATTTAAGACTTTCTTGCACATAGAACGCAGCACGTCGCTCTTAACGGAACTAAATCGACAGATGTAAAGGTAATATCCAGAGTACCACAGGGACGTGTGATAGGACCGTTGCTGTTCACAGTATATGTAAATGACCTTGTAGAAAGGTGCTCTTTAAGGCTATTCGTAGATGACGCAGTTGTTTATACCGAAGTAGCAGAGAATTGATTAATGGTGCAGACTCTGACAGTTGACCATGAACATAAATAAATGTAAAATATTGGTCATACATAGGAAAAGAAATCCACTACTGTACAGCTACACTGTTGATGAAAAACAGCTGCAGACAGCGTCTGCCGTAAAATATGTAGGCGTAACTATCCAGAGCGACTTTAAGTGGAATGACCATTTAAAACAGATAGTGGGAAAAGCACACACCAGACTCAGATTCATCAGAAGAATCTTAAGGAAATGTAACTCATCCACGAAAGAAGTGGGTTATAAGGCACTTGTTCACCTGATTCTTGTTCATTTGTCTGGAATCCCTATCAGGTAGGACTGATAGAGGAGATAGACAAGATCCAACGAAGAGCGACGCATTTCGACACGGGATCGTTTAGCTGGCGAGAGAGCGTTACGGAGATACTAAACAAACCCCACTGGCAGACGTTGCAAGAGAGGCTTTGTGCATCATGGAGAGATTTACTATTGAAATTTCGGGAGAGCACTTCTCAGGAGGAGTCAGACAGCATATTACTTCTCGCCCCCCTCCCCGCCACACTCACACATCTCGCTTATTGACCACGAGGAGAAAATTTGAGAAATTAGAGCCAATACAGAGGCTTACCGACAATCATTCTTCCCACGCACTATTTGCGAGTGGAATAGGGTTGGAAGGAACAGGTGTGGAACCGAAAGTACCCTCCACCACACACCATTAGGTGGCTTTCGGAGTATGATATTGATGAAGATGTAGGTGTAACAAATCTAGCATCTCGTCTCTCAATTGCTTCGAAGTCTTTCTTTAATCTGATCTGGTGGGAATACCAGGCACCAAAGCGGTACTCAGTACTGCTTTACAGACGAGCAATAGTTTCCTAAATCTCTTCCAATATACCAAAGACAACCATTCGTCGATTGTACAAACGACCTTATGTGTTCGTTTCATGTCCCTTATCCGTGTTAGAGCTACATATTTAATCGATGTAACTCTGGCAAGCAGAACATCGAACATTGCAGGATGGTTTACCCTACATTTTATGCATTTTTCCTATTTATAGCAAGCTGACACGATCACACGACACAGAAATTATGTCAGTCTGTATCCAGCCTCAGTTTTTGGTACAATAATTTTCCATACAATTTTCCGTTCTTCGTTCCCAATGTTTTACGGTTAATTTTTAATCTCGTACAGAGCTTCTGGTTTGAAAATCTTATTGTAATGTTTATTTTTTATGTGAGTGAACGTGGACATTTTGATGCACGTGACATTTCCTCCCGCAGTACACTCTTATGTCTCCACAGTGGAATTCTCTGTATTTTCTTTTCGGCTGCGGTTGGTTCTATGATTTAAGTGAGATACTTAGTTTTCTGTACTGCGTGTTTCGCAGAGATTTCGATTGCTTCTAGCCCTTAATTTATGTCGCGTGGGCGCTACATTTGCTCTCAGTAGAAAATGTTAGTGTTTGTGTGAGTAACACAGTGACAGAAAGGCATTATCAGGCTTTTTATGATCTAAAATGCCTATTTGATTCAGTAAGGTGAGTAATTTCGCCACGTTCACGCAGCTTCGTTTTTGTTATACTATTTGTATAACCGAGTGCAGAAGTATACAACTCTAAAAGGCTGCGTTCACAATCCAGCAATTTTCGTAACACACACTGACAAAACTGATGTTCAGTATATGTCCTCTTCCCAAGATTGCTATGTTTTATCGGTTTACACCCTTTCCTTATTACATAGTTCACGGCCAGAGCTTTTCGAGTTGGATTTATAGGAAATCTAAAGTAAAATGTAAAATGTAAAATCACTACTGTAAAAGCAAACAGCGCAATGAAAGGTGAATTATATGAAAGTAAATATCGTTTAAACGAGTCCCCTTACGATCTAAATGTGATTCCTTTACACTATAATAAGAGTGATTCCTATACCCATAAAAGATGTAAGATAGCTTTTTTTTATCAAAACACTTCCAGCAGCGGCAAATGTTTGGCACAACGAAGATGCCAGATGACTGTTTCAAGTTTGTTATATCATGACGTCTCCCTTGATTACGCCTCCATGAATCCGAGATATAAGTAAACATTCAATGCGTTAATAAAGCGCCACGAAAGCCTCAACAATTCTGTAGGGGACGGTGCTGTCCCTAGAGGACAGTGTACCTAGAAATACTTGACGATTTTTGGTCAGTGTTTCAGTCTGGTGACAGTCTAAAGAATGACATGACGAGCCGCGTGCTGGAGACCACCACAAGCAGTTCCCGCCATTTTCTGCATTTCTTGTTTTTGATATTACCTCTGCTTTATTTTATTCCGCTTACTGATTATTTAAGTGCAGTACAATAAAATAACAGATACACGATTAAGAACAATATTAACAAGCGTTTCTCGATTGCAACGCTTTTAAATTTCACTGAAGTATTTATTTGTAGGTACATTTTGTATCTTGGAACATGTTCCCACGTTTGGAAAATCTTAATTTCTCGGAATGTTTCTGTAATATCTAGAGAAACACCGCGGCACATAAAAAGTGAATGCCACCATTCAGAAATGGAATAAGAAGATATGGTGAACTTTTATTACAAGGTTGGCTGGAGGCAAAACTCTTAGAAGTGTACCAACGTACGAACCGTTCTCCTGCTATCTGATTCTTTATATCCTCTAATGACGTCTCCATCATTAGGGGAGGTGAAACCTTAGGCACAGAAACATGCCTCAGACAGCGGCCTAATGCTTACACAAGAGAGAAAATCAACATCGGACGAAGTGAATCACCGTCTGTGAAGCAATAACAGTAAGCATTATCTTTTTTGCTATTTATAACTATAGCACATGTCATGTAGGATGACGCTTCCGCACATGAGACAGAGCAGTGGGGAAGTATGAATGGGATGAGGTCTGCTCATGCGTAGCAGCAGAGAGACGGCTACGTTGCCGAAATGTTTTGTTGCGAAAACAATCAGTTTCATTTACCAATAGTACATCGTATTATGCTTTCAAACCTATCAGGGGAATAATAAATTATAAGACCAGTTTCGTGCAATCGTCATGAGGGGAATCACAATTTACGTCTTGGCGACGCTGGTGCACTGCTCCAAAGCTTCAGTCTGCATCACGTCAGAAGGCGAGAACAGGTGACTCAGCTTTGTGAAGACGTCATGTACAATTTTTCTCAAACTTACAATTTCCAGCTACAAGGTCATGGAAACTGCATGCAGTAATTGTCACTTACTGCGATTTGGGCTGTATTGTAAGTAAAAATGCAATACACAACAAAATTAACTTAAAATTACATTTACTTGGAAATTGCTTCTGATCGACAGAATTATTAACGTGTATAAAGTGTGTATGTTGGTGTCTTTGACTAAGGTTAAGTGTAATCACTGTTCATTAAAAGGAATTACTGGTAGGAAAGTCCCATTCAAAATAATATCGTAAGAATCGTCCGTATGAAGTTAAATTTTTTGCTGCCAACAGGGATTATGAATGTAAAGTAACTCTTCGACATTCCAAAACCAGAATTTATAAACTATTGAACAAGCAAACAACCATTCTGTGAGAATAACTCGAAGGAATGTTGGCAGTTAACGTCGAAAACCACCGACAGGTAACCCTCCCTGTTGTTTTAAGGCATTTTACAACTCGTATTTTGAAAGTGAGAGGGGAGTATTTGTGGAAATATAGTAATTTTTTGACTACGTTATCCGACAACGTTCTCGTGAGTTATTAGATGATACAACACGCTGAGAAAAGGCTTAACTTCTCTTTGGACTATATGTTGAACATGATAGCTCGCATACTGTACAAATCCCCAATCAACGAAGGCTAGGAAGTTCTCACATTATGTACTTAATTGTTATGTTCACAAACACATTTCTTAAACTACGAGTCTTTAAAACTAAGATGTATTATTACTTTACTTTGTTCCAAAGTTTACATCGTAATACCATTGTCACTGCCATCTGAGTCTGTTTGTAAATTTACGATGCTAGATTCAAGGCTTATATCCATCTTCACCTCCCTATCAAAGTCTTCCCGAAGCTTCCTAGTATGCTGCACAGTTGTGCTCACAATGAAGGGGTAGGATGTTGTCTATTCCTCTACACACAAGCGATTCCGAATCTGTTAACTTGAATGTTTTTTTTCTCTCTCCCGAATAGCCTTTAACATTCGTACAAATTAATTCCATGGGACCATATTGGCAGTGATATGTGGGTAAACCCAAAACTGTGTGAACACATTCATGTGCAAGGAAGTCAAGTCTGTACGTTCCGCGGCGTGGCTTAATCCAGGGCACAATATTCGCTTTCCTGATGTTTGTATTTGGTGTTTTCTCTGTAACAGCTGAATTCAGCCATGGTATATTACAGTGACCAACGTCGAAGCAAGGTGTGACAAGAATTGTTCAGTGAATCGCTTAATGAAACTACAAGCGTTCAATTCCAAATGGTGGTTAACACTGTTTTTCTTACACTTAAATACAAGTTTAATCTCAGGAACAAAACCGGAAGAAGAGCCATCATGCAGAATAATTATCCGGTAACATATTTCTAAGAGAACTTTAAAATAGCCCGTACCATCACTCATTTTCCAGCAGGTACTCTTAAAATGATTCTGATTCACCAACGTTTCATCAAGGTAATCCACTGTTGATCTACCGCCTACTCTTGCATCGTGCATCTTTCTAAGCGATGTGGTTGGTGCTGCACATGTGTCACTCCTCTCAACCTAAGAATCTGTTCTTAACTTATTTGAAACCGACGTCTTTTAAACTTCTTTACATTGACGGAGGGCTACCTTTCAAGTGAGTTTTCTCATGTGTAATTGTGACAAGTTTTTGTAATTTCGGATATTCACATTTCAAACGGATCGCTTTAGAGCATCGTGGTCAAAGCCATCCATTTGTGTTACAGGTTCATTGATATTTCGATGCTTTCCATGTGACACGAAATCAATATTGTCTAATGTTTCTCCAGCTTTGACATTTTCGTTTACTATTCTTTCTCCATTTCCCTTGTGAATAAAACATTCTTCCGGGGTCCGTTTTTCTGTCTTTATATGTCTGCACTAGAAGTCCTGCTTTCAAATTCACGTTTGAAAAAGTTATAAAAAGTTATAAATGCAATAAAAGCGGCAAGTCATCCCCCTCGCCTTCTTGTAAAGCACTTCACATTATTGTCATCTGACATTTTTTTATTAATCGCACTAAAATTTTTACGGATACACATTCAACACAGCATTGCTACAAGGATAAAAATACCGACAGTTAAATGTATGGTTTGGCTGTCGGGACGTACGGACAGTGCAGCATGGAGGAGAGAGATCGCCGACGTCTTCTCGCCAGTCAGAAAGTGTATGAATCTTTTTGGCTGCCAGCTGTTAAAGCAAGGGAGATGCCCAAAACCGCGGAAAACTGGGCTGTCTTCCTACATGACGCTGACCTTAGCTCTCGAAGAAGGAGTGTTATTCGTCACAAGCGCAGGATGAATGTAAGCTCACTGAACAAAAAATTAGTAATTCCCAGAGATATCATCACAAGCATCATTTAAGACCGGGTAGTACTGCCTCTGGAATCTATAATCACCTGGGTTCGGCTAGAAAGTGAGTCCACAAGGCTGTGCAGGTTCGTCACATCCATGTAAAGTCACTCGTTGGGAATTTCATCACTCTCTTTCCGCCAAACTGTGGGGTTGCCGATGACGGCGTTTTACTCGCTGTTCCAACATGTCCCGCATTTTTTCTATGGGGTACAAGTCAGGTGATTTAGCAGGCAATGGATTGGGGTAGTGTTCAGAAAATCAGTCACACATATTTTGCAGCCTAGTGAACTTTCCTGCTGTTGTCTTCACATAACAGTGTTAGCAGTGACCCCTTGCGAGGTGACCGACTCCAAAAGTTAACGGTATGCAGTTCCCGTCCCCGTGTTCTCTCGCTAGGTTAGCATGGACGTCCATTCACTAACTGCCACGATTCCCGTATTTTGCGTGTGTAATGTTATGTTTTTGTTGTATGACGATGAGAGCAGGGAGAGGATGAAACACGGCGCCGGCACATAGCCCACTCCGCGCGAATTGCACTAGTGGATGGGGGTGGGGGCGTAGCTTAACGGCCCCACCCGACAGAAGGATAACCGTCAACAGCATCACATGCCCTTCATGAGACACCACGGAGAGCAATGGTATTTAACCCAGGTCACTGGCGCAAAGTTTGGTGTTCAGAAACGTACAGCACCACATCTTCTCCCCTTGCCCGCCAATAATGGAAGCGAAAAATTTTCCCACCACCAGAATTCGTACTGGCTTACCCCGTGTCGAGCGCCAGCGCTCAAGCGTGCGTTAGCGACCTCGGCCACAGAGACGGGTATGGAATCGATTTTGATTCACAAGCCACGAAACGTGTCCCCGCCCCTCTCAGTCGTGTTTCGTGGTCACGTGGGTTACACCACTGGTTGTACACACCTTGAACAGTCCGTCGCGGAACACCAATGAATCCAGCAACCTCACACACCGTTGGGCCACGGGTACGGCTAAACAGTACTGCCCCTTTTCGCCACTCTTCCACGTTCTTACATTTACCTGTGTTTACGTACATTGTCCGCTCGTGTCAGATGTAGTGAGTGTACGGTTGAGCATGTGACTCGATCGCTGCGCCATCTGTAAAGGCTTAACGATTCGTCTGTGCGTGCGCACTGGAGTGACCAATATTTGGTACGGTGAGGCTATCACGGCTGTAGTGGAGGACTGGATTACGTCGCAGGGACGACCCTAAAAATCCCTGGAGGAGCGCTGTCGAGCTCGCCCCAAGACAAACGGCAGTCCCCGTTCAGTTTCGTGTCCCCTCACAGCAGTACCTGTCGTCTTTCTCCTCGAGCAGCAGCCGGCCGAATTGAATGCGGGGGCGGCCGGCAGCCCCCACTTGTCGCTACGCCCCCGCCGCCCCAACCCGCCTTTGCTCTTTCCGCGGCTCTCGAGCCGAACTGCTCCTGCCCCTGCTGCTGGTGCTGCAGATCGGGTGGAGGACCGGATGAATGCGAGCGCCGCCTCGTCGCCTCGCCCTGCCCCCGCTGCCGCCCCCGCTGCCGCCCCCACTGCCGCGGCTCAGAATTCGATTCCGTCACGGACGCAGCCACTCAGACAGGAAGCCGTGCTCGCCTATCTGTGCTGAGGACTCACTTCCATTCGCCCGGGGAATACGGCCGAGCGCGCGATAACGTTCGCGGTTTACCCGACCGTCTGAAGTATGGGGCAGACTAGTGTCAGGGTGATCAACTAAACACAATACCACGTCATTTCTGCAGAACGTGTAATTCTATTGACTCCAGAAGACATATAAGACGAAAGTCGGTTTGCATTTGAAAGTTGACTCTTGAATGAACAACAATACGATCTGACAGCTTTTTAGCGAAGTATGAGATAGGTAAGGTGCTCTATTTTCGGATGGTGCCCAAATCCCGGATAGATGGATATTTGCCCCGTGGACAGGGCTGCCGATGCTGAAAGTAACTGAACTCCTTGCACTTCTGTCATTTTCGCTTCCTGCCAACCGCCAAGCGCATCAGTCGTGTTACGTTTCTGCAGATGATTTTTTTCTAAATGTCTTCCATTTGAATGTAATACGTTGTAGATACAGAGTAAGCATCAAAGTTGTTTGATAAGTAGTTTGATACTTAAAATGGTTCAAATGGATCTGAGCACTATGGGACTCAACATCTTAGGTCATAAGTCTCCTAGAACTTAGAACTACTTAAACCTAACTAACCTAAGGACATCACACACACCCATGCCCGAGGCAGGATTCGAACCTGCGACCGTAGCAGTCCCACGGTTCCGGACTGCAGCGCCAGAACCGCACGGCCACCGCGGCCGGCAGTTTGATACTTATTTTTATTTATTAGTGGCTTATCATATTTCGTCCGCCCCAATAGCTGTGTGGTCAGCGTGGCGGTCTGTCACGCCAAGGAGCCCGGGTTCGATTCCCGGCTGGGTCGGAGAGTTTCTCCGCTCAGGTACTGGGTGTTGCGTTGTCCTCATTATCATTTTATCATCATCACTGTAAGGCAACGGGAAACCACCACAGACAATTACTTCCCTAGACGCTCATGCGGTGGACCTCTCTGACGAGGCTTCCCCCATGACAAGACCTGCCGTAAGGCAGAACACAAAGTTAAGTATCATATTTAATGAAACTTGTGAGTAGCTTTTAAATGCCATAATTGATTACGTGTCTCGGTAGTCCAGCCATGTTTGTCATGTAGTAAAAGTGCCTAAATTCGCGCACTGCTAGGGTGTCTATTATCCACCATATGAAAACTGGGCCCCTTTCAACATTTCGCTTTTCATTTCTCTTCAGGTGAGGCCTGGGTAGAAAATAAAGTACTTGTCAGAGGACAGTATGAAGAAAGCTGTGCTAAGACTGAGAAACATGACTGAAAGTCGCACAAATGTGAAAACTGCAAATGATAGCCTCAAAGTAGTTACAAGTGTGTTATTATTAATACCAGACTCGGATTATGTCGACACTGATTTTTGTAGTAGATCAATATTTCTAGAGCAATGCAAACATGAACGTTCCTATGAATCAACCCTACGCGAAATTAGGAAACACTGTATTCGAAATTGTACACTCTTTTACTACACTTTCCTAATGCACAAGTTTCTTTGACATATATTATGAAATATAATGAATTGAATTCCGCTATAAAAGGTTATACATAATCAAAAACAATTGTTTGTTACCTATGTCAGTCGTTTTCGGTGAGCTTTCAGCTGATTTTTAACCAACCATATCATTTTATATTTTTTTAGCTATCCGAAAATACGACACCTTACACTAGTGAAAAATGTTTCATAGTATAACACAACTATAAAGTGGCCTCTAACATGAAGTAAATGAAGATAACGTGCAAACAAGATTTTTAACTGTCGTAATAAAACCTATCACTGTAAGTGCATCTGTCCTTATAGGAGAGACAATCGCAATGCAGATTTAACTGTTCACGCATAATCTAGGAGGGCGTACTGAAAACTAATGTTTCCGAATTTTTTATTTAGAAACTCTTAAAGTTTCTTAAATAAAATGAACGTTGCTAACATCCTACATCTTGATGTCTGCATGTTTTCAGTCCTCAGCCACTAGAGGGCTCCTAATTGTAGCGCGTAATATGGCGCTGTGCAACGTACCTTTGTCGATGAGTGAGAAACAGCGTGACGTAGTCGAATTTCGAAGACTTCGTCCACACATGGAGCACATTAGCAACACACGAGAGCTGTGACATCTGCCACAGTGCGATGCCTCTCGTTCACTGTCATCGATCATCCTCCTGAAGTACACTTCCGGAAATTTCACTTCGATGGTGATGAAGCGGTGCAAGAAGAGCTAAAGTTTTTCCTCAAAAGACGAAGTTAAAAGTTCTATAGCGATGGGATCAATAAACTGGTGTCTCGTTGGGGGAAATGTATTTGCCCCAGCGTAACTGTGTTGAGAAATAAATACATAGACAAGAAGAATAAAGATGAATGTTAATAACGTTTGTTTTATTTAAAAAGTCTTACGAGTTTTTGTATTAAAAAACCGGAGGCGTTACTTTTCAGCACGCTCTTTTAACACCTATCGAAAGAAACGCGTTTCATTTGAAAGTATAGTCTCGAGTAATCATTGCTGCAGCATTAATCTTGAAGTTCTTTTCGACTTGAAATTACGGTATTTAGATGAGAACCAGTAAACCTCATGTATGAAACACCAAAACGCCGATTACTTTACAAGCGAGGTAATGTGTTAAATATTTCCCGTGGAAATGGGCGAAAAAGTTTAGAAAAGGGCTGAAATTATGTTTAAAGCTTGTTGGTAGCTGCTAAGTGGTCTCATTACAGCTGCATGAGTATATTACGAGTAATCTGCACCTCCAGGCATCTCAGTGTTCATTATGTCATATCTTCTGAACTATAAAGCGTGTAATTAGATTCCCATTACAGGCTGAGGAAACGTTCCTTACAACAAAACAAGAAAAAATATCTGGTAAACATAGGTTCTAAAATGCATATCTTAAGAGCTATGAGCACTTATTCAATGGACGAGGTGTGTTTTACGGTATCTCATAGCTCTTATGGTATGCATCTTAGAGACCATGTTTCCTGGTCTTTTTTTTCTTTTTGGCCCATACTAATTCCTCCCAAAATATGGAACGGAAAGAGCTTCCAGTAGACGAGATGTTAGGCACAGTATCGAAGGTAAACAAGAGATCGAGAAGTACTCATAGCTCATAAGGCATACATTTTGAAACAAATGTTTACTAGGCTTTCTTGTTTCGGTGTAAGGAACCTGCCCTCAAAGTTTATAAAAGGAATTTAGTTAAACCCTGTATGTCACACAGTGATGTAATTTTTGAGATAAATTCCATGACATATGTGGATACCGTCTGCAAATTGCGCTGCGAATGCATTTTGTAGTAAAAAGTTATAAATTAAAACGTCATACCTTATTCTAAAGTCTTCCTGCCTGAACAGCACATGTTTACTAAGCGAAAAACTTTTGCCCTTACTTCCTTCCGTGCGGGACGTCAGCGAGAAAATCTTATGGATATGCTTGAAATTTATGTGCACAATTTTTTGCAAGTCACTAAGTGCACTGATTCTCAAAACTGAAAATAGTCAGAGTATTTACCCATGGTGAGATAGCTGCCTCGACTCATATAAACAGTTAACTAATTGTGATACTTGTCTTACTGTGTTAAACTTTTAACGTAAGATTTTGCCTCTTTATGAGTAGATTGTGTCTGTGTTTTAAATTTTTAGATTTGGTTGCTATTCAAATGAAATATTGAAAACCAAATTTTTATTGCCCTTGGAAGCCATTAGACAGGCAACCTGCAACTCTGAGGTTTGTGGCCCGGGATAGTCGCTTAGTAGTAGAGAGCGCACATAAAGTCTGAAAATAATCAGGTGGCTGAAGGAAGCTTCTAGAAAGATACAAGAACGTAGGCTTCCGCGGCCGGTGTCACAGTGATTAAAATTCCTCTGGGTGTTATGCCGCGTCGTTGCTAAAAACCAACAACAATAATAAACTAAAACCGACGTTTCGGCCGAATTGCAACGGCCTTAATCAGGGCACGACTGGTTTTGCATGGGGAAAGGTGCTTCTATTTATTACAGACTATCGATGTCTGACCTCACTGTTGTAAAACTTTTAATTGGCACTCTAATATTATTGACTAGTCGTGACGTAAGGGAAGATGGAAAGAAAGAGGTTATTCGTGGATGTCCATGTTGTCAACGATTGGTAGCTGTCCGCCAATCAGCGTTCGGCTTCTGGTCGGCAACTTTTCCTCCTGGTGTGCGCGGAAGTGGACTGGCAGTTGCTCTACAGCAGTTTGTGCAGATACGTCCGTGTCCCGTGTGGCTTCTGCCCCGCGACCGCCAGTTGGACTGGGATGGTCGGCAGCCAGGACGCCGGGAGCTTGTAGCCATCTTCTCTCCTGATGTTGTCAGGCTGTTTAATAATTTCGATCGCCTCTCGTATTTTGCGTTCTCGCATCCACGATTCTTTCGCCAGTACTCGGGCCTCCTGGAACCTGATAGGCTGTCTACGGTCACGGTGGTGTTCCGCTAATGCCGATTTGTTATGTTGTTGTAATCGTACATAGCATTCGTGTTCTGCTACTCGTAAGCTGACAGCTCTCCCTGTTTCTCGTATGTAGGCAGCTCCGCACTCACACCGTAGTTCGTAAACACCTGCAGTGTTAAGAATGTTGACTACATCCTTGGTGTAACCTATCATTTCGTGGATCCTGTGATTGCTTCGAAAAATCGCTTTGAAACCACGTCGACGGAGGACGTTGCCTAACCGTTTACTGACGCCTTTTACATATGGTAAGTGTACCAGTGGAAGCTTTTCTTCTTTGCCTTCTTCTCGTGTTCTGCTCTCTTTGGTTTTAGCTACCTTGCTTATGATTTTGTCATCATAGCCGTTGGCACTAAACATGTGTTGTAGCTCCTTTAATTCTTCTTTGGTGTTATTTACATCGCTTTCATCGCTTTCGCTTACGTTTTAATTTCTAGAAAGATGATTTTGCTGATCGCAGCTCAATTCAGTTGCCTCGCACTCGTACATGGTGCTTTTAAATGAGCACATGCCAAAATGAGCTTTAAAGAAGGTAGGATAGAAAAACTGCTTAGTGAGGAAAGTAATTTACGAGAAATTTGATTTTATATTCAGTTACTAATCAGAAAATGAACGCGAGAGCTCAAGAATAATACATACAAAAGTCCTCTAATGGACCACGTGGCCGTACTGTGCCGCACATTTACAAAGACAGAAAAATAACCTTATATGCTTCCTAACCCCCATAATATTATTTAGAAAGTGGGAAAGTCGTATGAAAGACAGCCCTTATGCTCAGATTACGCTATGAAAAATATATAGAGCCAGAAAATGCTGTACCTAAGAATTAAGCAAGTGCAGCAAGCAAGCAAAAGTTTCGCCAATAACCATGGACAAACCCGTTGTGAAATGTCCATCTCTGAAAGACACAAGACACGTGTCTATACTCCACAAGTCGCTTAGCATGTAGAACTATGTTTACACTTCAGGCGAAAAAGAAGAGTAGAAGTGGACTGCCTGTTCATGTGCCCAGTCGAACTCGAAAATCGGTGTTGAGCTTCCTGATTGGCTGGCTATATTCCGTGCTCAGAGTATTGCTTAAAGACATGATTTTCACAACTGGAGCGGAATTAAAGATAAAGCTACTTTAATAGACGAAAATATCTACCTATATATACATACAAAAATTACAGTCTCATGTATATGTATTTCTATCTGTATATTCGGGATAATCTCAGAAACTACTGTATGAATTTTGATTTGGTTTTCAGTGTTAGACAGACTGATTCATGAGCAAGGTTTGTCGATATAATTTATAAATTGTTCGTGGAAACTGCCCTAATTGTGATGAATTAAAGGCCCCTGCCACTGTGAAAATAATGCCATTGCCACTTAGAGGTACAACTGCCACAACTCTAGAGAGCAGCGAAACTTGGCCATGTTTTCTAACAACTAACTCAATTGTTCATTAATACACACTAAGAGACATCATGTGACATCCGCACAGAATCGCTCCGAAGAGACGAACAAACAGGTGGAACAAGTAAATAGAAATAAATTGACCAAAATAAGAAAAAAACGTTAATCCATGGAAATCGAATGGTCACTGTATCGAATTCTGTCCGGACTACGGATTCTTCATTCGTCTTTGTAACATAGCATTAAAAAAAAATGGCTCTGAGCACTATGGGACTTAACATCGATGGTCATCAGCCCCCTACATAGCATTCACCGCTCAGTGATGTGGAGGGGCACCAGAAAGGAAACGTTAAACTGTAAGTCCCCTTCCCAGTGGCATCTATGTCGCTGACGTGATATCCAATTGAAAGACTTCCAGCAGGGCACTGAGCCACATGGAATAATTACCAGTGCAATCTATACACTTATACAAATTGTCTCCTTCCACACATATTACAAAGCAAATGTGTACACAGCGTTGTCTAGGTGTGTATTTATTCTACGTATTTATTCCAGTCGTCTATTAATCCATCTTCTCCTTCCCCCCTCTCTCCGTCCGTCTCCTCTATCCCCTCTTCCTGTCCTCGTTCTGCACTACCACTCCCCGCCCATCTCATCTTGCCCTTCTCTCTGTCCATCTCGTACTCCTCTTCTAATCAGATCTTCTTCTCCCTCCCTCTTTGTCCCTATCGTCCTCCACACTCTCTCTGTCATGTCCTCCTCCTCCGCGTGCCTCGTGGTCTGAGGCGTCTTCTCACCGACCGTGCGGCTCCCCCCGTCAGAGGTTCGAGTCCTCCCTTGGGCATGTGTGTGTCGTCCTTAGGGTATGAAACGTCCCCTTAGAACAATTATACACGACTGTGCTTAAACTAACACACAATAATTTTAGCGCAACGCAATCTAACTATCAAAAATCCCTACAAAAGAATGGCCCAGACAAACATTAAACTATACCTTTCACAAATCACTTACCTCACAAAAATCTTCGTTACTCGAACTACTGCAATACAGCGAGCGCCACTATTGCCAGCTAAATAGAAGATTCAAACTACAGAAGGCACTAACTACTGATAGGCATAATTGGCAATTGAAAGACGGTAATAGAGAACAAACAATGTATTTACCTTAACAGTCATAATATATATAGTAGTTCATAATATCCAGTATTACAAATTATCAAAACTCCTCCATCTCTCTCCCCACATCCACCACTGCTGGCAGCTCACCTCCAAATGCGCAACGCTACGCGCTGTTCACATCCAGCTGCCGCTGCCAAACACTACAATGGCAGACAACAATGCAAACTAGCCACAGACTGCACACAGCACAGCCAGTGATTTTCATACAGAGCGCTACGTGGCATTACCAATATAAAAATCTAAACAGCCTACTTACATAGCCCCCATGCTCCCCACAAAAAATTTTACAAATTGTTTTGAGCAGTGGCCAGTAATGATTTGATAAATTTTTTCGTAATTACAATAACAAAGATATCAAATGCACACACTTATTAATACAATGTTGGTCAAAAGCTAAAATTATCTCACAGTCAATAAAGACAGTCCTGATCATTCATCAGAGTAAAACTGCCGTTTCTTTTCTCAAAGTCTGAGCAGTAAAAGACAATGCACAGGGAAGTAGTGGATTTCCATGCAGTCTTGAAGAAGTAGTGTTGTCCTTCCAACAGAAAGACAGTGCTGACTCTTGACATGCTGACAGGTAAAGGGCCACAACAGAGCAAACCCACAGCAGAGTCGTTCGACGTTTTGAAGAATATTGGTAGGTAGGTCATCACAGAGTAGACCCACTGTAGTCCTGGTAGAGATTGTGGTATTGGTGGGCCACCAGAGGTGCAAACCCACTGCAGTCCTTGTAGAAATAATGGTATTGGTGGGCCATCAAAGATGCAGACCCACTGCAGTCCTTGTAGAAATTGTGAACAGGCCCACTGTAGTCCTGGGAGAGATTGTGGTATTGGTGGGCCACCAGAGATGCAGACCCACTGTAGTCCTTGTAGAAATAATGGTATTGGTGGGTCATCAAAGGTGTAGACCCACTGTAGTCCTTGTAGAGATGGCCAGCAGCCATCTGCTGTGACTGCGCAGGTGCACAATCACCATCGAAGAGTCTTGCAGAGAAGATAGCAAGTCCATAAACCACCACTTGTGCACGAACAAAATTTTTGGAATTGTCCTTAGAAGTCTTGCAGACAATATAGCAAGTCCATAAACCACCACTTGTACACTCACAAAGTTTTTGGAATTGTCCTTAGAACCAGCAATGCTGTTATCCAGTCCTTTGCTGAATTAGTAACACACGTGCAAACACTATCAGTCCCAACTTCTCACATATTGTGCATTACTATGACCAACAGAAATGTGTGCAGTGAAATGAATGCTTACAAGTTACTTAATTTGATGAACTGGTGTCAATTACAATATTATAACATGAGAATACAATTACAAAGGTACAAAATACATCATGAAAGAACATAACAATACAGATAACATTTGTGGTACAGGCTTTACAAAAGAATAGAAATAACATATACATCAGTGTTACAGGAATTATGACATGAGTACATACATAAAAGATCAGAATAATTATTGAAACATCAACTTCACACACGAGCATTAAAACAAAACAGAATAAATAATGTCTAAACATATTTACAAAGTAAATAACATATTATTAATGCCAATTATATTTGAGGATAACAGTATTCCTCATCATAGTGAATATAGCTTAGTATTAGAAGAAGAAAAAATTCTATGAAACTACACAGAGACAGGAAGAAAACAAATACATAAGGGTACACAAACACATAGTGGGATAACACTAAAGGAAAGGACAGGGTTTGTTTTCAGTGTAACATTTGGTACTGCAGTCCAACCCAAAACTTCATTCCATATATCGTCCCTCTTATTTCAACCTTTGCTTCCACCAAAAAAATCCTATCCAAGCATGCTTTCTGTATTTTTATCGTATAACCTCTCAGTGCATTTCTTCAAATTCATCGCAACTCATTCTCTTATATAGTCTACCCCTTCTTAAGCTAACTTAAATGTACTGAGCTCAGATGTATGTACCAAGGGACGAGGCAATGCAGCAGCACATAACAAATTAACATAAACAGCAAGGACAAAAAAATACAAATTGGCAAAGTAAGCAACAATAGTAACATATACCTAAACATGACATAGCTCAAGCAGAAAAAATATTACAGTAAAAACAATAATGCAGACAAGGGAAATGTATATTCACATCTTAATGTCTATGTAATTAAAGTGGTGCACCACAAAAACTAATTCTACAAAAAATTATCAAGTACTTGAAAAGAAAATTATATATGCAGTTATTGTCATCAGTCCCTTCTTATTGTCCTTTCCATTTCAAGAGCTCCTTTTTCGAAGAATGTGGATCATAAAATAATTATTTAATAGATCCGTTGACAAAAAGTGTTCACATTAGCAAATGCATTTTATTTTATTTTATTGAACCAATGATGCAACACAGCTGGAAACTAGATATCAAATGAAATAAGCAACTATAAAAGGCAAAGTATAAAAATATCATTCAATAGTCATGTGACATTTCATAAGTTAGTAGAAATTCTCTCAACTCTCGTAGAAAGACGCTTGTCATAATCAGGTGTGCAGATGTAAGTATCTTTCCAAGTAATGAGGGTGTCGCATTTGCGATGCTTTCTCTAAAGAAATGTCAATGGCGAGGATAATGGCCTCTTGTTTTTTTTTCACCTAATGGCTATCTTTTGGCAGACGACTACCTCTCAGCTGGGCACCCACGACGCGCAGGTGGTCACTTAACTTTCTTACGGAAATATTTACGACAGCAGTTTCCGCTACAGTGACAGTCTCATAAAAATATTTCACAGGTCAAGAATTTGCGTTGCAAATGTGTAGAAACAAAATCCTATGAATATAACATTGTCCAAAAAATTTTCATCGGTATTGTAATACATTCACGCATTTACATACATATCATAACTCTTAAAGTACGATTCTTGGTTTCCAACAAACTTTATCACAACTCAGAGTCCCTAACCACTACTCATTATTCCTTACCTTATTACACATATATATATATATATATTCGTCGACACCTCTTCAATATTTCATCTTAATAAATATGTAGCATAATCAAATTCCTCATATAACATCGGCTTATGGATCATAAACATACCTCAACAGCATAATACACATCGTCGTCATAAAAATAACATCATAACACCTCAGTCAAATCTCAAAAACGTCATAGCTTTCTGCAATAATTTCAAAACCTAAAGAAAATTCTCTGCTCATTTCAGTAGTGTCATCTACCTCAAACATACTTTAAAAATCATGATCTCATATCATTCAAAGCTCTCATAATATCACAATGGGTCCGAAAAAATATGAACAGTTCACAAAGTACAGAAAAAATACAATTTCGTAAGTGTGAAGTTATCCAACGGTGTAATTACGTAAACATCTGTCACTGCCATAGTAAAAAAGATTGTCTCTCTCAGTTAAATGATCAGATAGCTGTGTAATTTGTGTGAGAGAAATATGGTACCGATGTGTAAAGTTGTATAAGCAAATTCTTGTAAGAATCCCTGAAAATCTTCAATGTCGTCTTTGCAACGTCCTGCCAAAATAATATGCCGTAAATGTTCAGGTAATTTGATTAAGCAAATGCGGATGAGTTCTGAAGGGCTGTATGGGCTTCACAGGTACTGATTCTTGTGCAACATGTCTTCAAAATATTTCACAAGACTGGAAAATTCAGATTGTTCAAAGTGTTTCATCATCATGATGCTATGTTTTACTCGGTCTTCTGTAGCTTGTGACCAATATGCTGAGAGGAACGCATGGTAAAATTATCCTTCACTGTGACAATCGTGAATGACCGATCACATTCTTACAGCTGGTTCATTCTCCAAGTAGCCACACATAAATTCTAACCTGTGCTCCAATGACCAGTTGGGAGGAAAACAATGAGAGAATTGATGGAGCCACGCTTGTGGATGAATGTCGTTGGCAGAATTCTTAAACGTTTTGAATTTACGTGTAGTAATGAACATCTTATAATCAAAATCATCATGTCGGCGAGTCGCATGTCGATCATTGTTACGTCGTTTCGGCGGTTACATCTCAAAATTCGGTGTACCTTGCCAATTTCTTTCATAATTTCCGAAGTGCCCTGAGTTATTATATTGTGGCTGTTCCGTATTTCTATGTCCCTCTTCCCGTATTGGAGCGCGAGTGTCTTCTGAAATACGCAATTCTTGTATTACCTGTGTCAGCTGATCTTGTACTTCCCGGATTTCTCTTTTGTACTGTGTATTGATTTGATTATGATTTTGTTTGAATTTTCTAATTTGTTCATACTCTTCTGTGTCAGTGAAGGCTACGGGTCTTGTGTCGTTCAGATCATCATCTACATTTGTAGATAAGTTAGTGACCTGATCCGAAAGTTCGGCTACTTTCTCCGATAGTGAACACATTTCCTCAGTGTGTTTTTCTGAACCAAGTTTCAGAGTGTCCATTTGTGTTGAAATCGAATCTACTGTGTCCTTTAAGTTTTCCTGAGTTTTTGCAAGTTGCATAACCGAATCGGTAGATGCAACTGAGTCAATTGTAGCCCACAAGGTCTCATGAGTTTCATGAACAATGGTTTGCAGTTGTTTTATGGCTGCTTCGTGATTCTGTAATGCATTTTCATGCGTGAAAAAATAGGTTGAAAATGCTCACAAATTTGTGTTTTTACGTCATTACAGACTTTTTGACATTTCGATTCAATGTTATGTAACTCAGTAGTTAAATCTTCACGTGTTTGTTCAAGTGTGGTGTCTAACTTCCGAAGATTTTGTTCCATTGTGTCTAACTTTTTAAGATTTTGTTCCACTGTGTCTAACTTTTTAAGATTTTGTTCCACTGTGTCTAACTTTTTAAGATTTTGTTCCATTGTGTCTAACTTTTGAAGATTTTGTCCCATTTGTCTCTGATTTTGTTCCATTTGTTGCATTAATTGCAATAATAATGTATTAGTGACTGGAATCTGTTTCTCTATGCTTTTTGGCAGTGCATTTTCACCGGCAACATTCACATTTTGACAAGCAGAAAATGTGTCTTGACTCATTTGAGAAAACGGTGAGGACCCAAAACCTAAGTCTACAGTATTTGCAGTATTATGTTCTGTCATTTCGGATTCCTGAGGCGAGCTGTTGCCGACCGATCGATCAATAATGCTTCCCTGTTCACAAATTGTTTCACTTTCTACACCATTGTTTGCAGCCCACTCCATTTCCCTATGTACAATTACCAAATTACTACTTTGAACATTAGTTTATTCATTACTCGGTGGCGCTAACACACTGCTTTCGTCTTCACTGTCATTTCTCAGTTTACTTTGGAGCCTAGTATTACGTTTTTCACACGCCATTATTGTCACAATATTTCACACGACAACACAGAAAAACACAATTTGAAGAGCAAAAATAAGAGAACGCATTAACATAGTACTGAAAAGAATATGTAGTTAATTGCAGCTGCGAAATACTTGGTGCAAATCTACATGCATGCCACAACTGTTTTACTGTGCAACAATGAAAAACCACAACTACCAAGCAAATTCTCTCTATAATTACGCGCTAGCAATAAACAAAAGCTACACTAAATACACAAACTACAAGAAAAAATCAGAAGATTCCAGGTTCGAATCCTGGCAGGGTCACCGTATGAAACGTCCCCTTAGAACAATTATACACGACTGTGTTTAAGCCAACATACAATAATTTTAGCGCAACGCAATCTGACTATCAAAAATCCCTACAAAAGAATGGCCCAGACAAACATTAAACTATACCTTTCACAAATCACTTACCTCACAAAAATCTTCGTTACTCGAAATACTGCAATACAGCGAGCGCCACTATTGCCAGCTAAATAAAAGATTCAAACTACAGAAGGCACTAACTACTGATAAGCATAGTTAGCAATTGAAAAACGGTAATAGAGAACAAACAATGTATTTACCTTAACAGTCATAATATATATAGTAGTTCATAATGTCCAGTATTACAAATTATCAAAACTCCGCCATCTGTCTCCCCACATCAGCCACTGCTGGCAGCTCACCTCCAACTGCGCAACGCTACATGCTGTTCACATCCAGCTGCCGCTGCCAAACACTACAATGGCAGACAACAATGCAAACTAGCCACAGACTGCACACAGCACAGCCAGTGATTTTCATACAGAGCGCTATGTGGCATTACCAATATAAAAATCTAAACAGCCTACTTACAAAGGTAGTTTAAGTAAGATTAAATAGTGGGCAACCTTAGGGACCGACGACCACAGCAGTTTGGCCCATAAGACCTTACCACAAATTTTCCAAATTTTCCTCCCCCTTCTCCTCCTCCAATTACATCTCTTCGTCTCTATTTCTATCCCTTCGTCCATCTCTTCCTCCCCACTCTTTTCTCTTCCTCCCCACTCTCTGCGTCTATCTACTCCTCTCCACTATCTCTGTGTATCTCCTTCTCCCCCCTCTCCTCGTTCATCTTCTCCTCTTTGCTTTCTCTGCCGATCTTATCTTCTCACCTGTCCCTGACCATTTCCTCCTTCCCTCGCATATGTTCACCCCCTTCCTGCCCCATAACTGTCTGCCTATCAGCTCCTGCCCTTTTCTCCCTCCACGTTATCATGCTCACCCCGATAGGTGGCTTGTGTTTCTTACTCCCGAAAGTATTTATTTACATATCGTGATTATCATGGGTACTAGATTGTTTAAGAAATTTAAGACTTACTTGTACTCATTTCTGACATGTACCTCTGGCGAATATCGCACTGCAGTTTCATTTTCACTCGTGTCAGTAGGCTATCTCAAAATCTCCTCAGCTATGTGATGTGAAATGATATTAATTTGCAGGTACATCCAGTGGTATATGTGGATACCGTCTGCGAAATTTGTCGCGAATAGAGTTAGTGGTAAGGAAGTATTAAATTAAAAAGTCATGTATAATGCGGTAGGTTTCAGGCATTTCATTATTCGACGTCATATTTCCTGAACCATGTGACGTACAGTGATATATTTTTTGGTAAATTCAGCTGTGGATGTGGATACTGTCTGCGAAAAGTGCTGCGGATAGAGTAAGTAGCAACGAAGTAATGAAGTTAAACGTGAAACGTCCCCTTAGAAAAATTAGTGAATTATAGTGCTGGTTAACCCCTTACATTTTTTGATTTTCAGACAGCTGAGCAAAACTGAACGTACTCAGACATTCCTCTCTTTACTTATTCTGATCATCACTAAAGTGACACACAATATTTTTAGCGCAACGCAATCTGACTTTGAAAAATCCCTACAAAAGAATGGCCCTGACTAACAATAACCTATTCCTTTCACAAATCACTTACCTCCCAAAAATCTTCGTCACTCGAACTACTGCAATACAGCGGGCGCCACTACTGCCAGCTAAATAAAAGATTTAAACTACTGGAGGCACTAACTACTGATATCCATAGTTAGCAAATGAAAGATTTTGATAGAGAACAAACAATGTATTTACCTTAATAGTGTTCAAAAGTCATAATATATATAGCAGTTCATGGCATCCAGTCTTACAAATTTACTGTCTCTGATGGACACACGTCCAGATCATCCGCTCTCAAAACTCCGCATTTCTCTCCCCATATACACCACTGCTGGCGGCTCACTTCCAACTGCGCAACGCTACGCGCTGTTAACAGCCAACTGCCCACTACAATAGAGAATATTTCAACAATGCGAACCAGTCACAGACTGCACACAGCACAGCCAGTGATTTTCATACAAAGCGCTACGTGGCGTTACCAATATAAAAACCTAAACAGCCTACTTACAAACGTTTTGCATGATGTGGCAGTTTTTGAACAATATCAATGTTTATGGCGTTATATCTTCTGAATGCGTCGCACAATGATATAATTTTGCAGTTACATACAGTGCTATATGTCAATACTCTATGCAGTATAGTGTACATCACGAGTACAGTCAGCAGTAAGGAAGTAATAAATTAAAACGTCATGCCTGCTGCTACAGTTTTGCTGCATGAACAGCGAACATGTAGAAGGCGATAAACGTTTCTCGTTTCATCATTCTGTGTTGTTATCAGTGAGAAAATGTTTCGTAAGCATTTGAAACTATGTTTTAAGTGTGTTGCAATTCACGAAGTGCTCTCATTCTCTAATACTAGATGAATAAAGTATGCGAATCCTCGCGTCATGAGGTACAGTACATTCTTGCCGCCAACCCCACCCCTTTCATAGGTAGGCGGTTCATCCCCGAAAGTGGTTTTTGTCCAGACAATTGTATATATATATATATATATATATATATATATATATATATATATATATATATATATATATATATATACCATGTTAGGTTGAAATTGGGCCTATGGTTCACGAGGAGATGTGGAACATACATACATACGTACATCAATTTTTACAATGTGTGCGGATTTTCGTTCCATACATATCTCAGATCCTGCTGCTTCGCTCGTGTAATCTGTATAAGATGCATGGATTTTTTTGTTTTTGTTTTTCTTTAACCCAATTTTTATGCAGTTCACAAACACCAAAACCTTCTAAACTTTCCACGCTAATTAAGGCGTTAGACGCATGATCTTTTCCGAATACACTGACCAAACAGATACTCTGGTAGCTTGCGTCCCACATTTCTGTTAATCATGCCTTTTGCGTTCTTGTGGTGATATTTCCACAGGAATTTTCTTCATATCCACCCGAGAACTGAAACACCAATTTTCATAGATATAATTCAAAATTTTCTGAATATAATGAAATATTTGTTAAAAATATTTGCCCTCTATTTCACCCCCTAAAAGACTGAATTTCCTGAAACAATGAAACACATAGCTTTGAATTTCTAACAGAGAAGCCAAATACAAATAATTTCACGGATGTAAATTTGAAAATATTTTCATCATGAAATAATTTCATAAAACTTTTCATCCCTCATTTAACTCCCTCAGGGGGATGGATTTTCAAAAGAACTGAAACATATATTTTTCTGTTTGTAACTGACAAGTAAAATGCCAGCTTTAACAAACGTAAGTTTAAAAATGTTTAGAAGTTCTTTAATTAGCCAATGGCCTTGCCGCAGTGGTAACACCGGTTGCCGTCAGGACAGCGAAGTTAAGGGCTGTAGGGCTGGGCTAGCACTTGGATGGGCGACCATCAGGTCTGCCTAGCGCTATTGGCAAGCGGGGTGCACTCAGCCCTTATGGGGCGAACTGAGGAGCTACGTGATTGAGAAGAATGACATGGTGATCGGTCGGTACCGTTGGGTCTTCATGGCCTGTTTGGGTGGAGTTTAGTTTAGCTCTTCAGTAATGAATTATTTCCAAAAAACTTTCAGCTACTTTTTTACACCCTTAAGGGTTGAAATCTAAAAATGCTGAATTTATATAATTTCTGTCGAAGGAACCAAATAGTAGTTTCCGTAATTCTATCTTTAAAATTGTCTGAATGGTGACATATTTTCATTCCCTACTTCACCCCCTTTAGTAGTAAAATTTCAAACCATCCCTTCTTCAACGATTCTCACAGTATAAGATCCACCCCCTCTCCAATATTCAAGTTTCTATCCTTAGCGGTTTGGGCTGGGTGACTATGAGTCATTTAGTCAGGCAGTGGCGATATTGAATTTTTTATACAGGGCGTTAAAAAAACTATCCAGTATTTCAGGAGATGACTGTAAGCAACAAAGGAAAAGGAAAAAAGTGTAAATAAGTTATACAAAACCAGTCACTTTTTTGAATAATTATGTTTTATTCCATGACCCGGTTTTCGAACCTTTTCAGTTTCACCTTCAAATGGTTTCCAGAAGTTACATCATTATTGCTAGTATAATGCTGGGTGCTGGCTCTATGACTAAAAGATGGAATACGTTTTAATGTATCGCCATGACTATTGCTTATCTGTCGATATGGATGTAAATTTAGTTTTTTCTTACTCCGACAGTATAGGCGGCTTTTTTTGGGTTAGTGTCCATCTGTCTGCTCAATTTTGATGTCCAGTTGTTATATCACTATACACACTCCCATACAAACAATTAATTTACACTCTGACAGCGAGACTTCTCCAGCATCCAGCATGCGTTTTACAACTGTTGCTTGTAACAAATATCTTGACAAAAAGATAGGTCTACTTTGCACAGAGACGTAATTTGTTATTTTTTACATGTATTAAAGCCGATATAAGGGCAAATATTTTAATCAGTTTGTCGATAACATGAGAGCACAAAATAAAATAAATACATAAATTACTACAAGAACGAACTTCAGGTGCTCTGATATCGTATTTCTGTTTGTATATTAACTTATAACACAGGTAGTTTATAGTAACTATTTTAATCGTGATTAGTATTAACATGAATGCTCAGGAATCAATTATACAGAGTTATAGTATTTACAATGAGATACAGATGTCTGTATGACTAGGACCTTTATATTTAAAACTTAAATTTTTAAATTAATAGCAAACCTTCAGATGAACTGTTGACTTATTTCTGTTGTTACGTTAACATGATCTGGGTTCAAATGGTTCAAATGGCTCTGAGCGCTATGGAACTCAACATCTTAGGACATAAGTCCCCTATAACTTAGAACTACTTAAACCTAACGAACCTAAGGACATCACACACACCCATGCCCGAGGCAGGATTCGAACCTGCGACCGTAGCAGTCCCGCGGTTCTGGACTGCAGCGCCAGAACCGCTAGACCACCGCGGCCGGGATATTAGCAAGAGTAGATTCTGTTTATTTTAGCTAAAGGAATTTGTATAAAAGTTATAGTGTTTGTAATGGACTAAAGCTGTTTGTATGACCATCTACTTTATATTTAAACACCAGGAACAAAAGTTCAAAATGGCTCTGAGCACTATGGGACTCAATTGCTGTGGTCATAAGTCCCCTATAACTTAGAACTACTTAAACCTAACTAACCTAAGGACAGCACACAACACCCAGCCATCACGAGGCAGAGAAAATCCCTGACCCCGCCGGGAATCGAACCCGGGAACCCGGGCGTGGGAAGCGAGAACGCTACCGCACGACCACGAGATGCGGGCAACAAAAGTTCAAGTGAACTGTTGACTTACTTTTGTTCTTACGTTAAAGTGATCTGGAATATTGGTAAAGGGAGCTTCTGTTTGTCCCAGCTAGAAGTAATATGTATAAAAGTACGGATTTATGTTAACAGTAGAGGGCTTCACCGTTTAGCAACATAATACAGGTTTTATTCTGTGGTAGGATATTATATTGACACCAGTGTAGTTAGGATGTAAGGAGAGTGATGTTGGGGGGGGGGGGGGGGTCCTTAGGGTGCGGGGTGGGGAGACGGTGTAGTGTTGGTTGAGTGGTTACTTGTTTTGAACTAGTGGATCTTCAATGTTCTGAAGAAAAAATTTGTTTCTCAGCTCAGTCTGGTCTTTGTGTAGATAGTCAGGTGCTGTATTTGTGTAGATAAATATTTCAATTTGTTCAAGAAGGTCAAGTATTGTGCTTTGTTGGCAAAATGGAGTATTTTGACATTCTGTTCTATGTTGTTTGCAGAATGATTGTGTTGGGTAAGATGGGAGGCAAAGCTGGATTTATGCAGGTAGTTAAGATGGAGTGCATCTATGCGTTCTTTAAATCTTGCTGTGAAGCTTCTACCTGTTTGTCCAACGTGGTAGCTTGGACATGAGTTGCAAATGAGCTTGTATACACCTTACTTTTGATGCCGATGTAAAGTGGTTTTGGTGCTGCGTATGATTTTTTTTTTTTTTTTGTATTTTGTTGTTGGTGAAGAAACATATTTTTATGTTGTATGCTTGAAGAGGTTGGCAATTTGGTGATCATGCAATTAACCATTGTTCTGAAGAATGCTTTTTTGTGTTGGTCTATATGGAAAGAGGGTTTTTGTATGGTAACATTGGTGGTTGTTGGCTTTCTGAAAATTTCAAATTTATACTCTTGATTTTTATTCGAGATTGCTAAATCAAGATAGTTAATGCCTTCTAGAGTTTCATGTTCTACTGTGAATTGAATTTTGCTGTGTATTCTATTAAGTTCTGTGGCTGGCTTATATATTTCTTCTGTTATTCCATTGAACAGAATGAGAGTGCCATCATCATAGCGTTTGTAATAAAGCAGCCTATTCTTTAGTTGGGTTTGGGATCTAAAAAGATTGTTTTCAAGATTATTAATATATATGAACTGCTGCAAGCCTGCAAGACTACTACCCATTGCCAATCCATCTTCCTGACTGTAAAACTTGTTGCTGAACAACTTGTTGTTGATGGAATACACAATGAACTAACACTGAACGGTGTGCGCTTCTCACTATGTCCAGAACAAAGAGAAGTCGTCAGCTCCCATGTCCACTGTCATTCATTTATGTTTCTCTCCCTATCAATGCTATCAACTCTACTGCTAATCCTACCATTCAGTATCTCATTTATGTACTGTACCTGTGGTGTCACCGCCGGACACCACACTTGCTAGGTGGTAGCCTTTATATCGTCCGCGGTCCGTTAGTATACGTCGGACCCGCGTGTCGCCACTATCAGTGATTGCAGACCGAGCGCCGCCATGCGGCAGGTCTAGTCTAGAGAGACTTCCTAGCACTCGCCCCGAGTTGTACAGCCTACTTTGCTAGTCATGGTTCACTGACTACAAACGCTCTCATTTGCAGAGACGACAGTTTAGCATAGCCTTCTACTACGTCATTTGCTACGACCCAGCAAGGCGCCATATTCAGTTACTATTGATATTGATATTGTGAATCATGTACTGTCAAGAGCAACGTTCATCATTAATGGACTAAAGATAAGTATGAAACTAATTACGTCCGCTTTCTGAATTCTCATTTGTTGTCATGTTCCAGACCGCACGTCAGTATAGTTCTTCCCTCCTCACGCCAGCCTGCGTGAGCTAAAACGCGTGCATTTCGGCCTCCTCTAGTTACACGGTGTTGGCTCTTCTGCCAACACATCAATACCAAAACGACTGACGCGCAGAATTTGTAGAGGGCAACTGTGTATGAGAGTGATGATATCCACTCACCAAACTTTGTACTCTGAATTTTAATCAAAACTCTAAGCACAGGAGTGTGAAGAAAATTTACCGCTACACCAGACATGTTTTCCACCCGTGCAAAGCCAGGTTCGCTCGGTACGTGAGTTGTAAGAGTGCTCCAATTCCCCAACTGATACATTGCATGAAAGTCATTTGTAGCAGACCGCATTCGATTTCCTTACGTGGCTTTGTAATGTAACCTGTTAACAAATGACCTTCTCCTAAAAAGTTCTTCTACTCTCTACCACATCATAACGAAGAGGAGGAGAAATATCGTAATAAGCGAAATACAGCTGTTTAGAAATATGGAACATATTTTGTACGCATGTTTTATGACACTTTCGATGAACGAAAATCTTCTCTGTAAGAGTCAACATGGATTCCGCAAAGAGAGATCTTGTGACACTCAGCGCTCTCTGTTCCTCCATGATATGAACTGCTCTGTAGATATCGGCGCTTAGATTGATGCCGAGTTTATCGAGTATGGGGCCAGATTTGCAAGTAGATTCAAGATTTCCTTGAAGATAGCACTCCACACGTCACTCTCAGTGTAACAAAATCGACAGATGTAAAGATAATTTCGGAAGGTACCACAAGGAAATGTGACAGGAGCTTTACTGTTTGCATTCTGTACAACCGATCTAGTACAAAGCGTCGGAAGCTCGTTAAAACTGTTCGTAGATGATGCGGTTGTCTATAAGGAAGTAACGGGTGTGCTCTGAGCATATAGGCGATCAACGGTGAAGATCTCAGTTCCCAAGAAAGTAGCAACGTCAAAAGACGGCACACATTTTGCAGAATGACCTGAACACAATTGATGAACGGTGCAGGAATTGGCAGTTGATCCTGAACGTAAATAAATGTAAGCAATTGCGCATATATAGGAAATTAAAACTGCTAGTGTAAAACTACGCTATTTATGACAATGTGCGGGAAACAGTATTCACCGTAAAATACACTCCTGGAAATGGAAAAAAGAACACATTGACACCGGTGTGTCAGACCCACCATACTTGCTCCGGACACTGCGAGAGGGCTGTACAAGCAATGATCACACGCACGGCACAGCGGACACACCAGGAACCGCGGTGTTGGCCGTCGAATGGCGCTAGCTGCGCAGCATTTGTGCACCGCCGCCGTCAGTGTCAGCCAGTTTGCCGTCGCATACGGAGCTCCATCGCAGTCTTTAACACTGGTACCATGCCGCGACAGCGTGGACGTGAACCGTATGTGCAGTTGACGGACTTTGAGCGAGGGCGTATAGTGGGCATGCGGGAGGCCGGGTGGACGTACCGCCGAATTGCTCAACACGTGGGGCGTGAGGTCTCCACAGTACATCGATGTTGTCGCCAGTGGTCGGCGGAAGGTGCACGTGCCCGTCGACCTGGGACCGGACCGCAGCGACGCACGGATGCACGCCAAGACCGTAGGATCCTACGCAGTGCCGTAGGGAACCGCACCGCCACTTCCCAGCAAATTAGGGACACTGTTGCTCCTGGGGTATCGCCGAGGACCATTCGCAACCGTCTCCATGAAGCTGGGCTACGGTCCCGCACACCGTTAGGCCGTCTTCCGCTCACGCCCAAACATCGTGCAGCCCGCCTCTAGTGGTGTCGCGACAGGCGTGAATGGAGGGACGAATGGAGACGTGTCGTCTTCAGCGATGAGAGTCGCTTCTGCCTTGGTGCCAATGATGGTCGTATGCGTGTTCGGCGCCGTGCAGGTGAGCGCCACAATCAGGACTGCATACGACCGAGGCACACAGGGCCAACACCCGGCATCATGGTGTGGGGAGCGATCTCCTACACTGGCCGTACACCACTGGTGATCGTCGAGGGGACACTGAATAGTGCACGGTACATCCAAACCGTCATCGAACCCATCGTTCTACCATTCCTAGACCGGCAAGGGAACTTGCTGTTCCAACAGGACAATGCACGTCCGCATGTATCCCGTGCCACCCAACGCGCTCCTGAAGGTCCAAGTCAACTACCCTGGCCAGCAAGATCTCCGGATCTGTCCCCCATTGAGCATGTTTGGGACTGGATGAAGCGTCGTCTCACGCGGTCTGCACTTCCAGCACGAACGCTGGTCCAACTGAGGCGCCAGGTGGAAATGGCATGGCAAGCCGTTCCACAGGACTACATCCAGCATCTCTACGATCGTCTCCATGGGAGAATAGCAGCCTGCATTGCTGCGAAAGGTGGATATACACTGTACTAGTGCCGACATTGTGCATGCTCTGTTGCCTGTGTCTATGTGCCTGTGGTTCTGTCAGTGTGATCATGTGATGTATCTGACCCCAGGAATGTGTCAATAAAGTTTCCCCTTCCTGGGACAATGAATTCACGGTGTTCTTATTTCAATTTCCAGGAGTGTATATAGGAGTAAATACCCAGAGCGATCTTAAGTGGAATGGGCACATAAAACCAATAGTAGTAAAAGCAGATGCCGGAATGAATTCGCAAGAGGAATCTTCAGAAAATGTAACTCATCCACGAAGGTTCAGATGGTTCAAATGGCTGTGAGCAATAAGAGACTTAGCATCTGAGGTCATTAGTCCCCTAGAACTTAGAACTACTTAAACCTAACTAACCTAAGGATATCACACACATCCATACCCGAGGCATGATTCGAACCTGCGACCGTAGCAGCAGCGCGGTTCCGGACTGAAGCGCCTAGAACCTCTCGGCCACCACGGCCGGCGTCATCCACGAGGGAAGTGGTGCTTGATCGTCCGATGCCTGAGTGTTGTTGATCGAGCTGGAATCCGTACGAGGTATGACTGATGGAAGAAGTAGAAAAGAACCAACGTAGAGACGTAGAGCGATCCGTTTCGTCGCAGGTTCGTTCAGTCGGAAACCTCAAGAAACCATAGTAGCAGAGACTATAAGAGAGGCGTTGAGCACCACGGAAAGGTTTGTTATTCAAATTTCGACAGAGTACTTTCCGGGGAGAGTCGGGCAAGATATTACTTCCTCCAACACACATTTCGCGAAATGACCACAATGAAAAAAATCAAGAAGTTAGAGCTAATACAGAGGCTTACTGCAAATCATTCTTCCCATGCGCCATTAACGAATGGAACAGGAAAGCGGTGTTCAGTTAGTGGTTCGAGAAGGACCCTTCTCCACACATCGTCAAGTTCAAAATGGTTCAAATGGCTCTGAGCACTGTGGGACTTAACTTCTATGGTCATCAGTCCCCTAGAACTTAGAACTACTTAAACCTAACTAACCTAAGGACATCACACAACTCCCAGTCATCACGAGGCAGAGAAAATCCCTGACTACGCCGGGAATCGAACCCGGGAACCTGGGCGCGGGAAGCGAGAACGCTACCGCACGACCACATAGGGATCTAAAGTCTCGTCCTCTCGATTGCGAGCGCAGTGTGTGCCAGCTCGTCCGACACCAATAATCGCACTTGCCAGCCGACTTCTCTTCTAAAATTAGCGTCCGATTAGGTGATCACAAACGTACACGAGGATGGTGGGCCGCGCGGTATCGGACGTCTTGTCACGGTCCACACGGTTCCCCCCGTCGGAGGTTCGAGGCCTCACTCGGGCATGGGTGTGTGTATCGTTCTTAGTGTAAGTTAGTTTAAGTTAGATTAAATAATGTGTAAGCTTAGGAACCGATGACCTCAGCAGTCTGGTCCCATTAGACCTTACCACATATTTCCAAATTTCAGGATTGTGGCATTGAACAAGGTACCAGAGGCGTTCAGTAATAATGCGACCAATTTTTTTCTGAATGGAGATTCGTTTTACACAGGATTCCACTACTCTAATTATTACCCACTATTTTGGCTACAACACACTGTTTTTCAATCTTATCTCCGTTCAGTGCGTCTCCCTTGTGCAATATTACTGGTAAGGCCTGTTTGCCCACGAGGTACCGCTCTACTGGTCGACGTGGGGCCCACGTCTTGGTGCATAAAAAACCTCCACATTACACACATGCTGCTTTCCGCGGAGTGAATCTCTTCGTGGGCCAGACAGATGGAACTCGAAAGGTGCGAGTCCAAATGTAGGGTGAATAAGGAATAACAGTCTAACGAAGTTCTGTGAGATCCTTTCAGGTGCATTGTCATTGGGAAAGAGAAGTTCGTTTGCATTTTTGTGCTGACGAACACGTGAAGTCGTTTCTTCAGTATCCTGTAGGTAGCACAGTACAGTTCAGAACTGATCGCTGCACCATAAGTGACAACATCAGAGCCCCAGAAGGACGTCGCCAGGACTTACTGGCTGAGGGTGTGACTTCAAACTGCTTCTTCAGATGATAGATGTGATGCCATTCAGCAGATTGCCGTTTTGTTTCCTGATCGAACTGACAAATCAATATTTCATCGCCTGTGACGACATTCGACAAAAATTGTCACTAACAGTCTCGTAAAGTGCAGGCAATTCCGCACATATCGTTCTTCGTTGCTCTATAAGGCCTTCTGTTAGGCGGTGAGAAACCTAGCGGGCACACACATTTGAGTGCCCCCATTCGTGGACGAGTGTGACACCACTACCAACAAAGACGTCCAGTTACGCAGCGAGATGTTTGTGATCCGTCGATCATCTCGAATGATAGTGTCTGCACGTTCCCACGTTGCAGGAGTCATAGCTGTGTTCGGCTGGCGGGCTCGTCAGAGGCCGGACAGAATTTTGATGATAACAAACGCCTGGCACAACGACTCATCATGCTTTTGTTCACTGCGCAGTCTCCCTAGACTGCAAGCGCCTACGAGTATCTACGATGCTCTGGTTTTCCGCTGAAATAAACCCAATGACAGCTCTCTGCTTGAAACGCGCTTCGGTGGTGGTGGTGGTGGTTAGTGTTTAACGTCCCGTCGACAACGAGGTCATTAGAGACGGAGCGCAAGCTCGGGTTCGGGAAGGATTGGGAAGGAAATCGGCCGTGCCCTTTCAAAGGAACCACCCCGGCATTTGCCTGAAACGATTTAGGGAAATCACGGAAAATCTAAATCGGGATGGCTGGAGACGGGATTGAACCATCGTCCTCCCGAATGCGAGTCCAGTGTGCTAACCACTGCGCCACCTCGCTCGGTAACCCGCTTCGGTTGCAGGCGCACTTTGAAGTCTGTGTATAGGGCCGCCATCTATCGGATCGGTATAGGAGTTGAAGTGGGAATACTCCACAATGGCGCACACAAGATTCCACATTTTTTTCAACCAAAATCGTCTGAGAAAAAATGTATTACATTACTTATTGAACACCCCTCGTAGAAGTATCATCCTATTAGGTGTTCATAAACCAGGGGCGGGCAAACGTTGCACGCGGCTCATGAGCACACAGCGCTGCACGTGTGCTGCTCGCGTGCAATCGTCGAACGGGATAGTGCCGACAGCCTGCAGGTTGCGGCAGTGTAGTATCAGGCTAAGCTGCGGACGTTGAAGCGAAGCGACCACTACGTAGTGAACGTTCTATTTCAATAACCGGAAAATGCAGAGTGAATCAAGGAAACGGAGAATTGGAGATTTGCTATCTTTTAAAAAGGAATGGGAGAATCATTTGTTCTCTGTGGAAAAACGTGAAAATTGGAAATGTACAATATGTGACAGTATTCTCGCTGGTGAGCGGAAGTTTAATATTGAACGCCATTATAATAAATTTCAGTATGTTGCCGTTCTTAGTGCAATAAAAGAGGAATTTCTCAAGCGATTTGGGGATATGTCTTACTTATCCCAAGGTTTTGAATAGTTCTCGAGAGAATCATGTTTCTGTAGATGATATTGATCTCAGTTTTCAAATGGAATTAATAGATCTACAGTGTAATTCTCGTCTGAGAGACAAGTTCCTTTTGGCAAGACGTGTAATAGATCACGACTTTCCACAGCAAGAGTTTCCTCGTCCCCATCGTGAAGCCATGAAGATAGTCAATGTTGGGCTCGACATACTTTTGTGAGAGATTTTTTTCTGTTATGAAAATTAATAAGTCTCGGTTAAGAGCAAACATCAGTAATGAAAATTTACGTAACTGTTTGCTTTTGTCTGTATGTAGAAATTATGTTCCAGACATTAAACGTATTGTTAACTCCACCTGTGATAATTAAACAAAATGTATCGTAGGTAATAGGTACTCTTTCAAACCATGATTACTTTCAAGCACTCCTACTAACCTTATTCCTTCATTTAATAAAGCAGGCCAGGAAACAAAACGCATTACAGGGGAAGAAGCGGAGAGACGGTATGGTGGGGAGGGGTGAGAAGCGGGTGGCCAGCTTGCCCCTGTGTGCACGCAGAACACCTGTTAACTGCACACGTGCATGTGCACCGCACACGTGCAGAATTCCTGCCCGCCCCTGTCATAAACACACGCCAAAATGGTGTCATTAAACACTGTATTTGAATGAACAACTTTTCCTGCTCTATCTACCTCTGGAAAAGCAATTTGTGACAGAGAAGTCTACGCTTTTTTTAACGATTATGGTTTAACAGCCTGGGCTGCCGTTTCGGTGTTGGGAGTTTAACGACGACGCTTGTGAGCGTCTTGTGGAAGCACTATCAGGGCCGGCTGCCTTTACGAGAACAGGGGAGAGGTAACCTTGGAAGTGTCCTATCAGAGGCCAGCGGCGGACAATATGGTGCGGTCGCCGGACATCCCGGTCTGCTCGGGGAGGTGTCGTAGAATCATGTCCGTCAGCATCAGCCCGGGGGCGGCTATAAAGTCCGTAGTGGCCGCGAGTTCATGACTCGGCCGTGTCAGCTGGACCATTCCATTGATGGCCCGCTTACTGCTTTACTGGCTCCAGAGGTAACAGTCAAGGCCCTGTGTGATACTAGACGCCGCACGAGGTGCTGTTTGCTTTGACCGATAACTTCAGAGAAGTTTTAGCCGAAGTTATAATTATTTCTGTTCCATTATTCTTTACGAAGAGCCCATATTGATGACCAGAGGCCACTTTCCTTAGGACAATTAAAATCGAGTTATGTCTCAGCAGTTTTGTTATTGATTGCTATTAGAAGGAAATCAAGAACGTAAAAGCCATGGTTAACGCAGAAAAAAAATGGTTCAAATGGCTCTGAGCACTATGGGACTCAACTTCTGAGGTCATTAGTCCCCTAGAACGTAGAACTAGTTAAACCTAACGAACCTAAGGACATCACACTCATCCATGCACGAGGCAGGAGTCGAACCAGCGACCGTAGCGGTCTCGCGGTTCCAGACTGCAGCGCCTAGAACCGCACGGTCACTTCGGCTGGCTAACGCAGAAAATTCTTCATTTTATCGTTGAGAGGTAAAATATTAGCTGCAAAGTGTAAGGATCCAATATACGCTAATTTTCTTGTTCGTAGCTTTGTCCCAGTGTCACGACGTACGTTTGGGTGGATCACCATTTGCGGCTTGTTTCAGTCAAATGATTCCGCTGAACATGTTGAGAATACAAATCTTCATGTGTAAATTATGCCGTAATCGCCACCACTCAGTGACGTCAAAATAATGTATAATCGAGTGTGGCTTGATTCAATTACTTGCAGAGTTATTTAGAGTAATTTACTGCAGGATGAATAACGGAATTTTCCGAAGTGTGGCTTCACTCAATTACTTCCAGAGCTATTTACGGTAATTTACTACAGGGTGGCTGATGGAATTTTCCGACAGTTCTTCTTTGAACGTGCTATCAAAATTAATCGGGGAAATACAAATGCTCAATATAAAAATGATTATACATAGTAGGAAAGTATTACATTTTTTCACGTTATGCGAATATATCACAGTTACATTAACTTAAACAGCAAACAAAGTTTTTATGTGGGGATACATTTAATAACTGATGAAAAATAAAATTGAATTCATAATTTTAATCTAGTTTTTGGAACTAAAACTTAATTTACTAGAAAGCAAGAAAGAAACTGAGTTTCATCATTTAATACCAAGCAGGTAACCTGTTTTCTATATTTCTTAATTTCCAGGGTAATCATCCTGCTTTTCGTAACAGAATGTAAAACACGTTCGACGTCATATGAGTGGTTTTCTGTTAAAAGATGATCGGCAAAGGTTCAATCTTTCTTTCCTAATCTACAGATTCCTTAAGTTCAGATAACCTAACTTCCACTGTTCTCCCTTACTGACCAACATAAGCGGTTCTACATTGATTGCATGTGATTTTGAACACTCACACATTTTCATACACATTTTCATATACACTCTTTACACACACACAAAATAGCATGTGGTCACTGTGGAACGGTGTATGTTGGCCAGTGAAGAAAAGCAGTGGCAATTAGGTTATCTGAACAAGAGACAAGCTAGAAAGTAAGAAATTAAAATTCAGCTTCCGCCGTTCAAAAAAATGGCTCTGAGCACTATGGGACTCAACAGCTGAGGTCATCAGTCCTCTAGACTTAGAAGTACTTAAACCTGACTAACCTAAGGACATCACACACATCCATGCCCTAGACAGGATTCGAACCTGCGACCGTAGCAGTTTCGCGGTTCCGGACTGAAGGGCCTAGAACCGCTCGGCCACCGTGGCCGGCTCTGCCGATAATCTTTAACAGAAAACCGCCCATATGATATCGAAATTGAAAACTTTCACCCTGTTATGAAAAGCAGGAAGATGACACTACTGGAAATACTGAAAATCAACAAACACATCAAAAAGGTTGCCAGGTTATGGTTAGTATTACATGAACAACGTGAATGTCACTTTTTCCCAATGTTTAATTAAGTTTTCTTTGCAAGTACTAGACTTAAATTGTAAATTCAACTTCATTTTTCATCGTTGTTAAATGTATCTCCACATAACGTTACTATTTCTGCGTGACATTAAAATGTCACACTTTCCTTCGTAAACAGTCCACATTTCAAAGGTCTTGTAGTTTCTTTACAAATAGTAACTGTGTAAGTCGCACGTTATTTTCCCTGTGTTTGCAACAAACTGTTGTCACTTGACGATGGCCTCTAAAGCCAAAGCCAGTTCGTGACCATATAAATATAATTTCTCAGAACATTAGGGAGTATTTTCTTTTTAAAACAGTGGGGTGATTTTATGTTGGAACCGCTACTGCTGGCAGTTCGTTTGGATGATGTTTCAGAGTTCCCCGTTCATTGCAAAGGTGACACCGCGTGGCCTTGGTAGTAGAGACAAACGGGTGTATGCATCTCGCTCCTCCCTGGCTTCGGTCCGCAGCGAAACGGCAAGCTGTAACCTCCAACTATGGATATGATATTCATGTAATATAATTTAATGATATCTATACTCCATGTAATGAGTTAATGTTGAATATTCGAGGATATCGTAGTTATGCTGGTGACCACGCCACAGCAATATCGGCTGGTACCGGGGATTGGTTAGTACCCGGGAGTTGTTTGAAAACGTAGTCTCCTTATTGCAGTTTGAAGTAAAGTGGAATCCAGAGGGCAATAAGTAATTTATATGCTGTGAAGTACAGTTTGTTACGACAGCAACGTCCAACGTCGGGTTACTGGTCTTAGTGACGCACACAGCTAAAAGATAGTTGCAAATATATTTGATCAATTCTATACCTCATAAGCTGGACATCTATCCTCAACGAATCTCACATGTTCTTCTAAGGTAAGATTACAATCGGATTTTTTTGAATGAGTGTATCTACCCGCCGTTTCTGTGGTCTTCCTCGTTATCTTCGTCCATCCACCAGGGTCTGTGCTGCTCTCTGTATATGTCCGTACTACAAAAGACGACTTCCTCGCATTTTCTTACTGCTTGGCTACAAGAAGACGTGCTGTGTTAGCTGTCTGATGGTGCTGTTTCTTGTGCATACTCACTCCTCTTATCCGACGCTGCATCGTCAATTCCACGACATGGAACGACTGCTGAAACGCTTTCGCTGTTGTCCCACATTATGTACCATACACAGCCACAGGTATTCTCATTTCATTATGTATTTGGTCTTCATTCTAGTTGCAGTAATTATGCTTCATAAAAAATCTGCACCTTACAGCATTTCATTCGTTTTTACTGACACTGCCTTGTCCGTCTCCAGTGCTGTTAATGATCGTAGCTTGCGTAGTATGGGAGACACAGGAAGACTGTGTGTTAAGGTGAAACTGCGTTCCCAGTTGTGAGGGTTGAAAACCAGCACTCAGTACTCTACTACAGACCATGACCGTACCTAGAACATTCAATTCGTGTTCAGCTTCACGTATGAGTCGAACTTGTCTTCACAATCACGGTGAAGTAGATACGTCGCGGTGACAGACTGCGGACTGTAAGGGATACTTCACCTTTACTTCTAACCCTACATCTAATCTACATGACTACACTGCAATCCATAAGTCAGTGCCTCGTAGAGGATCCATCCAACTAGCTTCAGACTATTTTACCACCGTTCCAGTCTCGAACAGCACGGGGGTCATAACGAACACTAAAATCTTATCGTGTGAACCCCGATTTCTCTTACTTTATTACAATGATCATTTCCCTCTCATAAGTGGAGGTCAACAAAATATTTTCTCATTCAGAGGAAAAGATTGGTAACCGAAATTTAGTGAGAGGATTTAACCCCAAAGAGAAACGTCTTTGTTTTAATATTTGGGGTCCCAACTCCCGTATGCTATCTCTGACACTCTCACACCTATTTTGCGATAGTACAAAATCATCTGCTTTTTTAACTTCTTCGGTGTGGCTCGTCAGTCCTGTCTGATAACGATACCATACCGCAGGCCGTATTGCAGAAGGGGACGAAAAAACATAGTGCTGACAGTCTCTTTAGTAGCTCTGTTGTATCTTCTGAAAGTTGCGCCAGTAAAACGCAGTCGCTGTTTGGATGTCCCCCCACAATATTTCCTGGTGATCGTTTCCATTTAAGTTGCTCGTGATTTTAATCAGTAGGTGTTTAGTTGAAGTGACAGTCTTTACATGGTGTGATTGATCGTGTCGAGGAAATTTAACGACTACTTTTACACTCATCAGCGAAAACATTATGACCACTGTCCACCACGAAAATGAATGCAGCTGATGGTGTTGTCGGACACGTGACGCGTTGATGGTATGGGCCGCAGATGGGAAAATAAGCAAATGTAAACGGCCATGAAAAAGTTAATTTTCTTCTAAACCGAATATCTTAAAAACTGCGAAGTTCGTCGGTTTTTCGCGCGCTGTTGTGAGCATCTGAAGGGCGGCAAAACGTAGAGCTAGGAAGCATGCCCGCTCTGTAAAGTAGGATAGACGGGGATGTATGGAACTTCTGATGACATCTTACAATTTCGGTGCAGGCATAAGGGTTTTGGAGCACACCGTTCACGCTGTATTGTTGAACAGTGGGCTCTGGAGCAGAAGACCTCTACGTTTTGTTATGTTGGCCCAGCTATAAAGTCAATTACGATTGCGGTAGACACGGGATTATCGGGGCTGGGCCGTAAACCAATGAAAAGTGTCGCCTAGTTAGAAAAATCATGTTTCTTGTTAACACCACGTCGTTGGCCCTGTCCAGATACATAGTCATCTAGGAGTAAAACTAATCGATATATGTGCCACGCCAGGGCGTTGGAAGAACAGTACCGCTAGGGAGGACACTTATGTGGGCTCCCATGTGAGCTGTCACAGTAATCAAATGCATCGTGACAGCTGTGAACATTGTTACAGCTACCTGCATCCTTGACGGTTGATGTCTTCTACTATGGCGATGTCATCTTCCAGCAGGATAACTGTCCATGTCACAATGCCAGAATCGTGTTACAGTGATTTGAGGAGCATAACAGTGAACTCAAACTAATGTGTTGGCCATCAGATTCGTCTGATGTGAACGCAAAAGAAGATATCCGGGATGCTATCGGGAATCAACTTCACGCCGACAAACCACCAGCCCGTAACTTACGGGAACTGCATTACCTGTACATTGACGTATGCTGCCACACACCTCCGGAAACCTACTAAAACCTTGTCGAATCCATGTCATACAGAATCGCCGCTGTGTTGCATTCCAAAGGCGGACGAACACGCTATGAAACAGATGGTCATAGTGTTTTGGTTCGTCAGTGTAGTAATCATACGGATGACTTCAAAAGTTCTGTTATTTAGAGTTAGTCACTATTCTAACGAAACAGGTGTCTGTCTAAAACATTTTACAATTGATTCCTTTGGGAACGCTAGGTATCGCCTCTGTTGTACTCGATGACTTTCCGTCAGTTACTACGAACTGTGACCTTTCTGTGAGAAACTCACGAGTCTAATCACACAAGTGAGGCCATATCCCAAAGGTCCGCAATTTGATTAGCAGCCGCTTTTCAGGAACGGTGATAAAACACTTGTGGAGCTCAACAAATATGGAACCAATCTGAGGTTCCCTGTCAGCGGCACTAAATACTTTGTGTGAATAAAGAGCTGGTTGTGTTTGAAGATAACGATATTTTCTAACCCTGTGCCGACTATGTGTCAATAGATAGCTTCAGATATCTGCTAGGTTTCGAGACAGAATTGCGTTGGATAGACTGCTGAAAGCATCTCGCATTGATATCCGCGCTAAATTTCGAACTTAAAGCTTGCAAAATGAAATTTTCACTCTGCAGTGGAGTGTGCGCTGATATGAAACTTCCTGGCAGACTAAAACTGTATGCCGGACCGAGACCTTTGCATTTCGCGGGCAAGTGCTGTACCATGTGTAAGCCATGTCTCCGCAATATACTTTCTTTCAGGAGTGCTAGTTCTGCAAGGTTCGAAGGAGAGGTTCTGTAAAGTTTGGAAGGTAGGAGACGAGGTACTGGCAGAAGTGAAGCTGTGAGGAGGGGTAGCTCAGATGGTGGAGCACTTGCCCACGAAAGGCAAATGTCCCGAGTTCGAGTCTCGGTCCGGTACGCAGTTTTACTCTGCCAGGTAGTTTCTTAAAGCTTGCAGATTTTGTGCTCTTTTATATTCAGCATGATTTTCTCGTTGTATCTGAAACAGTGTTCCGACCTGTTTTGCGTTCCATGTGGAGTCATTTCGGCCGGATATTAAATTATGTGGTATAAAAAAATGGCTCTGAGCACTATGGAACTTAACATCTGTGGTCATCAGTCCCCTAGAACTTAGAACTACTTAAACCTAACTAACCTAAGGACATTACACACATCCATGCCCGAGGCAGGATTCGAACCTGCGACCGGAGCGGTCTCGCGGTTCCAGACTGAAGCGCCTAGACCGCACGGCCACACCGGCCGGCTATGTGGTATAAATCTCTCTATTAAAACCGTATCTGATCTACGATTACATAGTTTGGAAGGTATGGAGACCACCTCTTAAGAAGACGTCAAGCGAATCTTTATCTGCTTTGTTAAATAGCTATTTTTTGAGTTTCTTTTCTTATGGATTAGTATATCGCTACGGTCGCAGGTTCGAATCCTTCCTCGGGCATGGATGTGTGTGATATCCTTAGGTTAGTTAGGTTTAATTAGTTCTAAGTTCTAGACGACTGATGACCACAGAAGTTAAGTCGCATAGTGCACAGAGCCATTTGAACCATTTGATTAGTATGTAACGTTATACAGTTTTGCCATAACCACCTGGTCACTAATCCATGTATCAGTCATGACGCTCCCTATTTGCTCAGAATTATTTGTTGCTGATGGTTCATGGTGTGGGTTCCTGTTGTCATGTCCTAGTTCATGAACCACGGGCAACGTATGAGTGGCCAAGTAAGTGGTCCTGACAGTCAGAATACCAGTTACTTTGGAATAAGGCTGGGAATCTCGGACATATTCTCAGTCGTGGTCACCTTTGTGCTCAGACGGCAAAGACTACCAAATCCACCGGTTAGTCCCTCAACCGTTAGGGGTAAAACCCAATGGGACCCGGGGCAAGTAAGGCTAGCAACCTGCTTCCCTGGTACTTTAAATATGATGCTGGCAACAATCAGAGCAAGATGCCTCGGATCTTTGGAGGTGACGGAGCCCCACCTCCAATTGACAGACCAGGGACTCCTAAGATACGACTCGGCAAACGAATGGTAACGAGATGGGGAGCTATTAATATCAATGGGGGCTTCTCTGGGAAGAAGGTAGAGTTGGCAGAGGCTGCAAGTAAGACGGGGTTGGACGTTTTAGCTGTAAGTGGCATTCGGGTAAGGGGTGAGAAAGAAGAGGAAGTGGGAGAATACAAGGTTTACGTGTCAGGAGTCAAAGCAGGAATAGCACAATAGGATGTAGGGCTTTACATCAGGGAAGAAATGGAATCCAGCGTATTGCAGTAAGATACGTAAACGAACGACTGATGTGGATAGATTTGACAGAGTCTAACAAGAAAATTAGGATTGTGTCAGTATATTCGCATTGTGAAGGGACATATCAAGATAAGATGGATAGTTTTTATGACGCACTCAGTGACGTAGTTGTTAGAGTAAAGGACAAGGACAGTGTTGTGCTCATGGGTGATTTTAATGCCAGGATTGGAAATCGAACCGAAGGGTATGAAAAGGTTATGGGTAAATTTGGAGAGGATATGGAGGCCAATAGGAACGGGAAACAATTCTTGGATTTCTGTGCCAGTATGGGCTTAGTAATCACAAACTCATTTTTTAATCATAAGAACATTCACCGGTATACTTGGGAAGGCAGGGGAACCAGATCTGTCATTGACTATATAATTACAGATCAGGAATTCAGGAAGGCTGTGAGGGACACAGTGTATTCAGAGGATTCTTTGATGACACTGATCATTATTTAATCTGCAGTGAAACTGGTATTGTGAGGCCGAAAGTGCAGCAGGTCAGGTCCGTATGTAGGAGGATAAGAGTGGAGAAACTTCAGGATAAGGAAATCAGGCACAAGTACATAACAGTGATCTCAGATAGGTACCAGTTAGTTGAATGTAGGCAATTACAGTCATTGGAAAAGGAATGGACAAGGTACAGGGACACAGTACTAGAAGTGGCTAAAGAATGTCTTGGAACAGTAGTGTATAAAGATAGGATGAAGCAAACAGCCTGGTGGAATGACACAGTCAAGGCAGCCTGTAAAAGGAAAAAGATGGCGTATCAAAAATGGCTACATACTAGAACTCAGGTAGACAGAGAAAGGTATGTTGAAGAAAGAAACAAAGCCAAACAGATAATTACAGCATCCAAGAAGGAATCTTGGGAAGACTTTGGAAACAGGTTGGAGACTTTGGGCCAAGCTGCTGGAAAACCACTCTGGAGTGTAATTAGCAGTCTTCGAAAGGGAGGTAAGAAGGAAATGACAAGTATTATGGACAGGTCAGGAAAACTGCTGGTGAATCCTGTTGATGCCTTGGGCAGATGGAGGGAATATTTTGAAGAGTTGCTCAATGTAGGTGAAAATACGATGAGTAATGTTTCAGATTTCCATGTACAATCGGATAGGAATGATGATGGAAATAGGATCACATTTGAGGAAGTGGAGAAAATGGTCAATTTATTGCAGTGCAATAAAGCAGATGGGGTGGATGAAATTAAGTCGGAACTCATCAGATACAGTGGACTGCCAGGTCTTAAATGGCTACACAGGATAATTGAAATGGCGTGGGAGTCGGGACAGGTTCCATCAGACTGGATGAAAGCAGTCATCACACCAATCTTTAAACATGGAAACAGAAAAGATTGTAACGACTACAGAGGTATCTCTTTAATCAGCGTTGTGGATAAAATCTTCTCAGGTATTGTTGAAAGGAAAGTGCGAGTATTAGTTGAGGACAAATTGGATGAAAATCAGTGTGGGTTTAGGCCTCTTAGAGGTTGTCAGGACCAGATCTTTAGCTTACCGCAAATAATGGAGAAGTGTTACGAGTGGAACAGGGAATTTTATCTACGCTTTATAGATCTAGAAAAGGCATATGACCGGGTTCCTAGAAGGAAGTTATTGTCTGTTCTACGAGATTATGGAATAGGAGGCAAACTTTTGCAAGCAATTAAAGGTCTTTACATAGATAGTCAGGCAGCAGTTAGAGTTGACGGTAAATTGAGTTCATGGTTCAGAGTAGTTTCAGGGGTAAGACAAGGCTGCAACCTGTCTCCACTGTTGTTCATATTATTTATGGATCATATGTTGAAAACAATAAACTGTCGGGGTGAGATTAAGATATGTGAACACAAAATAAGGAGTCTCACATATGCAGATGACTTAGCTGTGATGGCAGATTCGATTGAAAGTTGGCAAAGTAATATTTCAGAGCTAGATCAGAAATGTAAGGACTATGGTATGAAGATTAACATCTCCAAAACGAAAGTAATGGCAGTAGGAAAGAGATATAAACGGATTGAGTGCCAAATAGGAGGAACAAAGTTAGAACAGGTGGACGGTTTCAAGTACTTAGGATGCATATTCTCACAGGATGGCAACATAGTGAAAGAACTGGAAGCGAGGTGTAGCAAAGCTAACGCAGTGAGCGCTCAGCTACGATCTAATCTCTTCTGCAAGAAGGAAGTGGAAGTCAGTACCAAGACTAAGTTATCTGTGCACCGTTCAATCTTTCGACCAATTTTGTTGTATGGGAGCGAAAGCTGGGTGGATTCAGGTTACCTTATCAATAAGGTTGAGGTTACGGATATGAAATTAGCTAGGATGATCGCAGGTAGTAGTAGATGGGAACAATGGCAGGAGGGTGTCCACAATGAGGAAATAAAAGAAAAACTGGGAATGAACTCAGCAGTCAGGGCGAACAGGCTTAGATGGTGGGGTCATGTTACACGCATGGGAGAAGCAAGGTTACCCAAGAGACTCATGGGTTCAGCAGTAGGGGGTAGGAGGAGTCAGGGTAGACCAAGGAGGAGATACCTGGATTCGGTTAAGAATGATTTTGAAGTAATAGGCTTAACATCAGAAGAGGCATCAATGTTAGCACTGAATAGGGGATCATGGAGGAATTTTATAAGGGGGACTATGCTCCAGACTGAACGCTGAAAGGCATAATCAGTCTTAAATGATGATGATGATGATGATAAGAGATCGAGTGTGTTTTCGCAACCTTTTTCACTGGGACTGTGCTCCTGAACTAAAGTGCGCGACACAATTAAAGGACCACTTTTTCGAAATTTCGTAACTGACCCCAATTACCACGCAGAAGTTTAAAATTTTGTTCGAACGTGCCCACAACCTTTCCCTGCAACGGTGGAAAAGCGTGGCGCCGTGCGACTTTACCCTTATGCTCGGCGATGCTTCAGACAGCAAGGTGTCAACTTTTTCCGAGAAAAGGCCAGAACTCAGTTCTGTGATTTCTAACATGCATTAATGATGTCACATGGGCACCAAATTTCGGCACAATTTTGCCCAACGCTACCGTGGACGTGTCACACGATAGAAAGGTTGACAAACTCCCTGTTACCACCTTCGAGCCCTTCACCTGACGCCTTTGCAGTTGATGTCAGAACCGCGAGACCCAGCACTGAAATCACACGGTTTTCTTATGGGTGGCGGAGGGCAACACTTCAGACACACCTCAGCTCAGAATCGACACGAAAAGACCTCAGGGAGTGGCATCAACCGCATCATTGAAATCAGCCTTTCCGTTAGGGCGTTGATTCCCACAGATTTCGCTGTCGAAGACGACAGTTGACAGTGTGATGCGGAGCAGCAGGAGGAAGTAGTTCATAGCTTTTGACATTGCTGACACCTCACAGACCATTCAACCTTTTCTAAGGACGTTGTGGACCTGTAATCCCAGTCACCCTTTGGAGCATAGGGCGACCGCAATATTTGCTCTCCTATACTGGCAGGAACCACTAGGGACTGTTTAAAGCCATTAATTAAAATACGAACGTTATCCGAAGCGCGAAGTGTATTTATGCTTTTCAGCCCTTCTATTTCACGCGATCCTGTGGCGTGATCAAGGAGGGGGCGGGGGTAGGATGGAGGAGGAAGAGGGAGGAGTGAAGGGGCGACGTCTATGCAAGCGTGAATAAAGCAGCAAAAGCTCCCACTAAATCCCCCAGTTCGCCAACATCCTCGTTCCCACCACACATCATCGTTGGGCACTTCAAAAATGTCCTTGTCCAGAGAAGAAGACTCTTACTGGGGCTCAACGACAAAGTTATCAGCGCTTGTCCAGAGACAGCCATTCACAGATTCCTAGGTGCCTGTGTCACAGGCAACCATTTCGGCACACCTCACCTGAGCGGCGCCACGTCGCTGAACTATCGTCTGCTGGCTGCAAGCTAAATCTAAGACGTGTCTCAGCAGCGCCTAGGAATCAGTAAATTGCTGTCTCTGTACAGAAATATTTTTAAACTGCGCAACGAAAGCGCACGTGTGGTATCCAGTGTGATGCCGAACTGGAGGGTCTCAAGAGTTCCTTTGCCGTTTTATTTCGCATTTGCCAATGTCTGTGATAACGCGGCAGGAGGGTGCGTAACAGGAGGGCTACAGAAATATAAACACCCTCTGCTGCTTCGTATCACGTTCAAAGTTCGTCAGATGGTTTTGAAAGGGCCCTGGTGGTAGCAAATCAAAAATTGCGGTAGTGATGCATTCCAAAGAGAGCATATCACGTTCAATGTGGTTTTAGACCCTCGATTTCCTTAAAGAACGGTTGAACTGTCCGGGGGGGGGGGGTGTCAGCAGTGTCAAAGGTTATCAAGGTCATCGTTTTGTTGCACATCACACTGCAAACTATCGATTTCGACTGCAAAAAATGTGGGGATTAACGCCCCGAGGAAAGGGGTCGTTTTAGTGACAATCTGTGCGCAACCTCCTGAGGTCTCTTCGTATCGAGTCTGAGCGGCGGTGTGTCTCAAAATTTTTTTGGGCCATCCATAAGAAAACCGCGTGATTTAAATACTGGGAGTCTCGGTTCTGACGTCTATAGCAGATGCTCCAATAGGAGGGTTGTAAGGTGAGTAACACCGGCTTTGACGACCTTCCCATCGCGTAACACGTCCACGAAGGCGTTGGTCGGAATTTTGGGGAAATTTGGTGGCCATGTGGTATCCTTAATCCAGCTAACGCCTCACACGAATTTCTGATCTCTGACCTTTTTTCGCATGTGCCGATACAACGTTATCTCAAGCATAGCCGAGGCCCAGGCTACGGTGCAGGGCGCCATGCTTCGGTACGATTACATCGGGAGGTTGGAGGCAACTTTTTGCTAAGTTTCAAACTTTTTCACTGCAATGGTAGACAATTCCGGGTTTCGAAATGTGGCCATTTAATTGTGCTGCCCAGTGCAACCGCTCAAAATAATTTCAGATGATGTTTTGTGCCCACCGCCGAATTTAAGCATGTATTTTCGCCAATATAGATCTGTGCCACCACTAAGCGTAACTGTACGAGCAGGTCACGTACTTGAAATCACACTTCGGTTTTCATTGAGCTTTTTAGCAATTATATCATTGGAGTCGACGGTCCGTAAATTAAAAGCAAATAATTATGTCATCAATTAATACGTTTACCCACAGTAACGCAGAGCAACTATCGACTTCAACTTCACTACAATATAAACTAATTATAACGACAACAAACCACCACCAACTTTATGCAGTCTGATCTTCCTGAAAACCGTAATGCACTCTGTAAAAATTTCGGCTGTACTTATTCCCAGCATTAGCCAGCCTTCGGTACCTGTAAGGATTTCAGATTCAGCGCTTTCTGTTAGCATCTGAACTGTCGTTCTTCTCCCACATAGCTACGACAACTTACTACTATAATACCGATTGCTCCAAGGACTACCCTCAGCCTGTATTTGGTTTGTAGCCTCTGAGACTGAAATACTTTCTGTACTTTCCAGAGGCCCTCTAACCTAAATAACCTCCCAGTCCACTCCACATAGACGCCACTACCCGTGTAGCCGCTGGAATCCGATACCCCACCACCCTGTGGTGCAACCTCCACAGTCGCAGAAACTTCTGAACCTGTGATTCAGACCCTCTATTCGGATCTGTAACAAAGGCCCTTAGACGGCCCTGTAGACGATGCTGCAGATGGTGTGCTCTGTGTGGATGAAATCACGCATTCGAGGTCATTAGTGACGCCATACACGCATTTATTAACATTACTGATGGTATCATACATTTATCAGTCATACACTCGAGGCCAGTTACCTCACATGATGTCGTCAAGGGTCGTGCTTCTGACGTCACAAACCGAAACTAATATTAAACCGTTGACTAAGTGAGCCAGTGCCCACTAACTTCCGCCACTGTCCATAGACGTTTACGACGGTAGCACGCGAATAGCTGACCAGTCGCTCCATTTCCGACATGCTCATTACTAGAAGCAGCGCCATAAAATGTTTCCCTTTGTCAAATTCACTCGTGTCACTGGATTTCCCGATTTGCATCCTGGCAGCCTGTATCATCACTACAATGATTCCCTATTCGTTTCTGTCCAAGATAGCTGATACGCCCTCCTTACCACGTCGTGTGCCAACAACGTTACCACCTGGCATTCAATTTTGTTTTTGGTGGTGGTAGTGTTTTCGCTCATCAGTGTGTCTCACGTGTGTTTCTCAGCTAGAAAGACGTATTTCTTTTAGTATATGGCAACGTTTAAAGTTTGTTTTGTTACTAAAAGCTTGTTGCGTAAGAAAATGTCGTTTATGACTATCAATTTCATTATTGCCCAGCGGCTTTGCTGATGTGGTAACATCGGTTCCTGTCAGATCACGGAAATTAAGAGCCGTCGGTTTGGCTAGCGCTTGATTGGCTCCCCGTCTTGATCTGCCAAGCGCTTTTGGCAAGCAGGATGCTTTCATCTCTCAGTGAGGCCAGTTGAGAAGCTACTTCATTGAGAAGAAGCGGCTCCGGTCACGAAGACTGACAATAGCTTCGGGAGCGGTGTGCTGATGATATGCCCCTCCACATCTTCATTCAGTGACACCTCTCTGCTGAGGGTGACACAGCGGTAGGTTTCAACAGCTAGGCCTTCTGAGGCCCGTTCGAAGTTAGTCCATTATTGCATCGACCTGACTGTTCGTATTCTCGTAGCCACCATTGGTGTATGTCAGTGCAGAGGGGTGTTAGAGCACGTGCCATGGATTGTAGAGCCTTATTTCGCAATCAAATGTTCAAAATATTACCTTTGTTGTTGGTAGCTGTGTTAAACAATCAGTTCTATGTAGCACCAGACTGTATACTTAACAGGTCTCTGACTCAAGGGGCATATGTGTTTTGCCTTCGGCTTTTTTTTTTTTTACTTTGTTGGTTCAGGATACCTATTCCAGTCCGCAGGGTATTACAGTTTTCAGAATAGTGAGTAGCTGATTGATACTTATTTTAATACTAAAATCCATACTGTGGCAGCATAGGAAGATTGCTCGTTTAGTGCATCAGTTTAAAGTTATTGCGTATGGGTCTATTAGAAGTCCAGTTGACTCTCGATAGTTTGAAATTAAAAGGACCAAACAAATAGAGTAATCGAGATCTCGATTTAACGGCGCTTTCATTGATCTACATGAAATATGGAAAGAGTGGAAATAAGAATATACGTTTAACATGATATTGTGGTCTCAATAAAAGTTCTATTTCTTTACAAACTGAAACCGACGGTAACATCTACAGAGGAGGCGCAAGAGGATCCTGTTCGCAGCGCTGTAGTCAGCTTTCAACTGCGAAGCGCTAAGGACTGCAGGCGAAAACGGTACCGTCTGCAGGTCTGTGGCAACACTGAGGACGTTAGACAATGCAGACGTTTAAAAAATCGCTTTACGTTATTTGTTGCGGTAGCACACTGTGCGGAGTGCCTATATCCTGCCTCTTCTCAGGGGCATAACAAATACAAAACGGTACCAAGCGTCACCAGGAAGGGTCACTGAACATATGGTCTGTAACAAAAGCTGTTCGCCATCACGTGACCTATCGTCCCTAGACGTTTGATGCAATCCTTTGGAACATACAGTATTGTATTAGACAGATATGTTTTGTCCTTTACACAGACTCAGCCTTTTCCGTAATCATTCTTCAAGAGGCGGGGACCCATCTCGCCGGGCCCACTTCCTCCCTCCTGACGATACGACAGTTAGGGGAAGGTCTTGTTCCTAGAGGATAGTGTATCTAGGAACACCTGATGTGAATTGGTTGGTTCTTCAGTCTAGTCACAGATTTTAGTCACGTGCGGAATGTGCACTAGAGACCACGATGAGTAGTTACCTCCATTTTTTACAATTTTTCTTGTTGATAGACGTGATATTGGGCAGAATTTTACAATATTTCGAGTTTTATACGTTTAAGTAGTGCGTAAAATCTCAAAGCTCTTTGGAATACACTGTAAATTGTTCGATAGAGAGGTTTCCTGTTTTAAATTTCACAGATAGGTTCTATAGCAATGGTGAACAGCGACATTTACAAGCGGCAACCTAATTTTACACATCGTGCTATTTGAGGTCCGTTTGTGCTTCTACTGTTAACCTCACCCTTGAGGCTGATAATTTTGAAGGTACTTTGCCAAATTTTTGCGAAGAATCTATTATATTTGAACACAAATGACTATGGCTCATGCGATAGAAGGTTCTGTCTAGCTCTAAGGTAATCAATCCAGCTGTTTCTCAGCTGGTATTTACTAAACTATTTCCCACTGCCGTATGTGGTATTAATCTCCCAGAATCACGGAGATCTGGAATCGGATCACCGGCGGACAGATCACCCCATGGAGTACAGAACAAATATGCATACAAAAAGTAATAGTGATGTCAGAGTGTGTACTTGTACGCAGGTGCTTCAGAAAGTAAGTTACACATACCGTCCCGCGGTAAGACCATTGAACAGCAAGACAGGGCGCTTTGTCAGAGGGACGTACATGTTCCAGGATACATGCAGACACAGTTCTGCTGTGGTGGTCATAACAAGTGCATCACAGTGAGCAACTGAATGGGCGCAGCAACTGGAACCGCACTCCAAAGTTGAAATGCACTGGACAGTACGATTCTTGTGGACACACTGATTCACCGTCAAATTTTTGTTATATACGAGCTCTATGCAATTTCGTGTCCAGAGGTATTATACTGGTCCCAACGAACTAAGACCTCATAGTCGTGGTTGCTGCTGACCGGGCAGCCCAGATCTTGCATCATGTGATTCCATCTTTTCAGCAAACTGAAAGGACATCTAGGGAGAAAGAGATTTTTTCAACGATGAGGACATTCACACAGCGGCTCACGAATGGCTCCATGACCAAGGAGCCAAATGCAAACACTTCATGTCTGCGTATGTGCTGTCCACTTGTGTTCGTGAACTAGTATTTAGTCCGCAGCTCGTGGTCGTGTGGTAGCGTTCTCGCTTCCCGCGCCTGGGTTCCCGGGTTCGATTCCCGGCGGGGTCAGCGATTTTCTCTGCCTCGTGACGACTGGGTGTTGTGTGATGTCCTTAGGTTAGTTAGTTTTAAGTAGTTCTAAGTTCTAGGGGACTGATGACCATGGATGTTAAGTCCCATAGTGCTCAGAGCCAACTAGTATTTATATAGCAAGTTGCGCTTTTCATTTTGTAACAGTAATTACTAGTATCGCCTTCGGCAGAGTCTGAAAGGCAAGAGAATAATTTTTTGTTTTCTTGTTTACGTTTTAGTGTGTATCGTAGTTTTAGTTCAAATGGCTCTGAGCACTATGGGACTTAACATCTGAGGTCATCAGTCCCCTTAGAACTACGCAAAACTAACCAACCTAAGGACATCACACACATCCACGCCCGAGGCAGGATTCGAACCTACAACTGTCGCGGTCTCTCTATTCCAGACTGAAGCGCCTAGAACCGCTCGGCCACAGCGGGCTGCTGTAGTTGTAGTAGTGTAGGTTTGTGGCACCTGCAGTGTCACAATCGGGTAGTTCGAACGTTGTGGAGAAGCCACTTGAGAGTTTCACTTCGTTGTCAGTAGGCTGTGCTGAGAACTCTCAGAGCACATTTTATTATTGGTTTATTCGCCACGTTATATCTTGCGTACCTTCCAGCCTCAGCAGCAGTGCAATCAAGTAACTTCGTGTTTCTTGGGCGCGTGATGGGTTGTGCCTTTTCTTAGTTACTCCTGACTCCTTGGTTTCTATTTTTGTGGTATTATTCAGTTTTCTACACAGTACAATATAGATAGGGACTGTGCTTGTTGTGAGCGGACACAAGGATGTTTGGCTGATGTCCGTAAGCTGTAATCTGTGTTGTTGGCCATGGTCGATAGGTTTCTGGTTGCTGTTCAAAGCTGTGGCAACGTCGGGGCTCCAGAAAAGAGATCTGTGACACCTTTCGTGGCATTGGAAGCCCATGGTGACTTGGTTGTCGTAGTGTCTTCCGATACGCACTCGAGAGTGAATGGCGGACAGTGGTGGGTTCACATGTCACTGGGGGTATTTCTGGCTACTTACGGGTAAGAGGTGCTATCCAGTGTTGATAATACTTATGAGTCAGCACAGAACGCCTCAATGCCTCTCCTCTTGAACTAGTGGCAGATTTTCCTACCTAGTCCAGACAAGAGTAGAGTTTAGTTTTGTTAGTCACTGGGAGCTCCAACATAATTTTGGTAATGGAGCTTCTTAGGTAAATAGCAGGAAGGGAGGGAAAGAGTGCCAGCGTGCACAAGCAAATTTGCCAGGGACTCACATCCGACATATATAGAGGAGGATCTGCCAGCTGTTGTCCACTGCAGTGGGTGCAAGTGGCTGCAACTAGTGACAAATGTAGGCACGAATGAAGCATGGTGCTTCCATCCGGGGGCCATACTCAGCTCGATTCGGCGGATGACTGATTCGGTTAAGACAACTAGCACTCCACGTTTGCAGGATAAGCTCACTACTTGTAGCATCGTATCCAGGGCTAGAACACGGTCCTCTGGTTTGGAGTAGAGTGGAAAATTTAAACCAGAGGCTCAGAAAATACTCTGACGGTATCAGATGCGAATTCCTCGATCTCCACTACTGGGTAGAGAATTGTGTGCTTTCCATTAACAGATGAGCTGTGCACTACACACAGGAAGGGGATACTGGGTCAGCGGAGTATGTGCGGCGTGTGCATGAAACTTTTTAGGTTAGAGGAGCGTCGGCTTCCAGCCGTACTTTGAAGCGGACATGAGCGGGTCTGTGTGCGGCGCTCCGCAAGCGGGCCTAGTTTACTCGGGCGGGTAGTGGTGTTGCAGTGTAAACAGATCACCTCGAACGACGATGGCGCTTTCTTATAGAAGGCCACGATTAAACTGACGTTCGCTGCCCAGTATACACGACCTAAGGCATACGAAGTAGAGCGTTTGCTGCGTGGAATAATGCACGTAGATTCACAGGAACGTATAGGTATACGTCTTTCGAACTTCTCCAGCACAGTTTACCTGAAACTTGTCGATGAAGCAGCGTGCGAACGACTTCTTCGCCGTTCCACCGATGGATATCGTCTCGACCACTCGGACGGCAACGTGGGTGTAGTGAATGTCGACCATGCAGGACTCGGAGTTCGGGACATACGAATCTTCGAGCGGCCGTTTGAAGTTCCGGCCACGTTTGTCGTGAACGCGCTGCGGCCTTACAGGGAAGTATTAAGTCACGTGGAAGAAAAGTGGCATACGTTCGAGACGTATCCTGTATTGAATGGAGTGCGTCAGGTGCGAATCGAACTGCGTAAACACATTCCACCGTACGTGACCGTTGGTGGCTGTCGAGCGATCGTCATTTATGACGGTCAACCGCAGACTTGTTCAGGGCGCAGGAAGGAAGGGCATGTACGCTCTGAATGCCTGTAGCGACGCCTCGTCCAGATACCACGTGCAGAAACGACGCTTCCATTGCAACCGACAACGCTGCCTATTACATACAGTGAGGCAGCGAGGAACATGTCGGACGCCGTGCTCGACAGCAGCGACAACGTCTGCACCTCAATCGTGTGAGCAAGGAGACCATCAGCAAATCGATTCGAGCTCGGACACGGAGACGCGGGAGGTGTCTTCTGTTTGTCGTGATCCACAGGACGCGGACGCACGTTCCCGCAACCAGAAGTCGCCAAAGCGACGAAAGAAGAGGAGGCAGCAGGAAATGATTGGCGAGATGGTGACACGTTGCAGGAGGATGAGGAAAATCCATCTGCGGCCAGGGCTGTGGATCTCACACCAACGGTTCCAGGTTCGCTGCTGGCAACGTCTTCCCACGGACAAAGCCAAGTTGACGATGCTCAGCTCACCGACTAGCCCCTGGCGATTTTGCGGCTAATACATCGGACGAATGTCATGCGACGCCTAACGTACCACTCCTCCAGCTTGGTAACTGGGCGTCCGACATGGAGATGGAAAGAATGATACCAGACTCGAGCAACAACCAGATGCCCGCGGCCGGCCGATCGTCGGACGGACATCTTGTCTCAGCCGATCAATAATATATACAGTGCGAGTGACAGGGAAGGTCGGACGGACGACGAGGCGCATACTCGCTTAAAGGACTGCCGGATACGTCATCTTACTGTCAAATGACTCAGGTGTATCGGATAGGCGCAGTCAATGTCAAAGGCATTAGATCCATGATCAAAACTCAATTGTTAAAGGACATGATTCGGGTGGCGGACATTGATATCGTGTTTGTTTAAGAGGTACGGCCTGATCGGCACCTGGATGTTTATGGATATGCGTCTTACGTCAAACCAACGTTCGATGGTGGTGGTGGTACGGCCATACTACTACGCGATGACATCGAACTAACGGATATTCAGTTTTTGCTATCAGCGAGAGACACTGCGCTGACCATCGGCGCAGTCCGCCTTATGAGTCTGTATGCCCCGTCTGGTACTGCGAAGCGTCGAGAGCGAACAATCTGTTACATCACTGAGGTAGTTCCCTTGTTTCAAGGCGTTACAGAGCACCTGATGGTGGGCAGGGACCTCAACAGCGTCTTACTCCCCGAGGATCAGATCCCCTACCATGTCCCACGTTAAGTCCTTCATGCTATGGTCGGAGATCTCGCTTTGCATGATACATGGGCGCTAATCCACGGTGACCGACGCGGATATACACACTTCACCAGCCAGTCGGCCAGCAGGTTGGACAGGATTTATGTCTCCCGAGGTCTTCGGGCAGCCGCTGTCGGTGCTGAGCTGTGGCCCACTGCATTCACCGACTATCAGGCCTTCATCTGCGCCGTGACTCTGCCGCGACAACAGACCAGCCTTAGTACAGTACCTTGGACTCTTAACGTTTCCATTCTCCGGTAAGAGGCTTGCGGTGTAACCGTCACTGATACCTGACACAAATGTGAGCGACGGCGTCATACCTATGTCTCGACACGATGGCAGACATACTGCTCCATACCAACTCTTCGCCGCACGCTCATAGCGTATGGACGAGACAGGACGCTTTGGCTACGATCCACCTCTGAGTTCTACTACACGGTCTTGCGGGAACTAGCGTCCAAACTACCTTCTCCAGAGCACCAAATGGCCGTCCACCGGACACAGGCACGGCTTCTGCAAATCAAGGCTGACAGATTGGACGGCACGCGAGTTTGATAAATACTGCAAGATTCCATCCCAGAGGAACGCGCCTCTCTTTGTCACATCGTCAGAGAACGGAGACACCGTAAGAGACGACTCATCACGGCAGTTATTTCTGCCGATTTGCAAGAGCAGAGACACACATCCACATCTCCCGTGCCCTCAAAGTTTATTACCGCACTCTCTATCTAGCATATCAAGGACGTGACAATGACATTGAGGACGTACTGTATGAGCTGCCGCCTTCGGATAGGGTGCAGGGCGGCGCTACGTTCTTGGAGGCCGTCACGTGGGAAGAAATGCGCATGGTCCTCTCGCGGGGCGCGAGAAACAATTCAGGTGGACCTGATGGGTTTCCGCTTGAATTTTGTAGCACCTTTTCTGACCAGATGGGGGAAGTTTGGCGGCAGATGTGCTGCGAACTCCTAGATCCGGAGGGCATCATGATCATCCCAGAGCCAAAACCAAACGGGGGATGCACACCACAAGACTTCCGGCCGTTGACGTTATTGAATTCGGATTACAAGTTGTTCACTCGCATTCTTCGTGCTCGTCTCCTCGCTATTGTCAAAGATTCATGCCTACCAAATATGTCTGGGAGGTGGCAGTAACATACACACGGCGTTAAGCTTTTACAGAGAAGTGGTGGCGCTCATGTCGGAATGACGCTTAGAAGGCGCCCACCTGGTGGATGCCCTAGACCACGCATTTGACCGAGTTGACCACCATTTCTTGCAGGCTGTCTTAGAGAAGATGGGACTGTCTCTCAATATCGGCAGGTGTGGTTCTCCGTCTCATCCACGGAGCCCCTTCCACAGTTCAGGTCAATGGCTACCGCTCGCCACTGTTCACTATTGAGCTCTCCGTGTGACAATGATGTCCCCTGAAACTTCCTGGCAGATTAAAACTGTGTGCCGGACCGAGACTCTAACTCGGGACCTTTGCCTTTCGTGGGCAAGTGCTCTACCAACTGTGCTATCCAAGCACGACTCACGCCCCGTCCTCACAGCTTCACTTCTGCCAGTAAATCGTCTCCTACCATCCACACTCCGCTGCAGAGAAAAAATCTCATTAAGGATGTCCCCTGTCTGCCTTTCTCTTCGCCGTCACCCACGAGCCTGCGCTTCATGGTCTCCGACAGCGTTTGGCGGGCATTCGCCTCTACGATTTGCATTTAAATGATGTGCGTATGCGGACGATGTAGTATTCTTGACGAGGTCGGCAGAAGATAAATGTACAGCGATCGCGTGGCTTCAGCAATACGGAGATGTGGCCGGGAGCCGTATCAACCTGCGAAAGTCGCACTACATGGATGTGGGCAGAGGACTGCATTTTAGTACGCCAGTGCCCATTGCCAGTGTCCCGGCGATGAAGTGTTTGGGAGTGGCCTTCCATGGAAACGTGCAGCGTACAGCAGCATACACGTATCGCAGACTACTTAATGTAATCCGCACGCAAGTTCGCCTCCACAACTTTCGAACACTTGATTTGATCGTGCGGGTACATTTTGTCAACGTCTACCTCGGTCCGAAACTTAATCATTACACACACGTTCTCCCGATGGCCGCTACGGTGGCTGGCAAGTTCCAGACGCCCTTCGGTCATTTCGTCAGCGAGGGTAGGGTGTTCAAGAACCGTTAAGAGACGCTAACGTTGCCCACACATGCAGACGGCATTGCAATGATAAACGTGCACAACAGGGCGTGCGCTCTCTTCCTGCGGACGATGCATCGCCTACGTACTTCAGACAAGGGTACCCTCCCTGGCACACTGATTCAGGGGGTGGTGTCTCAGTCCCTCCGTCCGCCGATTCTTGTTGGACATATCACGCCAGCACTGTGTCACATTCGCACCTATCTGGTCGACATGAGCTATCTGTTGGATGTCTTACCGACCACGCGGGATCCTAGAACCTACGACTTCTACCGCTACTTTCAACGGACGCTGCCTGCGAATGTGGCTGAACGCCGACATACGGCAGTGGGCTGGAGGCGGGTGTGGAGCAACAGACACTCGCCTTTCCTTCCCACCACGGTCAGGGCGCTATGGTGTGTGATAACGACTGAAAAATTCCCCACCCGACAACGTTTACACAAGATACATCTTGCCGGGGATCCTCTCTGCCCCAGATGCGCCGCTGTCGACAGCGAAATGCACCGTTTCTTTTGTGGTACGGCTGCCGACTGCTGGCTCCTCACACGGTGCCTGTTGGCATTGTTGCTGAGGCGGACGTCTCAGTCCGTAGAGCCCAAGGAACTGATCCATCCAGACGTCAGTTACTTCCCTGCTACCCGTCATAACGCCACGGTGTGGGTTAAGGGTATGGCATTTTCATACTTTTTTAATGAGAGCTTTGCAGGGTTGCTAAGTAACTGACAATATTTAACGAGTCACTACACGATTTTACTGGGCAAAGCGTTGTATGGTACGCTCTTTGCGAATTACTTGGGGTCGTTGTTTACGCACCCTCCAGACCATTGGGGTGTACCGAGTGTGAGAAGAGACTGAGATATCGCACATGATGGACTGATGAGAGACATCAACGGTAATTATGGGGTGTTTCACCCTCGCTGAACTAGAAGATGACCAGGACATCCCACCGTCTGGCTACTGTCGACACCCCCGAGAAATAAATACATAAATAAATAAAAGATAGAAGAAAAAAAGAATCACTAATAAAAACATAAGAACAAAATGAATAACAAATGAAATATAATACAGTATTGTACCACATCCTTTATCCTTTTCTTAAAAAAAAAAAAAAAAGACAGAAGAAAAAAGTCTGATAGAGCGTCTGCCATGTAAGCAGGAGGTCCCGGGTTCGAGTTCCGGGTTCGAGTTCCGGTTTCAACTGTCCCCGTTGATATTTATCAATGCCTGTAAGCAGCGAAATGTCTAGATTTCATTATAATTTCATTAAAGAAAATGTCCCAGAATTAGTATCGCTGCTTGAAGGTTATAATGCCCAGATAGTATTAGAAGTGAATAGCAAAGTACTCGTAAGTTCATTATTTATTATATCGTAAGGCTAGGTTAGTCATCACTACCGACTGCGCATTTATAGCAGTAAAGAACTCAATAATATCTAGTGAGGTTATAATGAATTCCAATGTGAATTAATTTGGGTTAAGTATTAAACGTCAGTTAAAAATGGTAATACGATGCTGCTACAGGCCACCTGTGTCATGAGCTTCAGAAATAACTTGTAGAATATCGTTAATAACTTTACTGATCCTGTTGTTGTAGCATGAGTGACTTTAAACTGCCACGTATAGACTTGGAGAGTGATACTATCAAAACTGGCTAGGTAGAGGTATTTGTGTGATGCTACCAAAAATAACTAGGGGCAGGGCTTCGTGTGACATTGTTCTGAATGTCTTGTAAGGAAATTACTTCGAGCATATAATTAGAGAACCAACTCGTGAAGGTACCGTCTTAGATCTCCTAGCAACAAACAGACCTGAACTTATCGAACCAGTTAACGTAGAGGAAGCTATTAGTGAGCATTTGGCTAAGATAACAACTATGACTTAAGGTCTCACAAGGAATGTTTAAAAGGTAGGAAAATATTTTCGCTTAGCAAGAGTTACAGAATACTAATAGCACGGTATCTGAATAGGCAACATCAAATATTCAGTGCTGAGAACGAAGACGAGGAGCACAAAACGAAAAAAATCACAAGCATCGTTCAGTAAGTATGCCTTAGACACGTATGAAGTGAGCAAGTGTTAAGGTATAAGAAAGACCCACCACGGTTTAATAGTCGTGTTAGGAACAAAGCGAGCTTCGTAACAGATTCAAGAGACGTCAAACCTAGCTGACAAAAAAAAAAGCTGATTGAAGCGAAAACGAGAGTAACTAAAGAAATTAGAAACATTTAATGACTTTGAAAGTAAAATTCTCGCAATCGCTCTGACTAAAAACCCTAAACGGCTTTTATCTTACGTAAAATCAGTCGGCAGTTCGAAATCCTCTGCTGATTCACTCAGTAACCCTACTGGTATCAAAACAAAAGATAACAGAGAGGACTGAAATACAAAATTCAGTCTCCAGAAATTGTTTCAAAGGGGAAGATTGTGATCTGATCACTCCTTTCAAATATAGTAATGGCAGACACTGAAATAACCTATTGCGGAATAGAAAAGCATCTACAACTGCTTAACAGTGGAAACGGATCAGGACCAGATGAGATACCTATAAGATTCTACAAAGATTGTGCCCTCTTAGCAGCAGATCACTGCAGATCGCTGGATCAACGATGGGTAGCTAGTGTCTGGAAAAAATCGCAGGTCATTCCCGGTTTCAAGAACGGTCATAGGACAGATGCACATAGCACAGGCCTATGTGGTCGTCGTCCGTCTGTTGTAGAATTATGGCACGTGTTTCAAGCTCAAGAATTATGTCGTTTCTGGAGAACGAAAATCGCCTTTATATAGATCAATATGGATTAGCAAACAGAGATCCTACTAAACTCAGCTCGTTCTGTGCCTCCATGAGATCCATAGAGCTGTGGACAGTGGCACTCTCGTTGATGCCATGTTCTTTCAGAAAAAGACTGCAGCAGCATTAAACGTGCCGCCCTTCGTTGGATTCCCTTATGACTCCTCCCAAGAAGCTCAGTGCGTCATTTGATCTTCCTGCAGTTCGTTTCAAGTGGTTACTCCTATATACTTCACGTAAGGCACAGTTTCTGATGAGTTGCCACCAACAGTGTATTTGTACTGTACTGGATTTCTTTTCCTATGAATGCGCAGTATGTTACCTTTATTGATGTTCAGGGTCAACATTTTTCTTGGGGAGTTACCTTTTCGTTATTTAAGAGAGACGTATAGAGTCCTACCTTTAAACAAGCCTTGAATCCAGTCTCATATCTGGTCCGATACTGCCCGGTAATCTTGTATTTATTTCACTAAATGACAGTGCGGGCGGGGTCAAATGCCTTTCTGGATCAAGGAACACAGAACCAATCTAAACGCATTTGATTATGTCTCTATGGATATTATGGAGGAACACAGCAGGCTGAGTTTCGCAAGATCTCTGTCTGTAGAATCCATGTTGATCTTTATACAGGTGATTTTCATTCTCCAAAGACGTTATAATTATTTAACATAAAACATGTTCCATGATTCTACAGCAGAATGATGTTAGCGAAATAGGCCTACAGTTACATGCATATGTCCTACAACCTTTCACGAAAACTGGAATGACATGTCCTTTTTCAGTCGCTATGCACCCTTCTTTGTTCCAGCGAACTACGATAAACTCCTGCTAGAAACTGTTCAAGATCTTCCGCATAATCTTTGTAGAATCTTATAGGTACCTCATCTGGTCTTGATGCCTTTACACTACTAAGTTACTGTATTTGCTTTTCTGTTCCGCTATCGTTTATCTATTTATCTACCATTTCCACGTTCATACTATGACTGAAAGAGGGAGCGTGTACGATCTTCCGCGGTGGGGTAATTTCGGAAGACCGAATTCAATATCTCATCCATCTCCCTGATATCTTTACTATCGGTGCCAGTATGGTCACTGAATGACTTACTGACTGAGGGTTTCGAACCTCTTACCGATTTTACGTAAGACCAAAACATCTTGAGATTATTACTCATATCAGTTCACAAAATTTTACTTTCATAGTAACTGAAAGTTTTTCTCATTGCTCCCCATACGCTCATTTTCACTTAGCTAAAGTTTTGTTTGTCAGCTACGTTCTGACTTTTTTCACTCTGGTATGAAGCTCTCTTTCTTTACGTAACAGTTTTATAATGCGACTATTAAACCACGGTGAGTGTTTCCCATCCCAAATGATCTTGATCGGAGCACACATATCTAAGCATATTGAACGACGCTTTTGAAGTTTTCGCATTTTGCTTTACATATTCGTGCTGAGCACCTAATATTTGATGATGACTACTAAGATTCTCTGCAATTTGTATCCTGTCACTCTTGCTAAGCGAATATACTGAGGGAGAAAAATCATATCCCCAAAAATTTATTAATGTTGGGTAATGACATTTCGGGAATACATTAGTCTGTTGTTGTGGTCTTTGGTCCAGAGACTGGTCTGATGCAGCTCTCCACGCTATTGCATCCTGCGCAAGCTTCTTCATCTCCAGGTAACTACTGCAACCTACATCCTTCTGAATCTACTTAGTGTATTCATCCCTTGGTCACTCTCTATGGTTTTTACCCTCCAAACTGCCCCCAATACTAAATTAGTAATCCCTTGATGCCTCACAACATGTCCTAGCAACCGATCCTTCCTTCTAGTCAAGTCATGCCACTAATTCCTCTTCTCTCCAATTACGTTCCGTACCTCTTCATTAGTTACGTGATCTACCCATCTAATGATCAGCATTCTTCTGTAGCATCACATTTCGAAAGCTTCTGTACTCTTCTTGTCTTAAATAGTTATCGTCCATGTTTCACGCCCATACATGGCTACACTCCTTACAAAAGCTTTCAGAAATGAGTTTCTGACACTTAAATCTATACTCGATGTCAACAAATTTCTCTTCTTCATAAATGCGTTTCTTACCATTGCCAGTCTACATATTATATCCTCCCTACTTAGACCATCATCAGTTATTTTGCTCCCCTAATAGGAAAACTCATCCACTACTTTAAGTGTCTCATTTCCTAATCTAATTCCCTCAGCATCACCTAATTTAATTCGACTACATTCCATTGTCCCCGTTTTGATTTTGTTGATGTTCATCTTATATCCTCCTTTCAAGACTGTCCATTCCGTTCAGCTGCTCTTCTAGGTTTTTTGCTGTGTGTGACAGAATTACAATGTCATCAGCAAATCGCAATGTTCTTTTTTCTTCTCTATGTATTTTAATTCTTACTCCAAATTCTTCTGTTTCCTTTATTGCTTGCTCAATATACAGACTGAATAACATCAGGGATAGGCTAAAACCCTGTTTCACTCCTTTCCCAACCACTACTTCCCTTCCATGACCCTCGACTCTTATAACTGGCATCTGGTTTCTGTACAAATTGTAAATGGCATTTTGCTTCCTGTATTTGACCCCTGCCACCTTCAGAATTTGAAAGGGAGCATTGCAGCTAACATTTGTCCAAAGCATTCTCTAAGTCTACAAAAGCTATAAACGTAGGTTTGCCTTTCCTTAATCAGTTTTCTAAGATAAGTCGTAGGTTCGGTATTGCCTCACGTGTTCCAACATTTCTACGGAATCCACACTCCAGTGTCTCCAGGCCTCTTCCACGTATACAACCTTCTTTCATGATTTTTATACCTAGTGTTAGCTATGATTAACTTATGCTCCGTGCAAAATTCTACCAGACGGCTTCCTCTTTCATTCCATATTTACCTATTACTTTTCCTTCTCTTCGTTTTCCTTCTATCGAATTATAGTCCCCAATGACTATTATATTTTCGTCTCCCTTCACTATCTGAATAATTTCTTTCATCTCATCCTACATATCTTCAATCTCTTCGTCATGTGCGGTGGTAGTTGGCATGTAAACTTGTACTACTGTGGTAGGCGTGGGCTTCGTGTCTGCCTTGGCTACAATAATGCGTTCAATTTGCTGTTTGTAGCAGCTTACCAGTGCTTCTATTTTTTATTCATTATTAAACCTAATCCAGCATTACCCCTATTTCATTTGGTATTTATAACCCTGTATTCACCTGACCAGAAGTATTGTTCCTTCTGCCACCGAACTTCACTAATTCCCACCATATCTAAACTTTAACCTATCCATTTCCCTTTTTAAATTTTCTAAACTACCTACCCAATTAGGGGATCTGATATTCCACGCTCCGATCCTGATAACCACGTCTTCCTGAGTACTGGCCGCCTGGAGATCGGACTGTAGGACTATTTTACCTCAGAATATTTTACCCCAGAGGAGGCCATCATCATTTGACCCTACAGTAAAGCTGCATGCCCTCGGCCAAAATTACGGCTGTAGCTTTTCCTTGCTTTCAGCCGTACGCAGTACCAGCACATCAAGGCCGTTTTGGTTAATGTTACAAGAACAGATCAGTCAATCATCCAGACTGTTGCCCCTGCAACTGCTGAAAAGGCTGCTACCCCTCTTCAGGAAACCCACGTTTGTCTGGCCTCTCAACAGATACCCCTCCGTTGTTGTTGCACCTACGGTACGGCTATCTGTATCGGCGAGGCGCGCAAAGCTGTCCACCAGCGGCAAGGTCCATGGTTCAAATGGCTTTAAGCACTATGGGACTTAACATCTGAGGTCATTAGTCCCCTAGACTTAGAGCTACTTAAACCTAACTAACCTATGGACATCACACACATCCATGCCCCAGGCAGGATTCGAACCTGCGACCGCAGCAGCAGCGCAGTTCCGGACTGAAGCACCTAGAACCACTCGGCCTCAGCGGCCGGCGCAAGTTCCATTGTTCATGGGGGTGAACAATAACCTTTGATCTTGAAATGTTAATCGTTTAAATACGTAAAAAAGCATTTGTCTATGTAACATATTAAAATGATTAACGTTGAAAGATCAGAGATTATTGTAAGTGTGAGATAAACCATCGCATGTGTGAAATGCTGGAACATTAATAACTGGTGTAGCCGCCAAAATGTTTAATGCAAGTATGCAGGGTGCCTGCACTGTGTTGAACAGGTGCTGGATGTCAGTTTGAGGGATGCAGCACTATGCCAGCGCAGTGGTTCGGTCAGTACAGGGACGGTTAATGCTGTTTGTGGCTGACGCTGGAGTTATTGTCCAAAGATGTCCCGTACGTGCTCGGTTGGAGACAGATATGGTTACTGAGCAGGCCAGGGCAACATCTCATTCTGTGGAGCATTTTGGGTTACCTCAGCGGCATCTGAGCGAGTGTTATTCCTTTGGAAATACCCCCAAGAATGCTTTTCACGAGTGGCAGCATAACAGGACGAGTCTCAACATTAAAGTACAAATTTTCAGTCAGAGAGCGTGGGATAACCGCGAGAGTGCTCCTGCTCTCATACGAAATCGCATCCCAGACCGCAACTCAGTATGTAGCTCCGATGTGTCTATGCCGCAGACAGGTTGGTTTCAGGCCCTCAACTGGCCTTCTACTAACGAAAACAAGGCCGTCACTGGCATCGAGGCAGAACCACCCTTCATCATAAAACACAACAGACCTCCACCCTCGCTTCCAATGAGCTCTCACTTGATATCACTGAAGTCTCAAATGGCAGTAGTTTGGGATCAGTGGAATGCGCGCTACACGGAGTTTGGCTCGGAGCTGTCCTTGAAGTAACCTATTTGTAACATTTCGTTCTGTCACTGTAATGACATCTGCTGCTCGAATTGCTACTGCAGATGCAGTATAATGCGCTAGAGCCATACGTCGAACACGATTGTCCTCCCTCTCGGTAATGCAAAAAAATGGTTCACTATGGTTCTGAGCACTATGGGACTTAACTTTGGAGGTCATCAGTCCCCTAGAAATTAGAACTACTTAAACCTAACTAACCTAAGGACATTACACACATCCATGCCCGAGGCAGGATTCGACCCTGCGACCGTAGCGGTCGCGCGGTTCCAGACTCAAGCGCCTAGAACCGCTCGGCCACTCTACCCGGCTCGGTAGTGCAACATTGCTATCCAGAACCCGGTCTCCGTGCAATCGTACACTCTGGTGAGCATCGCTGCCAGCAATCATGTACGGTGGCTACATTCCTGCCAAATCCTTCTGCAGAATCTCAGGAGGAACATCTAGCTTCTTGCAGCCCTTACAACACCCACTCAAACTGAGAGAGGTGTTGATGATGTGGTATTTGTCTCCTTAAAGAAATTCTTGACTAACATCAACTGCCCACGTCCAGTATTAGAGGTAACTAACATTCAGGGCCGTTAGAGCGTGTATTTAGAGCAACCAAGATTTGCATCCTCACAGCAGAGCCACTCTCATACGACTGGAGCGAAATCTGAATATACATCATCTTTCAGGTGTAGAGACTCGGCTACTACCTTTCATTCATGGCGCACATCATCTTCTTGGAGTTATGATTTTTTTTCGACAATCAGTTTATTTTCACACCTTTCTTAACATTTCTTGTAAAACCCATGGTCATAGTAGGTATTACAGTCTTCTCATCACTGGTTGCTTCTTCTACGATAACTGATTCGACAAGACAGGTCTGCTTCTTCTAGGTGGTCCCTAATATCTGATCGAAATAATTTTCGGAGAAGACATTCAGAATCCATGTTTTTGGTACTAGGTGTGACAGCATGACTCTCCCAATTTAAACCTGATAAACTGATGTCCCCCCCCCCATGAACCATGGACCTTGCCGTTGGTGGGGAGGCTTGCGTGCCTCAGCGATACAGATGGCCGTACCGTAGGTGCAACCACAACGGAGGGGTATCTGTTGAGAGGCCAGACAAACATGTGGTTCCTGAAGAGGGGCAGCAGCCTTTTCAGTAGTTGCAGGGGCAACAGTCTGGATGATTGACTGATCTGGCCTTGTAACATTAACCAAAACGGCCTTGCTGTGCTGGTACTGCGAACGGCTGAAAGCAAGGGGAAACTACAGCCGTAATTTTTCCCGAGGACATGCAGCTCTACTGTATGATTAAGTGATGATGGCGTCCTCTTGGGTAAAATATTCCGGAGGTAAAATAGTCCCCCATTCGGATCTCCGGGCGGGGACTACTCAAGAGGACGTCGTTATCAGGAGAAAGAAAACTGGCGTTCTACGGATCGGAGCGTGGAATGTCAGATCACTTAATCGGGCAGGTAGGTTAGAAAATTTAAAAAGGGAGATGGATAGGTTAAAGTTAGATATAGTGGGAATTAGTGAAGTTCGGTGGCAGGAGGAACAAGACTTTTGGTCAGGTGATTACAGGGTTATAAATACAAAATCAAATAGGGGTAATGCAGGAGTAGGTTTAATAATGAATAAAAAAATAGGAGTGCGGGTTAGCTACTACAAACAGCATAGTGAACGCATTATTGTGACCAAGATAGACACAAAGCCCATGCCTACTACAGTAGTACAAGTTTATATGCCAACTAGCTCTGCAGATGATGAAGAAATAGATGAAATGTATGACGAGATAAAAGATATTATTCAGGTAGTGAAGGGAGACGAAAATTTAATAGTGATGGGTGACTGGAATTCGTCAGTAGGAAAAGGGAGAGAAGGAAACATAGTAGGTGAATATGGATTGGGGGGAAGGAATGAAAGAGGAAGCCGCCTTGTAGAATTTTGCACAGAGCATAACTTAATCATAGCTAACACTTGGTTCAAGAATCATGAAAGGAGGCTGTATACATGGAAGAAGCCTGGAGATACTGACAGGTTTCAGATAGATTATATAATGGTAAGACAGAGATTTAGGAACCAGGTTTTAAATTGTAAGACATTTCCTGGGGCAGATGTAGATTCTGACCACAATCTATTGGTTAAGAACTCCAGATTGAAACTGAAGAAACTGCAAAAAGGTGGGAATTTAAGGAGATGGGACCTGGATAAACTGAAAGAACCAGAGGTTGTAGAGAGTTTCAGGGAGAGCATTAGGGAACAATTGACAGGAATGGGGGAAAGAAATACAGTAGAAGAAGAATGGGTAGCTCTGAGGGATGAAGTGGTGAAGGCAGCAGACGATCAAGTAGGTAAAAAGACGCCGGCTAATAGAAATCCTTGGGTAACAGAAGAAATATTGAATTTAATTGATGAAAGGAGAAAATATAAAAATGCAGTAAATGAAGCAGGCAAAAAGGAATACAAACGTCTCAAAAATGAAATCGACAGGAAGTGCAAAATGGCTAAGCAGGGATGGCTAGAGGACAAATGTAAGGATGTAGAGGCTTGTCTCACTAGGGGTAAGATAGATATTGCCTGCAGGAAAATTAAAGAGACCTTTGGAGAAAAGAGAACCACTTGTATGGACATCAAGAGCTCAGATGGGAACCCAGTTCTAAGCAAAGAAGGGAAAGCAGAAAGGTGGAAGGAGTATATAGAGGGTTTATACAAGGGCGATGTATTTGAGGACAATATTATGGAAATGGAAGAGGATGTAGATGAAGATGAAATGGGAGATAAGATACTGCGTGAAGAGTTTGACAGAGCACTGAAAGACCTGAGTCAAAACAAGGCCCCGGGAGTAGACAACATTCCATTAGAACTACTGATGGCCTCAGGAGAGCCAGTCATGACAAAACTCTACCATCTGGTGAGCACGATGTATGAGACAGGTGAAATACCCTCAGACTTTAAGAAGAGGATATAAGATGAACATCAACAAAAGCAAAACGAGGATAATGGAATGTAGTCAAATTAAGTCGGGTGATGCTGAGGGAATTAGATTAGGAAATGAGACACTTAAAGTAGTAAAGGAGTTTTGCTATTTAGGGAGTAAAATAACCGATGATGGTCGAAGTAGAGAGGATATAAAATGTAGACTGGCAATGGCAAGGAAAGCGTTTCTCAAGAAGAGAAATTTGTTAACATCGAATATAGATTTAGGTGTCAGGAAGTCATTTCTGAAAGTATTTGTATGGAGTGTAGCCGTGTATGGAAGTGAGACATGGACGATAACTAGTTTGGACAAGAAGAGAATAGAAGCTTTCGAAATGTGGTGCTACAGAAGAATGCTGAAGATAAGGTGGGTAGATCACGTAACTAATGAGGAGGTATTGAATAGGATTGGGCAGAAGAGAAGTTTGTGGCACAACTTGACTAGAAGAAGGGATCGGTTGCTAGGACATGTTCTGAGGCATCGAGGGATCACAAATTTAGCATTGGAGGGCAGCGTGGAGGGTAAAAATCGTAGAGGGAGACCAAGAGATGAATACACTAAGCAGATTCAGAAGGATGTAGGTTGCAGTAGGTACTGGGAGATGAAGAAGCTTGCACAGGATAGAGTTGCATGGAGAGCTGCATCAAACCAGTCTCAGGACTGAAGACCACAACAACAACAAACTGATGTCGCCCCCCGTTAGAACGTTACGATCAGGATAATTACTAACGATAGTCTACAAATTCTCTCTGAAGCGCTCTACCGCTGCAGCTCTTGACTTTGGCGGTCTTTAAAAGCAGCCGATTATAATTTTTGACCGACCTTCGAAACGTAATTTCACCCGAATAAGTTCACATATGGTATCCATGATGACCTCATTAGATATTATCGAATTGTTTACTGTACTAAATACGCCAACACCATTGGCGTCTAGCCCATCCCTATGATAAATATTCCACTCTGACCTTAGGATTTCGTTGCTGTTCACTTCCGGTTTCAACCAACTTTCTGTTCCTAATTCCATCTGAGCATTATACCCTTCAATAAGAGACACTAATTCTGGATGCTTCTGAAGTTTACTATATCATATTAACATTTTCTATATCGGATCTGCGAGAACAAGCATTCTCTGAGATCACTGCGGCTGCTGTAACTTCGGTTTTAGCAGGCAGTGCGTCTCTCATGAAATTAGTGTCACTGTACAAGAAATGCTTGAAGAAGATCGATGGATATCTTATGAATTTATTTGGGCGACATTTTGGATTGGTACGAGTCGAATTTAAGATATTGTGCATCAACAGTTACAAGTTTAGGGTCGATGGATTCCACATAAACTGACTCTCGATGAAACGCAAAAGCAAAGGCGCATAAATTGCTTCAGAAATTCTCTGGAAAAATTTCTTGTCGGCACTTCACATTTAGTTTGGAAAACCGTTACCGGTGATGAATCTTGGATTTTTGTTATGATCCTGAAAAGGAAAGTCAATCGGCTCAACAGGACTACCAAAAACCAACGCGTTCGCATAGTTGATAAAAAGATGGCTGTTTTTTGTCAGTGGCCCATATTCTTACTATACCACTAGAAGACACATGTATCTTTACTGCCGACTGGTGTACACACGTCTGTTCAAACGTAAATGTTTGAAAAAGTTCAAGAAAACCCTCAGCAGCAAAAATAGTTTTACAAACGTCAACATATGGTCACATACAACCAAACTAGCTTTTTTCATATTTAATTGTCTTGAAGTTATTTGAACAGAATTAAAAGCTTCGGCTACGCAACATCCATCTTCAGAATCTCACTTTCTGTGGCACTGTAAAAAATCATAATCATGTAAAACTGGAACGAGTCATTTATGCCAAATTGTACTCAACAGTTTAGTAACTTGGTGCCCTGAAGGTCAGCATTATGGGCCATCCACCATATACCCATGGCATTATTTCATTCTTTTCCAAAGAATAAAGATAAAATGTGTCGTCATTAGAGGACGCAGTGGAACATTTAAAGAACCTGGTTTCTGAGGTGCCTTGGGAATAGTGGCATTATTGCTTTAAGGGCTGGTGTCACTGAAAGCAAAAATGTAGATGTTAAAAAGGAATATTTTGAATCATTTACAACTTTTTAAAATTCTTCCATGTCTGATTTTCTAAAACTTTTCGGCGTCGTCCTCATACGTTTCCAGCAATACGAGCTTTCTGCTTCAGGATTGTCAACAGCGTGGATGATGGATCACGAAACTTTTTGCTACATTCGCTTTTTTCTTTTTAAATCAACATTCCAAGGCCTCAATGACCTGCTTCTTTTCTACGAAAGTCAAACACTGACACATTTTTGAAATTATTTTTATAACTGTTTTACGTATTGTAGTTAATGATGCAGGGTTGAAGTATCAAAGGTGTATCACTAAGAGTAAAACGACGAAGCAGTTATATGAACAACTGACGAAACGATTCCAATTGGACAGCTGTTGACTTCTAGTTATAGAGTTTATGCACTGCTGTCCGCCCTAATAGTCACTTCGACCACTCGATTGTAGCAAAACACACAGGATATATTCGATTTATCGATTCCTTTTTTTCTTTTTTAAGGGGCTTGGGAACAAGTTCGACCGTTAAATTCGATGTATCGAGGTTCGAAATAGCAAGAATCGGCTGTAATGGGTCACTTATACTAGACTACTTAGATGTTTCGGTTGTACTGGACTGAGCAACAGGCACAATTTTCATAAACCCATCTGGAGGTGTATTCGTGATGTTCATTTTCAAACTGTATAAGAATTAAACCCCTATAACGCTTCACTGAAGAAATCTCCTCGCAACAGAGATTTGCCAAATTTCCGTCTCATGCCAAGAGATGCGGATACTGCAAGAAGATAAGGAATTAAAATTTAATATCGATAGTCGGACAGCACCATATTTAAATGCCAGACGTGACTCATTCACTGCTCCTTGCGTAAGACCGCAACGTTCATCGCAGCGTTTTAGCGCAGGCAGCAACCTGTAGTTCCTGCGAGCGTGCGAGGCGCTTGAAGCCTGCCACCATTTTGTATCCATTCAAAAAATTAATTACACAAATTAAAAACGCTACGAAAATAATTATAACATTTCTGTCTAATGCACTCCTGCAGCACTTCTCGGTAACGTCCGTTGACGAAACGGAGTAATTTAGCAAGCGGCTCCGACACGCGCCCCGTAATAAAAACCTGTTTCCGCTGTTAGTGTCACGTTAAAAGTGACGCACAGTCGAGAGGCCGGAAGAATGAAATTTCATTTCCGCCCGCAGCAGACCCCAGCTTTATGCTTTTTTTTAAAAAAAAGGAAGAAAATGGCCCATAATCCTGCAAATGTTCCCCGCCTTTTTTATTTGTATGTCTGCGTAATCGTCCAACTCGTTCCGGTGCTTGTCCACTTTGAAGAGCATTCGGTCTTATTGCCAGGGAGGAGTTATTCCCGACGCCGACAACAAACCGGTGGTGAAGAGCATGTCGTAGTGGATTACGAACAATAGAAAACGCGCTGAATGTTTCGCCGTACACCGTTTCTTCCTCACTTGAAAATCACTTGGCTAGTGCAGATGGTACTGTCACATAGATCCTCTCGTTTTCTGTTGGTATGTAAATCTATGTTACCAATTAAGAAATCTAGCGATTCGGACGGACATGTTGCTATGCAAACGCTTTTCGTTTACTTTTAACTTCTTACGGAGAGAAATTTCGTTGTATAGTGATGTATCAAAGCATTATGGCCATTCGTTTCTCTTGACGGGACATCCACATCTGTTAATGTTCGTCATCAGCGATAAAATCCACTGCAATTCTAAAAATTATTTATTTCTAAATAGAAAACACAACCCGGTTTCGTGACCCGTGTCCTATTTTCAGGTGCATGTGGAAAATTATAAATCAATAATACTACCTATTCACATTGTTAACATAAGAAAAGCCATCCAGAACCAACACACATTCTTGAAAAGAAAATCCCTCACGTACATTAACATGTGAGTCCATGAATGATGAGTAACTGAGATTAAAATATGTTAAAATAATGCATTCATGGTACATGGCATGAATCAGTATATCCTCTTCAATCCTACGCCTACCAGAAAGCCTCTAGCAGAGGAGGACTTACATTAAAGGACAAAGATCCATAATTAAAAGAGTGAAACCATCGTTAAATGCATTGAAATGTAAAGTATTAAGGGCCCGACATCCCAATTCCTCATTACAAAACTTACAACCGTCGGGGCTTAAAGGGCTAGCCAAACATGGATCCGCGTGAAGGTAGGTAGGCAGGCTTTCGAACAATGAAAAATACAATAAAGGGGTTATATAGAAAGTGCAACTTCAGGCACGTGTGAAAACGCAGTGTAATCGCCTGAGTAAAGTTTGCGACTCATCAGCGCTGCATACACACGCAACCGATCCCGTACCAAGTACAACCCAAAGTTGTATTGCTGGCGGAAGCCGTCGAGTACCGGTAACATAATCGAATGAACTGCTAACCAATCTAGCGGTCAAAATTTGAATTAATGTAACCCTCCAACAACAATGAGTGCCTCAGTGGCACGTGAGAGAGGTTAGTTTCGACTGCACTGGTAGCTAGTTCGTGGTTTCATAGAGCTGCTGTTGGCGGTGCGCAATTTATATAACCTCTTTTTTCGACGTTTCTGCCCTCGAAAGACCGCCTATTAACCTTCATGCAGATCCACGTGTGACACGCTCTTAAGATCCGTTGGAAGTCTTGTAATGGGGATCTTGGGGATCTGGAATGTCAGGCAGTTAGTACTTTACATCTGACTCCATTTAACGGTTCTTCCGCTCTTTTAATTGGGGAGCTTTGTCCTTCTATGCAGGTGCTGCTCTGACAGAAACTTTCAGGCAGGCCTAGGATTTAAGAGGTTATCACGTTACATGCCATGTATCAGGGTTGCACCGTTTTAGCCTATTTTAACCTCAGTTATGCAACCTTTATGGACTCACATTTTAATGTGCTTACAGGGTTTTTTTCTGAGAATTTGTTTGTTCTGTTCAGTTCATAATGGTTCAAATGGCTCTGAGCTCTATGGGACTTAACTTCTGAGGTCATCAATCCCCTAGATCTTAGAACTACTTAAACCTAACTAACTTAAGGACATCACACATACCCATGCCAGAGGCAGGATTCGAACCTGCGACCGTAGCGGTCTCGCGGTTCCAGACTGTAGCGCCTAGAACCGCTCGGCCACCCCGACCGGCGTTCTGTTCAGTGTTTCACCCGTTAACAATGTGGATATGTGTTATTCTTGTGTTATAATTCTTCAGATGCACCTGGAGATGCAACGCTGGCCCTGAAACCGGGTTGTATTTTCCCTTTCAGAAATAATGTTTGCAACTGTAGCGGATTTTATCATTGATGCTCAAAGAGTCCACGGGTGTACTGCCGGTCCATAGTGTCCAACGGGCATAATATATCGGCAATCACACATGTCGCCATCGTCAGGTGCGCTGGCGTACTGAGCTCCTCGGGCGACCGTCTTAAATCCCCTCCCCCTGCGACACGTTCTCTCCACGGTTCGCGCCCGCGGCCGCGCGACGGCGGTCGCTGAGACACCGGGGACGGCGTCTGTGGTGGCGTCGGTGTAATTGCCTCGTCAGCCCTGGTCGCCTGTTTGTTTTCTTGGCTGAGCGTCTTTTTAATTAGACTCAATGTTGGTTCCCACGTCTTGCTGAGGTTATAGCCGCAATCTCGGGTTGATGCGTAGATGGAATGAAAGGAGAGGGATTAGGAGGAGGTGGACAGAGAGAGTGAGGTAGAGAGCGGGTAGAGAGCGATGTAGGAGAAGATCGTCAGAGAGAGGGGAGGAGGAGACGCACAGATATGGGAGGATGAGATGGACAGAAAGATTGGCGATGAGTAAATGGGTTTAAAGGGGGGATGAATTGGAGATAGATGGGGAGGAGCAAATGGACAGAGGGGCAAGGAGCAAATAGATAGAGGGCGAAGGAGGAGATGGAGTCAGAGAGGGGAATGAACAAATGGACTCAGAATGCGGCGAAGAGCAAATGGGTAAAGAGGGCCTGGAGAAGATGTACAGAGAGGGATGGTGGATAGATACTCTTGGGAGGTAGAGATGATCAGTGAGAAGGAAGGAGGTGATGAATAGAAAGAGGGAGGGCGAGATGGAGAGGAAGACTGTAGGAGGAGGAGATACACAGCGAAAGGAGGAGGATAATATGGACAGGAATAGAGTGGATGAGGAGATGGACTTAGATGGGAAGTATGAGATGGACAGAAGGTGAAAGAGCTGACGGAATGAGAGAGTGGAGGAGCTGATGGACAGAGATGGGGGAGAGCAGATGGACAGAGAAGGGCAGGAGTTAATGGACACGGAATAGGGGCGGATGAGGTGGACAGAGAGAGGGCAGTGATGAAAAATTGTAATTTATTACAGGTATAAATTGCCACAACAGCTTATTAATTATTTGTATGTATTGTTTTTCACGAACATTGACACCTGTCCACCGAGTTGCTGTTACTACTAATACTAGAGCTGGAGCGACAGACTGATCAAATAGAGCACAGCTGACCACTTCAGAAGAGTACAAAGGTAGGAACAGGGATCCATCTTTGCTTTATTAATTTTGCAGTCGCACATATAACTGATTGGAGTTAATACACACCATAGCAACGCGGGGCATTCAGATAGTCTAGCATTGAGAACATGGGTGCTTCTTTCACGTTGTAAGAGAATTTCCAGCCTGCTTTTTCCACGAACCTGCGGGGTAAGGCGCGAACTCCAACTTTCCCAGAAACACGCCACAAACTTATATCATTAGTCCTGACACTCGCCAAATGCTGTCGTTCAATACTTAGGTCAGCGCAACGAAGACAATGAGTAATCTGAGTGGTGCATGACCGAAATGGACAGGCTGCAGACCCACCATTGATAAGCTGTAGGAAATAATACTGACACACGAGGCCGCAACAAAAACACGAGATATTCAGAGAAAGCGCGTTGTACCTGAAGTACCATTCTAAACCCTCGGGTAAAATATTGTACCCTCTTAAAAATGGGTTCAACCTGTTCGGAAGAAGACGACAACCATAGAGCAATCGTTCCAGTGAGAATACCAGCAGCAAACGGATAAATCCTGTGACATGAGTGAATTTGACAAAGGGCAGATTGTTTTGGCCAACACAAGGGAACGAGCAAATCGGAAACGATAAAGCTGATCGGCTTTCCAAGTGCTATTGTCAGTTATTAGCTTCTATGGAAAGAAGTTGTATTGCGAAGAAGAGCAGGCGACAAGATGTAGATGTATTGTCTAATCAATATGGGTAGACTGTCTATGGGCTGGGTTCTCTGTCGAAGATGGGGGATGTGGACGGCAGCAGAGGTGGGTCGTGTTCATGATACAACAACTGTTTATTAGTTCTTTACTAATCCATACAGTTCAGACGCTCTTCCAATTGCGCTCCATTCTCTGGCGCGGCCCGGAGTTCCCTCGTATCATTCCGCAGGCGCAGCTGCAGATTTTGACATACGGCGGGGGTGTTCACGGGATGCTCGGGGGACAGAGCGCTGCGCCGGCATCTGCGATATGCGAGGCGAACTGAGAAGGCAGGATGCGACAGCTCACGGGAGACGACCAGGTCTTCTCGAATGTGGAAGGTCGCGGCATCCCAGTGGTACGGCGATGGCAGTGTCCGGAGTCGGAATCTAAACCGACTGTGAGGAGCAGGAGTGAACGGATGGCGCTGTGTTACCTGCCCGAGCTGGGCAGCCAGACAGAGGTCCTTCTTTCGCGGACCGGTGGAGGCAGAGGTCACAGCAAGGATTCCCAGCTGACACACAGCAGGCGCCTGGTGTGGCATTGCTGTATCCGAATGTGACGTACTCGGCTGGGTCAGCGTTTATGTGCTGCTTCCCGGCGCTGAATTCGCGGAAAGGGCTGTGTTTGTAGGCCACGGCGAACAATCTGGAACAGGGAAATGACCACGCACTGGGGTAATCGTCGACGATGTGGAAGTCAGTCGAGCCGGAGCGGCCATCTCGAAGTCTGGTCCCTGGGCACTGACACCCGGGAAGGCTTGCTGCTGCCCAGGGGTGCACATCAAGCAGGAGAGACGGCCGGCTGCGGCCGATGTCCGTGGCTTGTAGCCTGGTTTCGGCGCTAATGATTCGATAACATGGGAGGTCGATCGCGCAGTTCAGTCACCAGTATATGCTTTCTGGCTGTAGCCACGTCGAATTTCTGGGCTCCGACTACTGCTCCAAGTATTCCTACAGTTTTCTCCCGTTACAATCTGCTCCCCTCTGTGAAGAAAATCCGCCCTCGAATTTTACTGAAATAAAAACATTAAATTAATTACTTTTACACTTCGTATTTGCTCCTCCGCTCACGATATTACATGGTTCACTATTTTTCTGCTTTCACTAGCAACTACCTACACTTTCTCACAACCACAGAGTCCACGTGATCTCATATGAACATTAGTTACATTATTTCACTTTCAATGTTATTAGCTGCTATATGGTTCCTCTCGTGGGGGCATGATGGGAATCAGCAAGCCGTTTTATCTATTTCATTTTCCGCCTGCTAAATTCGCGCCTCCCACAATCACCTGTTATTAATGTAACAATCAGCTATAAAACAAGGTACACCTACTATATGACCCACTATCCGGCGCTAACGTTACAAAAATTACACACTTCAAGACCTTTACGCTATACAGCTACTTTATCAAAGTGACCTAATAAATAATGAAATCTAACGTGGGTGGATCAGAAGTGACCTATGCAAACAGAATCATTTTCTCACTGCCCTATTGCTTATCGATACTTCTGTGTGAACTCTGCCGTTTGAACGCTGTCCTTTTGCTCCACACTCTTATACCTTAGCAATTTGGAAACATTTATTTACAGCAGTAGCGAATCCATGGTAACGTTGCTTTGATAGCGGCTTCAAGCCATCGTGGCCTTGGAATCTATCGGAACTTACTTCCTCACAATACATCAACAAACATAGTTAATACTCCATGATACAATTATAACTTCTCGTGTCCACAGTAAATCTCCAATACTTCACAATAAACGTCAATAGCTCCATAAACAGACATCTCTCATTCTGAGAGGAAACAAGTAATCCAGTAGCCTAGCTACAAGAACTATGCGATACCACTGACGCAGCTACAGGTCGTAGAACAGGTGCACCTGTGCTGTAAGCAAACTTAACTTTTTTCAGCCACAGGCTCTCTATCAGCGCCACCTGTGCCGTACAATAAAAAAATTACTTAAATTCCTTTACATGCATATCTCTTCCAACATCTGATAGATTTTCCCGCTATGTCACTTCTTTAGTTTGGTCGACTATTGCTGTTGGTTGTGCCGCTTTCATGAACATTGCTTCTCGAGGGATCAAGAGCGGTTTAACTAATGACGCCGCGACCAATAACGTGTCTCTCAAGCGTATCGTATTTGTGTTGTGGCTGTTTTGACACAATGCGCACGATGCGAAGACAATGAAACCTAACCAAACAATACCGTTGCGTCTCTTTCATCTAGTTCTAATCTATCGGCACAGTACCACGGCTTAAACCTATCTTAACGAAGTAAGTAGTACCTGCTAAGTCTTTCCCTTGGGCGTCCCATTCTCCTGATTACATCCCCTAATATTCTTGACTTAGCCGTTATCTGGAATACTGCATTATGCCTACATCTAATTGCTAGTATACATGTTACTCATATCGTCATTTCTCATCCCAAAACATTAACTCTATACAGCTCTACACTGAAGGATCAAAGAAACTGGTACACCTGCCTAATATAGTGTAGGACCCCCGCAAGCACACAGAAGTGCCGCAGCACGACGTGTCATTGACTCGAATCATGTCTGAAGTAGTACCGAAGGGAACTGACACCTTGAATCCTGCAGGGCTGTCCATAAATCCGTAAGACTACGATGAGGTGGAGGTATCTTCTGAACAGCAAATTGCAAGGCATCGCAGATATGCTCAGTAATGTTCACGTCTGGGGAGTTTCGTGGCCAGCAGAAGTGTTTAAACTCAGAAGAGGATTCCTGGAGCCACTCTTAGCAATTCTGGACATGTGTGGTGTCGCATTGTTCTGCTGGAATTGCCCAAGTCCGTCGGAATGCACAATGGACATGAATGGATGCGATGAGCAAACTGGATGCTTACGTACGTGTCACCTGTCAGAGTCGTATCTAGACCTATCAGGGACCCCATATCACTCGAACTGCACACGTGTCATACCATTACAGAACCGCCACCAGCTTGAACACTCCCCGCTGACATGCAGCGTCCATGTTTTCATGAGATTATCTCCATACCTGTACAAGTCCATCCGTTAAATACATTTAAAACGAGACTCGTCCGACCAGACAACATGTTTCCAGTCGTCAATAGTCCAGTGTCGATGTAGACGAGCACAGGCGAGGCGTAAAGCTTTGCGTAATGCTGTCATCAAGGGTACACGAGTGGGCCTTCGGCCGCGAAAATCCATATCGATGATGCTTCGTTGAATGGTTCGCGCGCTGCTACTTGTTCATGGCCCAGCATTGAAATCTGCTGCAGTTTGCGAAAGGGATGCGCTTCTGTAACGTGGAACAATTCTCTTTAGTCGTCATTGGTCCCATTCTTGCAGGATCTTTCTCCGGACGCAGCGATGTCGGAGATTTGATGTTTTACGGGATTCCTGACATTCACGGTACAGTCGTGAAATGCCCGTACGGGAAAATCCCCACTTCAACGCTACCTCGGAGATGCTATGTCCCATCGCTCGTGCGCCGGTTATTACGCCAGTGATAACCTGCCATCGTAGCAGTAATAACCGATCTAACAGCTGCTCCAGACACTTGTCGGCGTTGCCGACCGCAGCGCCGTATTCTGCCTGGTTACATGTCTCTATATTTGAATACGCATGCCTATAGCAGTTTCGTTGGCGCTTCAGTGTATATTTGCAGCAAGAATTCTTATGTCTCTTCTTGCTTAACCTCAAAAAATCACTGAAGTTTACGGATTACCCAAGGTTTTCCACGCCTCAGCACTGGATGCATATTACCGGAGTTAATGGTTCGTCCCCCGGTCGCTTACCGAACACCATGGCGGTATCTAGCTCCTATACTATGGAAAAAAGTGGGGAAAAGGCAATTCAAAAGATGTAGGGAATACCACGACTGAAAGTAAAAGGTTTTTTAGTGCCACTTACATACAATCCTGGAAATTGAAATAAGAACACCGTGAATTCATTGTCCCAGGAAGGGGAAACTTTATTGACACATTCCTGGGGTCAGATACATCACATGATCACACTGACAGAACCACAGGCACATAGACACAGGCAACAGGGCATGCACAATGTCGGCACTAGTACAGTGTATATCCACCTTTCGCAGCAATGCAGGCTGCTATTCTCCCATGGAGACGATCGTAGAGATGCTGGATGTAGTCCTGTGGAACGGCTTGCCATGCCATTTCCACCTGGCGCCTCAGTTGGACCAGCGTTCGTGCTGGACGTGCAGACCGCGTGAGACGACGCTTCATCCAGTCCCAAACATGCTCAATGGGGGACAGATCCGGAGATCTTGCTGGCCAGGGTAGTTGACTTACACCTTCTAGAGCTCGTTGGGTGGCACGGGATACATGCGGACGTGCATTGTCCTGTTGGAACAGCAAGTTCCCTTGCCGGTCTAGGAATGGTAGAACGATGGGTTCGATGACGGTTTGGATGTACCGTGCACCATTCAGTGTCCCCTCGACGATCACCAGTGGTGTACGGCCAGTGTAGGAGATCGCTCCCCACACCATGATGCCGGGTGTTGGCCCTGTGTGCCTCGGTCGTATGCAGTCCTGATTGTGGCGCTCACCTGCACGGCGCCAAACACGCATACGACCATCATTGGCACCAAGGCAGAAGCGACTCTCATCGCTGAAGACGACACGTCTCCATTCGTCCCTCCATTCACGCCTGTCGCGACACCACTGGAGGCGGGCTGCACGATGTTGGGACGTGATCGGTAGACGTCCTAATGGTGTGCGGGACCGTAGCCCAGCTTCATGGAGACGGTTACGAATGGTCCTCGCCGATACCCCAGGAGCAACAGTGTCCCTAATTTGCTGGGAAGTGGCGGTGCGGTCCCCTACGGCACTGCGTAGGATCCTACGGTCTTGGCGTGCATCCGTGCGTCGCTGCGGTCCGGTCCCAGGTCGACGGGCACGTGCACCTTCCGCCGACCACTGGCGACAACATCGATGTACTGTGGAGACCTCACGCCCCACGTGTTGAGCAATTCGGCGGTACGTCCACCCGGCCTCCCGCATGCCCACTATACGCCCTCGCTCAAAGTCCGTCAACTGCACATACGGTTCACGTCCACGCTGTCGCGGCATGCTACCAGTGTTAAAGACTGCGATGGAGCTCCGTATGCCACGGCAAACTGGCTGACACTGACGGCGGCGGTGCACAAATGCTGCGCAGCTAGCGCCATTCGACGGCCAACACCGCGGTTCCTGGTGTGTCCGCTGTGCCGTGCGTGTGATCATTGCTTGTACAGCCCTCTCGCAGTGTCCGGAGCAAGTATGGTGGGTCTGACACACCGGTGTCAATGTGTTCTTTTTTCCATTTCCAGGAGTGTATCTTTCTGTCCCACATTCTTGAGATCTCCGTCTTAGGTCTATGGACATCCCTTTCCCCCTCAGAAAGCTGCTGCTATGGAAACATAGCACCGACTGCTGTCTCACAAGTTCTCCATATTCCTGTCCAGTTTCAACAGTCATCTGACACCAAGGTAAAAATGGGACACCAATGTAAGGGCGATATGGGTAGGCTGACTAGGTGTTGCTTGGATCCTCTGTCGAAGATGAGGGATGTGGACAGCATGAGAGACTTGTCCTGGTCAAGGTACAAAAACTCTTTATTAGTTCTTTACTAATTGATATAGTTCAGAAATTTTTCTGATTGTGACCTATTCTCCGGCGCGGTCCGGAGTTCCATCGTAATATTCCGGAGTTGTAGCTGCAGAATTTGACCTATGGCGGGCGGTTTGCACGCGCTGCTATGGAGACAGCGTTGCGCTGGCGTCTGCGACATGCAATGCGAGCAGAGACGACAGGATGCGATCGGTCTGCGGCCACGGGCGGCCAGCAAGTCTTATCTAACGCTGCAGGTCTCATCGTCCAAGTGGCATGGCAATGGCGCTGCCTGGAGTCGAAGTCTGGAGCGACGGTGGGGAGCAGTAGCGTGCGGATGGGGCGGTGTTGCATGTCAGGGCTGGGCAGACAGGCAGAGGTCCCTCCTTCGAGGACTGGTGGCGGCAGTGTTCACAGCGATTATTTCCGGCTAACCCACAGCAAGCGCCGGGTGTGGCCCTGCTGTGCCCGAATGTTACGTACTGATCTGGGACAGCGTTTAACACGCTTAAGCGCCACGGTGACCCATCAGGAACCGGGCAATGTCCGGAATCTGGTGTAGCTGTCAACGACGGGGAAGTCAGTCGAGGTGGAGTGAGGCAGAGTTGCTTCTCGAAGGCTGGCTCAGGAGATTGACACTAAGGACGAAGTCACCGAAGTCTTGCTGCTGCTAAGGGACGCTGATGAAGCAGGAGAGACGGCCGGCTGCTGTCGGTGACCGTGGCTTGCAGCCTGATTGCGGTGCTCGTGTTTCGGCGACACGGGAGCCGATCGCGCAGTTCGGTGACTTGCGTCAGCTGTCCAGCTGTCCGGCTGTGGTCTCGTTGCAGCTCTGAGCTCCGACTTCTGCTCGAAGTTCTCCTATAGTTACGGTCTATGCCTCGTCACAGGTTGTGGATGTTGGAGACTTGTCTGCTCTGTAAATCAAGTTAGACCAACATCTGTTCAAATGGTTCAAATGCCTCTGAGCACTATGCGACTTAACTTCTGAGGTCATCAGTCACCTAGATCTTAGAACTAATTAAACCTAACTAACCTAAGGACATCACACACATCCATGCTCGAGGCAGGATTCGAACCTGCGACAGTAGCGGTCGCTCGGCTCCAGACTGCAGCGCCCAGAACCGCACGTAGACCGTCATCTCTAGAACACCTGATGACATAGTGCAATGCTAGTACAGGCTAGTAAGGCCACTACACCTACCAATTCGTGGGATATAGCAGGAGAAACCATGGAGGTAGTGACCACATTCAGTTATCTCGGTTCCCAGATCTCTGCTGACGGCGACTGCAGCCATGAAATCCGGAGACGCCTGTTGCTCGGTAGACAGGTGATGTCAAACCTTGACAAGGTTATAAGGTCCAGAGATATAACACTAGCAACAAAGATCCGTATTGTGAGGGCTATGGTCTTTCCAGTTGTGATGTATGGATGTGAGACCTGGACCATTAGAAAGGCTGAACGGCGAAGAATTGACTCCTTCGAATTGTGGTGTTGGAGGAAATTTCTTAGAGTTCCATGGACTGCAAAGAGAACCAACATATCAATATTGGAGCAAATAAAACCAGATTTCTTCCTGGAAGGTCTAATGTTAAAACAAAAGCTGACCTACTTTGGACACACAATGCGAAGGCATGCCTCGCTGGAAAAAACATTAATGCTGGGGAAGATTGAAGGAACTAGAAGAAGAGGACGTCAGAGGATGAGATGGATCGATGGCATCACAGAAGCAATGTGTTCCAACCTGGAAGGTCTACGGGAGAAAGTGCAAGACAGGAAAAAGTGGCGTGATTTGGTTCATGGGGTCACGAAGAGTCGGAACCGACTAAACGAAGAGAGAGAGAAAGAGAGAGAGAGAGAGAGAGAGAGAGAGAGAGAGAGAGAGAGAGTACAGGCTCGAGTGTTTTCGAGAACAACGTTCAGTAGTTATTGCCCTCAAGCAGACTGGTGTTCCCGAGTTGATCGAACGACATCGTCAGTTATGATAGCACAGAATCATCGCGACTGGATCATGGATCACTGGGAGCTTGTCACCTAGTCGTACGAATCATGTTTCTTTTTAAAATAAATGTTCGTGTCGAGATACGCCGTAATCCAGGCGGAATGGCTGCTCGAAACACCGTACTACGCCACTGGCACAGACTTGCAAGGGTGTGGGGGGAAGGGCAGTATAATGCTATGGGGAACATTCCCCCTTGGCTTCTATGGAGCCCGTATCAGCTGTGGACTGCAGTATTGCGGATCTCATGCATCCTTTCATGCTTGTTGCCCACACCGACGGCAATGACGGCTTCCGACAGGATAACTATTCGTACCACAACGCCAGAATCGTGCTACAATGGCTTCTGGAGCGAGATAGTGAGCTCGCGTTGATTTCTTGCCGCTAAATTTGCCATTCTGGACTAGATGCGACACATCTGCGGTGCCATCGGGAGTCAGCTTCGCGCCCAGAAATCAGTGATCCGTAATTTTCGGTAATTTCGTGACTGCATAGAAGTCTGCCGCCACATACCTCCAGAAAGCAGATACTGTCTTATCGAATCAACGCCACACAGAATAGCTTCATGGCCAGACCCCAAATTTTATACTGGTCAGCCACGTGTCAACACCCTATAGTGGTACATCAATTATTTATATTCTCGTACAGGCGAGATATTTTGATTGAAAGTCTCTTGCGCAGTGTCGGCAGATAAATATGATATTGCACTGCCTGTGTTGTTCAGAATTACAATGTTCCTTCGGATATTCATGCAACCGACTTGCAATTAAAATGACGCCCCTGTATGGGAGTATGCGTAATGGATGCATCGGGCTGTGAAGCGTGCTCGGATAGCTTAATGGTAATGCGACTACTCGCGATAAGTGCGAAATCCGGGTTGGGGTTCCAATATGGCACAAATTTTTGCTATCGGCAATCCATCACACAGCTGATGGTTGCCATATTCGCAACTGCAGTGCCTATGCCTTCGGCCATGTATGCATGTCTAAAGGAACATTACATCACAATTCTGAATAATACAGGCATTGCAATACCATATTTATCTGCCAATAACGGCAAGTGACTTTCAGTTAAAATGTCTCCCCTGTACAGGAATATACAAAATGGACGTAGAGGGCAGATTGTACACAGATAGTTGACGAGGTATGGAACTTGGTATCCAGCCGTGAAGCGTCTTCGGGTAGCCTAATGCTAAGGGGAACGCTCGCGACAGGCGGCAAATCGGGGTTCGAGTCCGATTCAGCACAAATTTCCATTGATGAACTGATAGTTGTGCATATTTGCAACTATGAATATATTTCATGTATACTATTACGCGGGTGGTCATAATGTTTCAGCTTCTCAGTGTAAATGGATCATAAATTCAACTGGACCAGTAAAATGGAGTGGAGTGAGGAAATCTCTACACATTCAGATTTACTTTCATGGCAGAATTTCACACCTATTCATCACTCATTTAAGGAGCCAGATTTCGTAACACATTTACTATGCACATTCCCAGTGATAACAAACGCAACTGAAGCATGGCCACATTAACTGAAATGAGTCTAGAATATTTCTAAGTCCTTCCATCATCTGTACGTTGTTATTGACTGCATGTTTTAATACGTCCTCATTTAGCGTTGTGACAGTTTTATTGTTGGTTGCTCTGGCGTACCAAATGCTTTGAGGCATGAGTTGAGCTATTATCTTTGACACAGCGCTTCAGCTTTGACTGAATGGGGAAAGGGTGTGCTTTGTCTTTCTTCTTGCAGGAGCTGCTCAAGTCTACATTGTCCGACATGCAGAACTGCAGGGTAGAACTGAGTTGCAAGTATTCCACGAAAAGCTGATTTATTTTTTATTTGTTGTGGTTCCCAGTTAGCCGTGGGAGAGGTTATTAATGCCTACGTTTCTAAACAATTGAATCTAGTAAAAAATATTGATTTTAATGAATTTTTCTACCGGCTTACATAAAAGCTTTACATTTTCCAATTAAACTTAAACCAAAGTTTTAGTTCCCCAATGATTGTCATATTCAATATTTTCAAGTTTAGGATCTTACTTACACATGAACATTCCTTTAAAAAGTATGTTGCGAGTAACAATCAACAACAGTTAACGAAATTCCCAATTTTTAATTTTTTTTATGGTCGGTATAAAGCACCGCCCCTCCCCCTCCCAACTCTGTAGTACGTAGTACACGCTATTGAAAGTACGTTGATTTTGCTGAGAGTGGGTTAAGAGATATTTTCAGTTTCTGTTAGACACTACTTACACATCAGTGGCCGTTTAAAAGCTATGTTGGTAATATGAGTCAACAACAATTAACGAATTTGTTGGTTCGTTTATCAATTTCTCTTAGGACGGATATAAATATCTCCTCCCTCCCCTTTCCATTCCCTTGATAACGCGCATTATTGAACATGCATTGCTACTGCTAGGGTCAACGTCTATTCAGTAGCATACTTCCTTCTAAATTTCGTTAAATTGAACTCCAAATTCCTATATAGGTGTTAACTTGGGTACTGTAATGTTATGAGCAGCGCAGACAACATCATAATCCAGGTTAATCGCTTCTACCCAAAATGGCATGTGCAGGATGGTGGGTTGCTTTTTACCAGCACCCCAAAGCACGGAATCAGAAGAGCTCCATCAATGGTAAAATGCTTTATTTGCAAGATTTCCATACAGTGATTACTGACTGCGGCTCGACAGCGTGTGTGGTCACCAATTTACCGGTTGTTAACTCAGCAGAACTTGCGGCAGCGTGCTTGGCTTACAGCAGGGCGTGTAGGTGTGTGTGTGTGTGTGTGTGTGTGTGTGTGTGTGTGTGTGTGCGTGCGTGTGTGTGTGTGTGTGTGTGTGTTTGTGTGTGTGTGTGTGTGTGTGTGTGTTTGCACTAAGCGGCCGTCACGAAAGTAGTCACACTGTCCTACAACATTGCTAGTTAGAGGTAACGCAAATGTTAGTAAAAATTCTGGATATTAGCTATCTGTATTTTTAGCTTAGAACATGATAGTGTACTTTCTAAGGGGAAATTTTCGCCAGCCGCTATGAAAAAAATTAGAAATAAAGTTACGAGAAATTTTGAAGAAAAATATTTCCTTTTGGAAAATTTTAATTTTTCCTTTGGGAAAAAAGAAAACACAACGATTGTCATATTTAGACTGAAAATAATATATAACTTTCTCAAAGTTTGTAGATGCTTGTTATAGATATTTTATCGTGAACACACAGAATTATTCTGAGGTAAAACATAAAATACAGTAAGAGCCGAGGGATTCTCGATGTGGACAACGTGATTCTGCTCCACTACAATGCGAGACCACGTGCGGCAATGAAAACTGCCGAAAAGCTCCGTGAATTTAACTGGAACATTCTGGACCACCTACCACAAAGCGCAGGCCTCGCCTCTAATGATTTCCATGTTTCTGGACCGCTGAAGAAGTTCCCTGCAGGACACGGATTCACAAGTAATGATGAAGCCAAGACAACAGCCTGATGGAGCCAAGACAACAGCCTCACTGTGGTTCCGTAGTCAGCCGGACGAATTCTACCGCAGCGTCATCTCAAATTTAGTGCTACGATGGAACCGATGTGTGAACCGGTGTGGGAACTATTTGGAAAAATAGCGTAAGGTGCGTAGAATAGGATGTATAATTGTCATTACCTGTCTATACCTTACTTTGGATCGTAAAAAATAGAGCCAAAGACTTTCTGATTTGCCCTCGTATTTGCTTCCGAATGCTTATAACGACGCGTGGTTGTTTTCCGTCTCTAATTACCACGTTGTCGACGGGACGTTAAACCTTAATCTTCCTTCCTTCCTTCCAATTAATATAGGTACTTCACGCCACTTTTGTAAAAGTATTTCCTTTTTTTGTGGTCGCTTGATCTTCAGGCTGAAAGAACATGTGGCCTGCCTCTGTGTTTGTGCTAAGATTAGACCAGCGTATGGATATTTTTGTTTTTATGGATCTTGTCGTTAGTGTATGTTATAATACTCCATTTAAAATCTGTGCTGTATGCATTCTCCATGATTTTAATCTTATTTACCGAAGATGGCAAAAAAAGGTAACCGATAAGGATACTGATATCTATTCGAATAAATGTACATTAAGTGGTTGATACGACAAGAAACAGGACTCTATGAGCGATTTTTTGCTAAGGGTTTGATAGTGAAGTGAAACGCCGCCTTCTGTATCGGATATCATTAACGTCAAGCTCATTTGTCGTAAAATGTTAAAAAGCATCCACTGCCCCAGTCATTTCACCAGAAGCCGACGATGAGTCTAATGTATTATTGTTGGTCACAAACGAACAACAGAGCCAAAGCCTGCTATGTTCGCTTCATGTAGGGCGCATGACGTGTGAATTCTATCTCTGAGATCGCTTAAAAGTGTATTGAAGTGTTATACAGAACAGTACAGTAACCAAGGCTATGGTGAGGAATATATATAAATCGTTCGATTTAGAAAATAAAATAAGAGTGCTGGGTAACTCCAAGCCGTTGCTTCTGCCCAGAGTTGCTAAGTCGACTTTTTACGATATTAAGATAAATCGCAATGAAACTTCAGACTTTGTTCTCAAACAAGGTTAATTCACCTTGCGGGAAACGAAAACGGCCTATTGGAACAAAAATGCAGCGTGCACATGGTACGAACAACAACCATCTGATGAAGTCCCTGTAATTGTAGTCTATTTGAAGGCTACAGCTGAAAGAATTTGAAAACCATTTACGGCGAACATGTTTCAAGATTGGTACTGGATGGCTGTTCAGATTCCGTAATTGACAAAATATCTGTAATAGAAGAGTGTGAGGAGAGAGTGCAGTACAGTGCAGTAAAACACAGCATGCAATACGGCATTCCACATAATATTACGGTTCATCAAGTGTTTATTTAACTATAATCGTACATACAAAATATGTTATATCCCAAAATGTAGTTTCAGATAACTACAATGCTCTAAACAATTAGGGTAACACACGTATCAATGACCGGCACTTAAATATATTTCGATGCGGGTGGTACCTGTCGTCATAATTCAGATCTTCGCTCTCTGAGTATGCAAGACAGAAGGCTTTCACCATCCATCGGCTGTGTAATGCACTACCGTATCAAGTGACCCCTCAGAAGGAAGTGAGTACCGTTGTCCCCGTATTCTCTAGTGAGCTACACGGCAGTTCTCGTTGGTGGATGTTGTATTCAACCAACCACATGCAGAACGAGCGAGGTGGTGCAGTGGTTAGCACACTGGACTCGCATTCAGGAGGACGACGGTTCAATCACGCGTCCAGCCATCCTGATTTAGGTTTTCCGTGATTTCCCTAAATCGCTCCCGGCAAATGCCGGGATGGTTTCTTTGAAAGGACACGGCCGACTTCCTTCCCCGTCCTTCCCTAATCCGATGAGACTGATGACCTTGTTGTTTGGTCTCTTCCCCCAAACAACCCAACCCAACCCAAGCACATGCAATGTGGCTTCTTAACGCAGTGGGAGTTGTAAGAACAGTCATTTGATCCAAGAAAAATGGACTTCGTGTCGTGTTGCTCCAGATGGCAATATCTCTCCATATATCATCCACAGATTAAGGTCACACTACAGGGAGACAGGTCAGTACATGAGGCGAGTTGCACAAGGTCGCCGATGCGTTAGAACCCGCCGTGAAAGACCGATATCTGGCCACCTCTGTGTTGCAGCATTGTGCGGATGCCACCAGAGTACTGCAAAACAATCTCAGAAGGGCCACTGGAGCTGCTGTGTCTGATCACACTCAACGGATTACGAAAGAGGTCCTTACGACCCAGATGCTGTGTTCAAAAACCGCCCTTGACACGACAACATCGAGCAGCTTGCCTTCATTTCAGCCGTTCCCATGTCAACTGGTAATTCCGTCACTGGCGGAACGTGTTGTTTACAGATGGGTCCATATTTCCCCGGATGAACGGTGACGGACTTGTTCGTGTGTGGAGACGCCATGGTGAGGGGTACCTGCCAAATGTTCATCAGTAAATCAGTAATTTGGCCTGAGATCTGTGATGGTGTGAGGAAGCATGAGTGTTGACAACCGCACTCATCTTGTCGTTGTCCATGGACACCTTACCGCCAGACAGTACATCGAACAGATTTTCTTGGTCCATGTGGTGGCTGCTGCATACAATGGTGGCCCTGGATTCCTTGTCATGCACGTTAATTGCCAGGTCTCAAGTGGCGGGCATCACCAGGGATGTCTTACGAAGCCTAGATATTAACGTAGTCGAAACCTAAACTCCATCGAGCATGTGTGGAACCTGGTTGACGACGTGTTCGTAGTCACCCTGTTCCACTAAAGACTGTCCAAGACCTCTCAAGTGCTGTTTTTGAAGAGTGGGACCGGATGTCATTAAGTGACCTCCGTAGAATTAAACGGGGAATTCCACGCAGGTGTCAAGCAGTAATAAACGCTCGCAGAGGGGAGACATAACTGACTCTCTCATAGTCCAATGTGAACCACCTATGATAACGGGATCAGCGATTGTTTCATTTAGTTCTCAACACCTGTTGGATATTTCAGCTCTTGTTATGTAAGTGAACGAGGAAGTAAAGATGTTTTGTTGTGCACTTAATTTGAGAAAGATAAAGGTATAATTTGCTAACATGCCTAGACTTCAATTATTGGTCAATAAAGAACGACCGACACCCAAAGTGATGTTCCTCTAGCTCTTTTGATCAGCGAGTTTTGGGAAACGTTTACAGAGTTCGGATTTTCAATAACAAAGGCTGGGACTTACCTCATTAGTTCCTTTTACTGAGGTTGCACTTTCCTTGTTATCGAACTATGAGTGCAGAAACCAATGGAATCATGCGAATTGTATCACACGTTGGACTTTGATAGGAAACTCTCATCCGAAAACAGTAAAAGCCAAAATTTTGAAAACAGTTTATTACGGCAAATTTGTTTAACCTGATTGCTGAAGCTGTTTTCGGTACGTTCTACTACCTTTTCTTCCACTTTCGGTCTCAACTTTTCGCCTACCGTAGAAGAACGGGGCTCAGTTTTTCAATCGGAGGGCCGTCCGGGTCGGACGTGCAGGCAACGCTGGCGGCAGTAATCGCATGGGCCACTTGGCAGCCAATTTTCGGGAAATTTAATCCGACGCAGCTGAGTCTCTGCAAAGCGCGGCCTGGCTCAAGGTAACGAACTTGTAAGGCTGGCTTGGGCGGCTGCAGCGTGCAGAGTAGATACTAGGGGCTCTTTCAGAAGGCAGACAGACACAGAAACACAGAGGGACACTGCCAGCGGGAGGCACAGGTGTATGCGAATTAGGAGGCGGGACTCGGTCGCAGGGACAAGGCGAATTTCATTAGGGTGGGACGCTCCGTGCGAATACGAATTCTCGCAGCGGTTTGGAAACACACAGTGGAGCATGGGTGCAATTTCTTTTGGTCCGAGAAGAAAAGTGTGGAGCTGAAAGCGCGTTCTCGCAGAGTAGTAAAAAAGACAAAACAGACAGAGAAGCGTCACCCACTACCGACATATCTCTGTCCACTGGGGAATGGTCTAGTGTTGTAACCTAAGCACACTGACCGATACATTCGTCACTCCAAGAGAAATCACACTAATACCACACTCTAACATAAAAAGATGTGCTGATGACTAGCACATCTGAGAATTCTCCAACCCTTGACTCGGGCTGGGGGCCACTTCGAGTGTCTTAAAGGGAAGGAGCGCGAAGTCGAGTGGTGGAGGCCGGTGAGGCAACAAACACTTACATATGATAGTGCTGAATGGTTAAAGCGATGGTCTGACGAAGAGTACTGGTTTGGGTTTTAACTAAGCTGAGGTGACAGATCATGAGATAGCGATACCCACCTACACAGAGGCGATAGTATCGCGTACACAAGGTATAAAAGGGCAGTGCATTGGCTGAGCTGTCGTTTGTTCTCACATGATTCGTGTGAAAAAGTTTCAGACATCACTATGCGAGCACGACGGTCGTTAACAGATTTCCAACGCAGAATGGTAGTCACGAGCTAACATCCCAAAGATGTTCGGCCACACATACGGTTCCTCTTCGTCGGAATGTCTTGGCTGAAATTCGTCTACGGGTTGAACCGCACGTGTCGCATTACGCGCCCTAAATTAGACACTTGTGGCCCTTTGTTTAGATTGTCTGACTGATGGCAAGTCTGCGAAATACAAAGTTAACATAGCATATAATAACAGTAATAATAATAATATCGGGAACTAAATTAACGACTCATAAATTATGTAGGCCACACAGTTGCGATTAGGTTAGAATAATACTTACTCAGAAAGAAAACTAATAGCGAAAGTGGTCGTATTTTGAGTTACTGTTACACTTGAGCGCATACCCATTTGACACAGTTCGATCATTCACAATCTCATCGTGAATTAAAAGTTATTACGCGAAAAGTTAGAATTCACACCAGGCGCGCGGCTGCTCACCACGTTACCACACAACGCGAAATTTTAGAAGTCGTTTCACTTCATAGCGGCCTAAAGACCGACTGCCCGCTTTCGTGTCTCAATTCCAACTGTCCACTTTTGTGTCTCCAGCCGAACTGTCCGCTTTCGAGTCTGCACCAGCACTGTATCCTTTGGTGTCCAGACCAGAACTGCCCTCTGCCCGTCTCCGACCGCGTTTCCCGCGCGTCGGACATCTTCGCTCAACTGACAAGCGCAGTTCCCTTTCCTGAAGCCGTCCATCTCATTGGCAGCACCTTATTCTACATTACTTTACATTTTAACATATGTAAATAATCAACGTTTGACCACTTTCACGTTATAAATAAAGTAACAATAATTTCCATTACATCATAAACGTTAAATTGTTTTGCATAAAACCAATACAATTTCCTTCTTAACTTTGAATGTCACGGCCAGTAGCTTTCCACCAATGTGCTTTCTGATAGATAAATATATAAAGAACAAAACTAACTCTTATGTCCCACGCTCGGGTTCCCGGGTTCGATTCCCGGCGGGGTCAGGGATTTTCTCTGCCTCGTGATGACTGGGTGTTGTGTGACGTCCTTAGGTTAGTTAGGTTTAAGTAGTTCTGAGTTCTAGGGGACTGATGACCATAGATGTTAAGTTCCATAGTGCTCAGAGCCATTTAACTCTTATGCATTAAGCTTTACAACTAATATTCTGTTACCTAATGATAAAATAAGGAGTAATGCTCTCATCGTTCAATGTATTTCTAGTGAAGAAAATGATGAGCTGATGCTTAACTGAAAAGACTGATAATTTAAATATACTATATCTTTCAAACAAATAAAGTTACCGAGTTGATATTTACAACATTTATCATTTTGATGATGCGCTTCTATATCAATTGTCGATCGTTAAGATTCACCAAAGCGTTCAGATTTTAGCATTCAGGTCTTTGTTACAAAGCTTGTCAATTTAACTTTAACAGTAAATCTTAAACTATCATAAATACACTCCTGGAAATTGAAATAAGAACACCGTGAATTCATTGTCCCAGGAAGGGGAAACTTTATTGACACATTCCTGAGGTCAGATACATCACATGATCACACTGACAGAACCACAGGCACATAGACACAGGCAACAGAGCATGCACAATGTCGGCACTAGTACAGTGTATATCCACCTTTCGCAGCAATGCAGGCTGCTATTCTCCCATGGAGACGATCGTAGAGATGCTGGATGTAGTCCTGTGGAACGGCTTGCCATGCCATTTCCACCTGGCGCCTCAGTTGGACCAGCGTTCGTGCTGGACGTGCAGACCGCGTGAGACGACGCTTCATCCAGTCCCAAACATGCTCAATGGGGGACAGATCCGGAGATCTTGCTGGCCAGGGTAGTTGACTTACACCTTCTAGAGCACGTTGGGTGGCACGGGATACATGCGGACGTGCATTGTCCTGTTGGAACAGCAAGTTCCCTTGCCGGTCTAGGAATGGTAGAACGATGGGTTCGATGACGGTTTGGATGTACCGTGCACTATTCAGTGTCCCCTCGACGATCACCAGTGGTGTACGGCCAGTGTAGGAGATCGCTCCCCACACCATGATGCCGGGTGTTGGCCCTGTGTGCCTCGGTCGTATGCAGTCCTGATTGTGGCGCTCACCTGCACGGCGCCAAACACGCATACGACCATCATTGGCACCAAGGCAGAAGCGACTCTCATCGCTGAAGACGACACGTCTCCATTCGTCCCTTCATTCACGCCTGTCGCGACACCACTGGAGGCGGGCTGCACGATGTTGGGGCGTGAGCGGAAGACGGCCTAACGGTGTGCGGGACAGTAGCCCAGCTTCATGGAGACGGTTGCGAATGGTCCTCGCCGATACCCCAGGAGCAACAGTGTCCCTAATTTGCTGGGAAGTGGCGGTGCGGTCCCCTACGGCACTGTGTAGGATCCTACGGTCTTGGCGTGCATCCGTGCGTCGCTGCGGTCCGGTCCCAGGTCGACGGGCACGTGCACCTTCCGCCGACCACTGGCGACAACATCGATGTACTGTGGAGACCTCACGCCCCACGCGTTGAGCAATTCGGCGGTACGTCCACCCGGCCTCCCGCATGCCCACTATACGCCCTCGCTCAAAGTCCGTCAACTGCACATACGGTTCACGTCCACGCTGTCGCGGCATGCTACCAGTGTTAAAGACTGCGATGGAGCTCCGTATGCCACGGCAAACTGGCTGACACTGACGGCGGCGGTGCACAAATGCTGCGCAGCTAGCGCCATTCGACGGCCAACACCGCGGTTCCTGGTGTGTCCGCTGTGCCGTGCGTGTGATCATTGCTTGTACAGCCCTCTCGCAGTGTCCGGAGCAAGTATGGTGGGTCTGACACACCGGTGTCAATGTGTTCTTTTTTCCATTTCCAGGAGTGTATGTCAACATTCAAGTTTTATTGAGATCACAATGAAAATATATGGAGGATGACAGATTAAAATTAATGTGGCTTGATTCCCTGCATTACTACAGAATTAAATAATTTTCGTAAATGTTTCCCTTTATGGCCGATCATAGGTCCGCCATATTTTACAGTGCTACGTCTCCTTGGCCACAAAAGCCTTCTACTGGGTTTCCCTATGACGTAGGTTCTCGTCTGTCTCACTCGCACACTACAGCGCTAAGGCCTCAATAGCCAATAGACACCTGTGAGTTTCCCCATGTCGTGATGAATCTGCGCCCTTTGTGGCATCCGGTCCTGGACGACAGGGTTCGTTTCACAGTTCCTGAAGGCTGACTCTTTCGGCCATATACTTAAATGAGAGAGCCATGCTCGTTAACTCACAAGCTAGACGCATGGGACATTCCATTTCGGAAAGAGTTAGGGAATTCTAAATTCCAAAACCCACAGTATCAAAATCGTGCCAAAAGTACCAAATCTGAGGTATTACCTCTCACCGTGGTCAACACAGTGGTCGATGACCTTCCCTTAACGATCGAGAGCAGTGGCGTTTGAGTACACTTGTCAGTGCTAATAGACAAGCAACACTGCGTGAAACGACCACAGAAATCAAAGTGTAACGCATGACGAATGTATCCGTTAGGATAGTACGGCCAGATTTTTCATTAACGGGCTGTGACAGCAGGAGACCGAAGCGAGTTCACTTGCTAACGGCACGACATTGCCTGCAACACCTCATCTGGGCTCGTGATCTTGTCAGATGGACCTTAGAAGACTGGAATTTTTACGGATGACACAATTCTTGCGGCTGGTTTGAAGAACATACTGGACGATTCGAGCGAATGATTCAGCCAACCAGATCGACCGGCATGAATCCCATCGAACGTTTGTGGAATGTAATCGTGAGGTCAGTTGGTGCACAAAATCTTCACAGGTTACACTTTCGCAGCTATGGACGGCTATGGAGGCAGCGTGGCTCAATATTTCTGCAGGGGACTTTCAACGACTTCTTGAGTCCATGCCTGCCACGTCGTATTGCTGCACTCCGCCGGGCAAAAGGAGTTCCGATGCGATGTTAGGTATTTCCCATGAGTTTTATCACCTCAGTGTAAGCCAGTGCTTACCTGGTTTGCTGTCTAGACGGAGCAGACTGTAGGTTATTGAGTTACGTATAGGAGTAATGCGATACTACATTCGTAGTCAACGAAGAATTGATTTGGTACGTTAAATTGAATCCATCCAGTACTTCTGATGGTGATGGGCGTGGTGATGTGCTGTTATTTTGTGCCGCCTAATGTTGTTCTCATCTCGTCATAGTCGTTTTGCATTTCTCACTATTGTCTTCATTTGTTGTTCTGGTACGCATATACTATTGTGTGTAGAAAAAGGTGTTGTGAATCCGAAAACTTGTACTACTTGTTGGTGTAAGGACATTGCAATTTGCTGCTAGCACCCAATGGGTTTTATTCATTACAGTATGCTACGTGTGCACAGGCTTGCCTAAAGGTATTAATATTGTGTAAGTGTTTAACCGATCATGAACACCGTCGTATGATTACACTGATGAGTAAATCGAAAATGAGGAAGCCCTTGTTAATGCTGTCACTGTAATTATCTTGTAACTTGAGACACGCAGTGGCTACCACTTGTAAGCCTTTTACTTTCCAGAAGTTGTTGTTTTCAGATCCTGTAAAGAAATGAATGACGTATGAGGTGTAGGATGGGCAGTAAATATTTGACTTTTTAATGATCCGATGTCAGTAGGCAACGACCGAGCCCGCAACATACTAGGGCTGCCTGATTGTGTTGTCCGTGTTTTGGTCATATTTTGTAACAGTTTAACCACTTCATATGATTGTATCATAAGTTTTGAATATTTACTTGCTTTCAAGGTGCATAAATGGTCTCTTAAAAGTTTACTGTTTAATATTTATGGATTGCTCGAGGGGTTTGTTTGAATAATTAGCCTACGATTCAACGAAGAATAGGGAACCTTTACCAGAGTGTCGTAAGAATTTAGAAATTTTAGAAGGAAATATTGTCATGCAAACGTGTTCATATCACTGATTTTTAATTTTATACTTTTACATTCGACTGATGGTAAATAATAATTCTTGTAAAAGTTTTTAATTATATGTTTTTCTTTTCTAAATTCGTCCGCTCTGGCACTCAGTCATTGGTCCACTGCTCACCTGGTAAAAATTCGCGGTATTCACTGTTGTGATGACGTTGTCCTCTACCAGTTGTAATAACGAAGCCAGCCATTACATTAATGCCTGTTTTCAATTATATTTCTTCTTCATTAACGAAAGAGCTTATATCTTTATGTGGGCCACGCATGAGTAAATTGCGTGAAATAAATGTAGAAAGAGCCAAGTCTCACTGATTCAGCGACATAAGCTACAAGTTATTCACGAAGAAATACTTGAGAATAGGTGTATAATTGAAGTTTACTCCGCTGAAACCTTTCGTGTGGAAGTTTGCGTTCATCAAGGCTCAGCTCTGTTTCCGCAGCTCTTTATTACCGTAATGTACGGCAAGCCACGGCGCGCCAAACTTCCCACGTGCAGCGTGTGCGGGCCGCTCGAGGGCCAAAGCCCGACCGGCCTTTCGGCTTTACTCGGTCCCTCTCGCAAGTATTCGGAACAACGCGACACTTCATTTATCATTGCGGTGCGTCGTTTTGCGGTCGCCACAACTCTCTGAGTTAGTCAGAATTGTGGTGTCAGGTCTGTTTAACCTTCACTATTTGTTCGCAGTATGGAGGATTTTCAGAAGTTCAGTGGCTGTTGGCAAAAAAGAAGAAGTCTAGCGATCTACCTTCGCAATCCTTTAAAATTAATGGGCATGACAGAAGAGAGGGATGAGAATTCTCAATTTTCGTACGAGACGTATACTGCTTATTTGCTACGAAACCGCATTTTACGAGTATTACCATGCAGAAACAATTTCAACTTTTAGATGACAGTGAAAGAGCAAAATATTACAACGATCGACAGGCGGAATTTATAGATCTGTACATCAAGAAGCACTTCGTGCTAAATTCGCAGGCATGGAGTACTTGAAGACATTGATGGTACGAATAGTAAAATTTCAGAAGTCGCACCGATTATTCGATTTTTCAGTTGCAACAGTTTTCATGGAAATAAGCGAAGGGTACAGAGGCTTCATATATTTATTAATGCAACGTACGTTTCTTAAGTAAAAGGACATCCCTGGAACGATTTTTCGATTTAAATCTCGCTATTCTTGAATTTATGAAGGCAAAGAAAAGCATGATCGAAAATTAGAACATCGGGAATGAGCTGTAGACTTCACATTTTGAGTGGACTTGATCGCACACTTCCTATAGTAAGGCACTGCAAGGTAATTTCTTTCTGATTTGATGCAGATGCATTTAAAAAGAAAATTTTACAAACACAATCCAGTTCTCTAAGCTCACTGAAGTTAAAGGAAGCACGAGGTTTGAAGAATTCATTGTAGCCTCGCAAGAACTACAATGATAGTTTTAAAAATGTTTTGAGTACACTGTTAGTCTTACACCTGTTTTAGAGCTGTTTTCTAGACCCTTTGCCGTTCCAGTTGAAGGAGCCCCTGTGTATGTCCAAGTGTAACTGATTGGCGTGAAAGTTAATTCCAGTTTTAACTACAGATCTTTTCACATTAAAACTGTCCCGGATATATATATTACTTCGCTCAACTAGATTTTCCAAGTCCACATAATGAGGCTGCAAAAGTGCTACAATATTTCAATCGACATATTTTGGTGAATATCTTTCTCTATTATGAAGCTAAATAACTTACGATTATGTGGCCAGTTGAGCGCGAAACTGTGAAATGGTATACATCTGTCCGTATGCTGACAATTTGTACATGATAAAATTTATATTGTGTCTTCAGGGTGTGAAAAATAACTAATTAATATAGAAAACATATTTTGTCTGTGATATGTGTTTTTAAGAAATGTTAAATATAAAACCAAATCGTATGCCATTTAAATGAAGCGTGTTTGCTGTTTTCACTTCTTCCCACTCCTCAGGCTCTGACAGCTTGGTGTGGGAATGAGGGAAATGTGGAGCGAGGCTGAGCATGTCGGCATTCGGGCTCTTCGGGCTCTAGCTCTTGGCCACCCCTGCCATCACAGATACTGTGACCGAGCGAGGTGGCGCAGTGGTTAGACACTGGACTCGCATTCGGGAGGACGACGGTTCAGTCCCGCGTCCGGCCATCCTGATTTAGGTTTTCCGTGATTTCCCTAAGTCACTCCAGGCAAATGCTGGGATGGTTCCTCTGAAAGGGCACGGCCGACTTCCTTCCCCATCCTTCCCGAATCCGATGAGACCGATGACCACGCTGTCTGGTCTCCTTCCCCAAAACAACCAACCAACAGATGCTGTAACGTGTGCCTTACAGTAGTGTGTACCGTGGGCAATACTACACAGTGATGTCATGTTTGCGGCGGGTACCAAGGAGAATCTTGATACTCAAGTTCGAGTGTGGTATGATCGTCTACAAGGATTTAGGCATCCGCTTAAACATTCACAGTAGTGAGTACATAGAAACTATTCCATCTCCTAGAAGTACTCAAATTAATGGAGCCCCTCTTACAGAGATGCAAATACCACGATATCTAGGTTACCGACTACAGTTCGTGGCGATGTAAATGAGGATGTGCGAGCAGGAATGAAAGCAACTGGATATTATTTAGAGACGATTTGCGATTACAAATGGCTATCCATCTAAAATAAAAAATATACCACACTATGGTGAGGCCAGTTGCATTATTTGATACCAAGCGTTAGCCCACAGCCAGAAGTGCTGATCACTCACTCCACGTCATGGAAATGCCAGTGCTGAGAAGATCATTAGGCATTTCCCTGCTCGACCTCATGAACAATAATTAAATTACTCAATGATCCGACAACTAGTTGGAGCTGTTTCAGTCAGTGAAAAGACGCAAGAATGGAGACTTCGCTGGTATGAGCACACCATACGGGCACCACCTACTTCAGTCATCAGCTCAGTCTATTATCTCACTGTCGAAAACCTGAGACAACATGGAAGACATCAACTACGAAGCTACACACTATAAACGCCGATCTAAGATTAAGAATCCTCTATCCACAGGAAGCGCTAAACTGTGAGATATGGCGTGCATATTGATCCCAAAAGCGGAACCCATTTCAGTGAGATGGAGCTAAGAGGACGAAAACGACCTCATGCGAGAGAAGCATGTATACCATACGATCAAACGTACCAGGACACCCACAAAAACATACTTTTTTTAAAATTAGGTGCATTGTGCTGCCACCTACTGCCAGATGCTCCATATCAGAGACCTCAGTAGTCATTAGACATCGTGAGAGAGCACTATGGGGCGCTCCGCGGAACTCACGGACTTCGAACATGGAAAGGTGATTGGATGCCACTTGTTTCATACGTCTGTACGCGAGATTTCCACACTCTTAAACATCCCTAGGTACACTGTTTCCGACGTGATAGTGAAGTGGAAACGTTAAGTTAAACGTACAGCACAAAAGCGGACAGGCTGACCTTGTCTGTTGACTGACAGAGAACGCCGACAGTTGAAGAGGGTCGTAATGTGTAATAGGCAGACATTTATCCAGACCATCACAGAGGAATTCCAAACTGCATCAGGATCCATTGCAAGTACTATGAGAGTTAGGCGGGAGGTGAGAAAACTTGGATTTCATAGTCGATCGGCTGCTCATAAGCCACACATCCCGCCGGTAAATGCCAAACGACGCCTCAGTTGGTGTAAGGAGCGTAAACATTTGACGATTCAACAGTGGAAAAACGTTGTGTGGAGTGACGAATCACGGTACACAGTGTGGCGATCCGATGGCAGGGTGTGGGTATGGCGAATGCCCGGTGAACATCATCTGCCAGCGTGTGTAGTACAAACAGTTATGGTGTGGTTGTCTTTCTTGGAGGAGACTTGCACCCCTTCTTGTTTTGCGTGGCACTACCACACCACAGGCCTACATTGTTGTTTTAAGCACCTTCTTGCTGTTGAAGAACATTCGGGGATGGCGATTGTATCTTTCAACACGATCGAGCACCTGTTCATAATGCACGACCTGTGGCGGAGTGGTTACAACACAATCACGTCCCTACTGGCCTGCACAGAGTGCCGACCTGAATCCTGCAGAACACCTTTGGGATGTTTTGGAACGCCGACTACATGCCAGGCCTCACCGACCAACATCGATACCTCTCCTCAGTGCAGCACTCCGTGAAGAATGGGCTGCCATTCCCCAAGAAACCTTCCTGCACCTGATTGAACGTATGCCTGCGAGAGTGGAAGCTGTCATCAAGGTTAAGGGTGTGCCAACACCATACTGAATTCCAGCATTACCGATGGAGGGCGCCACGAACTTGTAGGTTATTTCCAGCGGGGTGTCGGACACTTTTGATCACAAAGTGTATTTCTGTTGTTGCCTTTTGTTATTTTGCTAGCCACTTCTCTTGACACGTATTAATTTTCATTGGAGTCTAATGATTCGCACGTTCTCATACTTCACTCGATATTCTAATATACGAATATTTTCATAGATGTACTTACTTTCCCTTCAAAGGACGACTGTGTTGAAGATTCTTGCCATTTATGACTGAGAGATAGCAACAATATCAGACTTCTTTCTTCTTTGTTGGGGAACAGTTTGAAAGGTAGCTGCCTTATACGCCATTACGGTTTTCAAGAAGTAAATGAAAGGAAGTTGTGAATTTGATAAATTTACTCAACTTCTATAATATCGATATAACAATATTCAATATAAGTGTGTTCTTAGGACCACAGATGTTGCTCAAGGACTTCTTTGTTTTAAAGAGAGTAGCAGTCTGTGGCTGTTATACAGTGTGGCCATATACTTGGTTTGAAAAGAACTGAAACTGATGAGGTGTTTAGTGGGGGCAGCATTATTTAAAAACTTTTTTTAATAACATATTTTGAGGAAGAATATTGTGAAAATGGGATGATATTAATGCGAGAATGTCAAACCGGAAATTTTTAAGGTAATTCATATTTTCTGATATTGTAACTGAATAGCTTCTTATTGTCAGAACGTTGCATATTGCTGAAGTTTCCAGTAGAACTTTTATAATACAACATATGGTTTTGTTTTATAGCTGAAACCAGTGTCAAGGATAGTAAGTGTATACAGGAAAGTTATCAGGAAATATTTTTCTAACTTGTCAAGGTGCGTGAACTTGGTGAAAATGAATACTGTTGTCGTGGCTTAATGAAGCATAGTTATACTTGGACACTTTTTCTCATTTACCAGTTGTCAAGTTCAGTTCTTCATTTTTCATTCTTTGTTTTCATGAGTGTGTTTACATACTCCCATTGCCCATCGTGAGTTGTGTACGAACAAGCATTTTTCTGGAAACTGCTATGATACCGTCTTGCACTGCAGATCGCAAGTAGGGAAAATGATATTTTGGTTTTGCGCACTCAGATCAGTAATCCTAATAGTTACAGGTTGCAAAGCAGACGGGCATTCCATGTGCATAGGTAGGACAATAAGTTTAATTATCATCAAAATACATGTCTACTGTAATGCACAGTGATTGTCAGAGTGTACTTGTCAAAATAACATCATATCAGTTCAGAGGTTTAATACTAGTAGAAGATTTCAGTAAAGAGCTATCTTGTGAATTTTCAAGCAGTTTTATCAGAAATTCAGATGCAAAAATTTTTATTTTCGTTTGCTGTGCAGTTACAACAACAATTCTAGTACAGTGATTGTTTACAAGACTGAGGATAAAAAAGTAAGCTATATTCAGGGCCAACATTTTAATCTGAGTTATTTATGTTGCAGGCAGATAGCATATGTAAATTTTAATGAAAATGGATTGCTTTCTCACAGGCGAATTGTTTGAATATCGGCTAGTGTGGATTTCGTATCACGTAGTGTGCGCTTCACATATTTCCATTCAAAATTAAATTTTCACATTGTTCCGTTGCCCTACAACGAGGCTTACAGTTTTAGATATCAAAATAAGTTTCATAAATTTCTTAGATGCCGACCAGACTTGCAAACACGGGTTTAGTATTATTACTCTTTATTTTAAAGTTTCATTGCCTTTGACGCTTTATTATCATGTCTGTGTGGCTTTCTCTTCGGATACAGTTGTGATGGTTTATTTGATATTTTAGGTAATGTAGGTATTGAATTCCACATTCAGCGATTTTGATGGAAGTGTAGCGAATAAATTCACGTTGTTGGATAGATATACGTCTTTCCGCAAAAGATTAATTCACTATATTCTTCGGTAAATAGATCTTAAGTAAACTGTCCCGTAATGTGCTGTTCCATACCTTCTGGGGTCCTCAGGAAGCCAAAGAAAGGTTAATGAGGTGTAATTATTTAGTTAACAGACTTTTATTTCGCTACATAGGCTCCCTATTTTAAATACTATGTTACATGTCAATAAAAACAATACTATTTGCACTTATCCGACATTGTACCTAAAGTTCCCGTGTGGCTGGTCCCGGCGGAGGTTCGAGTCCTCCCTCGGGCATGGGTGTGTGTGTTTGTCCTTAGGATAATTTAGGTTAAGTAGCGTGTAAGCTTAGGGATTGATGACCTTAGCAGTTAAGTCCCATAAGATTTCACACACATTTGAACAGTTTTGAACCTAAAGTTCTAGCTTGTTATTCACTTGGAGCACTGCTGTCGCAATTTATAACAAAAGCGAGCAGGAGTATGTGTTAGACTCCGCTAATACCGTGTAACACTGTCATTAGGCTTGATAGTATTCTTAATATCACCAGTAAGACAGATTACAAGTTTCTCCAGACATGTCGGGACCAGGTGAACACACTGATGATTAGATCACGTAGAGCTACCAAATTGCGGGCATATCGGCTGCTAGCTGCTATTTCAAGTAGTCTCAAGCATTTCGTACGGGATCAAGATCGGTGATATAGTGGCCCAGTCGAGAAGTGACAGAGTTCCCGTATGTATACTTGCAGCGTTGGAAACAAGGCACTTGTCGTCGTAGAAGAGGGTACAGCACACTCATCACGTGCAGAGGAGGGCAATGGGGAAAAGAGGTATTGCAGCTTAGCGGATGATCAGTGGGGCTAGAGGTGCCACGAACGTACATACAAAAGTATGTGGTTTACTGTACACTAAGTAGAAAAAAGTCATCGGATACCTCGTAATACCGTATCGGACATCCACCTCCCCAGCCTAGTGCAGCAGCTCGATGTGACGTGGACTCAACAAGTCGTTGGAAGTCCCTGGAAGACATATTCTACCTCTACAGCCGTCCATAATTCCGAAATTGTTGCAGGGTTTTGTGTACGAACTGACCTCTCGATTATGCTCCATTAATGCTCGATGGTATTCATGTTGGGCGATCTGGAGGTCCAGATCATTCGCTCAAATTGTCCAGAATGTTCTTCAAACCAATGGCGAACGGTAGTGACCCGCTGACATGGTGCGATGTAGTCCATAAAAATTCCATCGTTGTTTGGAAACATGAACCTAAGTCGGGTGTGCCCCCTTGTGAAGGGAGCCACAAGTTGGAAGAGCGCGCCATCGGAGATGTTGCAATCATTGGGGATTTTCTTGTGATGAGTCAAGCATCCCCCATTCAACGTCTACCAAATGTAAACGTAATGGGGCTATTGACTTAAAGACCCTTCCCGCTGCACCACGGTTCATTGTGGTCTCATGTACTGAAAATGGTCAGTCCTTCGCCACCATCAATCCGTTTATTATTCAGAAAGGTGTTGCTGGCCCTGTGAAATCCTAATATCTTTTACAGAATGACACTTTTCTTTTGGAGATGGCTTCTGATTCTCAAACACAACTGGTTGCTACCTTGCTTCTCCGCGGCTAAACTGTTCGTGTCTCATGTCGAGGCCCACAGAACTTTGCATTCTTCCCGTGGTGTAATTTACGCTAGGCTGCTTGACGGTCTAACCGAGGCCTAAATACAGTCTTACCTCTCTGACCAGGGTGCCACTGTCGTCCATGGTGTGATGAAAAAGGTAGCTTCCTCCTTGTGCTCACCCGCACTCTTTTTCTCACCCTTGATAGGGTGGTGCTGCCGTCCAAGCTCAAAACATGCTATGAAATTCTTACAGTCCGGCAGTACATTCCGAGCTCGATGCACTGCTACCAGTGTCATCTTTTTAACCACACTAGAACATCTTGTCAACGCCTAGCCAAATGTGTAACCTGTGGCAGGGACGCACATGAGGGCGATTGTCCGCCTCCTTCACCCTGCTGTATCAACTGCAATGGTGGCCATGCCGCCTCCTCTCGGGATTTTCCCATGTATCTAGATAAGCGGGCTGTCTAAAAGATTCGTATAAAGGAAAATGTGCTTTACCCAGTAGCTCTCAAGTTACTGGTTAGTCGCAAACACTGTGTTCCCCCGTCTGGCACCTACATTTCTGTTCTTGTTGCCCCTTGCTCCATGAAGGACATGGCCACGCAGACATGGGACCGCAAATTCGGCTCGGAGGTTGTGAAATCGCCCAGTGTCAAGGTAGCATCGCCGTCCCGCTTTGCAACAAACCGTCAAACCCTCGCCTAAAGGGGCGAAAGCACCGACTACACAACCAGTAGGCAGGAAAGGACACAAGAAGCAATCCCGTGAAGACTTCCTCCGCCCTCCAGCAAAGCAACACCCGAATCTTCCTCTAACCGGAAAGGCTCGAAGAAGTCCGCTAAAGGCAAATGGTCTTCTCTTTCGCCAACTCGACTATCGTGTTCGATGGTGTCGCCAGGTGGTACCTTAGCCCGGCCTGCCTCTGTCTCACAGCTGCACATCACCAACCGTTTTTTAGCGTTGGACTCCACGGACCGACCGCACAAGCAATCCGATGCTTCTATGGCCTCCATGGAGCAGGATCCTCCTGCTACTGTTCCCTGTAGTAGCGACTCTACACCGGCTGTCACTCGGCGGCCGCCGAGTTGACACCCCTTCGTCTCTTCCTCCTCATTACTGTCATCCAATAGAACGTTCGTGGCCTTCGGTCCCACAAAGAGGATTTACGGCTGCTTTTAGCATTGCAGCATCCCCTTGTACTCTGCCTTCAGGAAACGAAATTGCGCCCTCACAACAGCTCTGAGTTTTCACATTACTTACCGATTCATTTTGATCTTCCCCCTGAGGTCAGCATACCATTTCATGGTGGCGACGTTCATAGTCAACCCATATCCTGACTACCCACCTTCAAGCTGTTGCAATTCGCCTTTTCCTTCCCCGCCTGACTCTCTCCCACTGTACCATTTATGTACCTCTGTCCTTCGATCTCACCAGGGCAGACATCCTTCAGATTATTGGTCAGCTACCTCCACCGTTTTTTCTACTTGTTGACTTTAATGCGCATCATCCCCTCTGGGGTTCTCCCAGGACCTGTCGTAGAGGTGCCCTCTTAGCTGACCTTCTTAACCAACTTAACCTCTTCTGCCTTAACAATGGAGCACCGACTTTCCTTTCCAACTCCTCGCACACCTGTTCCCATTTGGCCCTATCCTTTAGCACTGCCCAGCTTGCCCATAGTCTTGAGTGGTCAATTCTTTCTGACACCTGCTCGGGCGACCAATTCCCGTGTGCTCTCCGTTTGCTGAATCCTACCCCATCTGCATGCACGCCCAAATTGCAGCTTACTGAGGCTGACTGGTAGCTTTACTCCTCCCTGGCGACCTTCGAAGAACAAGATATTCCCAGTTGTGATGACCAAGTGGACTATCTCACCAACGTTATCCTTACTGCTGCAGAACGTTCCATTCGACGAACTTCCTCTTTACCACATCGTGTTCCAGTCCCTTGGTGGACTGAGGCATGCGGCGATTCAATTCGCACACGGAGACGTGTCTCCGCATTTTTAACCGTCATCCTACGATGGCAAACTGCATTCATTATAAACAGATGCGTGTAAAGTGTCGTTGCGTCCTTCAGGATAGCAAACGAGCTACCTGGCTTTCATTCAATAGTTCTTTTAAAAGTTCCACCCCTTCCTCTGTCGTGTGCGCCAACCTCCGTGTTGGGACAAAGATCCATTCCCCAATTTCCGGCCTGACAGTAGCAGACGATGTTATCGTGGACCTTATTGCTATCTCAAACACCTTGGGCCACCATTTTGTGGAAGTTTCGAGCTCTTCGCACTGTCGTCCTGCCTTCCTCTATCGGAAACGAGCGGAGGAGGCTCGGCGATATCCTTCTCTTCTCCGAATGTTCAGTGCTAAAATTCCGCCTTCACTATGAGGGAGCTAGATCATGCTCTCAGTTCATCCTGATCCGCCGCTCCGGGGCCCGACGCCATTTACATTTTGATGTAGCAGCACCTTTCTCTTGCCGGCAAACATTTTCTGTTTGACATGTACAACTGCACATTTCCCAGATGCTGGCGTGAAGCCACTGTCGTACCCATACCTAAGCCAGGTAAGGTCAAAAACCTTCCTTCTAGCTACAGCTCCATCTCTCTTACCAGTTGCATTTGCAAGGAGATGGAACATATGATTCATGCCAGGCTGGTATGATGGCTCGAGTCTCGCAATTTACTGACGAATGCACAGTGTGGATTTCGAGCATGGCGTTCTGCAGTTGACCATCTCGTTACTTAGTACACCCATGTCATGAATGGCTTTCTGCTTAAATACCAGACTGTGGCCGTGATTTCGATTTGGAGAAAGCCTACAACACCTGCTGAGGTACTGGTATTCTCTGTACTCTTTACACGTGGGGCTTTCGTGGCTGCATGCCTTATTCCCTTCAGGCATTTTTACAAGATCGAGTTTTCAGGGTGCATGTGGGTCCTGCCTTCTCAGAAACCTTTATCCAGGCAAACGGTATGCATCAGGGCTCTGTCCTGAGTGTTGTCCTCTTTGCTGTTGCCATTAACCCTATCATGGCCCGTCTCCCACCGGGCATCTCTGGCTCCGTTTTTGTTGACGATTTTGCACATCTATTGGTCTCCACGGACCTGTCTCACTGAGCGTCGTCTTCAGCGCTGTCTTGATCGTATTTACTCCTGAAGCATTGACAATGGCTTTTGCTTTTCCCCTGACAAAACCGTCTGTATGAATTTCAGGCGGTGCAAATTGTTTCTCCCACCATCTCTACATCTTGGGCCTCTTGCCCTTCCGTTCGTTGAAAATACTAAATTCCTGAGGCTCATGCTCGATAGGAAACTCTCTTGGTCCTCCCATGTGTCTTACCTGGCAGCCCTCTGTACGTGGTCCCTCAGTGTCCTACATGTCCTCAATAGTAGTTCCTGGGGTGCTGATCGAACCACTCTCCTCCGTTTGTAGCGGTCCCTTGTACGTTCGAAACTCGACTATGGGTGCTTTGTTTATACGTCTGCACGCCCATCCCTCTTACGCCGTCTCAACAGTATCCACCACCATGGCATCCATTTTGCCACGGGTGCCTTTTACACCAGCCCAGTTGAGAGTTGTATGCTGAAAGCTGCTGAACTACTACTGTCCTACTGCCGTTTGTCTGCCATGCATGGCCACCCCTCCTGTGCCTCCTTCTTTGATAAGTACTTTGACCATCAGTTTGGGGCTCGTCCCTCTTCTCTATTACTTCCTGGAGTCCGGTTTCGCCCCTTGCTACTGTGGCTTAACTTCACACTGCCTGCAATTTTCCCAGTGGGTGTGAAACCTTTACCACCTTGGCTTGGTGAAGCAGCTGATGTTAACCTTGGCCATCATTCGCTTCCTAAGTACACTACTCCAGCCTCGATCTATCTGATGACTCTCAGACTGACCGTGGAGTCTGGTGTGCCTTCGTCATTGGCACCCGTGTCTTTCGATATCAGCTTCCGGCACACTCCTCAGTATTCACAGCCGAGCTCTTCGCCCTGTATCAGGCCACGTGGTAAACAGCCTTTCCTCTTGTGTCCTCTGCTCAGACTCACTCAGTGCCCTCCTAAGTCTATGTGCGCTGTACACTGCTCATCCCTTAGCGTAGCGGGTCCAGGAAAACTGTCACTCGTTCACTCTTCGTGGATCCATTGTCACGTTTCTGTAAGTCCCTGGTCATGTAGGTCTTCCAGGAAACGAGGCTGTTGACGCTGCTGCCAAGGCTACAGTCCTCGTACCTCAGTCAGAGAGTACCTACATTCCTTCCTATGATCTCTGCGTTGCCCTCTGTCAGGAGGTGGTGTCGCTTTGGCATCGCCAATGGTCCCCCCTTCACGGGAAGCAGCTTCTGCTTATTAAGCCTCTCCCAGTGCCTTGGACGACCGCCTCTCTGCCCTCCCGCCGGGAGGAGATTCTTTTAACTCGGCTGTGAATTGGGCACTGCCCTTTTAGCCATCGTCATTTGCTATGTGGCGCTACCCCACCACTTCGTACACATTGCGCCCCAATTTTAACTGTCCGCCACTTCCTGCTGGAATCCCCTTTTTTTAACAGTTTACGTTCCAGCTTGGGTTTGATGTCTGATTTATCAGCCGTTTTAGCGAATGACGCGTGAGCTGTCGACCATGTTTTGCTTTTTATCCGCCGAAGTAATATGGCGAAGGCCATTTAATTTTAGTTTTGGACCTCTATTTCTATAAGGTGTCTTTTTAGCCTGTTTTCCACATGTCTGTTTTTAGTTGTCTCCTATTCTGTCCGTAGGGACTGTCGTGTAGTTTTTTAGCTCCTCTCTGTATTTGTGTTCTATAGTTTTCACTTGGGCTCGTATGACCGCAGTTGTGTTTGCTCCCTAAATCAAAACAATAACAAACAAACAACCCACGTCGTTATGGAGCCACCACCAGCTTGCATATTGCCTTGTTGACAACTTGGGTCCATGGCTTCGTGGTCTGGGCCACACTCGAACCCTGCCATCAGTTCTTAACAACTAAAATCGGGACTCAACTGGTCAGGCCACGGTTTTCCAGACTGATAGGCCCCAACCGATAGGGCTGATCACGAGTCCAGGAGAGGTGCTGAGGGCGATATGGTGCTGTTGGCTGCCATAACCCATTAACGACAAATTCCGCCACACTGACTTCACGGATATGTTCGCCGTACGTCCCACATTGTTTTCTGCTGTTATTTCACGCATTGTTGCTCATCAGTTAGCACTGAAAGCTCTACACTAACGCCGCTGCTCTCGTTAGGTGAAGGCCTTCCCATGCGTCTAGCTTATAACACTAACTTACCGAGAAACACGCTAATGTCATCCTCTGACAGGATTTCGAAGTTCGACCGCGCGTAAGTCTAATGGACAAGGATAGCGGACTACAAATTCGAATTTGGTGAAACAACAGAAAAACCAAACGGGCTTGAATCTTAGGAGTTAACAAAAGTGGTAAAATCAGAAATGAATAAAGAAATGAATGGTAGCCAGCCCAATTAGGCAAATTAATTTGGAAATACATATCTGAGAAAACTGGATATTAATTATTGAAGTTACTTTTGTTGAGATTTCGCTTTGAATAGCAAACAGGATACAAGCTGACTCAGTGCACTCCGTACTGTGTGTAGCAACAGCTACCAATAATACACACAGCAGTAAGTTATGGGAAGCAAATCTGCACCAAGTTCATACTAATTACAGCCACACTCAGGAGAATTACTTAATCAAAAACTGAAGTGTCATTGCATGAAGTTCAGAAATAAATCTGGACATGAGGGGCTTCTATCTTGACTGACATGAAAAACACAAATAAAGATGAATAACATACTAAATACACTGTTCAAGCTCCTATGCATATAGCAATTTTTCTTAGTAACAGTAATAATTCCGTTTTTTCTTAATAGGCGGAGAATATGATGGGGACCCATAAACTGGTGTAGTTTGACTAGCCAAGGATCTTTGATTACTGCAGTAGTAAAAACTAACTCTAAAAGCTAATCATTCACTTAAATTACTTTGCAAGGTGATAAAATACAACACTGGACTTTTGTAACTTCAAAAGAAACCACTCGTGATGGGTATCAAAACCACACTATCTCGAAAATTACACATAGTTTTGCTTCTAGCAGTGCTACAGTAGACCTGCTCATTACAGACTTATATGTACTTAAACTTTAATTAATTTTGTAGCAGTTATTCTTTGCAATATTATTTACACAAAATTGCACCGTAATCCTATAAAACTATATTTTACAATAAACTAAGGATACTTAAGCAAAAGCCTATCCAACTTCACTTTTGTGGTTTTAAATTGATCTTTGAATTTTTGTAATTAAAATTCCTACCTATACAAATTCACTTGGGGTAGTTCATTAACAAAGTATCCAAATGACATTCTTACTTTAACCTTTACTACTCGTTTTACTTTAGACGAGATACCACTTTTAAAGATATAAATGCAGGAAGTTTTCATTTAAATCAGGACACTCGCTTTTAGTAGCACTTAGGTGAGGACCCTACGTAAGTTTGTGACCAGCATTCAAGATATGTTTCCGGACACGAGTTTATATTTTATGTGATTATTATTGAAACAATACACAAATTAACTGCTCCATGTCCATATACATTACTTAACTGAATGTATGAAATTTGTGAAGCAGTGGCGAATATTGGTGGCAGGGGCAATAGCGGCTAACTGTACTCACGGCTCTTGATGTGCGAATGCTATGTAAATTCCCTTCTTGGCGTCGGATTTTCTACATATTAGAGCCATTCCATTATTCCGTCAATACCAAATAATAGCCAGATCCACATGCGAGGCAAATCCCTTCTAATGCAGCTTCCAATTGCCTCTCTTAGCACCGTCGAAGTGTACCATGCTATGGCTAGCCACATACTGTGTGCCGTTTACACAAAGGAGCCGCTCAGTTCGACCACCAAACCCACCTTTTACTACCCGCCACGCCACTTTCGTTGCGGAGGGACTTACCTACAGCATTTACATGTTACAAATACAAGTGCCCTAAGTATGAACCAGATTTTAACAAAGATACTCTTTTTTACAAACATATTCATATTACAATAATTTACAGTATCAACATTTTGCTTTTTTCATATACACATTACAAAACTCTAATTTTCTTGCCATACATCAAGGTGATTAAACAACACAGAATACACACTTCATAAATTGCAAATACACAGTTAGATAAAATAAACCTATTCCTAGTCAATATAAGTGTTACAAGCTCTATCATTCCGCGTTCGAAGTCTATTAATTCCCGTCCTGCGGCCATAATCATATCAGTAACTTTTCACATGAATCACCTGAGTACAAATGACAGCTCCGCAATTCACTGCCTTTTCATGCCTTGAATACGAGATAAAGCTGCCACCTATAAATGTGCGTATCGCTGTCCCACGACTTTTGTCACCTCAGCGTTGGAACATAGCCATGAGAAATGTACAGTTTCACTCTTAAGAAGACTTTCATAAGCCCTTAGAGTAATTGCAGACATAACTGCCCATTGCAAATAATACAGTTCATTGTTTGACATAATAACATAGATCTCTCACTGTAGCCATTTGCACACAAAAAATTTAGAAAGTTCCCCGCCCTTCTTCATTTTCTGTAGCCGTGTGAGTTTCACTTCCATTGGCGGTGTCAGTGGATTTCCTTAGATCTTCACTTGAGGAATCAGTATAGCTTCTATCACTTCAACTGTCACTATTCGAGTCTGTGCCGCTTCCCACATTTATGCTCACTTCAAGAGCTTCGTCAAGGACAACCATCACTTGAAATATACTACTCTGCAGTTTTATTTACGTGTTCACAGTGTTTTTTTTTTGAGATGACTTTTGTTACGGAAGCAACGATGTAATTGTTCTGAGCGTCATATTATCACGTTACGTTCAGAAACATAATACTGTACTCTTCCCCATATCAGCTCTATAGGATTCAGTTCCGGCTGTAGCATGTTCGATAAAATACTGACTATTTTATAAGTGATGTAGCCTGGCGTATTCATTTTGATCATCGAATTCACTGGAGTCTCAGCTTGAGGAAAGGAATAATCTTTTGTTTTAACCAAGACATAATGTCTCTCCTTGTAGAGTTTCATGTTGGAGCACGAGTCAGCTGCTTGTTGCAGTAAGGTGCCTTATTAAAGAGGACAGTATAATATAGCAAATTAGGCAGTAATCTCTCCCGGACACAGTTTTCGTAATTTGAGAAGCGCGTGTCGCTGTGATAGTCCATTGTTTTCTGGTGAATTTTAACCGTGCTTAGGCTGTTGGTACAAAACCGTACTCCCTGCCAGCAGGGGTGATGATAATTCTGCTTCCTTTCTAAACAGATTTCAACAGACCCTACTTTGAATTCAACCTCCATATGTACGATTTTGTGTGACAAGCCTGAACATACACTACGTAATCAAAAGAATCCGGACACTTGGCTGAAAGTGACTTACAAGTTCGTGGTGCCCTGCTTCGGTAATGCTGGAATTCAGTATGGTGTTGGCCCACTCTTAGCATAGATGACAGCTTCCACTCTCGCAGGCATACGTAAAATCAGGTGCTGGAAGGTTTCTTGGGAAATGACAGCCCATTCTTCACAGAGTGCTGCACTGAGGACAGGTATCGATGTCGGCCGGTGAGGCCTGGCACGAAGTAGGCGTTCCAAAACATCATAAAGGTGTTGTATAGGATTCAGGTCAGGACTTAGTGCAGGCCAGTCTATTACAGAGATGTTTTTGTCGTGTAACCACTCCGCCACAGGCCGTGCATTATAAACAGGTGCTCGATCGTGTCGAAAGATACAACCGCCATCCCCGAATTTCTCTTTAACAGTGGGAAGCAAGAAGGTGCTTAAAACATCAACGTAGGTCTGTCCTGTGATAGTTGGTTCAAATGGCTCTGAGCACTATGGGACTTAATATCTCAGGTCATCAGTCCTCTAGAACTTAGAACTACTTAAACCTAACTAACGTAAGGACATCACACACATCCCTGCCCCATGCAGGATTCGAACCTGCGACCGTAGCAGTCACGCAGTTCCAGACTGAAGCGCCTACTACCGCTCGGCCACCAGGACCGGCGCTGTGATAGTGCCACGCAAAACAAGCAAGGGGTGTAAGCTCCCTCTACGAAAAACAAGACCACGCCATAACACCACCGCCTCGAAATTTTAATGTTGGCACTACACACGCTGGCAGATGACGTTCACCGGGCATTGGCCATACCCACACCCTGCCATCGGACCGCCACATTGTGTACCGTGATTCGTCACTCCACAACACGTTTATCCGCTATTCAGTCGTCCAATGTTTACGCCCATTACACCAAGCGAAGTGTCGTTTGGCATTTACCGGCGTTATGCCTGGCTTATGAGCAGCCGCTCGACGATGAAATCCAAGTTTTCTCACCTCTCGCCTAACTGTTGCGGTACTTGCAGTGGATCCTGATGCGGTTTGGAATTCTTGTGTGATGGTTTGGATAGATGTCTGCCTATTACAAATTACGACCCTCTGCAAATGTCGGCGGTCTCTGTCAGTCAACAGACGAGGTCGTTGCTTTTGTGCTGTACGTGTAACTTCACGTTTCCACTTCACTAACACATCGGAAAAATGTTTAAGAGTGTGGTAATCTCACGTACAGATGTATGACACAAGTGACGCCTAATCACCTTTCCATGTTCCAAGTCCGCGAGTTCCGTGGAGCGCTCCATACTGCTCTCTCACGACGTGTAATGCCTACTGAGGTCACTGATATGGAGTACCTGGCAGTAGGTGGCAGCACAATGCACCAAATATGAAAAACGTATGGTTTTGAGGGTGTTCGGATACTTTTGATCACATAGTTTACTTCTCGTCCTAGTACATTACCCTCGGACGCTTTTTAAATAAGGAATTCATTTTGCCTTTATGTTATTTTGTTCCTGTAGGAATTTTTCGTTATTCACCATCTTTTTCTAGCTAAATCCTAGAATGCGACGAATTTTACGAAGTGTGTTTGTACGTCCTTCAAAAATTTATTAAATTGTGTAACCTCTGTAATGTAGGAATCATTTATAACGCGGCAAACGACTTGCTCACTAAAATTGTCCAAACTGGCCTTCCAGTATCATCAGGACCCGTTCTTATGAAGTGCTGAAAATGTCCTGGATTCATCTTCCTGGACTCTTTCCACCTCTCTTGATTCGGCGAACGAAACTAAACAAAACACCCGTGGCTGCAGCCACCTGTTTCATTTTGGTTTTGTAATCAATAGAGCACCTTGCACTGCTTCTTTCTTCATAAAGTTGTAATCATTTGCAACCATTTCGCATGTTTGACTCTGAAGAACTGCGTCCTTTAACCTGTTTCGTACCGATGGCATCTTTAACTTCGAGTGAGCTCTCCCACAGCATTTACTAGTGCAGCGCTCCGCCAGGCTCGATGGCAACGCGTCCGGCGCTGGCGATCGACAGAGCGGGGTCTACTGCGCAACTTGTTGACTGTGTTCACGTCCGTTTGCATGACCTGTGTATTTAGAAGAAAGGGCAACACTTTGTCACAACAATGATTAAATAAACATTATAGTTCATGTTCACGATAGCCTGAATATGTGAGGCCCACCGATGCTACGAAAAACGCTCACGGCCTCAGATACAGCCTCCACAGAGTGCGGGTTAGATGTCACAGTGTGCAGGCGGTGCATTTGACACAGAAGAAAAGAGACACAATCACTACTCCTCCGGCCACCGTACGCATTTCCAGTCAGCTACTGTGATGTTTATGAGTACGAGCAGCTCTGCGTGTCGCTGTGCACAAAGTCTTGCAACTTTTGGCAGATTGTTTCGACATATTTCTTCTTTCTATTAATGTTATGGAACAATTAACTTATAACATTTGTACCATGTGTGTTTTCTACTTGATATCTTCACGTATTTTGAGAAATAGTACAGACAATTTGATATTGCTGCAAAGATCAAATTTTGCCGGCCAGAGTGGCCGAGCGGTTCTAGGCGCTTCAGTCTGAAACCGCGCGATCGCTACGGTCGCAGGTTCGAATCCTGCCTCGGGCATGCATGTGTGTGATGTCCTTAGATTAGTTAGGTTTAAGTAGTTCTAACTTCTAGGGGACTGATGACCTCAGCTGCTAAGTCCCATAGTGCTCAGAGCCAGCCAAAGATCACATTTTCGTTCACAAGTACAGATCTGTAGATATATTCGTGTAATAAGATAACCAAGCTACATGTGTTTTACATTGTAAATCTTTATGTAGACTGATAAATAATAATATGTTGGTGCAAAGATCGAATTTACGAGGTATCGAACTTTTTTCTCTGAGGGGGAATCATTTCCATCATTATCCTTCACTGTGATACGTTTACATTTCGTATTTGGTGCATTAAGGTGTTATGCATGTGTATTACGGAAATATGCAGTTTAAGTGATGCAACACACTTGAGCTCTCATCAGAATACAAGATTTTTTAGCATGCTGTGTTGTGCTTAAGCGTCAGAAAATGTAACGCAACTGGGTAAATATGCTACCACACCCAGGTCTTGCCGGCATGGTTCCTCTGAAAGGGCACGGCCGACTTCTTTCCCTAATCTGATGACACCGATGACCTCGCTGTCTGGTCTCCTTCCCCAAAACAACCCAACCCAACACCTAGGTCTCAGATGAAATGTATAATAAAAAAAGCTACTACAGTCAATTATTGACATAATTATATTTTTCTAGGTATTTTATTCCTTCTCCCTCTCCCCCCCCCCCCCCCCCACCTCAAAGAAAAGGAACTGTACTTGGTCAGTTCGTTTTGGTACTACGAAGAACGCAGTCTCGATCAGGCTTAAGATGAAGTGTAGACTATTAATGTAGCATGTTAGTTTAGCCAGATGTGTTTTGAACTGTTGAAGAACCATTAAAACATGGAAAGAACATTTTGACACTTCATTTGAAAGCCTGTAGCCATGTTTTTAGATGTAAAGTGTTAGTTACGCAATAACTGCACACTGCCAGTAGCTGACAAATTAATTTAGTCAACATGTGATTTGTAGAACAATAATACAGACAATTTACAAATGGAAATAGATTTTTTAGATGTGGAAGAAAGGTAAACATGTTTCTCTTCAAAAGATATTGGCAGAAAAGTAGGTAACCAGCTGTCTCAGTCCTCAATTCACCTTCCCCACAAAAAAGTTTGCTCTTTTAACACAAAACCTTCTAAACCCTTTCATCCAGCCTCTCTTAATAGCTAAGCCTTCATACTCAGAATCTCCCTCTCACTGCCATTGTTCATACATATGTCTCTCTCCCGCTGTCTCCTTTTTCTCCCATTGATTAACAGTATATCACATTGCCACTGTCTCCTCTCGCACTCACACAGTGTCTTTCTGTCTTTCTTCCCCAATGCCAGTGTCTCCGCCAACCTTCGCAGCTCAAAAATTCTAGTGGATCCAAATTATTTTCCCCTAAACCCACATGTTTAAAATTTCTGTACAAAATGTGCCCTGCCCTATACCGACGTGTTTGCCGGTCTGGAAGGGTCCAGATCCACCCGTGCCTGTGTTGGTTTTCACTCATCTGCTTTTTTTTCTTTCCGATTGTCTCCTCTCTCTTTTGCTCCCACTGTTTCAATCTCCAGCCACCTCTCTTTCTCTTTAACTACCACTGTCTCTCACTGACAATTAATATCTCCTCTTTCTTTGGCTCCCAGTGCTGTTTTCCTCATCCACCTCTGTTTCTCTTTCGCTGCCACTTTCTCTCTCCAACCATCATTGTCTTCTCTCTTTCTCTCTCCGACTAACACTCTTTCCTCTTTCTTCCACCGTCACTGTCTCTCTGCTTCTCTCTTCCAGCAAAAGTAGTTCGTATATGATCGCATGCGACAATTTTTTACGAGGGAGGTGGAATGAGTGAGGCAGCTGCTGCTCCATTTTTCCATCAGAGTCTTTTATAGAGAAATACATTTGCCTTTTCTGTGTTCCAGCACCAGCATTTTTCAGCTGGTTTCCTTCTTTTCCCTGCTACAGCAAGGTGTGTTACTTATACTGTAGAAGCAACAGACTAGTTCGCATAATATAAGGTTAACACAATATCGTCTCCAATCTAAAGCAAATTCTCCTTACATTTAACATAAAAGACACAAAATTTTCAGGTTACACCTACAGTATACTATAAACTGCGGAGTTTAATTTCCAAGTATAAACAATTTCGTATGGCAAAATAATTTTCTGCAAGGTGCTTGCACCTCCAGGTGGCACCACCAAATAATTTCCAGGTCATGACAGGCTGTACAGACGTGAAGTATCCGTTATACAGAGGAAGCGCTTCATGAAGTTTTATTGGTGAAAAGTTCTGACTAAAAACAATGACCCCATAACCGTTGCCATGTGTTCACTACGTCAGTTAAAGCTACATTTACGCCCCAGAATGGATATTAAGTACACATTTTACGTCCAAAATTACGGTAAATTTGAACTTCTGAATCTCGTTAACGAATAAGTTTCAAGATTCCTCGAGAACATCGTTTTAAGAACATACGGTAAAAATTTGGACGATTTGTCACTAACAGAAAATACAGAATTGGCCATCCTCATCAATGGTGTTTTTGGTACCCAAAAATCATGGTTTTTCGGATGTATGCTCATAACGGTTTTTCGAATGTATGTTCATAGCGGCTACAGATTTTCGTAACCGGAAAAAATGGCGTTTCTTTATGAATGTCTAAGGAACTTAAACTTAAAATCTGAGCATTTTTCTTTGGTTATTTATTTAGATAATTGTTGTCTACGGTTCAAAAACCGTTAAAATCGTTTTCTTCTGTTTTTTTGCGGAAGTATGATGAATTTGAAACTCTGGATCTTGTTAACGGATGATGATATCTAAAAAAGAGATTAACATCTTAAGAACGCATGCTAAAATTTTCGAAGATCTGCATGAATAGAAATTACAGTAGTGTACTTCCCCACAACTGGAAGTTATCGTACTCAAAAAATCATGCTTGTGTTTGAGTTTTCTCAGAAACCGCCCATGAACAAATGGTGCTTTTGTAAGCCGCCTAAGGCCCACACCAGACCACACCTAATGCCCAAGAATCAACCAATTCATAACATATGGCCCCTTTGTAATACATGTTATGGGAAATGCGTTGGTACTGAAAAGATTGTTATGAAATATATTTTCTGATTCTGAATCCTACTTACACACCAGAACCTTCCTAAAAATATGTTGTTGACAAAAATTAGCAACAGTTAAAGAAATTTGATGTTTCATTGATTTTTTGCGATGAGCATAAATACCCTCCCATCTCCCGCCTCCCCTACCTTTGGCAGTACGCCTTACGTAAAATGCGTTGATATAGGTAGGGTTAAAGGTTCTCTTTCTCATAGTACTGAATGTAATTAAAGAGTAAAACATAAAAGATAATAATTTTTTGACCTTGCTGTCGATATCCAGATCTCATACCTAGAACTGCAAATGTGTGGTATTAACTTCGTAATTTATAGCGACCGTTGCAGGTAGTTGCAGGTAGAAATAAAAATTAATGGCTAGGCAGTACACTCGAATAATATTAATAAATCAGAGGTTGACAGCGTATGTGACACAACTTGACAATTGGTGTCGGCTAATTAATGGTCTCAAATACTATTCAGACATCAGAAACTGGCTGTGTGTGTGTGTGTGTGTGTGTGTGTGTGTGTGTGTGTGAGAGAGAGAGAGACGGGGTGTGACTGTGGAGTCAGGGGTGGGTTTGTGATGAAATTTACTGAGGCGTGAACATGTTAAGTTACTTCAGCTATCTCGTCATTAATTTCTGCAGAACATCTGCAGAAGATAAAACATTTGACTGCTGTTTACTAAAATTAAAAGTATTAAAGGTCTACGTGAACTATCTCTACATCAACTCGCTCTCAAATGATTCTTGGAGTCTATCTAGAATGCATTTAGTCATTCGTCTCCGCCTTGCTTTAAGGTACGTGATATCACGAAAACGGAAATGTGTTTAGTACCATAATTAAGCTGCCTGAAGCCTAGCTCTATTTTACATACTATTATTAAAGTAAAAGATTTTCCTATGTATAAAATTAAATTTGTCTGAATGTTTATTGTTGTGATAGCAACAGTACTTCAGTCAACTATTATTTTCGCTAAACAGGGCTTCCTAACACTTCAGTTTATGTTCCATATCAGCAACTTCTTTTTTCCAGACAAGCTTTTCTCTCTTTTTCCAGCCTGAATTTTATATACTCCCTAATTCTGCCATTGTCAGTTACTTTGCTGCCGAAATAGCTAAGCCCACTGACTACTCTGAAGGTTTCATTTCCTAATCTAATTTTTTCGGTGTCACCTGATTTAATTCATCGAATGTTTTCAGTTTCTCTTGCTTTGCTTTTGTTGGTTTTCTTCTTACAACCACATTTCAAAACGCTACCAATTCAGTTTCTTTAGAAAATTCGTTGCCGTCTCTGACAGAATTACGAACTCATCGGCAAAACACAGATATTCTTCTCCTGGGACTTTAATTCTTTTTCCAAATTTCTTCTTGGTTTCTAATACTGCTTGCTCACAATTAAATAACACGATTGCCGTCGAAACTTAGTGCCTGACGGCGCGACCACCATTACTGCAAAAGGGATGCATGCCATATATTTCAGCCTTTCCGTTGTGAATTTACCCTATTCGGTACACAATGCAGAGTGTACATTGATAACACCAAGCGGCTTCTCGTAAGTGAGTAGAATCAAACCCGATGGGTTTCCTAAATACTCTGGTAGCCAGCAGTAACGAATAACAAGTGAACTTGGTACTCATTTCTAAGTCCAGCCTGTTAAAGGGTCAACGAAACAAGTCTCTTGCACGTATCGTGGCTGAAGGGAAATGTAATGCACTTTATGTTTCCACCTATTGTTCTACTCAGCTGCTAAAGAACGTCTCTGGCACTGTATCTTTATGTGAAGGAAAGACATATGATAGCTTCCAAGGAAAAAAATTAACAGCTGCGGGACGCCATACTGAAAATGCCTGGAGTGTAGTGTGTTGCGATCCTTGGTGAGCACGTTGTATATTAATAATCCGACAAATAATTTAAATGGTAACCTCACCGTTTCTCATACGAAAAAGTTGCCATTGATGAAGTAATATCACAAAAATGTGCACAAAGGTGCCATTAGAATGAGATTTTTACTCTGCAGCGGAGCGTGCGCTGATATGAAACTTCCTGGCAAATTAAAACTATATGCCGGACCGAGACTAGAACTCGGGACTTTTGCCTTTCGCGGGCAAGTGCTCTACCAACTTTTTTTAAATTTTTTTAATTTTTTTTTCTGCGACCGTCGAGTAGAACTAAAAAAATAATGTTTTCATTAATGTTAACACTAATCATGTATACCTATCCAGTAAGCCGACTCGTTCCGCATTATTTCGATGGAAATGGAAATGCCGTGTGGCTAGGGCCTCCCGTCCGGTAGACCGTTCGCCTGGTGCAAGTCTTTCGAGTTGACGCCACTTCGGCGACTTGCGTGTCGATGGGAATCAAATTATGATGTTAATGACAACACAACACCCAGTCTACCAACTGAGCTATCCAAGCACGACTCACGCACCGTCACAGCTTCACTTCTGCCAGTATCTCGTCTCCTACCTCCTAGAGCACTTGCCCGCGAAAGGCAAAGGTCCCGAGTTCGAGTCTCGGTCCGGCACATAGTTTTAATCTGCCAGGAAGTTTCATATCAGCGCACACTCGGCTGCAGAGTGAAATTCTCATTCTGGAAACATCCTCCTGGCTGTGGCTAAGCCATGTCTCCGCAGTATTCTTTCTTTCAGTAGTGCTAGTTCTGCAGGTTCGCAGGAGAGCTTCTGTAAAGTTTGGAAGGTAGGAGACGAGGTACTGGCAGAAGTGAAGCTGTGAGAACGGGGCGTGAGTAGTGCTTGGGTAGCTCAGTTGGTAGAGCACTTGCCCGCGAAAGGCAAAGGTCCCGAGTTCTAGTCTCGATCGGTCACACAGTTTTAATCTGCCAGGAAGTTTCATGCCATTAGATCTAGACAAGATTTCGTGGCGATGCATAGATTGTCAACTTGGTTTAAATGTTTTGAAACTTAAAATGGCGCACTTCACGACACTCACAGACGTAATACTTTATGTTTGTATTATCAGTGAATCACGGCTCGAAGATAAAGTAGATGACGGACACCGGTTCATTGATAGGGTGCTGGGGAAATGTGATCATCTGCAAAGGAGACTGTTAACAAAAAACTCTAGTGCGCACCGTAGTGGAATATTGCTCAATTGAGCAGGCCCTATATTAGGACTAAGGGGTGTTTCTAAGCATATAAGGAAGGGCTGAAGGAATGGTTAGTGGTTTGTAGGCCTTGGCATCATCAGGTGAGAGAGACCCAGCGATGTGTACTATTTCTTATAAACTTCAATTGTCATGATGGCATTTTAATTTAACAACAGCTTTACGAAAAACAGGTTTCGAAAAATTAACAGCCCTCTTCAGAACTACGGCAACAAACAGATATATTGCCTTTCTGATAATGTGAAGAACAATATTTAAAAACATATTTTTATAAAAGTATTAAAATATTAAAAACAATGGAAAACCTGCCAGGCTTACACTGTAATTGATACTTAAGTGGACTGTAACTACAATAATAAAGTTACTTAAGTCATTCTTTTATTAGTCGTTGGATACTGGCAGGGTACGCTTAGCAGTTTATTTGGCCAGGAAACATTACAGTGCTAGAAAAAGAAGTAACGGTAACAGCGCGCCACTTAACCATGGAAATCTATACAAAAGAATCAATTACCTTAAACGCTAACCTTGGACACTATCCAACGGCAATTCGCCAAGAGACACTTTATACTGCAATATGTCTCTTACGCAATAAGAAAATGATGTTGGAAAAACTGAAAAATCAGTGAAAGGAAAATATTAAGTAAAATACTAAGCCCAGTTAAGAATTAAAAGATATACAGAAGACATCGTAATATTGAACAACATGCACCAACTAAAAAAATTAGTTATAATGAGGAAGTGAAGAGCGATTTTTATGATCATTTTCGAGCATTGTATCTTAACAGACTCACAAGAAAATTATGCACTTTTATTTTACACAATAATAAAAGTCGTGGATTATATAGATCTGAAAACTCATGACTTAATATTGCTGAACAAGTTATCTAAATACGTGCATCAGATGAAAGAAAAATAATTAATTAAGCAAGTTTTTGAGGTAAAACCGAAGAAGGTTGGTGCAACCTGTGCTGAAGGAAGAGGGGAACAAAACTGTCAAAAATTTAAGCAAGTGAGGAGAAGAAGGAAATAAAGAGACAGTTGAAATTAATGTAGTGCATAGCTGCTGATAATAATAAAACAGATTTCTGCACCGTAGCAGGTAGATACACTAGGGGAAGGGAAAAGATAGGAACGATGAGGAGAGGATTTCAGTGCATCCGTGACGGAGAGAAAGGCCGAGCAACTGCTTTTGTTACTGAGGGGAAACATTTATGATGTACATCGACGGGTGAAGTTTCAAGGTGTGAGATAACATCGCTTTGCTGCTAAAGACAAAGGCTCCCTCAGAATGCATGTCGGTGGTGGCAACGCATCTGACGTCGTTGAGAATTGTCGGGCGGCACGCAAACCCTCCCTCCTGCTTGTAACAAGAACGTTCTTTCCTGTTCCCGACTGTTCAGATGGTGCTCGCGCGACTCAGCACGACACGCCCCGCATCCGCTGTGGTGGCAGAAAGCTGAATGTAAACGGTACAGATGACTCCAGCTTCACGAACGGAAACTTCTAGAGCTTTCGCAGAAAATTCAAGAAAAAATGACACGCTAGTTTCTCGTCCCCTTTACCTCGTTTTTGTTTCATGTTTCTCGTGAATCTTTCCCACGTGTTGTACCAGTATGTATCAGTGACAAAAATTTCTTCCAGAGTCTGGTGTACAAGACGAGGAAGCAAAATTAGGATATTAATAGAAAAGACGTGTATCGATTTCTAATGCAGTTCATACTGAGGACGGCATATCGGCAGCCCATTTTGTTACTAGGGCGTCTGCTCGTCCTTATCCTATGGTGCAGTGTCATGATTTAAAATTTGGGTTTAAAAATAATTAGCGGAAAACAGAAGTTGCTCATTCAGGCAGAGAAACAGCAGCTAGCCTCTCTGATCACGAACTTATCTAGAGATTACAGAAATATAAATCTGCATTTGCTGTGTATGTAGTGAGAGAGAGCAACAGCTACCAATCACAGTACCATGACCTACACATAGCACACAAAGACTAAGACTGAATGTGTTGATAGCCATGGAATTCAACAAACATGTGACACACAGTCCTCATTTAATGTAAAATGGCCAAAACAGCTCAATACTTCACCTCTTCTAAACATCACTTATTCCACACAGTTTTTCAATGATTCCCATACGGTCTGTTACATTATATTTCTCCATTTTTCCTGTATTAGTTTATTTTACTGTCGTTCTCTGTATACTCCATATATTCGGTTGTTATTTTTGTGTCGTCTCGTTGTCCCTGTTGGCTCTTACCATGGGAAGCAATGAGAGTATGGTGGCCGGTATCCTCTTTCTATAACACAAACTGGATGCACATATTAACTGGGTTCTTTATTCATAATAATAGAAAATTAATTAACCCAAGGTAGTCCAGGTGTTGTGGTACAAGCTTTCTGTGTAGTCCAGTGTTGAAGTACATGCTCTCTGTAATAGTCCGCGTTAGTCTCACTGCTGGTGAAGTAGGAAGTCCTGCTACATACTCTATTCAGGTTGCTATATGCTGCCTGTCTCTGAGCTAGAGGTTGAGCTAACTCTGCTACAGACACTCCCTCTGGGCTCTGACTGATGGATCGCTGGATGACCGACCCGAACTCACTGGTGCAACAGACTGGCCCTCCAGTCAGCTTCGGCGATGTAAATCCTGGTGGCCGACAGGGCGTTGGCGGCGCGTTTCCTGTGAGTGTGTCATTGGCCTCTATCGACCTTCTCGCAACCTCTTTACCGCCAGGTGTGCTGGCGCCAGTTTACAGCAGCACAGTTACAATTGTCAATTTAATCTTTTAATCTTTTTCCTATTACCTACCATCTGTAATACCTCTTCAAGCTATTCTCCAATGTCCTTATCACATATTGATTTTGTTTTACTGAGGTTCTTAATTCATTTCATTTTGTTATATAGAGACTAGTTTTTCAAGATTAGTGATAACCAGTAAACCCACGATTCCTTAAAGAAACAAACTCCCACGTATAAAACAGCTTCAAGTGTTTGATTTCTTTACAAATGAGTTAATACGTTCCATATTTGACATTAAGCACATAAGTGACAAAAAGATTTGAATTTTTGTCTAAAGTTGGTTGGAAGTCGCTAAGTGCTCATATTCCTAAATACTCAATTATAATGGGCATGGTAATTCGCTCTTAGTGAGCTTCGCTGCCACGAGACATATATAAACTTTCCAGCTGTAGTACCTGCACTATTGTACTGAACCTGTAACACAAGGTTATACCGCTTAGTGAGTGGATTACATAAGCTTTTTAAATTTTTAAATTACCTAAGTAATTACACTGATGAAACAAAAGAATATGAGCACCTGCTTAAGAACTTGTTGGTCCATCTTTGGAATGCAATATATCACTGATCCTGAATATCATGGATCCGACAATTTTTTGGTTAGTTTATGGCGGTATCTGGCATCAGATGTCTACGCACAAGTCTTGTAATTTCCGTAAATAACGAGCTGCTGATCTGTGTACGCAGTGATGATGCCTGATAGTGACACAGATAGGTTCCATCGAATTCACATGAGGGAAAGTTGGTGGCCAGGACCTCAACGTGAGTTCACTATCACGCTCCTCAAACCACTGTTGCATGGTTCTTGGTTTCAGATGCGGACATTTATCCTGCTGAAAGATGACATCGCCATCAGGGAAGACATCAAGCACGAAGGGATACTGATGGACCGCTGCTGTCAATATGCTTTCGATGGCTACCACACGTTCCACGCAAGCGCAGGAGAATATGTCCTATACCATAATACTGCTCCCACCAATCTGAGCGCGTTTCGAGCCGCTGTCCGCCTTGATGACGGCGTTTCTGGAGATGAACTTTGACCTGGTGTAGCAAAAAATATGATTCATCGAAGAGCCGACATGTTTGCACTGATCGACGGTCGAATCCCGATGGTCCCATGCCCATTACAATCGTAACTATCGACGTCGTTGGATCAACATGGGAACACGTAGGGGTTACTGCAGGGTTCCATGTTCAACAATGTACATGAAGAGTGCGCTCCGAAAAAATAGCTCGTACGTCAGCATGGTTCTCTTTCGGCCGAGATCCCACAGATCACCATCTACCCCACGCTCCGTAAAGGGTCCTGAACGTCTAACCATTTAGCGCCTAGTGGTAGTTTCGCTGCCCTCCACCTCTTTCCGTAGATGCTCACGACAGTAGCACTTGAACATTCGACCAACTTCGCCACTTTCGAGATACTCTTTCACAGACTCTGTTTAATAGTAATATGCCCTTTGTCAAGGCCGCTTATCTCAGTGGATTTCTCCATTTGCAGACCCTAACGTCACTAGCGTGATCCCGCATCCGTCTCCCTTTTCCTTACCGCGTTGCGTGCTCGCAACGCCACCAGGAGGCATCTAGCATCGCGGTGGGCAGTGGTCATAATGTTTTGGCTGTTCAGTGTATATGAAATGTTGAAAATCAATTTCTCATTGCCCCTCGAAGCCGTTAGTTGACAACGTGCAACTAGAACTAAGTTAATGTGCCCAGGGTTTCTTGGTTCGTCCTACAGATGTTTTTCTGGTTTTCTCCCTTTCTGGTTTGCTGTTGTACTTCAACGTTTTTAATTACGTTACCACTGAATTGTCAAAACTACATTTTACTTTGTATTCCTACCTCACTACCGATGTGTTAAATCTTTGTGAATGATGTTCGCGAATATTGCATCTTTTTTTTAGAACGGGAAAGAGTTAAAACTTAATGACCGGCTAACAAAATAAATACACTACTGGACATTAAAATTGCTACACCACGAAGATGACGTGCTACAGTCGCGAAATTTAACCGACAGGAAGAAGATGCAGTGATATGCAAATGATCAGCTTTTCAGAGCATTCACACAAGGTTGGCGCCGGTGGTGACACCTACAACGTGCTGACACGAGGAAAGTTTCCAACCGATTTCTCATACTCAAACTGCTGTTGACCGGCGTTACCTGGTGAAACGTTGTTGCGATGCCTCGTGTAAGGAGGTGAGATGCGTACCATCACGTTTCCGACTTTGATAAAGGTCGGATTGTAGCCTACCGCGATTCTTGTTTATCGTATCGCTACATTGCTGCTCGCGTTGGTCGAGATCCAATGACTGATAGCAGAATATGGAATCGGTGGGTTCAGGAGGGTAATACGGAACGCCGTGCTAGATCCCAACGGCCTCGTATCACTAGAAGTCGAGATGACAGGCATCTTATCCGTATGGCTGTAACGGATCGTGCAGCCACGTCTCGATCCCTGAGTCAACAGATGGGGACGTTTGCAAGACAACAATCATCTGCACAAACAGTTCGACGACGTCTGCAGCAGAATGAACTATCAGCTCGGAGACCATGGCTGCGGTTACCCTTGACGCTGCATCACAGACAGGAGCACCTGCGATGGTGTACTCAACGACGAACCTGTGTGCACGAATGGCAAAGCGTCATTTTTTCGGATGCATCCAGGTTCTGTTTACAGCATCATGATGGTCGCATCCGTGTTTGGCGACATCGCGATGAACGCACATTGGAAGCGTGTATTCGTCATCGCCATACTGGCGTATCACCAGGCGTGATGGTATGGGGTGCCATTGGTTACACGTCTCGGCCACATTTTGTTCGCATTGACGGCGCTTTGAACAGTGGACGTTACATTTCAGATGTGTTACGACCCGTGGCTCTACCCCTCATTCGATCCCTGCGGAACCCTACATTTCAGCAGGATAATGCACGACCGCATATGCAGGTCCTGTACGGGTCTATCTGGATACAGAAAATATTCGATTGCTGTCCTGGCCAGCACAATGTCCAGATCTCTCACCAATTGAAAACGTCTGGTCTATGGTGGCTGAGCAACTAGCTCGTCACAATACGCCAGTCACTACTCGTGATGAACTGTGGTATCGTGTTGAAGCTGGATGGGCAGCTGTACCTGTACACGCCATCCAAGCTCTGTTTGACTCAATGCCCAGGCGTATCAAAGCCGTTATTACAGCCAGAGGTGGTTGTTCTCGGTACTGATTTCTCAGGATCTATCCACCCAAATTGCGTGAAAATGTAATCACATGTCAGTTCTAGCATAATATATTTGTCCAATGAATACTCGTTTATCGTCTGCATTTCTTCTTGGTGTAACAATTTTAATGGCCAGTAGTGTATATAACGTAGAACATGAATTTTATTGTGATATTAATTTGAATTACGCAACGTATACACATTGGAAACGCAACAAATACCACACGAAAGACATTCATTAGTTTTGATAATACCAAACACAAAATAGCCTAGGAGGCCAGGGAGTTGGACCACCCCTGGCAATGCAGCGTTCTGGAAACACATGGTCTAGATCACGTCGCAGAGTCTGAGTCCAGTATGTCAGCGTACCATGTTGTTGGAAAACAACTGTGTCTTGGTGGTCAGTCGTTTGTGGTTATCTCACCACACACGAGCAATGTTGGTTGTCTAGAAAATGTCAATCCTTATGTAAAAGTGAAAGACGCCTATCACTGAACATAGTTCTCAACAGCAGACACCACTTACGTGTTCCCTAGTTGTCCCAACGACATCGTCAGTTACGATAGCAGTGTGGTTATCTCACCACACACGAGCAATGTTGGTTGTCATTAACGATAATTCCCGACGACGCACTTGACAAAGCTCATTCCTTGTGGCGGCGGCAGGGATTAGAAAATGGGATGAAACATATCTACTCCCGTATCCTTGTTAGTACACTCAACCAAATGACAATATGTTTGAACCACAGTGAAGGGCAGGATGTCTCAAAACGTACAGTATTAATTTAAGGTGTTATAGCATCCAAACTAATTGAGATAATCATACCATGTATGAACTGTGCAGCACGTAATATCAAAAAATTCTTATACCATTCAATCAATTTCAACATATGCGCTCTTAGTGACATGTACAACATACAGCCTGTATTCAACCTCTATCCACATTAGACGCAACACATCCACATGAACTGTGGCAATGACACTAACGATTCGGTTCTTTAAATCATTGATGTGACTGACAGATGTTTGGTAGAATCCCCCTTCACAAAGACTACCTTCATTGAAAGAAGTCCACCAGTGTAATGTCAGGGGTCCTAGGAGGCCAGGGAGTTGGACCACCCCCGGCAATGCAGCGTTCTGGAAACACATGGTCTAGATCACGTCGTAGAGTCTGAGTCCAGTATGTCAGTGTAACATGTTGTTGGGAAACAACTGTGTCTTGGTGGTCAGTCGTTTGTGGTTATCTCACCACACACGAGCAATGTTGGTTGTCATTAACGATAATTCCCGACGACGCACTTGACAAAGCTCATTCCTTGTGGCGGCGGCAGGGATTAGAAAATGGAATGAAACATATCTACTCCCGTATCCTTGTCAGTACACTCAACCAAATGACAATATGTTTGGACCACAGTGAAGGGCAGGATGTCTCAAAACGTACAGTATTAATTTAAGGTGTTATAGCATCCAAACTAATTGAGATAATCATACCGTGTATGAACTGTGCAGCACGTAATATCAAAAAATTCTTATACCATTCAATCAATTTCAACATATGCGCTCTTAGTGACATGTACAACATACAGCCTGTATTCAACCTCTATCCACATTAGACGCAACACATCCACATGAACTGTGGCAATGACACTAACGATTTGGTTCTTTAAATCATTGATGTGACTGACAGATGTTTGGTAGAATCCCCCTTCACAAAGACTACCTTCATTGAAAGAAGTCCACCAGTGTAATGTCAGGGGTCCTAGGAGGCCAGGGAGTTGGACCACCCCCAGCAATGCAGCGTTCTGGAAACACATGGTCTAGATCACGTCGTAGAGTCTGAGTCCAGTATGTCAGTGTAACATGTTGTTGGGAAACAACTGTGTCTTGGTGGTCAGTCGTTTGTGGTTATCTCACCACACACGAGCAATGTTGGTTGTCTAGAAAATGTCAATCCTTATGTAAAAGTGAAAGACGCCTATCACTGAACATAGTTCTCAACAGCAGACACCACTTACGTGTTCCCTAGTTGACCCAACGACATCGTCAGTTACGATAGCAGTGGGTACGGGATGGTCGAGACTGGATAAAGTGTTCAATGAAAACGAGTTGCCGAGTTTGACGATAGCTGTATCCTGATACGCTATCCAGGCAAACGGCAGCTCGAGACATGTACCACGCCACGTACACACGCCGATAGAGGTGTTATTATGCTATGGAAAGGGCATTCACATAGTCTTCTATAGAACCTTTGGTAGCAATTGAAGGCAACATGACAGCTGTTTACTACGTGGACATGATTGTCGACCATCTGCAATCTTTCATGCTTTATGTCTTCCTCGTTGCTGACGGGATCTTCCTGCAGTATACATGTTCGTGTCACAAGACCAAAATAATGGTATAATAGTTCGAATAGTTTGGTAGTGAACTCACGTCGATGTCTTGGCCACCATTTTCACCTTAGCTGAAGCTAATCGAACACATAGGGGATGCTACCAGGTGCCACATCGGAGCGCACAAAACACAGGCCCGTAATTTACGGTAATAGTGCGACACGTCACTCATCACGTACACTCAATAGGAAGGAGCTGTTGTAAGTCGCTCTACAAGGTTTAGATGGCAGAGTGTGTCATCCAGCGAAACCGAAACCTTGGCTTTTAATGCGGTAATTATTCCAGTTGTTTTACACGCAACACGAACTTCGATTGTCACAAAGCCTGTTGAAGAGTAAAATTCGAAATAAAAATGTTAAGAAAAATTCCAAGATATTGAGAACATTCTTTGATCCACCAAGATGCGCATATTGCCGGGGAAGAAAGGAGACCTGTAACTGTACGAATTAATATGGCGTTCAGGTACACGTTGTGGCCTGTTGTGTGCTTTCAATGAGTGTAGCAGTTGCAGTCGGTATGCATACACTTGTAACCGTGTCCGAATGACCCGGTGCGCGGTCGCCCTACGGATCTGTAGCTCCTGCAACGTCCTTCGAACAGACTTCTGCAAGTAAACGATGAAAAACCACCTGTATGCGTTCAGTGTCGGCCTCACTTACTAGGTCGTCTAGTACGATGTTTCACATCAACGCTTCCTGTCTGTAAAAAATTCCTGTACCACCGGCATATCGGCGCATGCGAGAGCGGGTGCTGTCTGTACTGTGTTTGGAAGTTCCTTTGAAACCTCGTGTCCGATTTGGACTGAGTAAACCATTCCACACACTAAACGTTTTCCTGAACTGTTGTCATTATGCTTCACTCATGTCAACCTGCAAAACACACTAACAAAACTTGTGTGAGTTAGTGTGTCACCTAAGCCAAACGTGGTATGAATATTTTAATTAGTTTGGGTGCCATGACACAGTGAAGTTGTAGCGTACCTTTTCAGACGTCCTGTATAATTTCACAAAGCAGCAGCATTGGGAGACACCTGACAGTCAAAGACATACGCCTGATAAATTCAAAGTTACAGTCAGTGTAACGGGCCGGGTTTCAACCGTGCGTGGTATGTGCGTTGGTCTGTCAGGATGGCATTCCTTCTCTCCCACACAGAAGTGGTGGGTTCATTCGGCAGGCAAGAGAGATAGGATCTGTTGAAGGTGGGGGTGGCATCAGCAAGATGGGCGGATTGCAGTAAAGCCCTTCATTTTGGCGTGAAGATGGGGCATGCTCAGGTGCGAGCCCTCGTCTGGTGGCTGCAGTCCGGAATCTGTCCACAGCCGCTTCATATGAGGTAGGGATCAGAAAAGGAGCTAGTACACATCTCATTTTGCGGCTTCTATACCTTATAAGTCAATGCGCAGCTGTTGCATCAGTACCAAAGGGCTATCTTCGTTTCCTCTTTAGTTCCGCTAGCATGAGGAGAGTGAGAATTGTGGTGCTGCGGTCGCTCCATACTCGTTGACTCTTTCTATCTCACTGAAGCATTCAGGAGTGTAATGGCTGTCGCAACTGATTATTAGTATGAAAGATCAGTACACGATCTTACTACTGTAAAGTAGTTCTGATAAGGTCTTTAACGAAGGTGTGTTTTGTGAGAATGTGGAGGGTGTAAAACGTAAATTAATTTATGCAAAGTACACAGTTGCAAATGTGTTCGATTAGTGCATACTATAGTTCACTCTTCAGAAGAAAAACACAAATTTCGTGCAATACAAACAAAAGTGGATGTTTTCCTGTCTGTTCCTCCTCCATCATGACAAAAAGTATGTGCCGCGTCCAAAGAAAACTATCAACGTCACTTTTCTATTCCTGTGACCAAAAAGCGCATTATATCTGTGTTCTCTTCATCGTGGCAAGATATGTTTATAGGTTAACTTGGAGTTCTGCTGGTTATCATTTATTTCTGCAACTATTTCAAAATCTGTTATATGTTTATTTCAGTAATTAATCGCTGTTTATAAATTAAACTTCATCCTCACTGTCGCTAAGTTTTGAAATCGTGTGTATGTCAATTATTAGATATTCTCTGAACAGATATTGAGTATTAAAATAAATTTATAGCAATGGTCAAAAAACTCTGTGTCTAAGAATTTTTCAAAGATTGCTATATATAGATATGCATGTGTACGTATACCTCCATATATACATACAAGTGTAGAACATATTCAGTACTATGCGGTCAGCCATTATATGTATATAACAAACGCCACACCCACTGGTTGCTTCTGTCGTTTGTAAGTAGGCTGTTTAGGTTTTTATGTTGGTAACGCCACGTAGCGCTCTGTATGAAAATCACTAACAGTGCTGTGTGCAGTCTGCGGCTGGTTGGCATTGTTGGAATATTCGCTATTGTTGTGTTGGGTAGTTGGACGGGAACAGCGCGTAGCGTTGCGCAGTTGTAGGAGAGCCGGCAGCAGTGGTAGATGAGGAGAGATAGATACCAGAGTTCTGAGAGGTTACTATAAGCGGACCATCTGGAAGCGTGTCAGCCAGAAAAAGGAAATTTGTAAAGATGGATATCATGAATTGATAGATATATATATATGATGACGTTTGAACATTATTAAGGTAAATACATTGTTTGTTCTCTATCAAAATCTTTCATTTGCTAACTATGCCTATCAGTAGTTAGTGCCTTCAGTAGTTATAATCTTTTATTTAACTGGCAGTACTGGCGCTCGCTGCATTGCAGTAGTTTGAGTAACGAAGATTTTTGTGAGGTAAGTGATTCATAAAAGGTATAGGTTATTGTTAGTGAGGGCCATTCTTTTGTAGGGATTATTGAAAGTCAGATTCCGTTGCGCAAAAAAAAAAAAAAAAAAAAAATGTGTGTCAGTTTGGCGATGATCAGAATAAGTAACGAGAGAACTTTCTGAGTACATTCAGTTTTATTCAGCTGTCTTTGTATCAAATAACGTAGAAGTTTATTAGCACAGTCATTCATAATTTTTCAAAGGGGATGTTTCAGTATATATTAATGAATCATACATCATTTAATATTGGCTGCGCAGGTGCCATACTGCGGAAGCACCAAGACTCAAACAAATGAATCTCAGTATCGAAGAACTGTATTCGCATTTGCATTAGTTATGTCACTTAGAGTCATATAAGCACCGAACAGGACAAAGACAGTTTTCCTAACAGTAGTAGGTTTATTCGTCCGTGGATCGCTTTTTCGAGAATATTTTACATGTAATGGTACTAGCTGGGCTACACACTTCGCTCAGGGAGTTGATATGAGATTGTGTGGTAGTTGGAATAAAAGAAAAAAAACTGTGAAGTATACGAGGTAAAAAATTATATTGAAAATGTAATCCTACCATTTAGAATACTGCTTATAAACAACATTTTTCATCTTGTTATCCGGGGTATATATATATATATATATATGTACAAATTTCCCGATTTTTTTTACTCTAGAGCAAGCTACGTATAGCTGACCGTGAGAGAAGCAGGAGTCTTTGAGGTTCAGGCTGCCACATTTTAAAGTTTCTCCTTGCGCTTTGTTAATTGTAGAAATGTAGGGTAATTTGATGGGAAGTTGTTCTCTTTCAAATTTGAATGCAGTTCAGTAGAGATCAGTGGTATTCTGCGGATAAACAGTGTGTGTCCTTTATACGTTCCAGCCACAAGTTCGGCTTCGATGATGTTATTCGATAACTGTTTGACGACCATACTTCATCCGTTACGTAGCTTTAATGAGTTGAGATTTCTGAGTAGTACAATCGGAGACCCAATTTTATGTCGAAGGCAGTCTGATGGCATTCCTGGTACTTGCAAAGAGTTTAGAAACTCAACGGTTACCATCGTATCGATCGTTTTCTATATTCTCTCTTCACCGGGCATTTTCTTTTGAATATTAAAGTTGATTTCGTCGACAACATTGGCTTTAGTTGCTAAAATTGGCCTTTCAAATAGCCAGTTGTGATTGGTATATTTGTGACCAATGTTTGGATGAATTTGGTCGATGAGTTGGCCTACGGTCTTAATAGGGACTATGTTTGCAGACATCACAATTGAGTATAATGAGACCTGTCGTCTGGTCAGTAGGACGTGGGCCTTCGACGACCTGTAAAAGCTATTGAGCAAAATGTGCCGTTGTTTTGTCTTTTGATAGCTCAAAAAAATGGTTCAAATGGCTCTAAGCACTATGGGACGTAACATCTGAGGTCATCAGTCCCCTAGACAGAACTCACAAACCTAACTAATCTAAGGACATCACACACATCCATTCCCGAGGCAGGATTCGAACCTGCGACCGCAGCAGCTCCTTGGTTCCGGACTGAAGTGCCTAGAACCGTTCGACCACAACGGCTAACACCGATAGTTCAACTCTCATACTTTTTGTTAGTCGTGGTATTTGTATGTGTGGTCAGAGAAGTGATTTTTTAAAGAATGGATGCTGGTGTGGACTTGGGAATAACTGGAAGTTTTTGTCGAAAATCTCCTGAGAGTATGAGTGGAGCTCCTCCCATCGCTTCAAAGTTACCTCGCAAGTCTTGTAATGGGGACTCCTTGATAGCTCTTTTAAATTCCCTATTTTCAATTCTCAACGCATAAAATGTCAAGATTGTTTTCTAAACTCGTTACTGGATGTTCCGTTTCCCTCACGTTGAGGTATTCCTTAAACAGCGTACTAAAACCTCTACCTATTTGACCTATATATGTGCCCTGACAATCATTACGCTTGATGGCATAAACCCCATCGTTCTTGTACACGTTGTTGTCACATGACTATGTCTATATCTGGCCCCGACATTACAAAGAATAAGAAATCCGGGTATAAAACCCTTCTTTCTTAGGTGCCTGCCTAAGTCTTCTGTCCATAGCTTCGAGTGATTTTATCATGTGCCATTGTGCATTCGTCGCAGAAGAGATTTTTAGATTGCTTTATAAGTTCACCTCGTCCATATGCTCTCGATATTTTACAAACCGGGAATTGTTCTACGGTTATATTTAACGGTAGTTGTAGGGCGTAATGGGCAGTTCGTCCTCCTTCCACAAGTGTGGCTGCAACCGCAGATGATGCCAGTACAAGTGAGATGTGTTGTATAGCCATATTTCCGTCAGCAATAGATTTATTAAAAACGTTATCCCGGTGCCGTCTGGTACATCGAAGTATATAATTCCGCCAGTGTTATTGTCGACCTGGTCCATGATTAAGTTACAAATTTTCTTTTGATTGTCACTGAGGAATGGTTTGTCGCGAGCAATGTATTGAAGTAGTTCGTTGATGCTGTAGCTTTTTTCCTTTGTAGTTTCGAAGTTTAACATACTGATAGCATCTTTCAGTCGTACTTGCACCTTAAGTTATACTAAGAACTGATTGTTTATTGTTAAACATTTACCTTCAAGGCGACTGAGTGTTTCATAGATGTCGTCGTTGAATTCGATGGGCAGTCCAGGATGAGCTTGTGAGATTAGATGTAGTTCGTCGTCACTCAAACTCTCTTCGAAGGAGCCCCATAGCTATTTCGGATTCCATGGGTTCCATGTTGTTAGAATTATGGTGAATATGTCTCTCATTTATTCATCTGAGGCTGTGAGTGAGGCTTCTTGTACAGTTAATTCCCAGTGGTTGTAGTTTTCCAGTAGTTATAAGCGTTGGTATGCTTCTCTGTACGTCTGGCATTGGTAACCGTCAACAGTCTTCAGATATTGGTATTTCGTGTAGCAACATCCGGAGATAGAAACATAGGCATTGTGCGGATGTACAGTGTGTACACGGCCTTGTGCGCCAGTTTTCATGACTTCTGGATGATGTTCTGCAGGAATTCCTTGTTTTCATAGTTGAAAGATTTTTTTTGTAGTGTTCCACGTATAATAGGCAGGGACGGCGACATATAGTAATATTTTAGAGAATGGGTCCGTTTAGCACAGTTGGTTAAAAGCTGTTAATTTTGATTTTTGTGGTGGTTCGCTTGCAATTTTTCTGGCGTTGTCTTTTGTGAAGTAAACCCTCTGTCCATTCTCCGAATGTACTGCTAGATGTTGCAGAGTTGGTTCGCGTTCGTGTATCAGAAAACCGAAAATCCACCTCGCTCTTTCGTTACTGTTGATTTATCTCACACTTGGTACTTGAGGATCTCGTCGTTTCTGTTTTACTGTTCGCTGTCTTCGGCTACTTGAAATACTGCTATGTCACTGTTTTTGTTCGCATGCTTACGTACATATTTGATGGATTTCACTGAATTGCAGTATTCTACGTTTGTCTGTGCTTGGAACATTTTGGAAAGTAATGTGTTATATGGTACTGCCCATTGATTATCTATTTCCAGTTTGTCCGTACCTCGTATTCGTATTTTTGCCTTGAAGCCACCATTTCTGGAAGAGCTTCTTCTATATTTGGGGTCGCCATCAAATCTGCTTTCTGTGTCGCCCAAGTATGGTTTTGGGTTCTTTGTTGTTGTATATTTTCCATCATTCATAGACGGGGAATTGGGATTCAGTAGCTCGCATTGTGCGTGAATCATGTTTTTTCACTACCATGACATACTGTTGGGTTGTTAGGGGAAGGAAACCAGACAGCGAGGTCATCGGTCTCATCGGAATAGGGAACGATGGAGAAGGAAGTCGGCCATGCCCTTTCACAGGAACCATCCCGGCATTTGCCTGGAGTGATTTAGGGAAATCACGGAAAATCAAAATCAGGATGTCCGGACGCGGGATTGAACCGTCGTCCTACCGAATGCGAGTCCAGTGTCTAACCAGCTTCCTCGGTGTGTCGTACAGTTCCGGATCTTCTTGTGGGCTGGGAAATTCAGCTTGGATGGTTTTGTTGCTACCTGTGGGATGAATTCAAAAATGGTTCAAATGGCTCTGAGCACTACGGGACTTAACATCTGAAGTCATTAGTCCCCCAGAACTTAGAACTACTTAAACCGAACTAACCTAAGGACATCACACACATCCATGCCCGAGGCAGGATTCGAACTTGCGACCGTAGTGGTCGCGCGGTTCCACACTGAAGCGCCAAGAACAGCTCGGCCACATCGGTCGGCTGGGATGAATTCTCTCATGTAGCCGTATGAGATTGTGTGAGTGAGGCAGTCCTCGTTTTTGCCATTCGAATGTGTACATCTAGCATCTAACTGTTCCAAAGACTTAGTATTCTGTGATGACTTAAATAAATCTCTTTTTTGTGTCGTATCGACGCATGGGCTCTTGTTTGTATCGTAGTTGTTCTTTGATTTCTGGCCGCGACGAGTTGCATGTGAATTTTATGAAAGGTCGGGTCGTCTATATCTTCTTATGCAGATCATGGCATGTTGAGTGTATGTGTCTCGGACTTCCTATGTATGATGTAGGTAAGATTACCATTTTCCAATGTCGTCAATGTTTCCGTCATTTATGAGTGCGTCTCGAGGGTCGATGTGTTCTTTCGTGCGTAGTTTCTTCTGATTTAGTTTAATGCAAAGCATCCGTTTCGCTTCTATTTTTGCGTACGTATCCACCAGGAGTTGTTGGAATAAACGGCGAGTGCTGAGAATGTGATTGTATGTTTCATTGTCTCTGATCATTAAGCGGTACGCATAGAACTCCTTGAAAGTGGCTGTTTTGTTTTTTGTATGTTTCAGGCTGGATTTGTTTCACATTAAAGTGATATCTGTCCTCTCCGAGCAGAAATGTTTATGGATATTGGAGGCAATCACGTGAACGGTGTGTCTCACCAATGCGTTGAAGTCCTTCTCATATTCGTTGTACAATAATGTCACGGCTTGTGATTTCACTGCCCACAATTACGCTGGCGACTTCGTCTATCTGAGGTTCATTAAATCGACGTTCATGTTCTCCAGGTGGTCTTTTATCGGCTCGAAATACATCTTTTTAAGCACCAGAAATCATTGGGTCAAGTGCTGTTATGAATATGTGAATCAGTTGACTGTATTTGTGGAAGATCCTCTGTACATCTTGGGCTACTTCTCGTCTCAGTCCACTGATATTTGTGCATCGTTGATCAGTTTCTGTTTCTTCATTTCCGAAGAAATATATTTGCAAAAATTTATATTTTTCGTTGGGTAGTGGTAGTGATGATCCCATGTTGTGACAGAATTGTCCTTGCATGAAAAAAAAAATCGATTTCGTCTATGTTAGTGTAGACCGAAGTGACACAGAAAGAAGTCATTTGAAAGCAGGCGTTCTGCGCTTTTATATCTTGAAGACATTGTTTTCATTCTGGAGTTTCCCCGGTCATGTAATGTAAAAATTCTTCCGGAGGTGCTTCCAATGGTGGTGATACAATTTTTCCATTCATGTAGCAGATGTTTTTCTACTGAGTTCTTTCGCGTTGCAAAATTGGCAGATGTTATCCATTTCTCCGATTACGACGTATTTGTGATTGTTATATTCTTTCGTCGGGTCGAAGTGGCTTCATTTGTTAAGCTGTGCTGTGTACTTCTCCTCGTCCGCACTTCTCGCATGACGATATTTTCATGGCTGACATGAGTTCGCAGTCTCTTATTATAGGACTGAGTCACAATTCTTGATCCTTCAATCCGTTCGTTTCGTTACTCTTCGGTTTCTCTGCTTCTCAAGGTGTTCATTCCCGTTCGTTGGCAACTTAAACGTACTTCGCACTCTTTGCCTGTTCGTTTTTTCGATATTCTTTTTGTTTTCGCCTTTGTTTGAGAAGTGGCAAGATCTCCTCCTCTTTTACGTCTGAGCATTGTCTAAAATATTAATTTCAAACTTTTTGTAACACATACAGTAAGTACGCTTTATACACATTATTTTCGATTTCGGTTCAGTCACTGCATCACTTTGACTACCCGCAGTTCACTGTTTGTTTTTATTTACTCACTGCACTATTTTTCGGTCTCGTCCTTCGACACTGATAAGAAACTGACGTTCAAACCTCGACGGGCCTTGCTTAATATACCTCTACGAATGGGTAGTCCCACCTGTGGCGAATTCCAGAACATACGAATATGGCTTCGACTGGTCCACAATATTCCAGAAAATTCTACAACATTCGAGAATGTTCTGGTATGTCCCACAATGATCTGGGATGTTCCGGGATGTTTCCAAACAATCTGGATTCTTCCCAAATATTCCAAACTGTTCCCGAACATTCCAGAACATTCGGATCATTGTGAAATATTCCGGAATATTGTGGAATCTCTCGAATACTCTCGAATGTTTTGGAATATTCTCGAGTACTCTCGAATGTAGTGGAACCTTCTAGAGATTTCTTGAGGGCGAAACTTCCAATCCTTATGTCTTCAAAAGCACACCCTTCAAGTAAAAACGGGAACCTTCTTCATGGCTGGGGGATAGAAGGCTACCACACCGTATGTCTCCCTTGAGCGTACCAGAACTCGTTTCTGAATTTTAACGGTACGCGCATTGTACATTCACTTTTATGATATATATTTCTTAAGGTGGTGTTGGATTCTCAATCACCTAGATTAAAACGTATTTATATTAAAAACTGGGAAACCTCATTTAGTGTAACCCTAGTGTGCAGTTCTGTTTTGCTTATACATTCGTGCGAAGAAGTAATTTCGTAATGTAAAGAATTAGTGCTACTCTGTTTCTTTGTTTCTCAACAACAATTGCAACACATGTTAGACACATTTTACACCCACTGAACACACACTGTCAGCTGACTTCAAGACCATTATGATAACGTTTGGTTTCCACTTCGTGCACTGTAGCGTAAGGAAAGCGTAAATTAACGTAGATGAACAGGAAAAACAATCCCATAATGATGGACTACGGTGTTATTGATGTGTTCCTTGACACAGTCACGTCCATTAGATATCCAGGCGTAACGTTGCAAAGCGATATGAAATGTATCAAGCACGTAAGCGGTAACAGGGAAGACGAATTGTTGATTTCAGTGTACTGGGAGAATTTTAGGAAATTGGAGCTCGTCTACAAGTGTGACCGGTTATAGAACACTAGTACGATCTATTCTTGAGTGCTGCTGGAGTGTATGAGATCATCACCATGTCGGCTTCAAGGAAGGCTTCGAAGCAATTCAGATGTATGCAGCTAGATTAGTTATCGCTACATTATGTCAGTACGCGAGTATTACGAAAATGCTCTGTGAATTCAAATGGGAATCTCTGGAGCACGGACAACACCATTCTCGCGAAACACTGCTGACAAAATTTATAGAGCTGGCGTTTGTAGTTGTCTGCAGAACGGTTCCACTACCGTAAACATACGTTTCGCGTAAGGGCAGCAAAGACAAGAAAAGAGAAATCGTGCTCGTACTGTGGCATATAGTTAGTTTTTCTCTCATACCCCATTTTCAAGTGTAACAGGAAAGGGAGTGATTAGTAATGATGCAAAATATCTTTCACTGTGCCACCGTATGATGGCTTGCGAATATGTGCGTGAATGTAGATGTTTGAATGTTTGTATGCTACATTAACCCCCACAGTTCCTAGTCTTCTTTCTTCTCTGGCGATCCGTACATCATGCTGGATCAAAGAACTTCCCAAATACTTTTATTTCAAAATTTTCTCAATATTTTTCGTTGGAATATTTCTTATCACCAGCCTTTGTAATTGCCAAAGTATGCGTTCCGTGTAACACCACTGGAACTGTTATCACATTACAAGCCTAGGGTTTGGTTTTGCTAGAGATCGTTTTTACCAGTTTTACGCCGTGTTCCGGGTGTCTTAATACTTGTTCTTTTATCTGCAGCGTTAATTTATTATGGTTGTTAAACTTGGTGCGAAGGATGTTTTTACCTCTAAGAAACAAACACAAATTGCAGTGACGTTCACTGCACTGTTCCCCTGGACAGTACCATCACTTCCACCAAGCCTGCATTGATTTTCAGCCCTACTTTACTTAACATTCTCTGCATCAACAGAGTCCCCATACAACACAGTGTTCCCAAAAGATGCATTCCATTCCACGTGAACATTTCTTGTATATGTATGAAGACGGAAATTTGGGCTGGGCTTTAAATTAAACACGCAGCAACAATTTTTTTTAATATGAATAGAACCATCAGGCTTTTCAAGAACATATACTATTGAGCCAAACCTTTATGACCGCCTGTTTAATGAGGGGCTGTTCCTTCTTTAGAACGCAAAAACAGCTATTCAGAGTGGCATGAACTCCACTAGCACTTTTTGTTGTGTATCTACTGGTCTGGACATCCACGTTCCGACTTGTGCTCTGCTTTTTACGTTGTCAAGTAGAATACCGTCAACAGATTCTGAGGTGCTTCTCCTTTCACATCATGCACGCATTCTCAGAACATACCTGCTAAAATGATTACAGTGCAAGTATCCATGGACATATATTTGTTAAAAGAACACAAATACCGAACTTCAGGATCGGTGAACAATGCAAGTACACAACAGTGCTGTCGGCAACTAAATCCAGTTTCACAGTTCAGTCTCTATTCTGTTCTAAAAACTGTCGAAGATTGCCAGCTCCTTTTCGGTCCAACGCATGGCGTTACTAGAGCTGTAATGGCTACTGCTTTGGACACACTCGAAGACTCTTCGCTAATGAATGACTCTGCCGAACTCTCTGATGGATAACACGCACAGCCGGCTGAGCCGGGGGACACGACTTACGCAACAGATTGGAGTGATACCCAGTTCCCGCCTACTACCTGCACATGACGAATGACATGGAACACAGTCCCTTGCGGTTGACGACCTCTGTAGAGATCTGCTGGAATCCTGAGTTGACGAACTAGTTTCGCCTGCAGTATATGCAAAACCGGTCACTAGTCGCAGCTGAAGGGTAGTGTACGTTACTGGCGTTGCAACTCGGGTTCGCATCACTTTATACACTACTGGCCATTAAAATTGCTACACCACGAAGATAACGAGCTGCACACGCGAAATTTAACCGACAGGAAGAAGATGCTGTGATATGGAAATGATTAACTTTTCAGAGCATTCACACAAGGTTAGCGCCGGTGGCCACACCTACAACGTGCTGACATAAGGAAAGTTTCCAACCGATTTCTCATACACAAACAGTAATTGACCGGCGTTGCCTGGTGAAACGTTGTTGTGATGCCCCGTGTAAGGAAGAGAAATGCGTACCATCACGTTTCCGACTTTGATAAAGATCGGATTGTAGCCTATCGCGATTGCGGTTTATCATATCGCGGCATTGCTGCACGCGTTGGTCGAGATCCAACGACTGATAAGGAATATGGAATCGGTGGGTTCAGGAGGGTAATATTGAAAGCCGTGCTGGATCCCAATGGCCTCGTACCACTAGCAGTCGAGATGACAGGCACCTTATCCGCATGGATCTAATGGATCGTGCAGCCACATCTCGATCCCTGAGTCAGGAGATGGGGACGTTTGAAAGACAACAACCATCTGCACAAACAGTTCGACGACGTTTGCAGCAGCATGGACTATCAGCTTGGAGACCATGACTGTGGTTACCCTTGACGCTGCATCACAGACAGAAGCGCCCGCGATGGTGTACTCAACGACGAACCTGTGTGCACGAATAGCAAAGCATCATTTTTTCGGATGACCCCAGGTTCTGTTTACAGTATCATGATGGTCGCATCCGTGTTTGGCGTCATTGCGATGAACGCACATTGGAAGCGTGTATTCGTCATCGCCATACTGGCGTATCACCCGGCGTGATGATATAGGGTGCCATTGGTTACACGTCTCGGTCACCTGTTGTCCGCACGCCTTGACGGCACTTTGAACAGTGGATGTTACATTTCAGATGTGTTACGACCCGTGGCTCTACCCTTCATTCGATCCCTGCGAAACCCTACATTTCAACAGGATAATGCACGACCGCATATTGCAGGTCCTGTATGGGCCTTTCTGGATACAGAAAATGTTCTACTGCTAACCTGGCCAGCACATGCTCCAGATCTCTCACCAATTGTAAACGTCTGGTCAGTGGTGGCCGAGCAAGTGGCTCGTCACAGTACACCAGTCACTACTCTTGATGAACTGTGGTATCGTTTTGAAGCTGTATGGGCAGCTGTACCTGTACACGCCATCCAAGCTCTATTTGACTCAATCCCCAGGCGTATCAAGGCCGTTATTACGGCCGGAGGGGGTTTTTCTGGGTACTGATTTCTCAGAATCTATGCACCCAAATTGCGTGAAAATGTAATCACATGTCAGTTCTAGCATAATATATTTGTCCAATGAATATCCGTTTATCATCTGCATTTCTTCTTGGTGTAGAAATTTTAATGGCCAGTCGTGTCGGTTTTCGGAGATACAGGGAGTAGTGATCCATATTGCGCTGCTGGAACAGACTACGAACGGAAACTGTGCAGTTTCCTCAACACACTGCAAGCGTCAGTCGTTGTCAGAACAATTATCTGCGTATGCTGGCTGTTTCCACAACCAAGGTAACCGAAGTATTTGGTGTTTCAAAAGGAACCACATAGAAGATTTACACCACATGCAGGGAAAGTTGAAAAATATAGTCCACCAAGTCACAGTGGCATAACGCATGGGAAGATTTATGTTCAGTGATAGTGTTTCTTAGTAACTAAAGAGGAGAGTGACGAAAAATAGAAGGTTGGTGGCTGCAAAAGTCACTGTGGAAATGAGTGCTGCACTCACTAATCCAGTCAGCACCAAAGCTACAGGAAGTGACCTCCAGAAGCCGGTAATTGCAGGACGACCTTGAATTCCAAAGTACTCTTCAGTGATGTAAATGCCACTAACAAGAAAACGAGGGGCATAGCCATACAGCCTGGACATCGGAGCAAGTGGAAGAATGTCTTATGTTCTGATGGATCTTGATACACACAGTCCTACTCCTGGGAGAGCTTACGTCCCAAGATGGAGCCATAGTGAGTGTTGCGTGACAATTTGGGCAGCCACATCGTAGTATACCGTGGGCAACATTGTTACTTTGCCAGTTCGCCTTACTGCCAAGGATTGTGACTGACCAGGTTCATTACATGGTACAATGTGTCTTCCTTACGGTTATGCTGTGTTCCAAGAACACAGACCCCTTTTCACACAGCTCTTGTCCACCAGGACCGGTTTTATGAGCACGAGAATGTATTGCCGCAACTCCCTTGGCAACCACAATCTACAGATCTACATCTACATCTACATACATACTCCGCAGTCCACCATACGGTGCGTGGCGGAGGGTACCTCGTTCCACAACTAGTATTCTCTCCCTGTTCCACTTCCAAACAGAACGAGGGAAAAATGACTACCTATATGCCCTTGTACGAGCCCTAATCTCTCTTATCTTCTCTTTGTGGTCATTCCGCGAAATATAAGTTGGCGGCAGTAAAACTGTACTTCAGTCAGCCACAAATGCTGGTTCTCTAAATTTCCTCAGTAGGGATTCACGAAAAGAACGCCTCCTTTCCTCCAGAGACTCTCACCCGAGTTCCTGAAGCATTTCCGTAACATTCGCGTGATGATAAAACCTACCTTTAACAAATCTAGTAGCCCGCTCCTGAATTGCTTCTATGTCCTCCCTCAATCCGACCTGATAGGGATCCCAAACGCTCGAGCAGTACTCAAGAATAGGTCATATTAGTGTTTTATAAGCGGTCTCCTTTACAGATGAACCACATCTTCCCAAAATTCTACCAATGAACCGAAGACGACTATCCGCTTTCCCCACAACTGCCATTACATGCTTGTCACACTTCATATCGCTCTGCAATGTTACGCCCAAATATTTAATCGACGTGACTGTGTCAAGCGCTACACTACTAATGGAGTATTCAAACATTACGGGATTCTTTTTACTATTCATCTGCATTAATTTACATTTATCTATATTTAGAGTTAGCTGCCATTCTTTATACCAATCACAAATCCTGTCAAAGTCATCTTGTATCCTCCTACAGTCACTCAACGACGACACCTTCCCGTATGCTATTAGGTCTTTTTGGGCAACTTTACTGAGAAATGTGCATGACCGCTATTCGCCTCTACAACTGCTAACTGATCTTACCACTATTATGCGGGCATAATGCTATAAAATTTCCTTTAAAACCATACAGGACCTGCATTTATCCATTCAGAGACCACCAAAAACTGCTTTGAATATGAATGGTTTTCCTAAACTGTAATAGGCATTGTCATGTGTCGTGCTTTGGTGTTTCCAAATGTTTGTCCACCCTTGTAAGCGTCAAGAGATTTCCACGTCGAGCTCACACTATTCCCGTAAATAACAGGCGAGTATTTTGTGGGTGCCGAGCTTGCGCCAGATGCAAGCAGGTCTTTGTACAGCGAGTAACACCTTTGTTTGGGCTCAGCCATTCGTTTCTTTTTCTTATATTACCATAAAGACACCATTTCTCATCACCAATAACGATACAGAATAGTAATTGTTAGTGTTCTTCAACCGAGCGGAGTGGCCGCGCGTTAGAGGCGTCATGTGACTGATTGCGCGGCCTCTCCCGCCAGAGTCCTCCCTCGGGCAAGGGCGTGTGTGTTGTTCTTTGCATTAGTTAATTTAAGTAGTGTGTAAGTCTAGGGACCGATGAAAAAACTGACTCTGAGCACTATGGGACTTAACTTCTGAGGTCATCAGTTCCTAGAACTCAGAACTACTTAAACCTAAGTAACCTAAGGACATCACACACATCAAGGCCCGAGGCAGTATTCGAACCTGCGACCGTAGCGATCACGCGATTACAGACTGTAGCGCCTAGAATCGCTCCGTCACTCCGGCCGGACTATGGACCGATGACCTGAGAAGTTTGGTCCCCTAGGAATTCACACACATTTGAACACTTTTGGTGTTGTTCACGATCCATCTGATGGCGTGCAAGCAGAGATGAGACGTGTGGCCATCCGCTGATTCTTGTGATTTTGGCAGTACACAGTGCAAATACACCCAAATTTTGAACCTTCCTCATTGGATGCAAATGTAGCACTACGGGAGAATGATCACTGTTGGTCACATTTATCATTTCTCGAGTACACTGACGTGAATCGTTGTTAATGCGTTTGCACCATCTTCATAAAACCCCGAAGAACTTGAAGAGTGCCAGCCCGGGTGGCCGAGCGGTTCTAGGCGCTACAGTCTGCAACAGCGTGACCGCTACGGTCGCAGGTTCGAATCCTACTTCAGGCATGGGTGTGTGTGATGTCCTTAGGTTAGTTAGGTTTAAGTAGTTCTAAGTTCTAGGGGACTGATGAGCTCAGATGTTAAGTCCCATAGTGCTCAGAGCCATTTGAACCATTTTTTGTACTTGAAGAGTCATTAATGTCAGAACGATCTTTCATAAGACGGAAAAATCATTTACTTGCTTTGTTCTGTCCATCGGCATTATCCCCATAGACGGCGCAGATGTTTCTGGCTGCCTCTGCTGTTGTCGCCCTCTACTGAACACAACCAGATGTCGACGGGACGTTAAATCCAATCTTCCTTTCAAACACAAGAACAAAGTTCCGATTCCTCCTCTTGGCACTTCATTGTCTATCGTCAACAGCTCCAAACAATGGAATACAAATAAAAATGACAATCGATAAGTAAACCCATAACAATGGGAATGTCAACTTGCAAACCATAAACGCTAAGAATTTATGCACCAACGTAATATATTTATGGAACATTTTGGTTCTCGTATATGAAAAATGAACTGCGACATTCGCCAGTGGCGTTGAAACCGCAAGGGTGGAGCTGCAAAAAGTTTCACAGTGGATAAGCAGGGAAAGGGGGGGGGGAGGGAGAGGGGAATACGGTAGTTGTGAGTGGAGCGCCACTTAGCACGGTACGGCCCGCTAATTTTCCGGGAACGCCGAGTGCGTTTCTGTAGTCATTCGTCAACCCCCTTTCTGTCTCAAAAACGCCCCTCGGCGCTGCAGCCGCCGGCGACACGGTGATTTATTGGCTTTAATACACCTCAGGCCGGCCGGCCCCGCGACGGGGGGTTAATTACAGCAACAGTCACAAATGGGCGCGCCGAGCGCCATTCGCGCGCTCCTCATTGATTTACGGCGCCCTCTCGTTCTGAATTTATATCGCGCCCTCCCGCCACCTACTTGGCGCCACGCGGTAACAGGTTTTTAATAAAACTTCTGCAGCCTGACGCCGGCCCGCGGCGGAAGCGAGAGGGCGCAAGGCGCTCTTGCTATGACGGCGAAAATGGTAACTTTTTTTATCGTCGTGATTTACGCTGAGTGAGCATCTTTCTGCTGATCTGTTAGATTTTCCCCAGTGCGGTAATGGTATGGGGAGTAACAGATGGCATACTCGTCGCCTTGCATGCAATACGCGTGTAGGCGTGGTGAGGGGGAGGGGGCAGTGGCGGACCATTTGCCAGAGAAGACTGCAGACATAACAGTGATCGATGTCGTTCGTATTGTAACGTTGGTGAGGTGGGCGACGCTGAAGAAGCTGGCTGTGACGAGAGACTCCTCGCTTATATTCACGTACATCACCCCCTGCAATGGAGGCCTGACAATTTCACCATCCCCTGAAAACGTTATTGCTGAAGTTAGGTTAATCAGACTCATCATGTTCAGAGGAGCACTGTCAGAAGAATTCTAGATCAAGACTGGTGTTAAACAGGGAGATGGATTGTAACCATCTTTGTTCAATATAGCACTGGACGAAGTGATCAGGCAGTGGAGAGCAATAAAAGAGGAAATGGGAATACCAAAGACACATGTGGGGGACAAAAAGGACAACACGGCTCAAATGGACTGAATAGCCTTTGCAGATGACATAGCAATAGTAAGTGAGACGGAAGAAGACGCAAAGACACAACTCGACAATTTAAGTAAGGTAGCCAGAAAGGTGGGACTGAGGATCGCCTATAACAAGACCAAGACATTAAACACCACAGCAAACTGGGAAACACAGGAAGGCACTGTGCAAATGGTGGACAAATTTAAATACCTGGGAGAATTTATAACAGGAAGGAACAGGAGCAAGGAGGAAATAACAGAGAAATAAAGAAGATGAGGTAAGCCTTCTGCATGACGAGAGAGGTATACAATAAAAAGAATATATCCACAGAGGCAAAGATAAGCCACTACAAGGCAACAGTGAGGAATGCAGTATTATATGCTGCTGAGACGATGACACTAGGAAGAAATGGGGCACAGCAACTAGAGAAAGAAGAGAGAAAAATACTGAGAAAAATACTAGGTCCCAAAAGAGGTGCAGAGTGGTGGATGCGAAGACCTAGGGAACAATTGTACTGGAACATGAGATCAATATCCAGGGAAATGAGACTCAAATAGGCAAGGTTTGCTGGGAATGTAGTTAGGATGAGTATGGGCAGAATGACGAAGAGAGTGTGGGGAACAACAGGGACGACAAGGGTAAAGACAGGAACCAAGTGGATTGTTGAACATCGGAAGGACTGGTTGGAATTGGAGGAACAAATTCACATCGACAAATATGCTGGAGATCAATGACAGAGAAGAATACAGGAAAAGGTTAGAATGTCACCAGTGGAGCCGCCAGGAGAAACGGAAACTGAAGATCTCGGAAGAAGAGCGGGAGAGGAGAAGAGAAAGAATGAAGAGTTTCTGGGAGAAGAAGAGGAAAATGCAGTCCACGAAGGGGCTACCCGTGGTCCTACAGAGGCCGTAACGCAAGAAGAAGAAGAAGAAGAAGGTTCATCAGGACTACTTAGCATTTTTTTTTCTTGCTGTGGCGGTGGTCCTAAATCTGAAGACTGATTTGATACAGGTCTCCACGCTAGTCTACCCTGTGCAAGAATCTTCATCAAAGCGTAACTGCCGCATCCTTCATCCATTTGACTCTGCTTACTGGATCGAAGCCTTGGTCTTTTGCGGTAATGGGGGAGAGAGAATGTGCTTCTCTCGCTATTTAAAGTGCATTAAAAAGCTCCATCACAAGACACGTATTATTTACAAATGCCTGTCACGGTCGCCCGAATACGAGGAGAGAAGATGATGGAAACTGGGGAGGTACAGACTTCTAGGAGGTATTGCTGCAGTATGAAACTTTTCCAAACGCAAGGGCTTTATCATTTGCCCCTTCCACAAGCGATTCGGACTTCTTTGCCTATTTGTGGAAGGGAATCGTATCCTGTACTTCTGATAATAGTGGGGTTACTGTTTACTGCGACTTGGAACGACCATCTTATCTCCTTACTTTCTCAGTTACCAACACAAAGACTATTATTTACTAGTTGTTACCGGCAGCTGCACTCGCATGTCAGTAGCCTTGTTATGATGACGACCCAAAAGGACTAGATATGCGCAGGGATAAATCCACTGCATACGAAAACCAGTAAGACACATTAAAAACTGTAGTGGCTTAACAAACCCTCAAACGCCTACAAATATGACATCAAAGCGCCTTGGTGAGTTTTCTGAGTCTTTCTAAATACGTACAGGTGTTCTACATCTAAGTGATTACTGTGCAGTTCACAGTTAAATGTTTGGTACAGGATTCGTAGAACCACTTTTAGACTATTTTTCGACTGTTCTATTTTCTGATAGCACATGGGAAGATAATACCTAAATCTTTCCATGCGAGCTTTGATTTCTCTGACCTTTTTTTTACGATGGTAAGTAGGTGAGGATTAAAACACTTTTGTAATACGGAAGAGATTGTAGGGGATTAAAATTCATGACGATGTCTCGCTGAAATTATGAAAGCGGTTATATTGAGACTGTGTCACTCTTTCCCCTATTTCGCGATGACACAAAACGAATTGTCCTTCTTCGAACTTTTTGGATGTCCTCCGTGAAACCTATCTGGTAAGGACACCATATCGTGTAGGAATGTACGGGCAAGTATATGGTAGGCTGTCTTTTAAGTAGATTTGTTCCATCTCCTAATTGCTCTTCCGATAAAACGCACTTTTTCGTTTGCCTCTCTCCTCCCTCCTCCTTCCCACCAAAATTATCTATATGATGTTTCTAATTTACATTGTTCGTAATTTAATCCTAGGTATTTAGTTGATTCGGCAATCTTTATATTTGTGTGATTTATCATACAAACTACATTCAGCGGAATATTTTAGTTCTCGTGTGGAAGACCTCACTTTTTTATTGGTTAGGATAAATGGCTACCTTTCGTACCATACAGATATCTTAGCTAAAGGATTTTTGCAATTTTTTATCTTCTGACGACTTTACTAGATGATACATGACAGCGTCATCTGTAGACAGTCTGAAAGGGCTGCCCATAGTGTCTCCTAAATCGTTGGTATAGATTAGGAACAGCAGAGTGCCTGTGACACTTCCTTGACAAACCCCACATATCATTTCCGTTTCACTTGACAACTTCGCGTCAGTCACTACGAACCTTTACCTTTCTGACTAGAAATCACGGATACAGTCAAAGCTGAGTAAGCACACATCAACATCAGAAGACGCTCGTGAGCAACGGAGTAAAAAGCCTTTTGTAAATCTCCAGAAGAACCATTGTGTTTCAAAAGAAAAATGATTTTTGAATCCATTCTGCTTTTGTGTCAATATATCGTTTTCTACTACATATTTCATAGTAAAGGAACACAATGTATGATCTACCAATAAATTGATATCAACGATATGGGTCTGTTATGGCTTTTCTCAAAACACGTTGCTTTTGTTAGTTCTGAGTAGTAGGTGAGGTGGGTACCAACTCTGACTCAAATTGCTCCATGCATTTCACCCACCCCTACCCCTATCTAAAACCCCACCAAACCCCTCGCGGTAACATTTCAGTGCAACTTTTACCGTTCAATCGAGCAACACCAAAACCTAGGGATTCGACACTGTCGGGAATGTATGCATGAAGCCGTCGTACCGTAACAGAGGCACCCTCTTCCACACACCATAACGAGGTCTGCGGAGTGTAGATTTAAATCAGGTAATGGTCAGTAATGCATCGCGACTTTTATAAAATTTTTGTTACGCTCTTCCAAGTTATCTCTGCAGAACCTACCCGCTGGCGTCTATTTCCTTACGGTCAGTCGTTTGCTGGGTTTGGCGAGATCAGTAATCCATGCCTTTAGTCACCCTGTAAGCTGTCCACTGTGGCAGTACTCCTGAGACCCTGTTTCAGTCCAGTGTTGGAGTTCCACAACCTCGTACCAAGAAGTCGTAAGGTCGATGTTGCGAAGCGTGTTCGCGCTGCATTGGTCTGGTATGTGTGCAGTCGCATTCCCTTTGCCTCGCAGCGATACACACGTGCCGCGCACCTCACATCGCACGAGTCGCCGTGTGCGAGCGAGGCGTTGCGTACAGCGTCCCCACACTGTACTGCCCGAGCCGTGACAGTCGCTTTGTCTGCGGCCGCATGCTCGCCTCGGCTTATATTGACGAACGTGCGGTGGTGGCGGCACAGAGCGCTCGCTATTACGCACTCATCCCCCTAAACTCTAGCAGCTGCAATCGAGGGCGATAGCTCAGCCATCACCCGATCGCAATAGTTACGGCGCCGTGCTTCGCTGCCGGCTTTCACGCCGATTACGTGACGTGTGTCGTGCGCTGCGTCCCTACATCGCGGTTCAAACCAGGAGTAAATCTTGGCTCGAGTCAGCAGCAAAAGTTCAAGTTACTTCAGGCGCACCCCAGTAAGTGCACTGGGACACTTTTTGTTCATACTGTCCATTAATGAGCAGGTAGACAGTATCAATATTAAAGCAAAAGCTTTTTTCAGACGGCGCGGCTACCTATCAAGAAAATACTAAATGAAAAAAGCTCAACACACAGTAAGATAAGGTTAAAATTATTTCAATAAAACAGTCTAGATCGCCTTTAAGTTGTATATACACTCCTGGAAAAAAGAACACATTGACACCGGTGTGTCAGACCCACCATACTTGCTCCGGACACTGCGAGAGGGCTGTACAAGCAATGATCACACGCACGGCACAGCGGACACACCAGGAACCGCGGTGTTGGCCGTCGAATGGCGCTAGCTGCGCAGCATTTGTGCACCGCCGCCGTCAGTGTCAGCCAGTTTGCCGTGGCATACGGAGCTCCATCGCAGTCTTTAACACTGGTAGCATGCCGCGACAGCGTGGACGTGAACCGTATGTGCAGTTGACGGACTTTGAGCGAGGGCGTATAGTGGGCATGCGGGAGGCCGGGTGGACGTACCGCCGAATTGCTCAACACGTGGGGCGTGAGGTCTCCACAGTACATCGATGTTGTCGCCAGTGGTCGGCGGAAGGTGCACGTGCCCGTCGACCTGGGACCGGACCGCAGCGACGCACGGATGCACGCCAAGACCGTAGGATCCTACGCAGTGGCGTAGGGGACCGCACCGCCACTTCCCAGCAAATTAGGGACACTGTTGCTCCTGGGGTATCGGCGAGGACCATTCTCAACCGTCTCCATGAAGCTGGGCTACGGTCCCGCACACCGTTAGGCCGTCTTCCGCTCACGCCCCAACATCGTGCAGCCCGCCTCCAGTGGTGTCGCGACAGGCGTGAATGGAGGGACGAATGGAGACGTGTCGTCTTCAGCGATGAGAGTCGCTTCTGCCTTGGTGCCAATGATGGTCGTATGCGTGTTTGGCGCCGTGCAGGTGAGCGCCACAATCAGGACTGCATACGACCGAGGCACACAGGGCCAACACCCGGCATCATGGTGTGGGGAGCGATCTCCTACACTGGCCGTACACCACTGGTGATCGTCGAGGGGACACTGAATAGTGCACGGTACATCCAAACCGTCATCGAACCCATCGTTCTACCATTCCTAGACCGGCAAGGGAACTTGCTGTTCCAACAGGACAATGCACGTCCGCATGTATCCCGTGCCACCCAACGTGCTCTAGAAGGTGTAAGTCAACTACCCTGGCCAGCAAGATCTCCGGATCTGTCCCCCATTGAGCATGTTTGGGACTGGATGAAGCGTCGTCTCACGCGGTCTGCACGTCCAGCACGAACGCTGGTCCAACTGAGGCGCCAGGTGGAAATGGCATGGCAAGCCGTTCCACAGGACTACATCCAGTATCTCTACGATCGTCTCCATGGGAGAATAGCAGCCTGCATTGCTGCGAAAGGTGGATATACACTGTACTAGTGCCGACATTGTGCATGCTCTGTTGCCTGTGTCTATGTGCCTGTGGTTCTGTCAGTGTGATCATGTGATGTATCTGACCCCAGGAATGTGTCAATAAAGTTTCCCCTTTATTGGACAATGAATTCACGGTGTTCTTATTTCAATTTCCAGGAGTGTATTTCGTTTGATGGCCGGTTTCTGTTTAATATCAGACAATTTTATACTCTGTAAACAAGAGTAATACATATTGTAAGCGGTCGAGAAATGAATAAAATTCACTTGGTGACCAGTTCCCGTTTTTTAATGAGACCAATTCATCCCTCGACCGCTTACAAAATGGAATACTCTTATTTACAGGGTAAAATATAGTCTGATGATGCTCTCATAAAAACCAAAACCGGGAACCAAACGAAGTATACATAATTTACATGCAATGTAGTTTATTTTATTGAAATCAATTTAATGTAAAATTATAAATCGCTGTTTTCCTCAGGGCAATGCCGCAAAAATACTTAGATAACATTTGAAAATGATGCAGAAGTTGGCTACTGGCTTTAAGGGACCAGAAATGGAAAATTGTGGTCTTCAAATATGAAAAAAAGGAACGTTGTATCCTATAACTACAATACCGATGAGTAACGGTAGAAATCAGCAGCTGTACATACTGAGGAGCTACAATAAGTGATTTGATAAATGTTGTATCCTATGACTACAATACCGATGAGTCACAGTAGGAATTAGCAGCTGTACACACTGAAGAGATACGATACATCTACATCTACCTGTTTACTCTGCTATTCACAATAAAGTGCCTGGCAGAGGGTTCAATGAACCCCCTTCATGCTGTCTCTCTACCGTTCCATTCTCGAACGGCACGCGGGAAAAAGTGATACGACAAACGTTGTATCCTGTTACTACAATACCGCCCGCAGCTCGAGGTCGTGCGGTAGCGTTCTCGCTTCCCGCGCCCGGGTTCCCGGGTTCGATTCCCGGCGGGGTCAGGGATTTTCTCTGCCTCGCGATGACTGGGTGTTGTGTGATGTCCTTAGGTTAGTTAGGTTTAAGTAGTTCTAAGTTCTAGAGGACTGATGACCATAGATGTTAAGTCCCATAGTGTTCAGAGCCATTTGAACCATTTACTACAATACCAATGAATCGCAGTAGGTATCAGTAACTATACACACTGAGGAGATACGAGAAGTGGTATAATACGCGAGGCCACTAGCGGTATGACACGTAAGTAATTCGCAATGGCAGAGGACATAGAAAAGTAACTGAAGGGACTCTATTGGTTCCCACTGAGACGACAGCGATACAACTCCTGTACGATTCTCTGTTTCATCCTCTGGTGCAGCACAGAATACTAGTTGCTCTGCACAACTATATTATACAATGCATGGTGAGGGAAATTTCAGATCGTACAATCTGCCTCAAAAAATTGTTTCATGCAGATGAACGAAAATAAGTTTCTGTAGTTACGTTCCCAGTTAATCGTTTACTTCTCACTTAAAGAAATTAAAAATCTCTGTAATGGGATTAGCACTTGCTCTGTGCTAAGTAATCTTTTTCATTCAATTACATAAGTTCCTGTAGTTATTTTCCCAGTTAATGGTGTACTTTTCATGTAAAAGATATAAAAATCTCCGTATCAGATTAGCACTTGCTCTTGCTCTTTGAATGGAAACACTGGTAGAAGCCGACCTCGGCGAAGATCAGTTTGGATTCCACAGTAATGTTGGAACATGTGAGGCAATACTGACCCTACGCCTTACCTTAGAAAATAGATTAAGGAAAGGCAAACCTACATTTCTAGCATTTGTAGACTTAAAGAAAGCTTTTGACAACGTTGACTGGAATACTCTCTTTCAAATTCTAAAGGTGGCAGGGGTAAAATACAGGGAGCGAAAGGCTATTTTCAATTTGTACAGAGACCAGATGGCAGTTATAAGAGTCTAGGGGCATGAAAGGGAAGCAGCGGTCGGGAAGGGAGTGAAACAGGGTTGTAGCCTGTCCCCGATGTTATTCAATCTGTATATTGAGCAAGCAGTAAAGGAAACAAAAGAAAAATTCGGAGTAGGTATTAAAGTCCATGGAGAAGAAATAAAAACGTTGAGGTTCGCCGATGACATTGTAATTCTGTCAGAGACAGCAAAGGACTTGGAAGAGCAGTTGAACGGAATGGACAGTGTCTTGAAAGGAGGATATAAGATGAACATCAACAAAAGCAAAACGAGGATAATGGAATGTAGTCGAATTAACTCGGGTGATGCTGAGGGAATTAGATTAGGAAATGAGACACTTAAAGTAGTAAAAGAGTTTTGCTATTTGGGGAGCAAAATAACTGATGATGGTCGAAGTAGAGAGGATATAAAATGTACACTGGCAATGGCAGTGTAGCCATGTATGGAAGTGAAATATGGACGATAAATAGTTTGGACAAGAAGAGAATAGAAGCTTTCGAAATGTGGTGCTACAGAAGAATGCTGATGATTAAATGGGTAGATCACATAACTAATGAGGAGGTACTGAATAGAATTGGGGAGAAAAGGAGTTTGTGGCACAACTTGACAAGAAGAAGGGACCGGTTGGTAGGACATGTTCTGAGGCATCAAGGGATCACCAATTTAGTACTGGAGGGCAGCGTGGAGAGTAAAAATCGTAGAGGGAGACCAAGAGATGAATACACTAAGCAGATTCAGAAGGATGTGGTTGCAGTAAGTACTGGGAGATGAAGAAGCTTACACTGGATAGAGTAGCATGGAGAGCTGCATCAAACCAGTCTCAGGACTGAAGACAACAACAAGAACAACTTTGCTAAGCAATCTTTTTCATTCGATTTTGAGGAAACCATTCAGTAAAAATAATATTTTGTTGTATCTTATACTCTGATATCACAGCCTGATAATGAATGTTGCTCATCATTATTGTCATACTTCGAAATTAAGTAAAAGACAGTGCATGCTTTGAAACGTTTGCAGTAAAACTTATAGTTGCTGGTCAATTTATGTTTGATGCGTTTTAAGTCAAATGTTGCTGTGTATCAATTGTAGCTAACATACCGAAATTGTTTTCAACACTGAAAGAAGAGTCGTACCTCTTTCCAGTCGCGAGTGTACACGTGATATATTTGGAGGTTGTCCGTGTCGCTAGTCGCGACGCGCCATAGGTGAGGCTATTTCTGCCTGCTGAATCCAGTTGCTCGTTGTGTCATTCTTTTGGGAACGCCAGTATCACATGGATAAACGTTGCATTGCATGACCTTTACTGCAACGTGTTGTATTGGATTCAATGCCACCACAGTCAACCGCGCGAGGTGGCGCAGTGATTAGCACACTGGACTCGCATTCGGGAAGACGACGGTTCAGTCCCGCGTCCGGTAATCCCGATTTAGGTTTTCTGTATTTCCCTAAATCGCTTCAGGCAAATGCCGGGATGGTTCCTTTGAAAGGGCGCGGCTGATTTCCTTCTTCATCCTTCCATAATCCGATAAGACTTATGACCTCGCCGTTTGGTATCTTGCACCAAATCAACCCAACTCCTCACTCAGAACCACCCCCTAGTGTTCTCAGCCACCAACCAGAATGAAAATGTTAGCTCACTACCTTGCTGTGGAATCTCTCCCTTACAACTGGCCAATAATCAGGCTGCTGACTGCTTTGAGCAGATGCTTGCAGTAATTGTGTGCTTGAGTTTGATTCAGGGCCACAGACACTGTAGCAGGCTCCTTGGAACGTTACTTCAAACAAGTAAGGCAAGTATACCAGAATTTATTAGCTGCTGATATCGAGCAGAATTTTGAACAACGTAAGACAGTGAATAACTGTGTTACACTTGAATATCAAGTGTAAATAACATGGTGCAATCAAGATATTGAATGCAGGGATAGCTTTCAGTATTTTTGTCATTTTAATTAAACGTTAACATCAAAGGTGGGTCATGACAATTGTTCCTCTGGCTTAACTGAATGTTTAATTTTCTGAACTATTGTTAAAATATTAGTTGCGTTAAAGTGAGAGGTTTATTGGAGACTGTAACTGAATTGCTTGTGTTACCGGATATCTTGAGAAATAACTGACTTTGAGGCAGACACTATTTCACTTATGTCCTTATTTCTTAATATTCCCTCTGGAAAGAAGTTTGTTAAGTAAAAAATTACGTTTTGTGTTGGTGTACTTAACTATTTTTTTTAAATCAATTGGAAATGACCCACATCGCTTGGTCTCTTTTTCAATTTATTTTCAGTATTGAAAGAAAAGTGTGATTAATCATCGTATTTGAATAGCATCTGATTTCATCAAAGTATAAAGTTATAAACTGCCTTTGACATTTGGCTCTCAGTTGCAAATGTTGATACGTACACGCACTCTATTTGTTTCTCTATGCAAAAAACTCAATTCGTTTAAATTTACGCTGCAATGATGGAATGTTTGCCGTTGTGCTTTATAGAGAGTCATGTTTTTCGCTAATCTTATCGCAATTTGTCGCTTTTTAAAGCTAAATGATACGTTAGCTGAAACGAGTGGGATTCGTGGTATGAATATGGACTTGTCTTTTTTCTTTCCTGATTATTATTTCCGATTTTATGATGTTTAGAAGCTGTTTGGCGAGGACACACCGAGCACGTTGAGCGAATTCAGGCATTCTATCCGGAAGCTCACGCTTTCGTCTTGGTTCTCCATAATATCAACAGAAAATATGTTTTCCTACCCTGTATTTCCTGTTTTTCTGGACATCATTTTCTTTTTGTTGCTAAAATTCTCTGCTCCAGAAACCATATTTTGTTTACGCAAAGTCTTTCTATAAGTGGATACCCATTCTCGATTCGATATTTCTCTGTCTTTACTACGTTGCCCAAATCATCATTTAAGACGATTGTGCTGGGATACAGGTGAATACGAAATGTGCGGTTTCCAAGGTGTTTTTCAGAACACTCATGAACCCCTGAAAATAGGAATAGCAGCTCTAGAACGTTACAGACCAGTCACCATGTATTTCCCTTGAGAAATATACATTGATACGAAAAGCGCAAGAGACAGAATATGTCCTGATCAGCACCTTGAAGTGATGACAACCACTTCAAACACCCTTTTATATATATATATATATATATATATATATATATATATATATATATATATATATATATATATATATAGGATGTTACAAAAAGGTACGGCCAAACTTTCAGGAATTATTCCTCATACACAAAGAAAGAAAATATGTTATGTGGACATGTGTCCGGAAACGCATACTTTCCATGTTAGAGCTCATTTTATTACTTCTCTTCAAATCACATTAATCATGGAATGGAAACACACAGCAACAGAACGTAACAGCGTGACTTCAAACACTTTGTTACAGGAAATGATCAAAATGTCCTCCATTAGCGAGGATACATGCATCCACCCTCCGTCGCATGGAATCCCTGATGCGCTGATGCAGCCCTGGAGAATGGCGTATTGTATCACAGCCGCCCACAATACGAGCACGAAGAGTCTCTACATTTGGTACCGGGGTTGCGTAGACAAGAGCTTTCAAATGCCCCCATAAATGAAAGTCAAGAGGGTTGGGGTCAGGAGAGCGTGGTGGCCATGGAATTGGTCCGCCTCTACCAATCCATCGGTCACCGAATCTGTTGTTGAGAAGCGTACGAACACTTCGACTGAAATGTGCAGGAGCTCCATCGTGCATGAACCACATGTTGTGCCGTACTTGTAAAGGCACATGTTCTAGTAGCACAGATAGAGTATCCCGTATGAAATCATGATAACGTGCTCCATTGAGGGTAGGTGGAAGAACATACTGACGAAACTAAAATGAGCTCTAACATGGAAATTAAGCGTTTCCGGACACATGTTCATATAACATCTTTTCTTTATTTGTGTGTGACGAATGTTTCCTGAAGGTTTGGCCGTACCTTTTTGTAACACCCTGTATATCCCATAAAATTGCTACACCAAGAAGATCACCAAGATGGATCACTACTCCCTGTATCTGGCCATTACAATTTCTACACCAAGAAGAAATGCAGATGATAAACAGGTATTCATTGGACAAATATATTAAACTAGAACTGACATGTGATTACATTTACACGCAACTTGAGTGCATAGATCCTGAGAAATCAGTACGCAGAACAACCACTTGTGGCCGTAATAACGGCCTTGATACGCCTGGGCATTGAGTCAAACAGAAATTGAATGGCGTGTACAGGTACAGCTGCCCATGCAGCTTCAACACTATACCACAGTTCATCAAGATTAGTGACTGGCGTATTGTGACGAGCCACTTGCTCGGTCACAATTGACCAGACGTTTTCAGTTCGTGAGAGATTTGGAGAATGTGTTGGCCAGGGCAACAGTCGGACATTTTCTGTATCCAGAAAGACCCGTACAGGACCTGCAACATGCGATAGTGCATTATCCTGCTAAAACGTAGGGTTTCGCAGGCATCGAATGAAGGGTGGACCCACAGGTCGTAACACATCTGAAATGTAACGTCCACTGTTCAGAGTGCCGTCAATGCGAACAAGAGGTGACCGAGACGTGTAACCAATGGCACCCCATACCATCACGCCGGATGATACGCCAGTATGGCGACGAAGAATACACGCTTCCAATGTGCATTCACCGCGATGTCGCCAAACACGGATGCGACCATCATGACGCTGTAAACAGAACCTGGATTCATCCGAAAAAAATGACGTTTTGCCATTCGTGCACCCAGGTTCGTCGTTGAGTATACCATCGTGGGCGCTTGTGTCTGTGATGCAGCGTCAAGGGTAACCACAGTCATGGTCTCCGAGCTGATAGTCCGTACTGCTGCAAACGTCGTCGAACTGTTTGTGCAGATGGTTATTGTCTTTTAAACGTCCCCATCTCCTGACTCAGGTATCGAGATGTGGCTGCACGATCCATTACAGCCATGCGGATAAGATGCCTGTCATCTCGACTGCTAGTGATATGAGGCCGTTGGGATCCAGTACCGCGTTCCGTATTGCCCTCCTGAACCCACGGATTCCATATTCTGCTAACAGTCATTGGATCTCTACCAACGCGAGCAGCAATGTCGCGATACGATAAACCGCAATGGCGATAGGCTACAATCCGACCTTTGTCAAAGTCGGAAAGGTGATGGTACGCATTTCTCATCCTTCCACGAGGCATCACAACAACGTTTCACCAGGCAACGCCGGTAAACTGCTGTTTGTGTATGAGAAATCGGTAGGAAACTTTCCTCATGTCAGCACGTTGTAGGTGTTGCCACCGGCGCCAACCTTGTGTTAATGCTCTGAAAAGCTAATCATTTGCGTATCACAGCATGTTCTTCCTGTCGGTTAAATTTCGCGTCTGTAGTACGTCATCTTCGTGGTGTAGCAATTTTAATGGTCAGTAGAATATATATATATATATATATATATATATATATATATATATATATATATATATATATATATATATAGTTGACTCTCTAATATATTAGACAGGTGAAGTTGACGATATCTCAAAAATTGCCCATCGTGAATCATTTCTTTTTATATACACTCTATAAAAACAAAAAATAGTTACTAAAAAGCAGACGCACCGCGAAGGAGTAATCCAAGTGGGACGGATATCAGAAGTGTGATGTACACGCGTACAAAGACAAAAGACAAATTTCATTATTTCGGAATAATTGTATATTTAATTCAAGAAAATAGCTTGACAAATTGAGCAAGTTGATAACGCGTCGTTCTACCTTTGGACCTATGCAAGCAGTTGTTCGGCTTGACATTGATCGATATAGGTGTCGGATGTTCTCCTGAGGGGTATCGCGCCAAATTCTGTCCAACTGACGCGTTTGATCGTCAAAATCCCGAGATGATCGGAGGACCCTGCCATAATGCTCGAAACGTCCTTAACTGGAAGGGGGGGGGGCGAAATCCGGGGACTTTATTGGCCAAGGTAGTGTTTGGCAAATTGGAAGACAAGCAACAGAAACTGTTGCCGTGAGCGAGCTGGCATTATCTTGCTAGCCTAGGGTGGCTTCCAATGGGCAACAAAACGGAGCGTAGAATATGGAAGGCGTACTGCTGTGCTGTAAGGGATCCGCGGACATCAAGCAAAGGGGTCAGGCTGTGAAAATAAATGGCACCCCATATCATCATTCCTGGTTGCCGGCGTATGGCGAACGACAGTCAGTTTGGTATCCCATCTCTGTCTGGGGCATCTCTGCACGCGTATTCTTTTGTTATTGGGGCTCAGTTCTATGCGGGCCTACCCACTGAAGACAATCCTACTCCAGTCTATGCGATTCCAGCTCGAAGATGTGTTTGGAGACGCCCCAGAAACGGTAGGATACAAACTCGGCTTTCTCCAGCCATATGGCACAACAGCCAGAAGTGATGCTGTGGCGCACCATTTCTTTCCATTGCAGGGACCTCTGTAGTAGTCATCCGCGGCGCCCTTACAGCGCATCAGTATGTCCACGATATCCTGCATCCCTTTTTGTTGCCCTTCGTGGCAAGCAACCCTAGGCTCACATTTCAGCAAGGTAATGCCTGCCCACAGTTTCTACTGCTTGCCAAAACCTACCCTGGTCGGCAAGGTCGACGGATATCACACCACTGAGAACGTTTGGGGTATTACGGGCACAGCGCTTCTGCCACCTCAGAATTTTGACGATCTAACACGATAGTTGGAAATAATTTGGCATGATATCCCTCAGGAGGATATCTAATAACTCTATCAGTCAATGGCGAGCCGAATCACTGCTCGCATAAGATTCCGAGATCGACCAACACGTTTTGTCCTGCTCAATTTGTGAAACTCTTCCTCTTCAATAAAACATCCGGCTTTTCTGAAATTGTAGTAATTTGTTGGTCTGTACATGTACAACATGTTTTCTCTTTCCGTCCCATTCGAATAATTCCTTCTTGGTGATTCTGTATTTTATTTGTTATATATCAGGCGCTGGAGAGATTTTTTCCGATAGTTTCCAGTATACTAATGTTTAGAAAAAATTGATTATTTTTGTATTTGTGAACGAATAGATACCCAATGAATTAGTGGTATCGTCTCGAGTTCCCAGCCGTGTCATATGGTTAGTTTCCCACTATCTTACAATAGCGTAATCCACTGGTCATCGTCAAGTCGCTGACGGTTAGTCGGCCGAAGGCTCATGGCCGATTCATATAATCACTTAACACAGCTGAAAGTTCTACAACGTTTTATTTATCTGTATGTACATATATACTCCGCAAACCACTGTGCAGTACATAGTCAAGCGGACTTCGTACCATTCCTATAGATTTTGTGTTAAGTTGAGAAAGAGATAATTCATATTTCTTCGTATGCACCCTAATCTCGTTTATTTTATCATCCGTAAGTGAGATTTATGGTGGGGGGATCATAATAGTTGCACAGTCTTATTCGACCACGGGCTCTTTAAATCAGATCAGCACTCGTTCATGGGAACTACGTCATCTTTCTTCCAAGGATATTTCAACTCTCCGAGAATTTCTGTTAAACTTCGGGATGGGCTATACCGACGTGTTACAATCCTAGTTCTACGTCTTTCAGTTAATTCGGCGTCTACTCTCGAGCTTACTTCAAAGGATTCCCACTATTGGAACGAAACTGTGCAATGGGATGCAGGAGCGGCCGCGTTAGAATGTGCAGCGACACAAAATGTTTACGTCTTCTATAACTTTTATTTATTTTCTTAAGTGATCTTGGCTTACAAGGCCCTCATCAGGCAGTAATTGAATATTATTGTTGAGGACGCTGGCAAGCTGGTGGGATTTTTTGCGGATGATATTAAGTATTGAGCATGTGTTGCCAAATCCACAGATAATTGGGGCCTATGACAATGCAATAATGAACTATTAAGGAGCAAAATCCACTCTGTAAACGAGCTACACAGAGTTTACACTAAAAATTACAAGGGACAGTTCACTGCCATTATGATAGGTTGGTTTATAGGGTTAGTAGGGAGTAAGAGACAGAAGACAGAGAGCATGGAATGAAACAGTAAGAGAGAGAAGACACCAAGAGATGAAGAGAAAGAGAAGATGTGGGTAAGAGAGTAAACGGAGGAGAGAGAGACAGATATGTGTGAGCATGCATGTGCATATGTGTGTGCTTGTTTGAATGTGTGTGTGTATGTATGTGTGTGGGGGTGGGGATTGGGTGGGTGGGCGTATATGTGAGAGAGGGGGGAAAGTGAGAGAGAGACGTAAACAGAGAAAAGGAGAGTGAAATAGCGCATTGAATACATGGATTTCTTTCGTTGCTGTACTTGTTGGATCTGATGATGCCTGCAAATCCGAAACCACTCATGAATTTTAATATACCAAGTAGACGAAATATTTATTTCTATAGTTGTAGATTGAGAGGGTTGAGAGAGGGGTAGTTAGAAAGAGAAAGAGGGAAAAATGAGGGAGTGAATGGATAGAAAGAGAGAGAGAGAGAGAGGGCGAGGGAGAGGGAGAGAGAGAGAGAGAGAGAGAGAGAGAGAGAGAGAGACGGGATATAAGGTAGGGGAAGTCGAGAGACAGAAGGGAGGTAGAGGGGAACAAAATGAAGCAAAAGGCATAAAGAGAAAAATGTGAGGTGGGTGAGAGAGGGGGGGGGCGGTAGGTGAGAGAGAGAGAGAGAGAGAGAGAGAGAGATACAGGTGGGCGATGCAGGGGAAGAAAGAGAAGGCAGAAGCCAGAGATAATGATAAAGAGCAAGAGAGAGAAAATAAACAGAATGCTGAGAGAGTTGGTGTAGGGAGGTAATGACAGGTGGAGAGAGAGTGGTAAATAGTGAAGGAAAGAGGTGGCGGAGAGAACGAGAGAGAGACACTGAGGAAGGAGGAAAGAAGGGAGGTGGAGACAGACAGAGGCGGGAGAGAGAGACAGTAAGAAGCCAGCCGGACTGTTCATTGTAGCAGGTCCCGAGACGCTGACGCCAGCTGCATTGGAAACCACATACAACGTCCACCTCACGTCCGTGCCGTGTCTGCTGCGGTTGCGTCAACACGTCCCTTTGGGGAGACTGAGAGACAGAGGGCGCCGCGAGTGATTGCTGTTGACAGACAACTCTCAGGACACAACAGGACTGTCTCCCTGTCTGGCCGCCCCTCGCCGTCTCCAGCACACACAAACACTCTGCGGCGTTCCTCCGCGCCCTTCCTGGCCACCCCCCACAAGGGTCTGAGGAACGAGGCGTTAGGCTCCCACCTTATAGCTGTCAGGTGAGTAACGGTTCGAAGTGAGCCCAGGGGGCCTCTTATAAAGTTTACCCCTACTGTTCCAGTTACTTCTCGCCATTATAAATAATACTTAGGACCGCCTGTATAAAATAGTGTGTCGTACATTATAAAAAAAAAACTCTGTTCAAGGTGAACTCAGACACCTCCGTTGCGTTAATATTTAGCATAGATTATTTCGCCGTGAAATGACTCTGAGCACTATGGGACTTAACATCTGAGGTCATAAGTCCCCTAGAACTTAGAACTACTTAAACCCAACTAACCTAAGGACATCACACACACCCATGTTCGAGGCAGGATTCGAACCTGCGGCCGCAGCGGTCACGCGGCTCCAGACTGCAGCGCCTAGAACCGGTTGGCCACTTCGGCCGGCTATTTCGCCGTGAACTGAGACCAATTATGACTGACAAAAATTTCGCGGCTCATATCAAGTTCAAGTGGAGTCGTCAGTTCACAACCTAGTGCACTGAAAAAAAAAAAAAAAAAAACAAATTGGGTAGATGTTTATTCGTAAAGGTCAGTTATGGGGATTATCGGTGCTGTAAATAATGAGTGTAATGTAAATGTCGTGTGACTAGGACCTCCCGTCGGGTAGACCGTTCGTTGGGTGCAAGTCTTTCAATCTGACGCCACTTCGGCGACTTGTGCGTCTACGGGTATGAAATGATGATGATTATGACAACACAACACCCAGTACCTGAGCGGAGAAAATCTCCGACCCAGTGGGAAATCGAGTCCAGGCCCTTAGAATTGACATTTTGTCGCGCTGACCACTCAGCTACAGGAGGCGGACGGACATGAATGTAATGAGTGTAGGCAACAATACTGCTCTGAGAAGAATTCCTGGAGATTACGCATAATTAATGCTGAAAACTTTAAAGTCGTGTCGTAAGAGCCAAGTACCAGAGTAAGAAAGACAAATTTGAAATACTGGCTGTGAACAGTTAGTATAAGGAGTTCTACAGATGAAAAAATAACTGGAAACGTTCTATAAATGCTCTTTAAGTTGGAATAGCGTAACTCCATAGTTCTTAACTACCAAACATGTACTTAAACTACAGTGACAACTGCAAATGAGTTCCCGGACAGAAACCTTACACACAATCCCTGAAAAAGCGTGAAGCACTCAGAAGGCTTGGCCGGATATGAGTGTAACTTCGTACACGTAAACGTCGTCTGCGGGTATGTACCTGTGACAGGTACACCAACTTCCAGAGTGTATCAGTGTTGTTCGTGTTGTTACCAGGCCGGCTGGGGTATATAAAGGGCGTGAACGAAGTTAGATGTTGAATGATCATTATGGAGGACCCGGGGGTGGATCGTAATCGTGAGAGACAGCGTTATCAGTACCTACTAGATTTTAAAAGTGCTCTCATTCTGCGTCTCAATTTCGCCAGATGATCGGATCGTGCAATATCCAGATTTGTGGGGCATTCGGATGTGACAGAAGCCTGAGTTTGGACTGGATGGGAACGTGAGCGCAGTCACACTTGCTGTCGAAATTTTAGTCGACCACGACTGATCGCCAAAAGGGGGAATCGCCGTATTGTGCACCAAGCACATCATAACACTTTCACATCTGCACCTGCCTTCCGAGAACAAGTAATGGACATTCTGTGTTAGATACACCATTGCTCGAAGACCTCCAGCACCCAGACTAGGGAATTACCGTTCCATTCATAGTACGATTATACAAAAGGTTGGTTGGAGTCGTGCCATGCCTGGAGAGCATTCAGTGCTATAGCATGGCGTCGCATTGTGTTTCGTGATGAATCGTTGTTCTGCACTACCCATGTTGACCATCGTCAGTGACTATGGCAGCTACCTGAGAAAAGGTCCTAGTCGTCCAATGTTTGGATAGGCACAGTGGAGTTACTCTCGGTGTTACGCTGTGCGGATCCATCGGTTATGTCATCAGGTCACGGCTGGTAGTGACTGAGAGAACTCTCACGGCACAGCGATACGTCACGGAGGTACTTATAAAAGGCGTCATCAATACACCTTTGATGTAATTTCGTGGTTTTATCAAGTTCAGCAGTGTCTTTTCTCTGCCTGTGTCTTCTCCTATTTTATCCACACCAGCAATGAAGATCATGCTGGGAACCGCACTTGGTTGTGTTCTGTTTTCATTTTCATGACGTTTCACGTACAACACATCATGTATCTGTAACCACTTCTATTAAGCACGGATGATCACTGGCTTGAATGAATGTGAGTGTAACGGCAGACGCATGAAATTTTGAGAATTCAGATGGACTTTTTGCTTCAGCTTTGCAGCAGAGACCTGAGCACGGCAGTTGCGTTTAACTTTCAATGCTAGCTGAAATGTCCGCTCAAGTGGAATGTTACCTCCGCAGGTTTTCTTAGCAGGCGTCATCACGATTGGCTCTTTTGGGTCCGCGTATGAGGAACGTGTTTCTTCAAATTGTAGATGTTGAACCGAGGAAGAACTTTAAGGAAGAGTAAAGTCGTTGTCTCCCCTGTCGTTTGACTGAAGGAGGCGCTGGCACCACTGAAAATTTTGTTGTTGTTGACAGGTGAGTTGGCCTACACCAAGTTTCTCGGTTTATGAACATGGAGGCGGAGCAGGCTGGATTTTATGCACTACCTAGTCAGTAGAGATGCGTCTTAAAATAGTCGCTGATTGTTCTGTGGCGAGTATGATACGTTGCTCCTGTGCATACTTAGACGGGTATTTTGGATGAAAGTTAGCTCCGATTTTTCATGTTAGGAAATTTCTATAACTGTAAAGTTATTTCTTAGAAACATTGTCGGGTCCATCCGAGTGATAACTTCGCTCTCACTCAACTAAACTCTCTACGCACTCACGATTGACTTCATGAGTCGTGTTTTCGACTGAGCTTCATACCTCTCTCTGCTGCGAGGTGCAAGCCAGGTGTGTCTACCCAACTTCTGCCAGAAAGTGGTGAGGTTTACCTTCGGTTATTATGTCGAACGTTTGAGTCTTCACGTGCCTCCGTGTTGTCCCCCCCCCCCCTCCAGAACCAGATTAATCACCGCTAAATAGTGATGATCAGTACAATTTGCTTGTATGGAGCCACAGTGTTAAGGTTTTATACGTGTTACATGCATAATGAAGTTCAAGAGTATGCACCCTTTGTGAATAGATATCCTTTATGAATTTCGTCAGTTAAATTGTTCCGCAGTGTGAACACCGGCACGCCTTTTCCCTCCTGAAACCACTAGCATCATGCACTCTGTAAGAGAGAAATAATAGAAAGCATTTAGCGTTACGGCGTAAAGTGAAGCGCCGGCACAACAGTCAAATGGTTCAAATGGCTCTGAGCACTATGGGACTCAACTGCTGAGGTCATTAGTCCCCTAGAACTTAGAACTAGTTAAACCTAACTAACCTAAGAACATCACAAACATCCATGCCCGAGGCAGGATTCGAACCTGCGACCGTAGCGGTCCCGCGGTTCCAGACTGCAGCGCCTTTAACCGCACGGCCACTTCGGCCGGCCGCACAACAGTCGAGAACTATAGAGAAGAGATGACTCCTGAGAAGACGTCAGTCAATCGCACGCTGACCGATCCCTCTCCAGGGTGAGAATATGAAGAGACATAAGCGCTGTGACCGACTGATGATAGCCCAGTTCAATAGCAGCTTCAAGACTAGTGACTTGGATAGCAGCGTCAACGCTAGATAACTTCTCTTGTACTCCCTATGTAGCACAGACTTGGGATTGTCTGTATTGAAGAAAATAGATTATTTTGTATGTCGCACTTTGCTTGCGACACATCTGTGTAATTGAAAAAAATTAACTATTGTAATTTTCGTTTTGTACTAAAACTCATTAACACGACTTGTTTGAATGTTTGTCTAGCGAACCGAATACGCAGGCTTCATGAACACCACATTTAGTAAAGTTGGTCGATGTTAATTTCGGTTGCTAGATTTCCGCCGTGCGATTTCATTCTGATACAACCTATGGCTCAAATCAATTAAAATATCCGAAACTTTAGACGACTTGGTAGTTAGGGGAGAGAGTGTTATGTTCTGTATTTATTCAATAGGAGTGTTAAGCTCTGTATTTATTCAATAGGAAGTTCGTAGCTACTAAAAATTATGGTGCAAAAGATCGCCCCACCACAATAATAACTACCGGTATGTAGTCGTTCTGGATACTCAAGGAACAGTGGGCGTTGTTTTGCTGTATCCTCCTGTGTTACCTCTCACGCAACAGCATCGTGGTGCTATTATTCTACAGGACAGTGCACTTTTACCCATGGCACGCGTTTCTATGCACATTCTGCCTGATGTTGAGGTACTCCTATGGCCAGTAAAATCCCCACGTCTGTGCCAGACAGAGAACGTGTTGGCCTAGCATGGACGTCAACTGCCTCCCAGTCCTGGTATCCACAATACGAACAAACTTTTACAAGAGCTGTGGGCCAGCTTCACTCACGAGAGGATACTTCAACTTTATGAAACCCTTCCCAAAAGAATCAGCACATGCATCCAAGCCAGAGTGGGCGCAACGTCTTACTGACGAATGAGCTCATACTGCCAGGTTCTTTACAACTTTCACTCGATTTTATCATCGCCGAAACAATGTGACATACCCTTTCTCATTTCTTCCTCCCTTCAGGATGCTTCACCTTATCAGACAAGATAAATGGCAGAGTAATGCTTATGAGCCAGAGGGAAAACAAAGTCCACAGTTATTACCTAGTCTATGGTTTGCAAGATCTAGGCGTTCATCTCAGGCCAGTTCTAGCTTCTTGGTTTGCTTTTTAATCACTTCATTCTTCTTTGGAAATTTCTGTTGATGTGCAAAATACCAGGCTGCGTCGTTGTGCCGTCTCCTCATTAAATTGTAGCTCCCCAAATTTCTGCGTGAATAAGTTTATTCAAAGATCTGAGCCACGCAGTTTTTTTTCGTTGAATAATAAGTGCTTCAAAACCTGCGAACTAGCCGTCTTAATCCATGGTCAGCTATTTTTAATAAGTATGTTTCCATCACTCTCAACAAAGCTCCGAAATCCTGAGACGACACACGGTCGTCTACAGTGTAGGAGCTTCAGTTCGTACTTGCTATGAAATCGACCACACCACCTAACAGGGCTAACACCAGACTGCTATTATTTACCAGTTGTTGCTGCAGAATGTATTCCCTGCGGTATTCGCTACAAAGATAATAATTTTTGAATACCGCCCTGCCAGAGATCTTCACCAGTACTTTTGTTATAGCCATGGATCACTACAAAGTAAAATGACAGCAACACATATTATAACAAACATCCTCACCATGCTTTCAAGGTTTATGTCCTAGATTGCTTATGCACGACACTGAAAAAAGCTAAAATATCATGTTTAACTTATTCCGTTAAGAGTAAAGATCTGAACCTACAACGTCTAGATACATACTCCTTAAGTCACTGTACAGTGCATGGTGGATGATACAAAGAGGTGGAAAAAGTCATCGGATACATCCTAATATCGTGCTGGACATTCACTTGCCCGGCGTATTGCAGCAACTCGACGTAGCTTGTAATCAAGTAGTTGCAAGTCGTCTGCAGAAGTAGTTAGCCATGCTGCCTCCATAGCCGTTCTTAATTGCGGGAGTCTTGGCAGCGACGGATTTTGTTCTCTAACTGACTTCTCGATTAAGTCTAATAAATGTTGCTTGGGATCTCATCGGGTGATCTGAGTGGCCAAATCATTCGTTCGAATCGTCCAGAATCTTCTTCAAACCAATCGCGAGTAACTGTGGCCCATTGACATGCTGCATTGTCATCTACAGTACTGAAGCCCGTGAATGGCTGCAAATGGTCTCCAAGTAGCCAAAGTTAACTATTCCCGGTCAATGATCGGTTCCATTGGACCATGTAAACACAGCGCACACCATTGTGGAGTCAGCACTTCTTGCACTGTGCCTTGTTGAAAATTTGGTTCTGTGGCATCGTGGGGGCGCTTTCGCACTCAAACTCTAACACTTGCTCTTACCAACTGAAATCGGAATTCATTTGACCAGGTCACGGTTTTCCAGTCGTCTAGGGTCCAACCGATATGTCACGAAACCCAGGAGAGCCGCTGCATTCGGTGTCGTACTGTCAGCAAAGGCACTTGCGTCCGCCGTCTGCTGCCATAGCCCATTAACGCCATACTATTTTCGTCGTACGTCCCAAATTGATTTCACGCAGTGTTCCTTGTTTGTTACCACTGAAAACTGCTGTGCTGTCGGTCATTAAGTGAAAGCCGTCGGCCACTACGTTGTCCGTGGTGAGAGGTAATGCATGAAATTTGGTATTCTCGGCAGCCTATTGACACTGTGCATCTCTGAATATTGAACTGCCTAACGATTTTCAAAACAAAATGTCTTGTATGTCTAGCTCCAACTACCATTCCACATTCAAAGACTGTTAATTCCCATCGTGCGGTCATAATCACATCAGAAACATTTTCACTCGAATCACATGAGTACAGATGACAGCTCTGCCAATGAACTGTTTATTGAGACCTTGTGTACGCCATACTACCGCTACCTGCATGTGTGCATATCGCTATCCCAGGACTTTCGACGCCTCAGTAATTTTACACCACATCTACATCTACATCTACATGGTTACTCTGCAATTCACACTGAAGTGTCTGGCAAAGGCTTCATCGAACCTTTTTCATACTACTTTTCTACCATTCCACTCTCGAATGGCGCGTGGGAAAAGTCTCCCCGCTCAAGCTCTTATTTATCTTTTTTTATTATGATGGTCGTTTTTCCCTACGTAGGTGGCTGTCAAAAAACATTTTCGCATTCGGAAGAGAAAGTTGGTGATTGAAATTTCGTAAATAGATCTCGCCGCAAAGAAAACCGCCTTTGTTTCACTGACTGCCGCCCCAACTCGAGTATCATATCAGAGACGCTCTTACCTCTATTGCGCAATAACACGAATCGAGCTGCCCTTCTTTGCACTTTTTCGATGTCCTCCGTCAATCCTACCTGGTAAGGATCCCATATTGCCCAGCAATATTCTAGCGGAGGACGGACAAGTGTAATGTAGACTATCTCTTTAATGGGTTAGTCGCATCTTATAAGTGTTCTACCAACAAAGCGGAGTCTTTGTTTCGCCTTGCCACTATATTATCTGTGAGGCCTTTCCAATTTAGGTTGCTCGTAATTGTAATTCCTAGGTATTTAGTCGAATTGACAGCCCTTAGATTGGTGCGATTTATCGTATACCCAAAATTTATGGGATTTCTTCTAGTACCCATGTTGATGAACTCGCACTTTGTTTAGTGCTAATTCCTCTTTTCGCACCATACAGAAATTCTCTCAAGATCATTTTGTAGTTGGAATTGATTGTCTGATGATTTCACTAGACGGTAAATTACAGCATCGTCTGCAAACAATCTAAGGGGGCTGCTATGATTTCACTAGACGGTAAATTACAGCATCATCTGCAAACAATCTAAGGGGGCTGCTAAGATTATCACCTAGATCATTTATATAAGTCAGGAACAGCAGAAGGCCTATGACCCTACCTTGCTACAATTTGTAGTATTCTGTCCATTGCGTTCGTATATTGGCTGAGTAAAAAATCACTTTTCTTTCCCCCCTGTATGTGCCTTAGTTATTAGATGACCGCTAAGCTACACGTAGAGACGTGACAGCAAAACAATAGCACAGTTATCAAATACAGGTTTTCCACATTTACTCAACATTGTTTCGTGAGAGCTATCTCGTCCGTCTTCTAAGTTTTCCGTGCATTTATGATACACTTCTGTATGTGGTAAACTGATATATAGTGATCATAGCAACTCATCTCTTGGACTCTTTGGACTATTATTGTTCAAATGGTTCCAATGGCTCTGAGCACTATGCGACTTAACTTCTGAGGCGATCAGTCGCCTAGAACTTAGAACTAATTAAACCTAACTAGCCTAAGGACAACACACACATCCATGCCCGAGGCAGGATCCGAACCTGCGACCGTAGCGGTCGCTCGGCTCCAGACTGTAGCGCCAAGAACCGCATGGCCACTCCGGCCGGCGACTCTTATTGTCATGCTTGCTTGATAAAAACTCTAAATCATGGAACAACATGCAACTTGACCCAGAAACTTCCTGTCAGATTAAAACTGTGTGCCCGACGGAGACTCGAACTCGGGACCTTTGCCTTTCGCGGGCAAGTGCTTTACCATCTGAGCTACCGAGGCACGACTCACGTCCGGCACTCACAACTTTACTTCTGCCAGTATCTCGTCTCCTACCTTCCAAACTGTACAGAAGCTCTCCTGCGAAACTTGCAGAACTAGCACTCCAGAAAGAAAGGATATTGCGGAGACATGGCTTAGCCACAGCCTGGGGGATGTTTCCAGAATGAAATTTTCACTCTGCAGCGGAGTGTGCGCTGATATGAAACTTCCTGGCAGATGGTAGAGCACTTTCCCGCGAAAGGCAAAGGTCCCGAGTTCGAGTCTCGGTCGGGCACACAGTTTTAATCTGCCAGGAAGTTTCATATCAGCGCACACTCCGCTGCAGAGTGAAAATTTCATTCTGGAAACTTGACCCAGCTTCACGCGGATCGTATTTTGTTTTTGGACCACTGCATAGAGTTATGAATATAATTCAGAGAACAACGTTAAGTTACTGAAAATTATCATTTTCATATAACTTATGCGATGTATGCACGGCACACCAGAATATATATCTACAGTCATGAACATTATGTATCCCACATTAAATTGGCGCTTCGAGTGACATCTCACGGCAATAGTGGGAGAACATCGTGGTGTAAATAATATGGTTAGAACCAACGTAAATATTGTATGCGAGTAATGGATATATCTGTGTGCGTAATTCGATGCGTATAGTGCGCGCAAAATGGCATGGCCGCTAGATGCGCAGGTGGCTAGGGAAGCACAGAGAGGGTGGCAGTGGTGGGGGGCGCTCAGTGTACTTAGGGGAAACGCCAAGAGCTGGAGGGGAGGTGCCGTTCCTAACTGAAGCCTACGCACACATTTGTCGTAAATATTAAGTGACGTACCTTCACGCACACACTTGCATGGTGACCATTCAAAAAGATATACTGTCACCTCTACTTCCGTTAGTATCTAAAAAGAATCACGCCGAAAATGCAACGATTTATTTTCGCCTGGCTTGTTAACCATTTGTAACTTTCAGAGAAGCGTCATGAATGGCGAATTTTGAGTGAAACCTGTGCATTGCTCGTGTTGCCATGTCAAAACTTGCTTCTTAGGAAAAAACAAACTGTATCACCTCCGTGCGGTTCTAGGTGCTTCTGTCTGGAACCGCGTGACCGGTACGGTCGCAGCTTCGAATCCTGCCTCGGGCATGGATATGTGTGATGTCCTTAGGTTAGTTAGGTTTAAGTAGTTCTAAGTACTAGGGGACTAATGATCACAGATGTTAAGCCCCATAGGGCTCAGAGCCGGTTTTATCTGTTACTAGTCTGTCACAGATAGTTCTTTCTCATATATTCACATGGTTCATTGAAGTCGTCACTCTCCTTTTCATGTGGGTGGACGTGTCGCCACTGAGCATGGAATGTCGGTCGGCAGAGAGAAAGGTTGCTGAAGCTATGAGGGTGTTGTGGATGCTTCGTTGCCTTTGTTCCATTCCGCATGTGCACATGGTGGAATTGTATCAGATGTTTATTCTTAGCAGGATAGAAACTTATCTTCATCATACCTCGAATCTTTATGCCAATACATCGTTGGTCAATTCGTCTCCTATTTTCCATATGAGTAGTCTTCTCCATCTCTCGGTGTGACATCCGAAAGTGTTGCAATTGGCCACATGGAATATTGGACATTTAAACTGGTGAAACAATTAAAATTGGATTTCTTGTTGGTAGGTAAATGCAATAATGCTCTTGTATGGGAAGGGATTTAGAAATGTTTCTTGATCTCCTGGTCCAGGCTCTTCTTTCTTCCAAATCTTCTGCGTTGAATCTTCTGTTCTTGTTGCATCTGGCTGTCTTCTCACATGTGACTCCATTCCAGTCTCTGACCCGGGAATTGGGATTTAAGACTTACTTAACCTTGTTATTGTATAATCCGTTCCTATGGTACTTTCTTCCAAATCGTTGTGTAACCTTTATTGTATCAGCTTTTTTTTTTTTTTTTTCAGGGTAGATTGGTCAGCCTTCAATTGTTCTCTTGCTTACTTCCATGAGTGTTCAGGGAATGTTTCGCAGTTGCTGAATACCGTATGGTATGATAACAATTTCAGCCATTATGAACCTAGAGTTACAGAAATGCTCCTCTACTTCCTCCTCGCTCGTCCTTGATGTAACATGTCCGCCTCTGTTCCGGTTCAGTGGACATCCTTCATCTCTCCTTATGCTGCTCTCAACAGTTTGCGACAGAAGTGCAAAGTACCTAACACTTCACATATGGTTTTCCCATTAATAAAGATCGCTTCGTGGTACCTGTTGACAGTATCCATGATTCGTTGTAGATCCGAAAACTTTTCCTCTTGGATTATTGCTTCCACTAAGGCACCTTCTTTCGTCACTCTTCAGCTGAGGTACCAGAAACCCACACTCAGTGTCCCTTCCTCTCACGCCTAACCGCACTCCTCAGTTCTGCTGTCGATCTGGCCGCCGTAATGTTGCATCATGCTTGACGATGTCATGTACAATACAATATTGTGCAAACTTTTGTGTATCTTATTTTTCTTATATCCTCAAATTTTTTCGAATTTACATAACATTTTTATCTATCTTATCATAACCCTTATTCCTCCCTTAAAATACACTACAAGCTTTAGAAACACTAAATTATTGAGAGACTTTACAAGATTCCTTATTTTAAATTATACATTTAATTTTTGTAATTTTTCTCTTTATAACTTTGCCTCTTTTATCGCCATTCTATGTAAACATTTTCTGTTCCATTAGTATAAATGTTATGGTTTCCTGATCTTCATCACAACGGATAGTAAGAGGAAAATTGATGGTGATGAAGGTTAGTGTATTAGTATGTCCCCCTGTTTTTTTTCTAACTACAGGTACTTTATATTAGCATGAAAACTGCGCCCTCTCTTGTCGGCATTAGCTGTAACAGAGCTTCAAAATACGATATATCTCCCCTTTTTTTCAAAAAACTTTCTTTACTGTTCTGTTGCATTGTTCTATAGCTTATGCTTCTCAGTTGTACTTATCCGTATCTCCTCCTTCTAAACAGTAAACTTTTATATTACTTTTTTCCCCAACATACTCTTCCGTACTGAAATCCTCCCTGTGCTAAACCTACATCCCTCTGTCTACATCCTTCCACGAAATAACATGTTTCTTGCTTTGCTTAATAATTCGATTCTCTCTCTTAATTCTTACCTCCTAACGATCTTTTATTTTTATTTCCCTCATATCTCCATTTTAATATCAACTTGTGGTGCTTCCCAAAAATCGTAAATACTTCTCATTTTCCCTCAACTTATTTCCCCAACTATATGTTCACCGTCCATGATGGAAGAAAACAGAAACGAATATCTCTTTCTTACCTCATACTTTATTTCCTTCCTACTTCTTGGCTTCCTTTTGTCCACAAAAATCAACTTCATTCTACTTTACACTACACTTTAAGAGAGAATCTACTATTATTTCGTCAAAATATCCACATGCTGATCTCTATCTTCCTCCTTGCTTTCTATTCTTTCCCCAGAACACATTTCGTTTGCTGAAGAGTTACTTTAGTTCTTACTTTACTGTTCTTCCTATCATTTTGGTCTACTGAGAAAGTTGTTCTATTTACTTTAATCAGATAAGAACCAAATAAAAAGGTTTAATTGTGTGCATTTTCTTAGCTTTCCTACTCTTTGACTTCTAGATTTTACTCTTATTGGAATCTGGATGTTTGATATAACTAATTTTTCTTGTGAAGTTAACATTTGTTGTTTTACCATTTATAAAATTTCAAGTGACTCACATGGTGCAAGATCAGTGATTTTCCTGTTTTGGGTTAATCAATTCGACTGCATTATCATGGACCGCTTTACTTATTTCCATAGTGCGTTTGTGTATCGAAGGGAACTTGTGGCTTTGATTTTTTTTTTCTTGCTAGAGAGATGGTGGGTTTTTACAAGTACCTTTTTTCCTAGTGAAAATACTCGTGAGATTTCCGTTTCGTCTGCTTGGTTCTTTCTATTTAACGTCGCAGTCTTCAAATTTTACTTGGTGTTGATGCACTGTGGTCACTGGTGGTAATTTAATTATGACTTGGGTATCAATACCGGTGCTGCCAATGGTGCATTATCCTCTTGGCATACATCCTCCACAATTTGGTCATCATCAGTTTTTGTACAGCTGTCATACTAACTGTTAACAACTATTGTTACTCATTATCGGTCGATTCCCTGTCAATTGTTTCCCAGAATGCTAGTGTTTGTATCTGATCACCCCCTAAACCAACTTCAGAATTTTGCTGATCAAAACTAAGTCTATTTACACGTTTAATTATAAAATCAACTTCATTTGGCGATTGAGTCACTTGTGACTGATGTTCGTACCATTCACCTCGTCAGTTCTGTCTATTGCCACGGTTTGGTGGCCTCTGCTCGACTTCCTGTATCGGTTCATTTCGCGTGTGTTGTTCTGCTGAAGTCTGAGTCTCCCAACTTTTCTGTGCCCTAGGCATCCCAGTTCCTCCAGGATAGTTTTGGTTTTGCGGTGTAAAACCTCTAAACCTTCCTGCTTCGTGTCCACGGTGTTCATATCGCGAATTATAGTTACCACTATAGTTTCTGCGACCAAAGCCATTATTTTAAATCAGCGGCTCACCAAAACCATATTTATTGTTTGACCTCTGTGAGTTGCCAAAACCATAACTATTATTATCCCACGGGCGATTACTATTCTTCCCAAAACGATTACCTTTCCCAGCATTATTATTGCCATTCTAAGCATTACTGAAGGCCAATCGGTTGCCGTTATTCCCACTACCGTTGGTTTCTTTCACAACCCGTTGTTTCTTCGCGTCATCTTCACTAAAGAAGAATTCATGTTCTTTTAACATCTCTTTAAATGCCTGTATATTATCTCCTGTTCTATCAACCAACAATTTCTGACAACGCAAGAGTAATTTTATTGTGCACAAACGTATCAGTTCCCCGTCACTATATGGTTCGTCTAAACACTGACTCTTTTTCGTCATTTCTTCAAAAAATCTAACTGGCTTCTTTTCTCCCTAATTTTCTAATGACTCAAACCGTTCAAATGGTTCTGAGCACTATGAGACTTAACATCGGAGCTCATCGGTCCCCTAGACTTAGAACTACTTAAACCTAACTAACCTATGACATCACAAACACATCCATGCCCGAGGCAGGATTCGAACCTGCGACCGTAGGAGCAGCGCGGTTCCGGACTGAAGCACCTGCCAATTTTTTCTATTGGATCATACGGCGTTGGTGTTTTCGTAACATTTTCCGTTCCCATCAAGTCCATCATGTTTTCCTTTATTCGTCCTACTACATTTGCATCCTTAGATGATATATTTGAGTCCTATCCAGCATCGCATCTACGCAGTGGTGTGGAATTATATAAACCATACCGTTATATCGAACTGAAAGATACGTTTAAATTTCCCGTTACTGGGCCGGAGTTTTGTATTTGTACTTGATTCATATTGACCTGCGATAAATGACTTGTTGTATTATAACTCGTAAATTGAGGATTTGATACAGGTGTCGCCGTAAATTGCTTTGTTATCGCGTCATTCGCATACGTACTAGGGGTCGGCTGCCGCTCTGTTGGTATGTGCGCAGTTACCGCCTCTCGCATCATTGTCTGCTGTGGACGCACGTTACCTCCTTCTCTCACCAGTCTCTACTGTTCTACTACCATTGGTTTCTGTTTCTGATCGGAAAATACTGACGCAACCTCTTGTGGGCATACAAATTGAATCTCATGATTTCTTTGTGTTTCCGCAACTGCCACCGAAGATTGCATGACTCACTTGGTTACCTCTGGATATTTTCCACCACTATGTCGGGTGATACTACCGATTTCGTCATCTCACCACTGATTTCTGTGCGGTTCTCAATACACTGTTTCAGTTCTGTACGAAGCTGTTCATACTGCTTCTGATTTTTCGAGACGATGTTTACAATGCGTGTATCGCATCTTTTAACGCGACTCACGTGACACTTTTTCTGACATTAAATTCTTCCACGATTTGTTGCCACTTACTAGACGCCTTACGTGCTAAATTATCAACTCTTCGGTTGATGTTAGACACTGCATCCTGCACTTGGTCAATGTCAGTACGCATCTTTTTCTGATCAGCCATCAGCGATTGAATTAGTTAGCGCGAGTCTCTCGCCTCTTTCCGGATTTCAATAAACTGTTTGTGGTGTCACCGCCAGACACCACACTTGCTAGGTGGTAGCCTTTAAATCGGCCGCGGTCCGTTAGTATACGTCGGACCCGCATGTCGCCACTATCAGTGATTGCAGACCGAGCGCCGCCACACGGCAAGTCTAGAGAGACTTCCTAGCACTCGCCCCAGTTGTACAGCCGACTTTGCTAGCGATGGTTCACTGACAAAATACGCTCTCATTTGCCGAGACGATACTTAGCATAGCCTTCAGCTACGTCATTTGCTACGACCTAGCAAGGCGCCATTACCAGTTACTATTGATGCTGTAAAACATGTACCGTCAAGAGCGATGTTCACCATTTATGAATTAAAGTTAAGTATTCCACAGCTACGTCCTTTTTTGCTAGTCTAATTTCCTTGACCTGTTCCAGACCTCACGCCAGCCTGCGTGAGCTAAAACGCGTGCCTTTCGGCTTCCTCTCATACCGGGTTGGCTCTCTTGCCAATCCACAACACTGTTCATTAACTTCCGTCCGCAACTTCTGCTGATCTTTGCGGACTTTTTCGAACCCAGCATTCGTTTCAAATTTGAGACCATTTAAAGCAGCATTGGTTTCTGTTTTTAAATTAGCTGTTTCGGTTTTTAAATTCGCGGTTTCTATTTTTAAACTTGCCGTTTCGGTTTCTAAGTCTACTAATCCTACATTCATCGTTTCACTTGTCTGCTTGACGACAATAGTGAGTTGCTTCAATATTTCGATCATACTATCAGACTCTTCGCCATCGTCACCTGTCACCACTTGGTGTAAATTTTGTCATTCGCATCTTTCACGTGACGTCTCACCGACTTCTGTCTAGAGAGCTGACGCATTTACACACTCTTTCCGTAGGAAACTGTCCCGTCTGATTGAGAATTACAAATTTGGTTCTTCGTACCGTAGTTGCTCGTTCTCTGATTCTATTTCTGACCCACTAGATTCGTCTTCTGTTCGGTTCTGTGCGGTCTCAGACTGCGATGCCAATCGCGAAACTGCCACCATTCCCTCTACATGGTCACTTTGTTCGGTTTCGCGACTTGCACTTAATAGTTTTTGTTGTACGTCAATTTCTATCCTATCAAGATATTCAGTTTGCCCTCTATGTGATTATCTCCGTCCTTCCTCCATCTCAGTCCGTCTAACTAGCCTCTGACTTTCTCAATTTGCGCGAGCCTGAGCTCTAGTTAACATGAAGTTAAATGACCTGAAATGCCTCCAAAACATCATAGAAAGTTAACAGAAGTTGACACATCATTAGCAACACCGTTAAATGTTTGGGGATATTCAAACCAAATCAACAGTGCTGTGAATAACTTTGCGCGCACCAGCAGGGTCATGTACAAAACGCAAAAACGTTTTCTTTACATGTTAATAGCACTTTTTCTTCTCTGCGGACAACACATTTATAGTATTCTGTCCGCTATGCAGATACATATCCTCAGTAACCTTGTCACAAAAAAAATTTTTTTTTTCGATACCAAATTTTAATTACTCTTCCTAATTTGACTAATTGCGATCCTGCAGACCAGTTACCATCCTGGCAGGGTCGCCATTATCTAACATCGGCAAAAACATGAAGTGAGTGCGTTAGCATCTACAGAATTAATGACTCAGGTTAGGAGTGGACCCTTATTCTATGACAGAGCACAACGGTGTTTAGCTGTACACAAATTGGGGTGTTGAGATCAAAAAGGGGATATGGCACTCAGTTGATGTTCTGAGATATATTGAAAAAACTGTATAATTCTGAATAGCGTTATTCCCAAACTTTATAGTTAGTCCCACAGACTCTTGAAGAATAATGCAATGTTATACCAACATTCTGTAATCATAGGATGAAGGCAACAAATTGAAAATGGTTATAGAAAACGACTGACATATTCCCTTTTTTATTTTAACAACAGTCATTGTACTGAAATATTGTATAACGAAAAAAAATCCACATCTACAAGCAAAATATAATTCTTATAATTTCAACATAGTCATACATATGTAACATCGGAGAGTCAATTCCACATGTATTACTTATTAAACAACCCTTTTTATAATGACAGAGATATATGTTCACAAACTTGTCACCCTTGATCACTGTCCCAAACTTCACTTCCATATTCATTGGCGTCCTCTCCACCAGTCAGTTAATTAATGTGGCATTGCTTTAGTAGGCTATCAAAATACTCACGAAACTGCAAAGGGATAACGTCAATCATGTGTGCAATATCCTTCAGTTTCTCAGGTTTCAATGAAATGATGTCCATGTATGCTCTCGGCACATTGTGGAAATGAGGGACTGTTCCAGCGTTAGCCAGACGAAAATCATATTTCTCCATTCCACTGCTACTGGTTGAAACAGAGACACATTTTGACTTGTCAATGTACTCAAATAGTTTGTAACGTATGACAGCCCATTTTTCTCCTTTCACAGTTACAGACTTCTTAAAATATGAATCTAGATGTTTCTGATAGTCAAGAAATGCGTTTTGGCTGCATAGTTCAGTAAGCAAGGGCTTCCTTGCTTTCTGTAGTACTGTGAACCATTGGTGGGGAGTATACACTGTGTCCTGTTTACTTTTCAGTAATTCCAGACTTCTAAAGTCCCTATAACAGACATCGTAAGAATGCCCATAGCTTGGGAACATGTGGAAAACGATGGAAAATCTACCACTATGAACTAAGTGTACCAAAACTGCACCATTGTGCGATTCCTATTCTGTCCTGTACAGGCATCGGAAACTACATAGGTTTTCACACTAGAGGCCACATGTTTAGTAACGAAATCCATAAAAAGAGAAACCACTGCATTATTACCCTTCTTAGCGGTTACTTCATCAGACATATACATGAAAACTTTGTTATCACATAATCTATGAATACCAAATAGAAATACCCGTGGCTGCCGCAAACAGAACATATCAGTTACCGGTATGTGTGGAACAGGAACGTTCTGCATGAAATCGAATGTGATCATTTCAGATTTTCACACCTCTTCTCCTTGTACAAGTTTTCACAACGTGCCATGTTATCATAGAACTTACGAGCCCGAAGCTTATGGAGTTTCAACTCATTTCGCGCTGCATACTTGATAGCAGGGTCGCTCCCTCGTTCAATTTTACATGTAAGCGTTTCACATTCCCCACAGACAACCACTCGAGGACAACCAAAGCCATAGTTGTAATGATTCTTGAAATAATGATACAAATAACGATATCGTACCTTTGGTTTGAACAACCCTGGGTCAGTAGTGTTACTTTGAGACCTATAAATTAAGTACATTTCGTGGTCGTGTTTTTCAAGAAACATTTCCCACATGGTTTCAACAGATAAAGAACTTGAGAGGCATCTCTTCTTCCTACCACAACGTCCACAATGTGCTACCATTACTGGAAACGACTCAATGAATTCCGCTATCATGACATTGGTATTTTCTGGAACGGAATAATGATTTTGGGGTCTACCACTACCATCATGTGGCGAAGTCACTACTCCTTGGTTTAAGTGGCACAATCTCTCCACTCGGCATTTTGTTATGCCATGGACTGGAATAAAAGCTTTCTTGCATACCATAATTTCCTTGAAGCAAACTTTAACCTGCAGATACAAGTGAATTAGTATCATAAAACAAAAATCAACATAATCATAGTACTGTAACCCTATTAAATATATGCCTTAACTGCTTCCCTTACAGATTTTAGAAAGCGTGGATCAAAGGTGTACTTACTTCAGGAACGAAATTGTTAATAAACTAATACTACAGTTGTCATGCAAGTTACCTCATAAAAATAGTTTGCTGTCCTTCGACGTTTGGTAATGGAATTTGGGCGTGGTCTCCTGGCTTTTGGAATGAAGGGAAAAATGTGAATACTCAAGTACATATCTTGTCCATTTTTGTTGGGCATATTGTTGAATTCTGTCAACAATTGTTCCTTCTCAACAATGAGGAGTTCTCAAAACATTTATGCCAGCATCTGTAAACACATATTAGCGTATTATTATCCTATATACTCCGCGAATAACATATTTTAACCGATTTTCAGTATTACAACTAAAACATAACTTGAAACTTTGCGACCATGAAAGAAATTTATATTCCCATTTTAGTACAATGTTTCTACACAACTTGCCTTTGCTGCAGAATATTACATTATGTACAGAGAATTCAAACAATAAACATTGTATAACTATTTATCCGCAATCTGCGCCTGTTTCCCACCTAGGAACAATGTTTCCTTTCCAGTTAGTATGCTCCAAACCCTTCTTTTGTTTAATCACATTCCTCTTCCACAATTTGGGCCGTCTTTTCTTCCTTCTAAATTCATGTAAATCGTCTTCGGACTCGTCTGACAGTTCCATCACCGAAACCATTTAGAAATCTCACAGTTGATTACTGCAAACCGCTACAGTGCTGCCCTCACGCCTCACGTTCTTTCGTGCAATATAGGGACTTCCCAAAAATGATGACAAGTCCCGTTTCTGATCTAAACGCCTGAATTGCTTTTAATTCAGGATTACTGTCAAAGAAGTACACGAATTTACAAGGCTTGTAGCATGACAAGGCTAGGACAGTTGACAAGATAGCACATTACGTCCTTTTCATCGAAATAGTACTGAGCAAAACAATATCAAGTTTTAACCAGATAGTTCTCCACAAAATTATTCTGCCAATATTACGACAAATCATCGGATTCCGGTTCTAAGTTCGGTAGTATTTAGGATGACAGTCAAGTTCACGGAGGATGGATAGTTTTTGTGACAAGATGAGCAAAAGATTACTCAAGATTGCTTGAGTTCACAGTGGATGCAAGCTGGTTCTAACCAACTAGTTTACGACTCTGCTAGTGGCATTTACCTTAGCTGCTATGAGCTGTCGGCTGCATGGCTGCTCTCGTCCTCTGAAAGTCCTATAAAAGCTAATCAAAATTTTTGCTGATTTAATCAGCAGAGACCGTCCAATGTTTCTCATTAGGCAAGAAGAATGCATTCATCCCTAGTCTTGGTAATATGTGGATATGCACGTGAATGGATGGAGTAGCGTGCATATTACAATGCCCTCTCAGTTCTCGCAAGAACTATTAACTAAGTGGCTGTTTCGTTTCTCCGCTGTCGGAGGTCAACGACGTTACAGCTAATAGCAAGTGTAACTAGGTTTTCTCTTTTGATATTAGTCAGTTGTCAGGATGAGCATTACTGCAAAGGTCATTTGATTCTAAAGGCATTATGTCAGGGTGAAAAACACTAAATAAATTGCTTTTTCTCTCATACAACATGTGCCCAGGGTGGGTTCTTCCTTGGCTCGGGTATGGGGTAGAATGAAACAGCATTTTTACATAAGAGAACTTTTATTGAAAGTTTTGTACAATGGTTTCCTTACTGGATTGTTCTGGCTGGGAGGGTGGCAGCTGTGTCGTTTGCGAAGCCTGCTGCTTGCATGAGTGGCGGCGTCTTAGTACGCCTGGCGATGTGTATCTCGTGTCGCCGTTTCGCCCAGTTGACTGGAGACGCGCATCGTGCTGTGGCCCGTTAAATTATTAAGAACGAAGTCGTGAATCGGATGGTGATACCTTGGATGTGGCGCCCCTGTGTTTCTCTCTCTCTCTATGCGGCCGCGTGTGTCAGTGTTGTGCGTCGGTCAGCGGAGCGGCGCGGCGGGGGGAAGGCCAGTGTCCCGGACTCGAACAACAGACTCAGATCTTCATCCCAGCTCACAGGTGACTGCTGATGTGAGGCCTTCTCCTTCCCGTCCTCATGAGTCACCCGGGTACGTAAAAATCAGTCTTCAAATACCTTCTAACTTCTGTCTTCCGCCGGCGAGGCTGCTGCTTGCTATTCCATTGCAGCGGCGGACTTGGTGCTTCTGGGTACGATGTAGTCTCTTCCTGCATGACGGTCTTCAGCACCGACTGAACTGTACTGGAACTGAAAACTACTGTCGGGCCCACTGCGTCTCCCGTATTTATTTACTTCTGTTCACTGGAGGTGAACGACTTCACGGTCATTGCCTCTTCTGTCACGTTGAAAAGCTTCTCGGAGAATCTTCTTAATGACGGTCATTGGCTCTTGGAATGTAGGCGAGGGCCTTTGATCACATGTGACAATTGAGAAACACGTGAGTCGGTCGAGCGATGCCCTGACGGCTGAATCGACAGCTTCCGATTATGTGGGGTCCTGAACGTGCTGTGCTGACTTGCAAGCGACGGGCGTTGACACTGCTGCTTTGCCCGCTGTTTGCCAGTGTATAATTCTTCTAAACTAAACTAAGTTTTCATTTATTTTCTAATTTCTACTTCACATTGATTTCACTAATTTATTTACCTATCTTAAGTATCACTCAATACAAGCTGACTTTCAGCTGAAGTGACTGCAGTGTTCACACAAAATTACTCCTTTTTGTCATACAGAGTGTGATGCGCCCTGTTCTGCACTTGACGTTGGTTCAGAGGAGAGCCCCGAAATTTCCGGTCTTGTGTCCCTCGTAGCAAAACTGTCCCCCACCTGGGTCCTTTCATACTCCAAGACACAGCTTTTTCCAACCAATAGTATCGTTCCTTTCATCTTGTGGGAACTTTCTCTGCCAATCGCAAAGGGCCTACCATCAAACTGCATCGAAATTTTGGCACTTTCCTCCTTCTTAGTTCATTTTAGCCAGTTGGGTAGTTTGTACGCGCTCCAGATGCCTAAAAGTTACATGCATATACCACAAGCCTACCACACGCCATTCACATGATCAACTGCGTTGCTGGTCTGCTTGTGTCCATCTGGAAATTCTCCAACGCAGTTTTCTGAAGATTCTTTCCGTAGCATGCAGTGCTGGCCCGCTACCTGTTCTCCTCCGTGTGTCGTCCAGCGCGTTCATTGTCCCTCCCACAGGTCGCCTTAAAAGTGTTCCATTGTACTTGGGGCCGTGACGGCGCAACTCACATCTGCCCCAAACTAAACATTTCCTCGAGCTGCTTTTTTCACCTCTTGCTCATTGACATACCGGATTTAGGTTTGGTTTGTTAATACCGTCGACTGAGAGTCTCCTTTTGCATTGCATACTGTACATTTTAATAGGCAAATCTGCTCATTTTCTTCGAAGTATGTCAGGTGACATATTCATCTTCTCGTTACGATGTATGAAATCTGTCATGTAAGGTGCGAAATTGAAATTCATGTAATCTGCCACCTTACACATTAAGCATCAGTGCCGAATGGAGGAGCAATGAAGATGAAGGGGAAGATTCTTTTACATCTGTCATTCAATCTAGAAGAAGCCTATTAGTAACACATGTGTAACAAGTAAAGCCGAGAACCTAATCGAATTGTGGCATGGACATAAAATCAAAAGACTCTTTCAATTTCTGGAGGAACAGGTTTGCGTAAATTTATTTATTGAATGTAACACCCTGTGTCTTCAAGTGCTGCAGTTGAATGACATTTTCTTGTGGTCAAAGGTATTTTGTCTCTTGAACGTGCCTCCCTCTCGGATGAAAACTGTAGCATGTTGATGTTCATGAGGGGAAATACGCACCCAATATCAGATACTACCTGCTTCTCGTCAATTTTGATGCTGCCATGATTTAAAATTGACAACTATATAAAACTAAGTGATTAAATGATTAAACTACTTTTGTCTATGATGTCCTACGTAAAATTCTAAAACCAACACATTTTTATACAGGCAACATTAATATTTTGATTCGCTTGCTCTTTTCACTATACCCACAACATAGAGTTTACTACAACCAGTTACCGATTAACGATTAACTTTAAGTTCCAATAAATCACCAGTAAAGTAAAGTTTAAAGTTGAACGAAGTTAACTTGATTAGTACCCGATTAACAATTATCAAAGTTAATTTCCTTTCAGTGTCGCCCAGCTATGGTCGATACTTAAAAGGAAGAGGCGCACCGCTAGAGCTGTGGATCCAAAGAGTTCTACCTATCACTGCTAGTTGGCAATGGCATCGATATCACAGCGACGGGTGACTATTTACTCATAGTTCCCCACAATTTGCCACGAATATTCCTAGTAAATCAGTTCACCTATCAATGAAAACCTTATGAAAATCTCAGCATTAGTTCCTTAAATTAACCAAAATATATAAAAAGAAGTGAGGAGGAGACTTGAATGCATGTATTTGTAGGAGATCTGTAGCATTTCTTGTCTCCTAGGGTGGCTGAGAGGTTCGTGTCCGAAGGTCACAAAGAAAATAAAATGAAAAAGAAAATCACTCTTGATGTGGACGTGTAGCCCGTGACGGCCGTCCTGTTTCAGAACTTAGTTGGCGCAGACTCACTGCCGCAGTTCTGTCTCACGGACTCTTTGTGGCAGACTTCAGACTTTCTCTCCACGGAATGAAAAGAATCGTGTTCACATCCACGTATATTTGTTTCAAGGAAAGCGAAAGCTGAAAGTTGGATCATCTGCTGAGCTGCTGCAAAACTTTCTTGATCTAAACGCCGGGCGCTGATAACCTCGCTGTTGTGCGCCCTAAAACACCAATCATCATCTGATCTAAACGAAGCAAATCTGCATCCCACGGCGAGGTGCACAGATTTTCGGAAAACGTTTTCCTTTGTGTATTAAAAATTGAGGACCATAGGCGACATTGCTGACCCTTTTTTGACGAGAACAAAGATGCGATGTTCCTTCGGACTTGTATAAAATCCGAGTTCGAGTCTTGGACCGGCGTAAGTTTTTATTGTCGTCATTCCCTCAGACAGCTACCACAGGTTTTGGATTCTCTCGTTCTTTTGTTATACAGTTGTTCTTAAACGATTGCAGTCAACAGGACGTCACTTAGGCGACTTGCATGTCCCTAACCAGTTATCCAACTGGATAAACAGGAGCAACGGAACAGTGTAGCCTGGAATCCAAGGCACGTTCCGGTTCTGGAGAATCTCCTCATCGTCCAGAGACGAATGAGAGATCAAAAGGTACAATGAAAAATAATAACCAGACGGGTTTCGGTCCCGCAGCCCTTCAATTTTCATGAAATACTTTGTGGAAACAGGAAAGCTTAACATCACTGGTCGGACTGGTACAATATACGCCGTTCTTCCGACGCGCGAGTAGCACGTCTTCGCTGCTGCAGTATACTGTTCGGTACAATTTTGTTTTGCCGTTTGATGTTCCCAAATCCTCTGTAAATGAAAATTGCGTGTTTTGCTTCACCAAAATATGCTATACGTATGTTAATAGCAGAAGCCTTATGCGTGTTCTACCACAAGTAACAAACGAGGAGACTTTGAAAATATGCCCAGAAATTTGTACCTCCTTGTAATTATTGATTTTGTGTTGCTGACATGAATTTGATGCTCTTACAAAAAAAAAAAAAAAATTATACTCATTTTTCTCGCTGTATTTTTCTATTAGGTGGCAGAAAGCTTTCTTGACGTCCGTCGTGTTTTTGCTCCTCCACTATATTTAAAATTTTCCATTCTTTCAGTTCGTATTTCATCATTGTGTTTATAACTGATACAAAATATTTTTGAAACGTCCATAACATTCCTAGTGAGAAACGATGAACAGTACAACGAAATGCATAACAAACAAAAATGGTATGAATTTAAGAAATAACTTTATTTCTTATCTGTGGTTTCGCAGATTACATGTTAGTATGAAGTATGTGAGTTGAGCTCAACATTCGCAGTGAGACACGCTGTGTCATTAGGTAACGGTCACGCGTTGTACCGGTAATGTAAGCTGAATGTCATTTATATCACTACGTCATTTCGAGCCTAATCCTGCTTCCACCAAAGAAGGAAGCGGTCTGTAAATCTCAGTATCTTTATTTCCTGTACTTAAATGTTTATGACAGCAGTGAAATCTCCTGTTTCTGCTTTTATCGTGCGTAACTTTTTAACTGCCACGCAGTTGCGTCGAACGCGGTTTCTGCGGTGATATAAGTCAACACCGGTTTCCGTTTTAAGATAATTTATTTCGAACACTTAGTGGTTTCGTAGCTTTGAATCTCACACACCCGTTACATAGCGGTATGAAGTACACTGCTAGGCATTCTGACCAGTAATACAACACTGATGCGCGTTTAGATGGTTTTCTAATGTCTATCTGTGCCGATTCCACCAGAGTTTACCAAAGACTTACATCTTCAGATGGATCATCACACGATGTCCACGTTATCCCCATTATTCACCAGGAACCAGTGATAGGACGGAATTTGTTAAACATATTTAGCCTACAGCACTCTTTATTCACAACAAAAAAGTAATGTCATTAATTAATAAGGACATAGCATAGTGGAGTGAATATAATGACAGAAAATATCCAGAAGTTGATTTAGTCATTGTAGTAAAACGCCTACTCTTGGCGAGTGCGTTATCGATTGAGGTATCTTCCTTAGAAGATACTCGTCGTAGGCAAAAACAAAAGTATGGTGTTCCGACCTCTGATACTTCGGTAACTTAATTTGTGAAGCGTAGCTGGAAAAGGAATCGCAGGGCGCAGACAGGTCTCTTTTTGACCTATATTGTCCTGTAAATACAGGGCTATTACAAATGATTGAAGCGATTTCATAAATTCACTGTAGCTCCATTCATTGACATATGGTCACGACACACTACAGATCCGTAGAAAGACTCATAAAGTTTTGTTCGGCTGAAGCCGCACTTCAGGTTTCTGCCACCAGAGCGCTCGAGAGCGCAGTGAGACAAAATGGTGACAGGAGCCGAGAAAGCATATCTCGTGCTTGAAATGCACTCACATCAGTCAGTCATAACAGTGCAACGACACTTCAGGACGAAGTTCAACGAAGATCCACCAACTGCTAACTCCATTCGGCGATGGTATGCGCAGTTTAAAGCTTCTGGGTGCCTCTATAAGGGGAAATCAACGGGTCGGGCTGCAGTGAGCGAAGAAACGGTTGAACGCTTGCGGGCAAGTTTCACGCGTAGCCCGCGGAAGTCGACGAATAAAGCAAGCAGGGAGCTAAACGTACCACAGACGAAGGTTTGTAAAATCTTACGGAAAAGGCTAAAGCAGAAGCCTTACCGTTTACAATTGCTGCAAGCCCTGACACCCGATGACAAAGTCAAACGCTTTGAATTTTCGGCACGGTTGCAACAGCTCATGGAAGAGGATGCGTTCAGTGCGAAACTTGTTTTCAGTGATGAAGCAACATTTTTTCTTAATGGTGAAGTGAACAGACACAATGTGCGAATCTCGGCGGTAGAGAATCCTCACGCATTCGTGCAGCAAATTCGCAATTCACCAAAAGTTAACGTGTTTTGTGCAATCTCACGGTTTAAAGTTTACAGCCCCTTTTCCTTCTGCGAAAAAACGTTACAGGACACGTGTATCTGGACATGCTGGAAAATTGGCTAATGCCACAACTGGAGACCGACAGCGCCGACTTCATCTTTCAACAGGATGGTGCTCCACCGCACTTCCACCATGGTGTTCGGCATTTTTTAAACAGGAGATTGGAAAACCGATGGATCGGTCGTGGTGGAGATCATGATCAGCAATTCATGACATGGCATCCACGCTCTCCCTACTTAACCCCATGCGATTTTTTTCTGTGGGGTTATGTGAAAGATTCAGTGTTGAAACCTCCTCTACCAAGAAACGTGCCAGAACTGCGAGCTCGCATCAACGATGCTTACGAACTCATTGATGGGGACATGCTGCGCCGAGTGTGGGAGGAACTTGATTATCGGCTTGATGTCTGCCGAATCACTAAAGGGGCACATATCGAACATTTGTGAATGCCTAAAAAATCTTTTTGAGTTTTTGTATGTCTGTGCAAAGCATTGTGAAAATATCTCAAATAATAAAGTTATTGTAGAGCTGTGAAATCGCTTCAATCATTTGTAATAACCCTGTACTTGCATAGTGTTATAAAAGCTTACATTGACGTAACGACTTCAGAAAGTAGGTTAAAAATGTCCCACAGCAAGACCATTGGCCACAAAGATTCTGCTGTTAGGTAGTTTTCATGGTAGAGGTGTAGGCCAGCAGTTGCAGGGAGTGTTTGGGAGTGAGTGCCAGGTCACCAGCATTGTGAAGCCTAATGCAGGATTGGCTCAGGTGACTGTTAACATAGGGGGGTTAAGTAGGGATTTTACTAAAGAGGATCAGGTAGTGATTGTGGGTGGGGCTGGTAATAGTATTGACAGGGATGGGGAGTATGACATAGATGGTGTCCTGGAAAAGATAGCCACTCATACTGGCAACACGAATGTGCATTTCGTGGAACTGTTTCAGCGTCACGATCGGCCTCATCTTAATACAGCCGTCAGACGTAATAACATGAAACTTGGGAGTGCGCTGATGACAGAAGGCATGAGTCCCATTTCAGTGGTGTCGGTGGAGTCTATCAGCAGGACGGGTTTCACTAGACATGGCCTGCACCTCAACAGGTATGGAAAGGGGAGGTTGGCAAAGCTTATAGGTGACAGCATATGTGGGGGTTGTGGGATCACTCATGGGAAAATTCCGGTAGTTGTAAGTGTTAGAGTTTTACCTTTTTTAGATTGAAGTCAGCTGATAGGTATTCCTGCTCGAGGGAAGTTTCTCTAACAAAGAAACCACTTTCGTCAAAGCTTAGGTATTCGATTAATGAGGGAATTAGTATATTTCATCAAAATATACAAGGTATTAAAGATAAAGTTAGTGAACTGCTTATAGATGTTGACTCTGAAATTATTTGTATATCTGAACACTTCTTAAATAAGGAGATAATTCAGAGGCTTCCTTTACCAGGATACAGGTTGGCTGGCAGCTTTTCTAGGGGCTCTTTGCGGTGTGGGGGAGTAGCCATGTATGTGAAAAACGGTATCCCATTTGAGTCAATTGATGTTTCAAAGTACTGCACCGAAAAGGTGTTTGAATTATGTGCAGGTGTGGTTAAATTTAGTGGAGCTAAACTTCTTACTGTTGTTATTTATAGATCCCCAGACTCCGATTTCACAACATTTTTGCTAAAGCTAGAGGAGGTTCTTGGTTCACTTTATAGGAAATACAAAAAGTTAGTTATATGTGGTGACTTCAATATTAATTGTGTAAGTGATTGTGCAAGGAAAAGGATGCTGGTAGACCTCCTTAATTCATATAATCTTATGCAAACCGTATTCTTTCCAACGAGAGTGTAAGGGAACAGTAGAACAATCCGCAACAACTCATTCAAGTTCACAGAGGTGCCTCACACTGAGAGCATCCCAGAGTGCCCCAGAGGGCTACAACACTAAGAAGAATCGCTTCTCGGCTTTTGACAAGATCAATGTGTAAGATATCTTTAAATCAAAGAACTTAAATGATATAAAAAATTAAGATTTATTGAAGTCAAAGATTACAATAATAAAACATTACATCACCCTGAACTTGACAATCATTACCTAAAGATCCTCCAGTCTTACACCATACATAAACATGTTCAGAACTCTCAATTTTACGACAAATTCCTCCTTACTAGAAGGGCATTCTGTTAGCAAAAAGGTGAATGGCCTTTCAGATCATGATGCACAAATTTAACTCTAAAAGATTTTTGTGCTGCGACGCATGTTAAATATAGTTATCAACTTTTTAGGAGAGCTGATCCACTTGCTGTAGAGACCTTTGTAAACCTTATCAAGGAACAAGAGTGGCAAGAAGTTTATAGTGCTGATACAGTAGACGATAAATATAATGCTTTCCTCAAGACTTTTCTCGTGCTCTTTGAAAGTTGCTTTCCGTTAGAACGTTAAAAACAGGGTACTAGCACAAACAGGCAGCCTGGGTGGCTGACTAAAGCGATAAGGATATCTTGTAGAACTAAGTGGCAGTTGTATCAAAACGTTAGAAACAGTCCCAATCTAAATGCAGCAGCCCATTACAAACAGTATTGTAAGGTGCTTAAAAAGGTTATTAGGAAGGCAAAAAATATGTGGTATGCAGATAGAATAGCTAAGTCTCAGGATAAAATTAAAACCATATGGTCAGTCGTAAAGGAAGCGGCAGGTCTGACAGGTCGAGGATATAGAATCAGTGCGTAGTGGGAATGTCCGTGTTACTGATAAGTCGCATATCTGTACAGTATTTAATAATCACTTTCTGAATATAGCAGGTGAACTAAATAGAAACCTAGTCCCAACAGGGAATCATATAGCACTCGTAGAGAAAAGTGTTCCGAGACTGTTACCTGAAATGCTCCTCCATGATACTGACAAGAGGGAGATTGAGTTAATAATTAAATCACTAAAGACCAAGAACTCTCATGGATATGACGGGGTATCTAGCAGAATACTGAAGTATTGTTCTATGTATATTAGCCCAGTACTTAGCCATATCTGCCACTTTTCCTTTAGGAGCGGTCGGTTTCCTGACCGATTGAAGTACTCGGTAGTGAAGCCACTTTATAAAAAGGGAGACAGGGATAATGTTGACAATTATAGATCTATTTCTATGCCATCGGTGTTTGCTAAAGTTATCGAGAGGGTTGTATATACAAGGTTACTGGAGCATTTAAATTCACATAATTTGCTGTCAAATGTACAGTTTGGTTTTAGAAATGACTTAACAACTGAAAATGCTATATTCACTTTTTTCTGTGAGGTTTTGGACGGATTAAATAAAAGGTTGCGAACGTTAGGTGTTTTCTTTGATTTAACGAAGGCTTTTGGCTGTGTTGACCACAAAATATTACTGCAGAAGTTGGACCATTATGGAGTAAGGGGAGTAGCTTACAATTGGTTCGCCTCTTACTTTAAGAACAGAAAGCAGAAGGTAATTCTCCGCAATATTGAGAGTGGTAGTGATGCCCAATGGGGCACTGTTAAGTGGGGCGTTCCCCAAGGATCGGTGCTGGGGCCACTGCTGTTTCTTGTTTATATAAATCATACGCCTTCTAGTATTACAAGTGATTCAAAAATATTTCTGTTTGCTGATGACACCAGCTTGGTAGTGAAGGATCTTGTGTGTAATATTGAAACATTATCAAATAATGTAGTTCATGAAAATAATGTGATGCTAAATCACAGTAAGACTCAGTTTTTACAGTTTATAACTCACAATTCAACAAGAACTGATATTTTGATCAGACAGAATGGGCATATTATAAGCGAGTCGGAACGGTTCAAGTTCCTAGGCGTTCGGATAGATAGTAAGCTGTTGTGGAAAGCCCATGTTCAGGATCTTGTTCAGAAACTAAATGCTGCTTTATTTACCGTTAGAACAGTATCTGAAATAAGTGACATTTCAACACGAAAAGTAGTCTACTTCGCATATTTTCATACGCTTATGTCATATGGTATTATTTTTTGGGGTAATTCTTCTGATTCAAAAAGGGTATTTTTGGCTCAAAAACGGGCTGTTCGAGCTATGTGTGGTGTAAGTTCGAAAACCTCTTGTCGACCCCTATTCAAAAATCAGGGAATTTTGATATTGCCCTCACAGTATATATTTTCTTTAATGTCGTTTGTTGTTAGCAATATTAGCTTAGTCCCGAGAGTTAGCAGCTTTCACTCAGTTAATACTAGGCAGAAATCAAATCTGCATGTGGAATGCACTTCCTTGACTCTTGTGCAGAAAGGAGTGCAATATTCTGCTGCATCCATTTTCAATAAGCTACTACAAGAAGTCAAAAATCTTAGCAATAGCCCAAACACTTTTAAGTTTAAACTGAAGAGTTTCCTCATGGCTCACTCCTTCTATTCTGTCGAGGAGCTCCTGGAAGAGCTAAATAATTAAGCAAATTCCAGTGTTACATTGTTGATTTTCTTCATTTAAACTTACGACTTGTCGCCTGAATATGTTTCTTATATTTCATTTTATCTGTTTCTACAATCGTGTTATAATTTCTTGTATTGACTCTTTCCACGACCATGGAGACTTCTCCTTAGTGTGGTCACACGAAACAATAAATAAATAAATAAATAAACGTTGCTTATTGTCAGAATAGAATACGTGTTCTGGGTTTCCTGCAAACACAGTTTTACTGTGGTATGGATAACAGGTGCACACAGAAAGCCATTGAAATGGCGCGGCAACTGCAAATGTACTCCTAAGATGAAGTACGTAGGGCACTATGATTCTTGTGGACAAAACAGTTTACACGCAGGTTAACTCATAAATTCTGCTGGTTTATGGCCCAAATGCAACCATGGTAGCAACAATTTGGCCAAGACCCAAAAAACGTTGGTCGTGCTGACCCGCCATACAGTCCAAATCTCGCCATACGGAGATTCTCCAACGATAAAGACCTTTACACAGTGTTTTTCAAATGCCTCCTGACCAAGGTGCGGATTCCTTTCGTCGAGGAACTGAATGATTGGTAGAACTTTCTGACCATTATTTACCGTGATCGGGTGACTATGTTAAAAAATGGTGTCGTGTGTTTGTTTCACTTTCGGGCGTACTGCAGCATTCAATAAAACTTGCTTGGATAATCATAATAATGTGTAACTTAATTTTTTAAGCCCCCTCGTGTCACTTAAATATGTCTCATCGTCTGGTGAGATACTTGTCTGAAGCAGCTTTGATTGCATGTATTCAGCGCTAATGAAGGACTATGCTGAAAAGTTAGTAAATATTTGTCCAGAAATGTTCCTTCAAACCTGTATTAACGTAGAGCAGTACAATAAACACGTCGTCATTGTACTCTAACTCAGGTTAACTCGGTAGAAATCTTTTTTCATTGACGTTAATGTTCGGAACTCGTGAATGCCAATACACCTTAATTTCTACCAGGTCATGCTGAAATTAAGATGCAGACGTGCATGTTTTATTTACATTTTATGTTACCTTTTTTGTAAAAGGTAGTGTGAAGCGTATCCGCCAATTGTTCGGCTGACTTGTTTCAGGTCATGCTAAATTATGCCACTACGATAGAACAAGAATGATCAAAGGACACGTAGGTAACAGGAATAACTGCAGGAGATCAATAAATAAAAGCCTTACACCGCCCCACTTTCCATGTAGTCTAGATGCATGTCCCTGGCAGGAATAGATGAGGAGTCTTCATGATTAATAAATAGCCGGACGCGGTGGCCGAGCGGTTCTTTGCGCTTCAGTCCGAAATCGCATGACTGCTATGGTCGCAGGTTCGAATCCTGCCTCGGGCATGGATATGTGTGATGTCCTTAGGTTAGTTAGGTTTAAGTAGTTCTAAGTTCTAGGGGACTGATGACCTCAGATGTTAAGTCCCATAGTGCTCAGAGGCATTTGAACTATTTGAATATAGTAAATAAATCTTCACTTTGAACTAAATTTTTCATTTGGGAGGATCCAAAATGTAAAAACACCTTCGTGACCTGAGGAGCACTTCCCTGTGGTTCCTTCAATCCTGTTGTAAGCAGCGGGTGACCTGTTCTGTCGCCCCCTTTATAAAAAGCATGTTAAGGTTTCCTGGTTTGTGGGGTGAGAGGCTTCAGTAAACAGGCATCCTATTACAACACGGGTGGCAGACATTGCTCTGCATTGTCTTGTGTCACCCGTTTATGATCCCCTCCCTCTGTTGTATCCGAACGACTAGTCAGGTACTTTTGTGGATACTACCATCTCATGACCGACCACCAATCTAGTGGCCTTTACTCGCGAGTTTTCTCCTCCTCTGTATAGACGTGGAGGGAGGAATGCTGGTCTTGCTCTGGCTGAAGGTATTTTTCTCAAGACATTTCTCAGGGCATCCGTCTGGCGCCCTACCAGCTGCGCTGCGACTATGCTCAGTTACACAACGACTGTTGGGTAAAGTGTCTGGTGGGCCGCTAATCTCAAAATTTCTTTAGGAGGGTGTTAAGTGACTGGTTTTACTCAAAACTGTCCCATAACTAATATAAAATCGGAATATCAACCGCATTAGATTGGAAAAATTAATCAGCACTGAGAAATGAAATGCATATTAGTACAAGGAATGGCTGGTGGTTAACAATCTTAAGTTACATTTTTATTCGGACCTGCGTGGTGTTTACAAGTAGGAAGCCATCTGCAAGCAACTTGATGCGACTCACTTTACCTTTGAGTTGCCACAACTGGACGCCGAGTACCCTACAGGCAACATACGTATATACGGTCTCCTGCGGTGTAAGGACTCCAGTAGTGACTGCCTTTACGGCTCAGAGGTGGAAAGAAGAGAACTGCTGTCCAGGAAACGCACTATTCTGAACAAAACGTGGAAAGCTGTGTTTCTTTGAGACACACCAGATGCCTCAGAAACATCTAGAAAATGGGATGAAAGTCCATATTTTTGGACCCTTTCCGTAGGAGTGGGGCACTGCTAAAATGCCAGGTCCACAGAATCGAACCGTATACGTAATCTAAGAACAGTCAGGATCGGCTAATGGAAGTAAACTGGAAGTCAGAGAGAGAGAGAGAGAGAGAGAGAGAGAGACTCGACTGTGCTGCCGAAGTCTTACTTCATTGGTCACAGAAAGAGACAGAGTGTGAGATGCCTTTTTCAGCACTTAATAGTAGGAAGCACATTAATGCTGGTTTACCGTCTGAAGAAAAAAAAATCAGGGACGGGATCAACATCTTTTAAGAAATCTTTTTACTGGTCGGCGCTTGGTATATCTATAGCCCAACCACTATGAGAGGAAAAGGGCAGAAAACTCAGAAATACGAGTTTTCTTTTTAAGAATCAGTCGGTACAAATTCATTCGACGTTCGGCATTCGACACATCTTCTTTGCTTGACCACCGGGAGCCATTTCTTGGCCTTTGTTGGCGCCGGGGTCTATCCCTGAACAGATGAGCTGAGTGGTTTAGGAACATTTCGGGCGCGAGACTTTGGTGCGCCGCCGGTAACATAATCTGCAGCCGCTTCAGTCTCCACCTACAGACTGACATGGTGATATCGAGCCATGACAACATGATCCGTAGGGGCAGTAAAGTCATTTTTTTTTTTAGAATTTCAGTAGACTCCAGATTCATTCTGGAGACTTGCTTTCAGATTCGAATGAGCAAGTTTCTTCCAACTCCGCCCACAAATCCAGTGCATTTCCTTCTCTGGCACATCTATCGTTTATACTGATATAATGACCATAAATGTAAAACTTCACGACTGAAATTTTTCGTTTTATACGTGACTATTAGAATCTTACTCCAGACCCTTCAATCAGAGCGGCCAAAATTTTACTTTAGAATTCCCATGTCTTGTGAGATGATTTATGAGATACTTTAATATAACAAACTGAATTAATGTTTCATTTAGTGCTGCTGAATTCCTAGTTCAGTATTATTGAAGATGTCTATTTAATTGATGCAGGTTATTTATTTAGCGTATGGCTGATACAGACATGTCATAAAATTAAATTACATATACATATGTACATATTGACACACAAGAAACTTAAGTTTGTCTTTACAACTGAATGTCCAGTCCTTCAATCCAGCGCACTGCATCTGGAGTTGCTAGCAGGAAGTCCTCTTCAGCACCGTGATAGGCTCGAATCCTGCATTCGCTGACAATGTGCTGAACAGTCTGGTGTGGAGCCCCGCAGTCACAGGGTGGATTAGGCAGCTTCTTCCACTTACAGACAGCATTCCAGCATCGGCCATGGCCGGTACGGATTCTGTTGAGAGTAGTCCAGGTCTTGCGTGGTAGGTCGAATCCACTTGGAAGTTTAGCACCTGAGAAGATGTTATGCAGGCGCACATCTGCCACTGCTTCCCACCGACCTTTACATTCTTCAAGAGGTTTGAAATCCTTAGCAACCATATCAGCAGCATCGCACAGAGTTGGATGGCATGATTTCAGTCTCTTACGATTTAAAAGTGGCAGGTTGCTATGCACGGGTAGGTTAGAATTCCTGGAGATCTTGTGGCATCCTCTCATAAGGGTATTACATCTGCAAAGATCAGGAGGCATTATACTGGTTAACAATTGATGCAGGTAACAGGGACAGTTAGAATACATTCAGACAAGACAACCCAACCTCTGAATTGGAGAAGTGGGTTTCCTGTCGCCTGATTGACAGACCAAATGTTACGCAAGTTTGATTGCCTGAAGCAAATCAGGTGTGCTTGCCTTGATAAGGAACTTTAGATAGTTTCATCGGCATTTCCCTAATTTCTGGATGTCATGAACGCTTAAGCGCCTTTGTACTGACTGAAACTGTAAGCGCGTGGTCTCATCAGGAATGCTGTGTCGCCTGGAGGCTTGCTTGGACCATGTCTGCTTTGCAAGATGCGCGGGAGATGGTGCGTTAATCGTGAGATGAGGAGACAGTAGTTGGCAGTGGTTTGTCACGACTTGTAGTGCGGCATAAGCCGAATGGTACAGTATCAGTTATATTCTGAAGAAGTGGAACATGTTGATTTAGTGATTAATTATTCGAGATGAGGAAAGAGACTGAAGCACTTTTAGAAAAAGATTTTTATTGTGATCATTTTGATGATTAATAGAAGAGGACTTAATTAAAGTAATTGATTTCAGATTTTGTACTTCATTGCGGCAGTTTGTAGCTGCGCATTCTTGGTTCAGACATCCAGAGACTTGAGTATAGGGAAAGATAAACAGCCATGCATAATTTTCAACTTGAATTTGATGTGAAAGACTACTTACGTTTGTCCACTCAAGAACTCTAATGTTTTGTGCGTATTAATGTTTGCGAAGCGAACAAAGAGATATTTTTTTCAATGTAGGACGTATCTAATCAGAAAACTAATTACATTTGTTGTTAAAATTTAACCCAAGCAATTGCCCACATCCAGAATGCATGTGAAAATATAAGTTATCATTTTTACTTATTCAGGTTTGTTACATACCAATCATGCTTTGTCCTCTTTTAAAGAGGACGCGCATTGCACAAGGCGCATCTCAGTAGGCAGTTGTAGCCCAGCAAATGGGAAGCACTTTCAAGCCGAGAGCAGTCCCACGGTGTTTCCATTGTGCAACAGATAAGCCAGAATCAAAAAATTAAAAAATCGGGACATTGAGTTTTTCCAGGGCCAGTTTACCAGCTTAAAAGTTTAATGACTGACAGTGTTGAAGTCAGACAGTATTCTTGCCATTAGGAATGTTTAAACAGACTGGGAACCAGGTAGACACTTTCAAGTTACTTTATCGCAGTACTATTTTGCAACACCTTCTCGCAGTCCAATTCTTATGTTCAAAGTTTACGGACCCCAATGTTGAAAGTTGACGTAACTTTACAGACAGCTTACACTACCAGCAAGCAACACTATTAACAAATAAGTTTTTATTATGTTAACTTAATCGTTATGGGACTGTTAAGGAGAGTACATGGAAAAATTGTGGAGAACTCTTTACAGTCAACTGGGTCGAGATTCAGATGCATCAACACTGGCTTCGGACACTGTCGGACGCAGATTTTGATGGGCGCAGACACTGCCTTCCGGCTACAATGGCGACTCAGCATTTGGTTAGCACTGCTTCCTTTGAGCAGTATGTTAGGTCTGAGCAGACATTTTTAATACTAAAAGAGTTTTATAGAGATGCTTCTTTTATTCAGGTCCACGCCAGTGATTCCGTCAGTTGACTTTCTTTGATTTTCGAGTGGACAAGAGATTAGTGAAGTGTCTTCATTTTTTTCCGAAAAGTTGCATATGCAGTGGCAAGTGGATTCAGTTGATGCGTCTTTTTGTAACATGATCCATCAATTGTTTTATACCATCGGTTCACTTACGTTTTGACTGAGCTCATTGAGGATGACGTCTGTCATTTTCTGCCACCAGTCCTCCTTGTGCACAATAAACAAGTGTACAAATTATAATCCAAAGTGATACTTTAAGAATGTTTGTTAACAATCTGGTCTCTTTTTTAATATCTACATCTGTTGTATGGTCATGAAAAATATTAAATCCGGTGAAATGTAGACTTACAGTATCTATTCAGAAGTCACACAATCCCTGTCCCTTATTATTTGTTAATTTTGTAACACCGGAACCGACGCTTCATTTATGAGGGTCATTTCTGCGATTTCTGTTGAGTATAATTTTTCATTAGGTATCTCACCACATAGGGAGCACCTCGATTTCTGTAGAATCCAGACAAGATCAAGCAGTAAAACATTTAATCAATTCGAACGTCACCACCAACCCTTGCAAGCAGACACGAGGCATAGAGAAACACAGACATAAAAAAGTGTCATATGCAACGTAACAAGTCGCGACGTAGTCGCGCATGAAGACAATGATCCAGGAAATACTTAATTTGTTTCTTTAATTCTAGTCTATGACCACAGGCAAATGTTGTCAGACCCTCGATTTCGGCCCATGACCACCTTCAGATCTGATTATAATGGACAAAGCCTTTTATGATCCCAATACGCTTAATCAAAGTAACACCGTCAATAGAAATAAAAAAAACTAGCATCACTATATCAGTTGATCGTGTAACTTTGATTTAATCGAATTAGGATAATACAAGACTTCCTTTCTTTTGGTTGTTTTAGTCAAATGTGAAGATGGTCGTTATGGATGGAAATCGAGTGCCTGACGAAACGTTTTTGTGGTCATAGTACAACAGCGACACCAGGCACTGTCATAAAATTTCAACTACCGTGGGAGTTGCGAAAACAGTGCTTTGTTTCCGCGTGCCAGTCAATAACATTCGTCGTATCTGGCACTGGAAAATATTTTCTTTATTTTAGGCTTTAATTTGAATAATCTGTAGGGTTAAATTTGACACATGAGATAGGTTCATGTATCATTATAATAAAATTTAGTCTGAATAGCGACAAAAAATTGGGTAATTCCTGATAAGAATACGAAGCTGCACATGAAATTAATGTTAGACATCCTGTTTTAGATAATCCGTTTTCTCCATTAAATAATTCATGTTGATAACATGTAAATAATTTTCATGTGAAGCTAATTATAGTTATCTCTTACTTTACTCACCATTGCTAAAGTAGATTAAACTTTTGACTTTAAAGAATTTTCAAAATGTATGTTATTTGAACGATTCATGAAGCTGTAATGCTGAAATAAAGTATAAGCAAAATCACTCGTGGAAGTAAATTTTCGCAGAACGGAGTATGAAGCAGAAGTGAACTTTCACGGATGTGAGCTCTAAAGCAGAAGTGAAACCCATAAAATAGCGGCATTGCCTTTTATAATAGTCAGCAACTTTTAATTTCACTCGGAAATCAGTCTCAAATCTAACATGAGCAAATTCAAAGCTATGGAAATCGCGTAAAATGACTCGAAAGGAAATGATGTATTACGTTAGACTAGAATTAAAGAGACAAAATGTGTAAGGTTGAGTATGTAATGACACAATTTAAAAGCACTTGATTTAAATAACTGATAGTATTTTCTGAGGAATGAACTGTAAATGCAGACGCTACTTATCGAATGTCTTGCCTATATTATCGATCCATAACTAGTGCTTTACTTATAGCTTGACAGCAAGATGTAAGAGTGTGTAAACTAACAAACAGTTTGCAGGGAAGATTAACATCTATATTTTTTCATATTTTTAGTTTGTATTAATCAGCCGGTAAACGTTAATCATAAATTTTCTTTATTAGGAAGTCACCCACAATGATGGTTAACATATTTCACCAGGTATATTGCCATTAATATGCAGAAATGCTTCTAACCAAATTTCGTAAATTCCCTCTACTGGAAGACATCGCTGCACTTTTTCAGTACTTAACCGTTAAGAAACTGCATACTAATTTTGAAGCTTCTTAAATCTTCCATCGCTAAAAGAGTTGTGACTCTGAAATTGCATCACAAGTCTGCCGGCCAAGTCTTTCTTCGGTTCGTAAATGCAGTTGGTGACTGTGTCTTGCTTTTTGAAGTTTGCAGTGGTGTGTATCCGTATTACTAATAATGTAAAACTGATTTAGTTTTTCGAAATAATCCTGTCTGATATAAAATATCTTTTGACGAAGATGCAGCCGTGAACTTTTGAGTCTGACTGATTGGTGCTTAAGGCACATGATAATAACGTCAAGTAATTTGCCTGCTTATGGATTGCCACGTAACAGCTGCAAATATTAGTTCAATTTAAATGTTTGCAAGATTACGTCAATTACATTGAATGAATAGTGAAGTTATTTCTTTTGGTTGTAAGTACGAAAAAGCAAAGTATTTGGAAAATTAATGTACGCAATATACAGATGTTACCCGACTCCCTGTTCTCCGATAATTATAGTTGTTCTGTCTGAGAAAAATGCGACACTAGATTCTTTCCTTCTTATTCTTGCATTGTATCGATAAGGATGTAAGTGTACTTGGTGAATATATTTGCCAGTAATAACTAAACCATTACATTTCAAACCTGTTTACATTTTGTAAAACGACAAACCTCTTAATTCTCCCGTTTTAACTGAAATATTAATTTCTGCCCGTTTAAATTAAATTGGAAGCAACTTGTTTGTTGAGGCAACGATCGAGCAGTTTAAGAGCTCTTTCGTTAGTTATTTTATTAGTAAAAAGCAGAACTTCTATCGTAATTCAAAGTCCGATTAACTTTTTACAAAATCACTTTTTTTGTGTGAACATTAACTACGTAGGGCGTCATTTGTCATCAAGTGCACTGTTGATTAAGATAGACTTGTTGGCCTCAAGCCCATTTTATCCATTCTATTAAATTTTATGAATACAATTCCGTCAGTAATAAAAGTAGTCAGCACTTCCTCCTTTTTATCGCCTTTGGAGTGGATCTTTTATTATCATGCTTAAATCTCGAAAATTAGTCATTTTTTCGAAAGAAACCACTTCTCTGAGTTGTAGCACAGTAACTGTCCTGTATAACCTTCTAGAATTATTCCTCTTCATAAGTTAGAAATATTTCCTTGCCTCTAACTAGCGAAAATGTTTCTACAAAAAGGCAACACATCATACGAAAACATAAACGGAGCTTGTCGTCGGGTCGCAGACAACTTACTTGGGAACCTCAAAGTATCAGCAGATAACGCTTCCCTGCATTTGCTTCAAATCTTTCAGAAAAGCAGTTCCATTTGGCTGGACTGGAATTATAATTCTCTCCTCCGGAGTAATAGCCTCTCGCTAAGCAGTACATCAGCACTACCTGTAAGTCTGATTAAGGGGGGGGGTAGGACGTCAAACGGGCCGACTTGGAGCAGGAGAGGCATCACAGGACATTTTAATTTCCAGTGTCTGTACCTTTACAAATAAGTTCATAAAACTTTGTCAGCATCACCAGGAAGGATTCACGATTCACACTCATTGCAGTTGAAGTTCAAAAATATAAAAAATTATTTTCTTTTTTACGTGCGAAAACTCATTATTTTTTCACTTACTAATGGCTGCATTTGTTGCCATAGGTACACTTTTCTTCATAAGTTAGAGGGATTTGCACAGAATACATACCATACTTACAGGTGTATGAAACTCTAGAATTTATATAATTTATGAAAAAAACGAATGAGCTGCTATATTTTAAACTTAATGTTTAGGAAAAACACAAATTTTATAGTTAATTATCTCAATTTTTACCACAGTTTTTAATAGATTTGGAAAATTCTAGAGTTTCATACATCTTTAAGTATGGTTTGTATGCTGTGCAAAATTCATGGAAGAATCTCTCTCACTTATGAAGAAAAGTGTACCTATAGCAACAAATTCTGCCATTAGTAAGTGAAAAAAATGATGAAATTTAACAAAAAAAATGGTTCAAATGGCTCTGAGCACTATGGGACTTAACATCTGTGGTCATCAGTCCCCTATAACTTAGAACTACTTAAACCTAACTAACCTAAGGAAATCACACACATCCATGCCCGACGCAGGATTCGAACCTGCGACCGTAGCAGTCGCGCGGTTCCGGACTGAGCGCCTAGAACCGCTAGACCACCGCGGCCGGCTGAAATTTCACATGTAAAAAAAATTACTTCGTTATACTTTCGAACTTCCGCTGCTATATGAGTGTGAATTCTGAATCCTTCCTGGTCATGCTGACGAAGTTTTATGAATTTATTTCTAAAAGTATGGACAGTGTAAATTAAAATGTCCTGTGGTGCCTCTCCTGCTCCAAGTCGGCCCGTTTGACGTCCTACTCTCCATAAGTATTAAAGTTGGTAACAGTTGGATAGGATAAAAAAGGTGTTTCTTATGAGGGCCTCTTCTAGGGAACCCCAGAAGCAGACATATTAGTTGTTTCCTACATGTGATCCGATAATCTCCTATTACCTGTTCTAGGCGAATCACTGTATCAATGACGCGATGCTCATTTGCAGCTGTTAGATTCAGTCTGCTGTAACAGTAAACTGATTTTCGGTTGCAGCGTTCAGCTGGAGCAGGTCACTGCATACCTCTCTCTGAGAACCTCATCTGCTGAAAAAACCCGCTGGCGAGCAAATGGGATGAGCTCGTCTAATTCGTAATCCGGCCACCAATTACACGCACGGTGCCCCCGTACGCCGGCGGAGAGCTCTCTTGTTGTCGGAGGGAATCGCTTTAAGGAGGAGCCTCGCCGCTTTCTGGAGTCTCCATCAGCGCTAGATTGTGCCCTACTCCACCTCACGTAGCGCTTAAGACTCCAGTTCCACCTTCTGGAGGAGACGGCGCGAATGTATGGAGAGCTAGTCGTAAAGGTTCACACTAAACAACGTATACTCTCTGAGTATGTTAAAAAGTCCCGAATAACAAGTCAAGGTAGATGGAATATTATTATTCATTTTTTGCATCGAATTTGGGTTGGTTGGTTCAGCACTATAGCTAAAATGTAATTTTAGTACTTATAACATATTTATTTCATTGTTTATACTGAGATCTTCGGGTGATTCGGCCATGACAGAATTATTCCACATGGTGCGCAAGAGCCGGCCGGGGTGGCCGAGCGGTTTTAGGCGCTACAGTCTGGTACCGCGCGAACGCTACGGTCGCAGGTTCGAATCCTGCCTCGGGCATGGATGTATGTGCTGTCCTTAGGTTAGTTAGGTTTAAGTGGTTCTAAGTTCTACGGGACTGATGACCTCAGAAGTTAAGTCCCATAGTGCTCAGAGCCATTTGGTGCGCAATATATATGAAACAGGCGAAAAACCATCAGACTTCAGGAAGAATGTAATAATGGCAATTCTAAAGAAGGCAGATGCTGACATATGTGAATACTAGTGAACCATCAGTTTTTAAGTCATGGTTGCCACACACTGACAAGAATTATTTACAGAAAAATGGTTGATGCAGCCCGACGACATGAAAGGTCAGTCGCGCCTCTAGAGGAATACAAGAACGCGCGGGGCAGTACTAACCCTGCGAGTTATCTCAGAAGATGGGTTGAACAAAGGCGACCGTACGTTCACAGAAATTGTACTTTTAAAGAAAACTTTAAAATCTTGAATGTAGCTGGAGGCAGCAACTGTAGAAAACAATCTTCGTGGGGACATTCTGAAAAATGGCCAAATAAGTTGCAATAGTAAAAAGCTTGATGAAAACATCTTGACGTATATTTCGACGTCTTTGAAAACGTCTTCTTCAGAAATATAAATGATTTGCACCTAAAATGATAAACTTGATGCACGGTGTTTCAAAATTATACAGACTTCGAGAGGACTTAGAAGGTGTCTTGAGGAACAAAACAAGGATAGGAACACGTGTCCGGCAACGTCATCCAATAACGCTACAGAGCGCCGAATTTTTAGGCGCCGGCGCCTATATATTTATGTACACACAGAGTGATACCGTAATGGGTACAAACTTCTAGGAATGATAGAGAAGTATAAATGTATCAATTTAACTCAAGGAACTCTGGTCCGGAAACTAATGAGTCTTCATCTACAAAATGCTAAACGGAAAACTTGAAAGTGAATCAATTTAGAATTATATATTAATACCCTCAACTGATGACTAACGTTTATATATATCTACGAGAACAGGTGAAAATGTGTGCGCCGACCGGAACTCGAACCCGGGATGTCCTGCTTACGTGGCAGACGCTCTTTCCATTTTTCTTCAATAATCTTTATTGAACAAACTAACAGTACATATACATACCCAATGCAACAGTTCTTCAAGGTACCATTTAAACATATACAAATTATTGTTAGTTAAACAAAAAGTATTAGAAAAAGATTAAATACAACAAAATATAACGTTTTTTTGTCGATGCGTGAAAACGTGGATAAGGGTGTTGCATTATGTGACGGGTAGGCATGGCACACCTCAACTTTGAGGGGGGTCAAGGAAGACGCTGCGGAGATAACCGGCAAAAGTTTGTCGGTAAGATGGGTTTCGGGTGAGGGTGCTATGCGCGGTCACAACTTTGTACCAGAAGTCAAGGACTGTGTGCGGACCACTCTGAAAGAGGTATTCTAAAGCCTGTACTGGAAACCAAGTGAGTGTATAGTGCTTAGCAGGAGGTTAGTGAAATGTCTGGAGCAACAACAATAAATCTGGGGTTACCGTCGTTAACGGGGGACGGAGGTAAAAGCCCACGATTCGTTGGATGAGGAGCCATACGTTTCGTTTGAGGGGGCACGTAAGATCGTGCTCGTCGGTGTCTTCGAGCTGACAGTCAGGGCAGAGTGGGAAGGTGGCCAGTCCTATGCGATAAAGTCGACTATTAGTCGGAAATTTGTCATAGCCTAAAACATACCAAAGTGCTGACACAGACGACGGTAAAAAGGGTGCATGCACACACCCCCAAACGGTTCGCCAGCTAATGTCAGGGCGATGTAACACCACGGGGTCGCAAGGATTGGACAGCATAAACAAACGATAATAATCTTTTGTACGGGATGGACGGGTGACTGGAAGATCGGGCCGAACGTAGCTGAGTTCTACGAAACAATCGGCGACGTGGTACAATGATGGAGAAATAGGTGCACATTGAGCGGTGGATCGAGAGAAGCTGGTCGGAGGATATCTAAGAGACTTCGTGTTAAGGTCGGGACCGGCCCCTGCCAATGCCGCAACATAGTATGGACAAAGAGTGTAGAAGATCGTGCCCGCACGTTGACGAGTCCGAGTCCACCTTTTGCAGGAGGCAGTGTTAGAGTGTTGTAGAGGACTCTGAAAATGGCCCCTGCTAACACGACATATTCAAAGGCTGATTGGATGCGGCGGACAAGGAGTAACGGCATTGGGAGGATCTGGGCGGTGTGTACCAGTTTAGGGGCGACATGCATGTGGACATAGGACACACGTTGGAGTTGGTTTAAGTTACGGTGCACCTGACCGCGGAAATGTTGCCGAATCGACTGCAAAAGCCGCCGGTAAGTGAGGGCAACTGTGCGGTGTGTGGAGCTCGTAAATTCGACAACCAAGTAACGAAGAGTGGCACTGACTGGGAGTGGGGTCGGCTTCATAGCCGGGATGCCGCGCCCATTGTGCATCATAGTCGATTTACGGACATTAAGATTGCTATCAGAAAGACGTCCATACTCGTGGATCCATTGGATGGCGTCATTAAGTTCCGTGGAGGAGCAGGTGAGAAAGAGGAGGTCGTCCGCATAAGCCCTGCAGTGAAAGGTGCAGTCACGTAAAGTGAGACCCAGCAATCTAGAAGTTCAAATGGCTCTGAGCCCTATGGGGCTTAACATCTATGGTCATCAGTCCTCTTGAACTTAGAACTACTTAAACCTAACTAACCTAAGGACACCACACAACACCCAGTCATCACGAGGAACCTAGAGGTAAGACCAGTGATGAGGGGCTCAAGTGCAATGGCATATAGTAAAGTAGACACAGGGCATCCTTGACGCACAGAGCGGCGTATAGGAATCGGTCCTACAAGCCTCCTATTGATTTTTACCATCGAGACCGCGGGAAATAGTAACCGGCGAATTGCATCGACAAAAAGTAATGCGAACCCCATACCCCATACGTGTCGCCACCATGAGGAGGAATGGGTGTCGAACGCGATCAAAGCCACTCGTGAAATCGATGGATACCAGTGCCGCACGAAGGCGACAAACTGTCGCCAGCCCGATGAGGGCACGGCATTCTCTTAGAGTTGTTTGTAGGGCGGCCCCACAACCACGTGCAGTCTGTTCCGGTGAAAGGACCGTAGGTAAGACGGTGCGTATGCGCGCTGCTAAGAAGCGTGCATATATTTTATAGTCTGCATTCATTAATGTAAGGGAGCGATATGCAGAGACATGAGACCCTCCCTTCGGCTTAGGCACAGGTAGAAGAATGCCATTGATGAATTCAGGTAGAATTGGGAAGGACGGAGTAAGGAGTTCCTGAATCATTTCCGTCCAGCGAGGAAGCATTAACGTGCTGAACGCCCGGTAAAACTCCGGTGGCTCCGGTTGGCCCCCTACATCTTCTGCGGTGATTGCAGACATAATGGACGCTGACTCCGCTACGGTGAGAGCCCGATCAGGGGAAGGACGGAGATGATCAGGAATTGGCGTTGCCATCGGTTCATCGTCAAAAAATTGGCGATAATGTTCAGCAAAGGCAGACACCACTGCCGCCTGTGTTGTGTGGTGAACACAGTCGGAGGTCGTGATGTTGGGGACGAAAAGTCGACGTCGACGACGGTGGTCGGATGTGGCGTATATTGTGGATGGGGTTTCGTCGTGGAGGAGGTCCTGTCGTCGCGAACGCACCACGACACCATGCAGTCGTGCACGTTGGAGAGAGAGGAGACGAGCTTTAGTACGCTGTCGTTCCCCATGGGTTTTAGGCGATGAAGGGAGCGCATCGAACTCACGGAAGGCGACGTAGTGAAAATTTGTGGTGTCTCGATGCCATTCCATTTGAGCCATCGAGGGCACAGAGGATAGTGCGACTGCAGGGACTATGTTGCGCACGCCTCCCGCGAGACCCATATTCTCACCTTATATGCCCACGCACTACATTCGTAGTGTCCCTACCCAACACACTCATTGCTAGTGGAAGACATTCAGCCCAAGTCCAGTAAGAGTTCGTGTAATATGTGTGTATCCGCACAGAAGAGGAAGGTCATGGCCGGTATTGCCGAAACTATATACTTCTTGTGACAGTATGTTTTATTGCGATGGTTTAGTTCTTTCATTATCCTTTCACACATATTCCCCTGTGGAAAATAGGCAGAGATTTTTTACGTACACATGTACATATAAATTTTGCTATATACTGTCCGAAAGAACAGAAACCATATCCATATGGATATAGTGTCTGAATGATGAAAGTGAATCGGTGAATTTCTTAAATTTCTTAAGATGTTTTGACAATATACACTCCTGGAAATGGAAAAAAGAACACATTGACACCGGTGTGTCAGACCCACCATACTTGCTCCGGACACTGCGAGAGGGCTGTACAAGCAATGATCACACGCACGGCACAGCGGACACACCAGGAACCGCGGTGTTGGCCGTCGAATGGCGCTAGCTGCGCAGCATTTGTGCACCGCCGCCGTCAGTGTCAGCCAGTTTGCCGTGGCATACGGAGCTCCATCGCAGTCTTTAACACTGGTAGCATGCCGCGACAGCGTGGACGTGAACCGTATGTGCAGTTGACGGACTTTGAGCGAGGGCGTATAGTGGGCATGCGGGAGGCCGGGTGGACGTACCGCCGAATTGCTCAACACGTGGGGCGTGAGGTCTCCACAGTACATCGATGTTGTCGCCAGTGGTCGGCGGAAGGTGCACGTGCACGGCGACCTGGGACCGGACCGCAGCGACGCACGGATGCACGCCAAGACCGTAGGATCCTACGCAGTGCCGTATGGGACCGCACCGCCACTTCCCAGCAAATTAGGGACACTGTTGCTCCTGGGGTGAATGGAGGGACGAATGGAGACGTGTCGTCTTCAGCGATGAGAGTCGCTTCTGCCTTGGTGCCAATATGGTCGTATGCGTGTTTGGCGCCGTGCAGGTGAGCGCCACAATCAGGACTGCATACGACCGAGGCACACAGGGCCACCACCCGGCATCATGGCATCATGGTGTGGGGAGCGATCTCCTACACTGGCCGTACACCACTGGTGATCGTCGAGGGGACACTGAATAGTGCATGGTAGTACATCCAAACCGTCATCGAACCCATCGTTCTACCATTCCTAGACCGGCAAGGGAACTTGCTGTTCCAACAGGACAATGCACGTCCGCATGTATCCCGTGCCACCCAACGTGCTCTAGAAGGTGTAAGTTAACTGCCCTGGCCAGCAAGATCTTCGGATCTGTCCCCCATTGAGCATGTTTGGGACTGGATGAAGCGTCGTCTCACGCGGTCTGCACGTCCAGCACGAACGCTGGTCCAACTGAGGCGCCAGGTGGAAGTGGCATGGCAAGCCGTTCCCAAGGACTACATCCAGCATCTCTACGATCGTCTCCATGAGAGAATAGCAGCCTGCATTGCTGCGAAAGGTGGATATACACTGTACTAGTGCCAACATTGTGCATGCTCTGTTGCCTGTGTCTATGTGCCTGTGGTTCTGTCAGTGTGATCATGTGATGTATCTGACCCCAGGAATGTGTCAATAATGTTTCCCCTTCCTGGGACAATGAATTCACGGTGTTCTTATTTCAATTTCCAGGAGTGTATTTCAATAAATGTAGTAACACACAGAAGTAAGCATTATTGTCAAATTAATATAAGCAAGTTATAATCCATGTTGTCAAGATAAATATTTTCTGTACAAAAGCATATCTATGGAGGATCTGTAACATTGTCTTTGTCAACTACATCCAAACTATTTTGTGTATGTAAGTCATTCTTGATATATACTGTGTACTGAAAGTTGTAAGTTGTGTTTAACATGTGTGCGACTGTGCACAAGTGGACCACAAGAAAACTGTAACTACAGGTTCTTCCAAATTTCGCGACTAACTACATATAAAGATCGATAACTAAAAATTGCGGTTTTTGTATGTACCGTATTGCAGCAAAGTCAACAAAACAAAGCAGAACCCCACACATCGAAAAAATTACGTAAAACTGGCATAGCACAAAGAAATTCACACTTGAAAATGGTAATCATTTACCGAAACGTGTCGCGTAAAATATGAATAAAATAAAATAGTGACTGATGACATAAAACTTATTTATGAATAAACTAATTGTTTTCACAGTCGCAGACTTTCAAAAAAACTATTTGTAGTGGCTGTATACAAGCTTTGTCCATACTCGGTGCAACAGATTCGCATTAACTCTGACAGTGGCAACAACTCCTCGGTTCTTTAAATCATTGACGCGTTTACTCCACCGTGGAACGATACTTCGCCAGAAAATGCTAGGTTTTTTTAGAAAATTTCCATTCACCTCTAAAGGTGAAGAACGTCCAAGACGACTGCATATGTTGTGACTTGTCGTCTTGTTTCAAAGCTTGCAGCGGCTGCGATCGATATGGATACATCGCGAACGTTTCCGGAGAACATGCTGTGATGTCGCGCTCACGTTCGCGCTAGTGATTTGCAGCTCCCACGACGCCCTCAGACAGACATCGGCGGTGAACGTTGAACAGCCTTACGCATCCGTTCTGTGTCGGCTTCACTTGTCCAGGTCGCCCAGGGTGATGCATTACATCTTCAGTTCCTGTCTTCACAAAATTCTGTATCACCGGCGTATCGACATCCAGGATGGTGGATGCATCGTATATCACGTTTAAAAGTTCTTTTGAATCTGCGTGTCCGATTCGGTCTGAATAAACCATTCCGCACACTGAGCCTTTTCTTGAACCGCTGTCACTTTTCTTCACTCACGACAGCCTGGAACACACACAAACAAAAATATGTGAGTTTGTCTGTAACATAAACCAAACATGGTATAAATATCTTAATTAGCTTGGGCGCTATAACACATCAGAATTGTAGTGTACATTTGGAGACACCCGTACGTGCAGTAATTGTCAGTTTTGCGGGCGCAGAACGCGGAACATAGTTATTAGAAATAAATAAGGTAATTGGCTAATAGAGGCAGAAAATATGGAGACACGATGGAAAAAGTACTAGGAGAAGATCTATAAGGGTCCAGATGACATTTGGCCATTTGGAAATGAGGATACAGTGCTAGATTCAGTATTTGCTTCTAATTTTTTTTTTAATTGCAAGCTATCAAAAGGAATAAATATCCAGTGTTGTGGATTGGCAAGACAGCCAACCCACTATGACAGGAAGCCGAAAGGCACGCGTTTAAGTTCACGCAGGCTGGCGTGAGGTCTGGAACAGGACACGGAAATGAGACTAGTAAAAAACGTACGTAACTACTGGAATACTTAACTTTAATTCATAACTGGTGAACATCGCTCTTGATGGTACATGTTTTACAGCATCAATAGTAACTGGTAATGGCGCCTTGCTAGGTCGTAGCAAATGACGTAGCTGAAGGCTATGCTAATTATCGTCTCGGCAAATGAGAGCGTAATTTGTCAGTGAACCATCGCTAGCAAAGTCGGCTGTACAACTGGGGCGAGTGCTAGGAAGTCTCTCTTGACCTGCCGTGTGGTGGCGCTCGGTCTGCAATCACTGATAGTGGCGACACGCGGGTCCGACGTATACTAACGGGCCGCGGCCGATTTAAAGGCTACCACCTAGCAAGTGTGGTGTCTGGCGGTGACACCACATCCAGGTACTGTTCAATTACCAGCGGAAGTTTTATGGAAATCTGACCATCTAATAGAGACAGAACCACACGAGTTCGTAAATGAAATGGGGAAGTCCCATCGGACGTAGAAAAGAGTGAAATCACTACGCTTCTGAGGAAAGCAAAAGAGTAAAGATACAAAAATTATCTCACAAGTAGGTCTCTAAATGATTCAAAAGAGCATTTTGTCGAAGAATAGAAGGGCATATTCGATTTGGATTATGAGAGCACCAGTTTGGTTTTAGTAAAAATAGAGGCACTCTAGAACTGTTTTAGCACGGCATTTAATGAAGGCAGATTTAAAAACTGGAAAAAAACATGGTTTGCTTTTATATATATGAAAAACGCTTTTGATTGTGAAAGGTGGGTGGAATATTTAATAGTCTTAAGTAACCGGGTAGCAATTAAAGGATTAGAAATGTAATCTATGATCTTTGTGCGAAACAGACTCATGGTGTCAGCGCTGACGGAATAATGAAAGAAACAAACCTCAGGAAAGACATAACGCTTGATTAGTCTCTGTCACCATACGCACTAACTCACAAAGAAGGAATCGCAGGACTGCCTGAGTGTGATAGCTGTTTTAACGGACAGAAGAGTGGCTTGGCGCGGGTCGCCGCTGATATCGCACAGACAGCCGAAAAGTGAAATGGAATTGTGTCTGATAAGTTTGTTGGTGTGACGATTTTCCGCTGCATGTACAAAAATTTTTGTATTATAAATGGAGATCTTTTTTTCTTAGGCCCGTTGCACACTGGGACACTAGTGACGGTCACCGACAGAGATACATTCGTTTGAACAGGAGTGTTCACACCGGGACACTCACTGTATCACCGAGCCACTGTGACGCAGCAGTCACTCACCCTCGTCACATCTAACGGACAAGGTCATTGTGTTCACAGCAGTCACCGCCGGACGTGCGTTAGTTTGAATTGGAGTGCCCACATTGGAACACTGATCACAGACGCAGCGCTGCAGATTTGCCAACCGACAGGAGCTCATTTCTGAGACAGTGGCGCGAAATATTCATCACACATTATACTGTACACACTGTAGCCATGAGTTTGGATTTGATTAACACGGAAGATTTTTTAAGTGAAGTAGAAGCCCGTCCTGCTATCTGGAATGTGAAAAGGGATGACTACAGCAAAAAAGTGATGAAAACGAATGCGTGGCAAGAAATTATACTGAAGTTTGTGCCTAATTTCAATGAGAAGAGCATAGATAAGAAAAACAACATTGGTAAGTTGTCTGCTCTTTTTTAAAATGTAATACCTTATTTGTAGGACCATAAAAGGCTAGCTAAATTTAGATGCTGCCTCTGTACGAGTTCATTTCACTAACTAATCAATTGGCACTACCTGCAGTGTCGGACACCGGTGATCCGAGGGTGTTTACCACAGTCACCGGTAACCATTACTGGCGATCGCAGAGCCTCTGCGATCTATACTTGTGTTCCAGATGCTTTTCACCCATATTCAGCGGATTCAGTCTGGAAAAATATAGTAATATTCTTGTGTGCAATACCTTTAGACCAGAAAACAATTCTTACATTCTAGGCGCTTCTGTCTGGAACCTCGTGACCGCTACGGTCGCAGGTTCGAATCCTGCCTCGGGCATGGATGTGTGTGATGTCCTTAGGTTGGTTAGGTTTAAGTAGTTCTAAGTTCTATGGGACTGATGACCACAGATGTTAAGTCCCATAGTGCTCAGTGCCATTTGAACCATTTGAATTCTTACATTAATAAATATTTACTTACAGTTATTCTGCTATCTGGCCTAAAATTGTGTTTTCTCCGATCTCGTCCTAGGTTAGAGTTGCACTTGCAAATATCAGTTTATTTTCAGGTCACTTTTCGGTTTTTGTTTTTTTTTTTCATTTTTCCTAAGCTTTGTGTTGTGTAACACCAATATTGCTCTGGTAAGAACTATAGGTTTTCTTACGAGAACTGTGAGAAATTTCTGTCTTAACTGTTTGTTGGGTTGATGTCTCACTTCTCTCTATGCGCACATTTCTTCAAAATAATAAGTGTTCGTTTCTGATGTATGCGTTGATATGTGAGGCTATGTATGTGTATGTATGGTAGTGAGTGGGGCGTGGGGGGGGGGGGGGAAGAGGGGTGGTTGCTTTTGTACATCTGTGTTTCTGTTTCTTTCTTCACGCATTTTTATAATACTACAGAGATGTCAACGATATGTTGATACATTGGAAGGGTGGTGCAAAAAAGCTGCTGAATGTAATAGCTGTCGAGGAGTGCGTAAAGAGCTATAGGTGTTCAGGCAACTGGATGTGTGATTTGTAGGTTAGAGGTTGTGTGACTTTATTCTGACGATCAGCTGTTCGGGGATTATTCGACTATTTAATCTATTAACGTTAACAGCGAATGATTGTCATGTAAATTTGGTTATTCAAAAGGGCTTTCGTTTCGGCTCTGATTATTTGTGTACGATAATCATCTTAGCCGGCCTGGGTGGCCGAGCGGTTCTAGGCGCTAGAGTGGAACCGCGCGACCGCTACGGTCGCAGGTTCGAGTCCTGCCTCGGGCATGGATGTGTGTGATGTCCTTAGGTTAGTTAGATTTAAGTAGTTGTAAGTTCTAGGGGACTGATGACCTCAGAAGTTAAGTGCCATAGTGCTCAGAGCCATTTGAATCGTTTTCCTCTTACAAGTTTAGGTGGTTTTATTGGTTTCGTCGTTTAATTTTGTTGTTTAGCTCTCATTTGGCTTGTTCGTTTTCGTAGTTTTCTTTGTTGAGTGGTACTACGTTGAATATTAGTTCCAAATTGCTAGAAAAGCCTTGGTTTTTAAGTATATATCCAGAATTCTAGGTTTTCCTGCTGCAGATTATAAAGAAACATCTAGGAATCTGTAGACAGGAGAGGAAAGTTTCCAACGGTTAGGAAAAAAGGACAAGATTCGTGGGTATGAAAATGCAGAACGTTGCAAAATTGTAATGAATATGCGCTAGTCATATAGCCATACAAAGTGTTGAAAGAGGAGCATGGGAAAGGCTTTGAGAGACTCCTCCTATTAAGAATGGAGCTGTGAGAATGTGTACTCAAACTTCAGCGATGTAAGTGAACATACCGGTACAAACGTGGTCGCAAAAATACACTAGCGCAACATCAATAAAAGTCTGGAAGAAGCTGTTTCATCAGTGAAGATTTGGAAAATAGCCCCAATGATGACGGTAAGTATTGGGAATTGCAAGGACAGTATAGCCTCTGGTTAGTTGTGTTTATTCGTAATTGCAGTGGAATTACTTCAAAACATTAGAAAATCAAGGGTCTTCAGAAGATACAATGAAGTTTTGGATTTGCCTATTAGAGTATTACTGTACTTTCAACACACTTCTTTTAATAATTACGGTTATGTAAACCGAGATAGCCTCTTCGCTTGTTCATCGTCACTTACCAAGACATTAAAAGTCATTGAATCAGAAATTTGATGCCCCAGTATCGACTACACGTGTGGTGGGCAGTTCAACTGCGAGGCACAATCACTCGGAATTTTTTCTGTCACATTCAGGGGACTGCTGCCTGACAAACGCCGTTACAGCTGATACGATGTCATTATGTAATTATTACATAATTGTTACGTAAGAGAGTAAGCTACAACCTGCGTCAGTAACACAAACGGAAGAGCCATTCGTTACAGCCCTTGTAGTAACTTGTCGAGCGCACATGGAAATTCAGCAAACATGGCCAGATGAGTTAGTTCTGCCAGTAACTGCACAAACAGCAAAGTTTCTCCGCGCCAATGTGACCTTTCGCTACAGACGATGGCAACAGTTGACTTCTTCAGAGAAAACTCAATAGTTGACGCTTAAGCTCCTGTACGTAAGAGAAACAGTGTTTATAATCTTCTCTAATCTAACAAAGAAGATTTGTCCCTTAAAATTACAGTGATGGTGTTCTGGATTTTCGTGATAGAGAAACCCGATAAAGCACACCGAGAGCAGTACTCGTATCCCACAGATTATTGGTCAGATTGTGGTTAGATTTAGGATCCTTGTATTGAAATCATTACTCAAACACGTTGGCTAGCTTATAAACCGTACTGTCCAGCATGTAGACTATATAAGAATGTTTAAGAAAGAATTACAAATATACGAGAACTCGAACCTAACAAACAATGTGGCGAAATTCAGTCAGAGCTTTTTGGTATTTAACGGTCATACTGTCAAAATATACAAGACCTAAATGTAGTTTTTGGAATCATATGGGTAATATGAAACTAATCGACTTAGGTAGGAGATAAACAAAATTTTCAGTCATCTCGAAGTATGGCAGCTTCTAACAGCTGCATACAAAATATTACAAAAAGGTCTGCTGAAAAGTCTCAACTAAACAGTACAAAAAAACTGCTAAAATGTCGTTATGATCTCCAAAATGAAAATCACTCAACGGAAAGTTATTGTATCATCGTTCAATGATCCTAACGAGACATTTGGCTATGTATAAAACTTTTCACAGAATTCGAGGTTAATACGAAAGTAGTAAACATAATTTACAACGTTTTAACAAACACAGCGTCTGACATGAAACTTAAAAAGAAATATTTCATGAGTTTGAAATCAGAGGTCAACTCTCTAAAAACAGAAACAATAGTTGTAAGTACGATTTTAAGTTGAATTAACATAAAATTTTGCTGAGTCTGTAGAAGCTATATTCGGTACCTCATCCAGAAACGCATCCTCTCGAAACCTGGACAGCAAGCTACGCCGCGATGCAGAGCGCCTCTCTTGCAGAGTCTGCCACTTGAGTTTGCTTAACATCTCCGTAACGTTATCACGCTTACCAAATAACCCAGTGAATTGTTAATGTTATTGTGGCCACTTGTTCATAAATTTGTTGTGAGTTTCTGTCTCGGGTTCTTCGGCCGACGTTTGTTTGCTAATGTTTCTGACGTTTCGCCAGCACGAATTGCTGGCATTGTCGACAGAAGACTATGAGCAGAAGATCAGGGACCTATTAAATCGAACTACGTACCGAAAACTAAGCGCAGATCCGACGCAGCCGATAACACGGAACACGAATCGGCTGATCAAAGCGTCTTCTCTTACGGCGGACACACGGAGGAATCTGCGTAACACGGAAGCCGTAGCATATCTGCTGTATGGTTTACGAAAGATCCTTAAGAATAATGTTGCATTAAGGCCGATTGTTAGCACCCCTGGTTCCTGGCCTCTCTTCACATATGAATGACTGACACATAATTAAAGGACTCAGGAAATTTCATTGAGAAGATGAAGAAACTAAAATTTGGACCAAACGACGTCCTGGTCAGCTTTAATGTTGTTTCATTCTTTACTAAAGTGTCATTCAGTGATTCTCTGCAGGATATCGGTTCCATTTTCCCGCAAGACATCCCCAAACTCCTTCACGCATGTCTCACCACGACCTATTTCAACTGCAAAGTGTCGCCATGGGTAGCCTACTTACGCCAGTGATGGCTAACTTTTTCATGGAACATTTCGAAGCCCCTTCCCTTGGCACCTTGTAAATCTGCGGTGCGGTATGGAGAAGTCGGTGACTTCAACATGAAATTTATCATGGAGGTAGAAAAGAACCAAAAGTTACCGTTTCTAAATGTGCTGGTCACGAGGGATGGTGAAAACCTGGGACACAGTATGTATCGAAAACCGACACACGCGGGCCGATACCTGCATGAACTATCAAAGCAGCACCCGAGTTAGAAAAGAGGCACGATTAAGTCGCTCGTACCGCCAGGAAGACCAATATGTGAGCCACAGCACCTCTGATGCAAGATGCAACATCTGAAAAGCTTTCTGAGGAGCAAAGGATAGTCCAAGAGTTAGTTAAGAACTGTCGGAGAATCCACACTTGTCGAAGTAACACATCGGAAAAAGAAATGTCGGGTACTGTCTTTCTGCCATACATTCCCACACAGACCGATAGAAGCGGCCATATATTGCGCAAACACGGCGTAAAGACTCATTTCAAACGGATAAAGAAGATAAAGGAATGCCTCTGATCGGAAAGGAGAATTGGGACCCACTTGCAATGTCGGGATGTATCGTATATCACGTACATGTGAAAAAGTCTATGATTCAATAACAGGACGATCAGTCAGTGCCAGGATCGCCGACCATAAGCGACACTGCAGGTTGGGGCATGCACAGAATTCTGCCATGGCGGAAGTGTGAGACCAACCACATGCTGAAACTGGCCGACACGGAAGTTCTTGCTGTAGAGAAGAGCTATTGTACCTGTTTGTTCAGGGAAGCTATAGGTACACGAAACATGACAATAACTTCAACAAGAATGAAGAAAGCCTCAAGGTGATCGGATCCTGGACTCCCGTGCTGCAAAGAATGAGCGTTTAAGGTATCAAGGGAAGAATTGCAGCGGTAATGGACACGGAAAAGCCCTTACACGTTTTGGCGCCAGGTACATGTAATATCTGCAGGCGCGAGCCAGGCTACAGTTAACCAACAGAAACGGAGGGTGAAACTCTGGCAATGACAGAAACGTCCGAAAAATTACCAAAGAAGCGTCGACTGAAGAACCCGAGGCAGAATTCAACAGGCAATTTGGCAATCAGGCCTCTTAAACTGATGTTGAACTCTCCATTATCAGGGAATAAAGGTTAGAAATTACGCTGTCCAATCACATTATATAGCCACCTGTCAAAAGTCTGAACCAGCAACTTTTGCAGCGCGGAGTGCTGCGAGACGTACAAGAAGAGAATCTTCGAGATTCTGGAAGTTACCGATAGCGATCAGGAACCGTCCCAGCCGTGGCCAGCTGCACTAAGTTTCTCGGTTGAGGATTTGCACGTATTTTTGTCCGTAGATATCTTCGCAGCCATGGTTCCATCCTGTCATCGCTGCCCCTTGGTGCACCAAAGTGGCCTTGGCACCGGTTTTGAATAGAGCCATTTTACCATGCACGGTATATTTTAACCACGGCGGCATGTGAACAATTTAAAAACTTAGGCCTTTCGCAAATGCTTCCGCCTGCGGCACGGAAAGCAATGATAGTGCCCTTTTGGATTTCTGATAAATCGCGTTACGACAACGGTTGTATTATTTTGTGCATCCCTTCGGCCCGCTTTATACCTGCCGTCTGTGAGTGGTTATTGTATGTTTATGTTGATCATTGGCAGTGGTAATATTAATGTGACTGGACAGCTATACCTTGTAAACACTATCGAAACAGACCTCACGTGTAAATTTTTAGCTGTGAGTACATAGTATTTTTCGAATCCTCTTTTTTAATGCCTCGAAATCATTCCTCTTTATGTGAAATTCGTCCCAAAAATGAACAGTAACTCTATCCAACTATATTTAATAATATATGCTAGAATTAACCGACTTTCAAAGCGCAACAGAACAAAAAATTGCATTTAACGTAAGTCAGATCATGTTGCATTGCAACCAAAAATTAACTACTTTAAATGCAAGCTATCAGTGCTAATGTTTCACTCCTTATAGGAATGATACGTGTTATGCTAAAGCCACTTCACACACTACTCCATACTGAGGTGACAAAGATCATGGGATAGCGATACGAATTTATACAGAAGGCGGTAACAATGTATAAAAGGGTGTTTCATTGGTGGAGTTTTCATTAGCAGTCATGTGGTCCATGTGAAAAGATTTCCCATATGATTATAGGCGCACGACGGGAATTAACAAACTTTGAACGCCGCTAGACTTATGGAGCATTTCATTTTGGAAAGCGTTACGGAATTCCGAGATTCACGGTGTCAAGAGCTTGACGAAAGTATTAAATGTCAGACGTTACCTGCTGTCACCACAGACAACGCAGTGCTCGAAGGCCTTCACTTAACGCCTGAGAGCAGCGGCTTTTGCGTCGAGCTGCCAGTGATAACAGACAACCAACACTGCATGAAATAACCTCAGAAATCAATTTGGGACGTGCGACGAACGTATCCGTTAGGACAATGCAGCGAAATTTCGCGTTAGTGGTCTATGGTAGCTGACGATCGATGCAGGTGGTTTTGCTAACAGCAAGACATCACCTGCAGCGTCTCTCCTGGGCTCGTGTAATTTATGGTTGGTCCCTAGACGACTGGAAAACCATGCCCTTATCAGACGAGTCCCGATTTCATTTTGTAAGAGCTGAAGTTAAGGATCGAGTGTGGTGCAGACCCCCCGAAACCATGGAGCCAAGTTGTCAACAAGGTACTGTGCAAACTGGTGGTAGCTCCATATTGGTGTGGTCTGAGTTTACGTGGAATGAATTGGTTCCCCTGGTCCAACTTGATCATTGACTGAGAATGATTAAGTTCGGCTACTTGGAGCCCATTCATGGACTTCATGTTACCAAACAACAGTGGAATTTTTATGGATGACCGTGCGCTAGGTCACCAGGCCACATTTGTTCGCCATTGGTTGAGGACATTCTGGAGATTTCGAGCAATGATTTGGCCACCCCAGATCACCCGACAGTAATGCCATCGAACGATTATGGGAGATCGTCAAGACGTGAGTTTGTACACCAAATTCTGCACCGGCAACACTTTCGCAATAATGGAGAGCTTCGAGCCAACATGGCTCAGTACATCTGCAGGGGATTTCCAACGACTTGTTGAGATCACGCTATGTCGAGTTGCTGCACTACGCCGAGAGAAAGGAGGTCCGACAATATATTGGGAGGTATCCCTTGACTTTTCACCTCATTGTATACTACCAATGAATAGAAAATGATTCATTTGAAGAGAAAATCTTGAAGTCTTGTCCATGTAGCTCGTGTCTCTAAGATCCACTGTAAGCCGTGCAAATGAACCCAAGAAATGACGTCCCTGCCGAAGGCAGTTCAAGAAATTTTTCAAACAGATTGCGCTTGAACGTGGTGCATTAATGAAGAAATGCTTACCTAGTAATCTCCGTAAGTTAATGTTGTAAGCTATTGGTATCGTCGGATGAAGTGCAGATATCAGTTCCCATGTATTCTAACAAAGATGGTATTAAAATAACGGCTCACGAGAAATGCTACGACAAAGTAGGTCCCGTAAATAATCCTGAAAAATCACGTAATATGTACATAATCACGACAGTGTTGCGCGAGTAATCAACTAGCTCACCAATAATCCTAGACAATGTGGCCTCAGTATGCTCACCTGCATGCCGACCATACTGCCCTACCCAACTCAGATCTCATCGCCAACAAATAAGATTGGCTGGTGGGACTTAGCACTGAAACTACTGGGCAGAGACATTCTTTGCTGCTTTCAATCAACTATAAAGCTGTTCTTTCAAATGATAATACTGACTATATGGTCCTTGGGTCACTCAGGTGCTTAACATATCGCTAACGAATACGTTACATGAAATTCATCAACAGGACACGGCTTTCACCTAAATATTTTCGTGAATGTAACTTTATATTCTCCATCAGTCTTTGCAGGTGCGTCTAGAGGACATCGCACAGTGAATTACTTCTCTAATTTTCAAAATCGAATTTGTGGTTTAGGTAGGAATTTGAGAAAACAGTAACAGAGACTAAACACAATATTATAGAATAACGTGGAACTGTGTTCCGTGACCATAAGTCCTGCAGGATAATGATCGGTTAACCCACAGCATCGTAATGGGCTGCTTATGGCAAAACCGGTCAGCAGCGTTGATGGAGTATTGCAATCAGCAGACAGCTCTTCGAATGGTTATCTGACCCAGAGCTGCCAGTTCTGACTCAAGTTACACATCATTTTTGCTAATCAGAGCCCACTCCAAGATAAGTTTCGTAGAGGTACAATAGTCAAATCCCGTCCACCTGCTTAGCAGGGTAGTAATGTGCTTGCCTCCCATGCGCTGGGCCCGGTTCGATTCCCGGCCTGGTTGGAGATTTTCTCCGCTCGGGGACTGGGTGTTGCGTCGTCCTCATCATCATTTCATACTCATCATCACCCGCAAGTCGCCCTATGAGGCGCCGACTGAAATAAGACATGCACTTAGCGGTCGAACCCGAATGGGACCTCCCGGCCAGCAATGCCATACGATCATTTCATTTCAGTCAGATCCTGGTATTTACATGGCAGTAAGACAGTGCATCTTTTTTAAACTATACTGGTTCGCAGTTGTGCTAACAGATTATTTCCCTTCTTCCCTTTGGTTCGTAGTTTCGTTATGTAAGCTATCCTACAGGTAGTCCTAGTACAACCACTGTTCCGCTTTACAGCCCTTGATACATCGTCTATCAAGTGCTGCTACTTCCAGAGAATTTCAATAATTTGATGTTAGTGCAACGATAATATTTTGATATATTATCTAATAACTGTTACCTAAGACGCTTCGCTTGTAATTTGCATGAGAGGCAGAGTAACATGCAGTGGAATACATGAAACTGAGAGGACAGAAATAATTTTTACTAAAAGAATTTCTTGTTAAATGATGCAACCTAAAAGGAAAATACTGCATTTTCAATCACGCCAAATTTTATTACAGTTCAGCAATTGAATTTCTACTAAATTTGACTCTTGTCGGTACATTGACAATCTATATACTGCGTGTTACTGGTTTCCTATGCATTTTTTTATTTAAATCTCCTCTTTTTTGTCAACCTTACGTTCGACTCGATTTCTTACACTTTTTAAACAGCGCAGTTTTAAAATTTTCTCAATAATAAATGAAGGAAGTATTCTAGATCCATCCACTAGACATAGTTGACGTTGAAGACATTTTTCTCGTTATTATTGAAGTATTCGAGGCAACGTAGGCTGGAACCAACCGGTATTGACGTAGGTAAAAGTTGTTGGATTCAGTGCAAATGTTTGTTTAATAACATAGCAGCTTTTCTTTAAATTTCTAACCCGCATAAATATGCAGAAAAATAGGTACCCATTTGTTTTGCAATTTCATCTATAGCCTCTGGTAATAAAGGCTCTGATACAGTAGCATTCAGACACTGACGTAACTTGATCTACATTCTTTTTCATACTCTATCCTGATCAGTCATCAATAGATAACTCGTATAATAATGGAGAGATAAATAAATTCAGTTATTTATTAATAGAAAGCAATATATTTGAACAGCAGTAGCAAATATTAGTCTCGTTGTAAAAACTGGATCTTATATGTAGTATGGTTAACTGTAATAAGTATTAAAACCAGTTATTGTTTTTTCAAAGTAAGTTTAGTTTTTAAAACTCCTTTATTTTACAGAATTTCTTTGAAAACACTGTTAGCGGTTATAATGCGATCATCGTTAAATTTACCTGAAGCATGGAGTATACTTTGTGACACCATTTCTAACTGATTACGGTACTGTAGTTGTATTGTGATTGTTCTCTATGCAGTAGCAGGAACTCGAACATGTGATTTACCTGCAGTCCATTGTGAATCACCACATACATAGAACAGTGGACTGTATACTGGATCAGAACGCTGTTTCAAGTTAAACACTGTAGTTAATGCACCAGTTTTTTAGATCAGATGACAAAATAAAAATTGCCTTGTGGTGTTCCATCATCAGTGATAAAGACAGCAGCCACCTCACTGACTGTAGGCGCACTGCATTTTCCATGATGAAATGGGTTGCTAGTAGCGAATTGTATTTCGAAATCAGGTATACTTTGAGCTACATATTTTATGTATTTAAACAACTGTGCATAAGGATTATATGTCCGCCGCTCGTGGTCTCGCGGTAGCGTTCTCGCTTCCCGAGCACGGGGTCCCGGGTTCGATTCCCGGCGGGGTCAGGGATTTTCACCTGCCTCGAGATGACTGGGTGTTTGTGTTGTCCTCATCATTTCATCATCATCCAGGAAAGTGGCGAAATTGGACTGAGCCAAAGATTGGGTAATTGTACGGGCGCTGATAACCACGCAGTTGAGCGCCCCACAAACCAAACATCATCATCATCATAAGGATTATATGTATCAAGCATTCCTCGGAATGTAATCCTTATTTCCCTGCTACAGATTCTGTTGGCTTAGATTCTATTTTCGATAGTGCATCGCAGTATCAAACTCTGCAACGAAAAGGCCAGCGTAATTTACTGCAATTTCTGAATGAGGTTGCACACTTCTTACCTTATAATATCTGTTTCCATGCACTTTAAAACAAATGGATCTCTGCCAGGAATATCAACCAAGTTCAACTGAACTGAACAAAATGCCATAGTTAAATTGTCCAATATTTTCTATGTAGTTCTTAGTATAGTTGTCATTCTGGTCTATGAGGGTTTGAAACTCTCCATAAACTTTAATGGATTATAAGCTAATCTTTCCCTTGTGCCAACTTATAGTAGCTGGATTGTCACCTACAAACAACCTTTCAGAGCAATGTACACCCTTTTGGTCCGTATTATGTAAGTTGGTGGTACAAAGTCGTTGTCTTGCACTAATTGTTGCCGTTGGACGCTGAGCCCGAGTTGTCTGAAATTGCACTGCCCATTGAAATTCATTTTCACTTCCGAAGACACCGAATAGATCAAAATTAATTATACTGATGCTGCAGCCCTCACTGAAGGATTATAGATATTTTCCTAATAGTTTCTAACAGAAATCTATTTTCTGCAATAAATAATTAACATCAGTTTATATATTCTGAATTAAATTTATTGCTCCAAATTAATTAGGCAGATGAGCAAATTCAATCTTTAATTGCGTAGAGTTGGACAATTAATTATAAGTTACATTGTGCAGCAGTGGTGGATACAGAATCTTATGATCAGGTTAATTTTTATGACAGGCATGCACGCTATGTTTAGATGTAAATGAGTGCAAATAATAAGTTGAAAAAGGACACTGCAATAAAAAGTTTTATTTCAACTAGTATTTTTACTACCTCGTCTTGCGATATTGTCCTGTTATTCACTTGAAACTAATAAATCCATGTGTACTTGTGATCCCTCAGAGACATCCTTAATTCCGTCGACCAGCGAATTCAAAGTGGAGAAGCTGTTTCGGCTTTTTAATTTTTAGTTGTTACCTGACTTACTAGGTGAGTAAAGCGACGATTGCAATAGTGGAAAAATCCCATCTATGTTTCACAGTCCGATTGCCAGGTTGTAAAAATTATAAAGATTCGGTACAGACAATCGTATTCATAATGTCTTTAGGTCTTTTGGCATGTCTTGTCAGGTGAAGGGTATCTTGCATAATGTATATGCCATGAAAAGTGTTATGTATGACGCGGAACTATGGGACTCATGGAAAAAGGCTGACCCAGCTGAGTTACGCAGTTTGGCTGTAAGTCTGAGCACGAGATGTGGCCATTAATTGCACGCGTGGATCACGTAGGCTGAAGTGAGGATCAATGAACTATACTTGACTGGATGCATGTGGAACATCTTAGGACCTCAGGTGATTAAAAAGTTAGTAGGCAGGAATACAATTAAATACTTAGCTTTGATTCAGCATCAGCGGTGAACGTCGATCTTGACTTTGTGCAATAATATTTACAAGTGCACTTATAGATTGAACTGCGAATACTTCTTTACAATTCTGATTGCTTCACACATATAGATCAACTGTCAATGCATAAATTGTATGTGGCGCCTGGCTAGGTCGTAGCTACTGACTTAGCTGAAGGCTATGCTAACTAGCGTCTCTGCATATGAGATCTCTGAAGCTATAACACGTGAACCATTGCCATTAAAGTCGGCTGTAGAACTGGCTAGTGCGCTAGCTTGTCTCGTTAAGACCAGCCGAGTGGCGGCACTCGGTCTGCTAGCGTCGACAGTGGCGACTCGTGGGTCCGATGTGTATTGACGGACAGCGGCCGATTTGAGCCTACAACCTAGCCAGTGTTGTTCCTTGCGGTGACACCAATGAAAGAAGGTCAGCAACTATGATAATATCGTAAATTTGAGTTCAAAGACTGCGTAAACATGTGTAGATACTATAACCTCGTATTGGGGTAAGCAGATTTAGTGTTATGTTCCAGTTTTATAATGTAAAGTACTGATTACAAATAGGACTTGCACGTAATTACAGTAGTGTCCCAAAGTGAAGCAAAATCAGCAAAATAGGAAAGCGGGATGAGAAGGAACCGCTTTAAATGCCCAACAAGAGATTTCCCTACAAACCGACTGGCCTCTAATAGGCTTGTAAATCAAATATAGCTAAAAGAAGTACAACACACCAGTAATACATCAATTGTGTGTGGAGTACGCCCTCATAGTGAAGTTCACAACATAATGTTCTAAAGATGTTACAAAGAAACCATGTGGACATCTCTCCCACCTTTTAGACTAGGCTCTTCGGCAACTTAGATCAGACAAGGCCACAGCGTCATCACTGGATGTATCATAAAATGCCATGTCACTGCTTTTCCAACGATATCAGGATAAAATGAGTATACCTGACTTTAAGATCTAAACATTTGTCTTTTTCAATGCCACTGCTCATGGGTGTGCATGTTGGCGACCTTGGAGGATGGAGGCTTTGATCGATTTCCAAACGGAAGAAGAGATGCTGGCTGGCTGTTATTGCCCTGTTTTTCCAGTCCCATATCGGAAAGCATGTGAAACAGATAACTGAGAAGGATTGAAAATGTTGTCCATCAAGTTTTCTGAACAGTTTACATGGGGCTGACAGTAGCAAGAGATAGAAACCGTGAAGTTTATATTTAGAATATGTGAAAAATTTACCAAGGATATTACGTGTAGTTGGTGTATACGATCAAAAAAGAGCTCAATTTAATAAAAGATGGGGCAGCATTAAATCTATCGAAAGAAGTGTTAAGAGGAGACTTATGATATCTTGGCATATCTGCCTCTAACTCTTCTTTCTCTTGTTTCCATATCGCGAAGTGTACCATCGATAATAGCAAAACTGACACGAGTGAATATGTACTGTTGTACCGCAATTTTTCTGGAAACAGTCACGTAATGTATCGAAATTCGTAACGAAAGACCCATTTTATTGAAATATTTTATTAACACTGAGGGCTATGATAAACCGCAATACTAGTGGTTGCCACTAAAGAAATAATGCAACCTCTTGAGTTGATTTTACTTACCATGTAGACGTGAAAGAACATTCGAAGCATTCTGAACAGCATAAAAAGCAAGTGGGTCGCCATGAACAGTAGCCCTGTCGGCTACCCCTAGAGCCAATTCACGGAAGGCCTGACAAGTGAGGGGTGAGTGTCAATAGCCCACTGGCCAACAGCCATGCTTTTGTAGCGCCACTTTGTTCCGAATGAACACAGCATCTCCTGCGCCGCAAACGTCTGGTAAAAACAGTTTACAAACGGAAAGTGGAGTGAGAAGGTTCACGTTCTATCTGAAGGCACTACTATGCTCAAATGTAGAGAGGTAACTGTTTCTTCATAAAGCACTGGACGCCAGAGATAAACATTATTGAAGATATACAGGGTGAGTCACCTAACGTTACCGTTGGATATATTTCGTAAACCATATCAAAAACTGACGAACCGATTCCACAGACCGAACGTGAGGAGAGGGGCTAGTGTAATTGTTTAATACAAACCATACAAAAACGCACGGAAGTATATTTTTTTAAACACAAACATACGTTTTTATAAATGGAACCACGTTAGTTTTGTTAGTACATCTGAACATATAAACAAATACGTAATCAGTGCCGTTTGTTGCATTGTAAAATGTTAATTACATCCGGAGATATTGTAACCTAAAGTTGACGCTTGAAACCTCCGACGTTCAGTTGCGTGTTGTAACAAACACGGGCCACGGTCGGCGAGCAGCATACTGCATCGTCACCGCTTTCACCCGTTTCATGTGTCGCTACATCAGCAATTACATGGTGATGACTTTAATCATCGAGTGCAATTCAGTCAATGGGCATTAACAGAGAATGCGTTGCAGTTCTACCTGTTTACCGATGAAGCGGGTTTCACAGACAACGGGGTAGTGAATCTACGGAACATGCATTACTGGTCCGTGGACAGTCCTCGCTGGCTCAGACAGGTAGAGCGACAGCGACCGTGGACTGTAAATGTATGGTGGGGAGTCATTGGCGACCACCTCATTGGTCCTCACTTCATTGCATGGGCCCAAACAGCTGCAACATACATCGCGTTTCTACAGAATGATCTGCCAACGTTGCTCGAAAATGTCCCACTGGAAACGCGTCGACGTATGTGGTATCAGCATGATGGTGCACCTGCACATTCCACAATTAATACTAGGTTGACCCTTGACAGGATGTTGGACGGGCGTTTCATAGGACGTGGAGGACGCATAAATTGGCCAGCCCGTTCTCCTGATGTTACACCTCTGGACTTCTTTCTGTGGGGTACGTTAAAGGAGAATGTGTACCATGATGTGCTTACAACCACAGAGGATATGAAACAACGTATTGTGGCAGCCTGCGACGACATTACAACAGATGTACTGCGGCGTGTACGACATTCATTACGCCAGAGATTGCAATTGCGTGCAGCAAATGATGGCCACCACATTGAACATCTATTGGCCTGACATGTCTGGAGACACTCTATTCCACTCCGTAATTGAAAACGGAAACCACGTGTGTACGTGTACCTCACCCCTCATGGTAATGTACATGTGCGTCAGTGAAAAAGACCAATAAAAAGGTGTTAGCATGTGGACGTAATGTGCTGTTCCAGTCTCTTCTGTACCTAAGGTCCATCACCGTTCCCTTTGGATCCCTACGTAATTCGGTGCTCTCCGATACACACGATCGAACAGCGGAGGAGTGGTACTCAAGCGTCAACTTTAGGTTACAATATCTCCGGATGTAATTAACATTTTACAATGCAACAAACGGCACTGATTACGTATTTGTTTATATGTTCAGATGTGCTAACAAAACTAACGGGGTTCCATTTAAAAAAACGTAGGTTTGTGTTAAAAAACATACTTCCGTGCATTTTTTTATGCTTTGTATTAACCAATTACACTAGCCCCTCTCCTCACGTTCGGTCTGTGGAATCGATTCGTCAGTATTTGATGTAGTTTACGAAATATATCCAGCGGTAAAGTTAGGTGACTCACCCTGTATAGGAGTTCTGCAGCCTTAGGCCTCTGAAAATGAGAGATACCATTGAACATATTGACTCTGGAAAAAAATTAATGTTTGTGCAATATAAGAACTGTCAGATTGGCTAACACCAATATAGGTGACGCTAATTGGTCACAGAGAGAGATAGAGAAAGAGTGAAGATTTTTTTTCTGTGGAAGATGGTAGGACGTAGC